>NC_134080.1:208206667-208817510 GCF_000715075.1 Nicotiana tabacum
AAATCTCGATTCCGGGATCATTTACTCAAAAATCAAACCTTAGTCAACTCTTCCAACTTAAAGCTTCCGAAATGAGAATTTTCTATCTAAATCAACTCCAAACTTCCTAAAATTCAATTCCGACCATACGTATAAGTCATAATAACTGAAGTGAAGCTACCCAAGACCTCAAACTGCCAAGTGACGCACTAGATCTCAAAACTACCGGTCGGGTTATTACATTCTCTCCCACTTAAACATATGTTTGTCTTCGAACGTGCTATGAACTCCTATGGAGTTGTCCAAAATCACTATTTAACACATTGTGCACCTACACGTGCTAACACAACCCAGTTGAGCACATTAGCTCGAGTCAATCTGAAGATTCTCCATTTTATTTATCAAATAAGCCTTAGATCCAAATTCCAACATTCAGAACTCTCCATCGAGCCTACTTTCAACATACGGACGTTGTATTGGTTGCTACACACCGTACCAAAATATGATTGCATACCTTTGCTGAATTCACACCATGCACCGCATATTTCACATGCCCATAATAACATCCTTTGATAACAATAGCCGAAATTCCACGAATTCGATGCCCACAACACACCTCATAACACATATAAGTCCTGTTCCAACTCTTGCAATGCTGCCACAACAGAATAGATGTGTAGAAATTCATAACCGGCTACCGAGTCAACAAATCATTGAGTCTCTCTTCCTAACAAGAACCATTACCCCATTATGAACCAAATAACAATATTTGCTCTTTAGTATGCTTCAAATACATCTGATTGCACTGATCCCAGGTCCAATAATCTCGTCTCACCCAGTACACGTCGTTCCGGTAATAAGCCACCACAAACACTATCTAAGATCTCATATGACGCCATCAATGCACCAATAAGCCACAACTTGAATATGACATATAAGGAAGAATGAGCTCTGGAAAATAACTATCCAACCCGCGTAATGACTAAGAACAACCATCAAATACTATGAGCCTTTCTCGGAGGCAAGAAACAGGACACACAAAACAAATATAAGAAACTGTGCTCAACGTTTCACTGTTGCGGCATGTAACCCGATCCACACATGATACCATTGTGGTGTGAAACTTGATCTAAACAACATACCTGTGGCGGCGTGCCACCCGATGCAACAATATACTCATGGCGGCGTGCCACCCGATCCACACATGACAATAAATAGGGAAGTACCCAAAAAGCCAAAATGCTTATACCTACAAAATACCTGAATGTCAACCACGAGTACGCGAAGTGCATAATACAAATCCTGGGGAGACGGATAGCGTCATATACTACGAAACTCAAGCACAACGAAGGTGCAATAAATGACCTGCATCTTGAGAACCATCCTGCTCGCACAACACCACAACTACATGGGATCTCAATACGAGTGTGAATAATCATACCGTATCACAACCCACATGGTACAATAGATATTACACAAAATAATTGACGACAGAAATAACATTCAAGGCCTGAAGACTCCTCTGTAATCAACGCTATACTGAAATGAACACATCCGGCTTGATATAGGGCCCACATTCACATTTAGGTCCATCCACGGACCTCAAGCCAATTCTAATTGTACCACATTAGCTAATAATCTTTCAAGGATCCACAATAACCCTTTTCCATGACACATAAGAACAACCATTAAATCCGGAACAAATTCACGGTCCACAACCCAAGGAATAGAATGCCTCTTAGGCATAAACTCTCGCATTTGAGATATTACCATAACCTCCATACTTGTTTTCAATCTTTAACAATCAAGTGACTAACATGTCACATTTATACGAATCTCCCTGTGGGATACGCTCCCACGACCTTCCGCACCAGGTAACAAGTCTGCACATCCATACCACCGGCCATACTAATGTTGTAAAGAAAATCAAGGATCCGCAAATCAGTACACAAAGCCTCTTACACATGATACCGAAATTAGGTGATGCTAAAGAAAATACCAGCTTACTCTAAACATCTAAATCCTTTCCTGCTCATCCGAGCTCGTGATATTCTTGTCAACACCAAACAGCAACCTCGATCCTCAACTTTCAAATTTCATGCCACTCACTACACCTATCCTACCAATGCACGAGAGCACAAGAATTCCATCATAACTCCTGAACCACTAATAGGATACACACTTCATCATTTTAGGAGACCATTTCAACACACGACTGAACTCTCATAACCGCAGAAAATACAATCCTCAAGTAGGGGTCTAAGCCACCATAACTCTTCCGGGGTCCTTCTACACTTATCAGACTATTACAATTAAATACCTCCAAATAAATCAAATTACGACAGCCGCCAAGCCTCTCACGTAGTGCCACCAATCACCTGCATAAGTTAACACGCAGAAGGAACTGAACATTGCTACCACCATGCCGATTCAACCATTGCTAACCAAACCAATTCCTTCTAATTTACTCTGGACTTTTCTTAGAAATAACAATGGCCCCATTCAAGATATAACGAACTTAATCCATACTCATCTTGAGTGATCCCATTTCACGTGACCACATTGTCTCAAAACCCATGAATCATCTCACCCTCCTTGTACGCACATTCATATCTTTAACTGGTACACCCATTCTGATAATTCCTCTATGAATATGAAGTTATTTTCTCCCATTCCTCCAATGCTATATCACAGACTGAAGATAACATAGAACACTCCAAGCCCTTTTCATAATCTACTGCAAAAGCTCGATACTTAACCATACCACAGACTCGAAATCCTTAGGCACCACACTTTAATTTTTTTTGAATCCACTAGGACCGTTTTTGAGAGTCACCCACTCTGAATTAGACCCGAATATAATCAACTCTAAAACTATGCTAGCATATGAACACTCTCTTAAAGAAGCACCCGACTAAATCAATTTCCTTGTACATCATATCTACACGAAACATAAACTCTGAGTCTTCCCAAAGCCTCAACATGAATTTATAAGGCCAAATATAGCACACACTCCCCAAATCCTTTGCTCAAATTACCACTGTTATTTTCTTTCCTTAGTCATAATAACCCACCAATATGCCGATAATCAGAAACCTCACTAGAAGACGACCACGTAATCAAATTGTAGAAGGTGGGGATCTCCCACTTAGCTTGAAGCTACAATTACGTAACCCCAGAATCCACCAAGATTCCTTCTTCCTTATTGACATGATCTCGCACAATCGACTCACCAAATTCTCGAAATCTTCCTGTTAGACATCTCATGAACATTCTGAATCACTAGCCACATTCACTTATTCGACCTCTTACTGGATAGCCAGTAGGATTCTTCGTAGAAGCTTCGTCAAGACCACGCAACCGATAACCTGCTCACAAGAGATAACCCACCTGTGGGAGTTCCACACCGACATCTTCCAACGACGCTGCATTGGGTACAATTACTACCTAATCAGTAAACCCTCTTGAGCCCGTGCTCATTCCCCAGCTGTACAATCTGTTCACTCCTCATTGACACCAACTAAAGGTGCGACAACACATATTAGTCTGAAGTCATGTTGCATCCCTCTTCATACCTAGAAACTCCTTTCCGTCGTATCCAATCTTCCCCAATATAGTGGCCAATATTCCAAATTAAGTTTGTAGACCCAGTCAATATCCACCATGAATCCTAGATTACTCTAAACTTTCCTTAAGACGTGTAGCTATCCTACCACAGAACCCATATGCTACTCTGCCGCTCTTCCACTTTGGTCGAACCATCTTCTTTAAGCAACTACTCGACTTTTGTTTCTCACACTTGGCCTTCTAGAATTTTAACCACCGCAAGACACCCCCCCATATGTACTTCCTCATCCTTCGCTGCCTAGTTATTGCCTTAAATCAAAATCCATCTCTGTAGCACTTGAACCAGATCGCTACCAACTCTAAACCTTTCTGAAGATCATCTTTATCGAGCCATCAACACTAGGAACACTGATTCAATCCTGAACCACCGCACACTGCGGTCTCTGACAGCCGCTTCCCTGACACTATTTCACAATACCCTGCCCCAAAGGAGAATTGAAGAAGACCATAACACCGAAAACTTAACACATTCAATCAAGGACGACGACACCACATCACATATGAAATTTTCACCACGCTAAAAAATACTAAGTCTCGTTACTCCATCAACTCAAAGCTTAACATTCATAGTCCGATTGCCATTCCTTCGCCAGAACTAAATGCTGAACCTGTGAGCCGTGAATTGAGAAATCCTTCTACAAAACCATTCATGTCGTGATTCATAAATAAGCACCCTACCCTTACACCAACACTACACGATAGAAACACACAAATCATTAAAAATATCAGTGCCCAACTTCAAAACCATAGGTAATATTGATACCGAGCTGAATGACATAACATCCTTCCGCAAGGCGACGATAATATCCCAATCAATTACACAGGGAGAAACATCCCGCACCACATCTATAGTACCATTAAAATTCCTCGATTCCCTATTGGTAACAAGCGCTTCTCGTCGCATAAGATTGAATAGGAAAGAAATAAAAGGCATAAGCCTCGAAGGGATCAAATCGCACGATGAGGAATCAAGAAGGGAAGTGCTCTTAACAGACATGTAGTCTCTCGAAGATAAGTACAAACGTTTCCATACCAATCCGCAAGACTCTACTAGACTTGCTCAAGACTCGTGAGACCTAAGTGAACCTAATACTCTGATACCAAGCTGTCATGACCCAAATCCATTAAGGTCGCGATGTCGCCTAACACCACCATCAGGAAAGCCAATAATAAATGATTAACTTATTTACTCATTTTAGTTTCTTTGAAATCATAATATTCATTAATTAAATAATATGAAAATAGAATTTACAGAGCAAATGGAAATATTTTCCACAACTACAACAATGAATAACCAATATGCATCCCAAAACCCGGTGCGACAAGTGCATGAGCATCAATTAGGAAATATGGTAAAATATAACATCTGTCTGGAATAAAAATTTGATAGGAGAGTGTAAATAATGTTGATGGAGTCTCTCTGCACTGCGAACTCGTAACATGGGATGCAGCTCACCTATGTACGCGCAATAACCGCGCCTCTACGCCCACAAGACCTCTAGACATATATGTACCTACACAAGATGTACATCAAGTGTAGTACGAGTACATAAATCAGCGCGTACTTAGTAAGTATCCAATCTAACATCAAAGAAGTAGTGACGAGGGGTCAACTCTGACACTTACTATGGGCTAACCATAAAATATCGATATTATAATTAAGCATGGATTGTATAAAGTAGCTGAAAACTCAACAACAAGAAGTAAGTAAACAATTCTTTTACTAGTAGGAAATTTCCAAATTTATTTTTGTCATTTAACAATTTATATCTCAAGCCAATGAAGCAATATCAATTGTTATTAGTCCAAAGATTTATCATGCACAAGTTATGCCGAGGTCGTACGGCCCGATCCGACATAAAATATTTAAACTGTGCACTGTCGAGGGTCGAACGCCACGAACCATAAATGCATCTATCTACTACAGAGGCTTTCGGACCACTCCACAAAGGATAAAATACATTAAAACAACCAATTAAAGATTTATTAAGGGTCTAATATTCAAAGAAATACCAATTCTCCTCAACGGTCAAGTGACCCGTCCGAAACTCAAGTAAATGAAGTTTAACCTTTTAAAATTACTTTATAAAGTCTCAATATGAGTTAAGTAATTAAATTAACATGTAGGGTGCAAACATCGCAAGTATAACATGATTTGGATCCTAGACTACCCGGACATAAGCATAATTAGTAGCTATGTACGAACTCTCGTCATTTCGTGCATACGTAGCCCCCACAAATAGAAGCACATATTAAATCAATTCACATATGGGGTTAATTCCCTCTTACAAGGTTAGAAAAGAAACTTACCTCGTCTTAAAACCCACTTTCCGGTCACAATTCCGCTCTAAAGCCCTTGGTGCCGTTCAATCCAAAACTAGTCGAACAACGTGCAAATTAATAAAAAAATATACTCTAATGCTTGAAATTTAACAATTTATGAAAATTTCCAACTTCACTCGAAAAGTTAGCAGTGGGGACCACGTCTCAAAATTCGACGAAACTCACAAAATCTGACAACCCATTTTGATACGAGTTCAACCATACCAGTTTTATCAAATTCCGATAACAACTTGACCTTAAAATCTTGAATTTTCATTCTTGAAAAGTTTTGCAAAAATCTTAATTTCTTCCATTTAAATCTGAAATAAATGATGAATATAACCATAGAATCACGAAGCATAATTACATTCGGATATACAACACGTACCCCAATCCATATGGTGAAAATCGCCTCAAAACTCGCGTCAATCCGAGCTCCATAGCTCCAAATATGTTAAAAATGGCCGAAACCTCGAAATATAGCTTCTACCCAGGTGTTTACACTTTGCAATCGCGGAAAATGCTTAGCACAACTTTTCTCAGCCCAAAGTTTGCCCTTCTTGATCGCGGAAAATGCTTCGCGATTGCGAAGAAGAAGTGCCCAGCTCTTCCAGATAGCCTCTAGTATAATGGTCATAAATTTTTATACATACCTCCAAATTACAAATGGTTTAAATTTTTGAAAACTAGACACCAAGGACTACAACTTTCATGTTTTGTGTATGTTCAGTTCCTTATAAATTACGAGATATAAGCTACTAAATTCAGCTCTGTGCAACACAAATTTCTTCTTCGCGATTTACAAACTCTTCTCGGATAGGTTGTAGTGTACCAATCATAACTTTTTACCAACCATAACTTTTTGTACACCAATCCAAATTCCAAATGGTTGGATTTTCTGAAAACTAGACACAAAGGGATACAACTTTTATTTTTGGATCATCTCCAAATTCCTTATAGATTGCGAGATATAAGCTTTCAAAATAGGGTTACTGCAACAGAAAGTTTCCTCTACGCAATCGCGAAGGTCTTCCGCGATCGAAAATCACTGGCCAATTTCTCCCATTTTACTCATCGTGATCGCGTCTAGTTCCGCGGTCTCATATAACACTACTGTAGCTAAAAACCAGCAAATAAATATGCCTAGAAATGGTCCAAAACCACCCTGAAACTCACCTGAGCCCCTCGGGGCACCTTCCGAACATACCAACAAGTCTCAAAACATAAGGCAAACTTATTCGAGACCTCAAATCACACAAAACAATGCTAAAAACACGAATCAGACCCCCAATTCATGCCTAATGAAACTAAGAAATTTCAACTTCTACATTTGATGCCGAAACCTGTCAAATCAATTCCAATTGACCTCAAATTTTGCACACAAGTCATAACTGGCATTACGAACCTACTCCCACTTCAGGAATCAGAATTCGACCCCGATATCAAAAAGTCCACTCCCCGTCAAACTTGCAAAAACCTTCAACTTTCAGCTTTCGCCAAAGGACTCCGAAATGACCTATGGACATTCAAATCCACATTCGGATGTGCTCCTAAGACAAGAATCACCATACGGAGCTATTTCCACTTTCTGAATCCCAAACGGACATCAATAACATTAAATTGCACTTCAATCCAAACGTATGAAATTCTTCCAAAATGCTAACTTTCCATAATAAGCACCAAAATGCTCCCGGGTCACCCAAAACCTGATCCGGACATACGCCCAAGTCCGAAATCATTATACGAACCTATTGGAACTTTCAAATCCCGACTCCTTGGCCGTTTACTCAAAAGTCAAACCTTAGTCAGTTCTTCCAACTTAAAGCTTCCGAAATGAGAATTTTCTTTCTAAATTAACTCCGAACTTCTAGAAATTCAGTTCCAACCATACGTACAAGTCATAATACCTGAAGTGAAGTTACCAAGGCCTCAAACCGCCAAGTGACACGCTAGATTTCAAAACGACCAGTCGGGTCGTTACATTTGGTTTGGAGCCCCGAGGGCTCGGGTGAGTTTCCGATAGGCCACAAAGTGATTTCGGACTTCGTAGAATAGATGGTGCCTTATTTGTTACTGGTGTTCCGTTGCAAGGTCTCGCATTTGCGAGCCTCACTTTTGAGAACAAGGCTTCGTATTTGCGAGCATGGGTTTACTGGCGGAGTCTCACATTTGCTAGGTAAAAGTTCGCATATTTGCTATTCCCGCTTTGGCAAAGGCAGAGTCGCATTTGCGACTCAGCATGTTTCTTGGAAATCTTCGCATTTGCGAAGAGGTGGTACGCATTTGCAAGGGCTTGGGGTTCACATTTGCGACCAAAACATAGCATTTACGATGATTGGGTTTCTGAGAGGAGTTCACATTTGCGACCTCTTTCTCGTAATTGCGAACAAAATATCGCAATTGCAACATCTGTAGCTGGGTAAAAGCTGAGTTAGACGGGATTTTAGCTCATTCTTTCAAATTCTCAACCCGAAACACCTTAGAGTCGATTTTTTCAAGAGCTTTTCTTCCTAAATTCATTGGTAAGTGACCTTAATCTATTTTCTTTCATTTACATTTCATAATTTTCATCATTAAACCTAGGATTTTCATAGTGGAAATTGAGAATTTGGGTAGAATTAGAGATTTTTATTAAATTGGAACCTCGAATTGAGGTTGGATTTAGAAACAAATAACATAAACGGGTTTGGGGGTGAATGAGTAATCGAATTTTGGTTCGAATCTCAGGTTTTGACCAAGCAAGTCAGGGGTTGACTTTTTTGACTTTTTGGGAAAAGTGTAAAAATCCTAACTTTATGTATTGTAATTGATTCCCTTAGCATTATTTGACGTTATCAAGTCAATTTTCGTTAGATACGATTGGTTTGGAGGATGATTCTAGAGAAAAGGCCCCGGTAGAGCTCTGAGTTAATTTCAGACTAAGGTAAGTGTCACAGTTAACCTTGACTCGAGGGATTAAGACTTATTTACCTATTTGCTACGTGTTTGAATGTGTGGGTATAACGTATTTGTGAGATGATGAATACTTATGCGTTGTTGTTGGGTTAAAGCATGCAGGTGAGACTTGTTTCCTTATAATTTATTGCCTTCTTTAATTATGACATCCATACTTAGATTAGTTTATTACTTACTTGATTGTTCTTTCCGTATTTATGAATTAATTGTGATGGTTAAGTATTTTTGGAAGTTGAGGTTTGGCATCTTGGAACCATTATTGACGTAAGGTTTATTCTTGCATTATCTATCTTCCAAATTTTTATATTCATTACTACATGGTAAGGGAGAGTGTTAAAGCATGAAGGGTGATGTCGTACTGCTTATTGCTTCATTTATTGATTAATACATAGTGAGGAAGAGAGTAAAAGCACAAAGTGTGATGTCGTGCCATATTTATCGTTTCATGGAGAGGTTGAGAGTAAAAGCATGAAGGGTGATGCCTTGCCATTATTATTGCTCATGGTTTGTTGAGAGTAAAAGCATGATGGGTGAAGTTTGTGTCGTCTTTATTCATTATGTTTATTCATTTTCATTGGTTGATGATTTATTTGATTGTCTTATGCTGTCGTTGTATCTATCTTATCATGTTCCCCTTTCACATGTCCCTCCCAATCGTATGTATTAAATCTCTATTTGTTGTCATGTTGCACATATACCTTCGTATGTACAGGTTTTATTACGTGAGTATCCTGTCATAGCCTCGTCACTATCTAAACTCGACACTTACAGAGTATATTGGGTCGGTTGTACTCATACTACACTCTGCACTTTTTGTGCAGATCTTGGTATTGGTCCCAACTGTCCGTGAGGTGCATCAACTCGGATTATCATATTTGGAGACTCGAGGTAGAACTTTTGGCGTCCGTAGACCTTGAAGTCCCCTTCACGAATCATCGGAGTCTACAGTATTTGTTCAAGAAAAAGGATCTCAACTTGAGGCAAAGGAGGTGGTTGGATGTCACGACCCGGAATTCCCACCATGGGGGACTGTGATGGCGCCTAACATTTCACTTTCTAGGCAAGCCAACGTTAGAGGATCTTTAAGCCAATTTTAATCATTTCAAATAAGTTAAACCAATTAAACCGAAATGAAACTAAAATGGATTATGAAATAACATAAAAACCAATAATATCTAAGTACAACCCGGATCTGGAGTCACAAGTTCAACGAGCTTCTAGAGCCTCTATAAATAGGATTTGAAGTAAATACAGTTCTCTCGAATGAAAAGAATAGTAAATAGGGGAAATGGAAGGGGACTTCAAGGTTTGCAGATGCCAACAAATCTACTTCGAGTCTCAAAACGCTAATCCGAGCTGATGCATCTCACGTACAGCTGGGACCGGTACCAAAATCTGCACAAGAAGTGCAGAGTGTAGTATGAGTACAACCGACCCAATATACTCCATAATTGTTGAGCCGAACCTCGACGAGGTAGTGACGAGGCTGTGGCAGGACACCCACGTAAATAAACCTGTACAGATGAAAATATACGTACAACATAACAACAAATAAGGAATAGACAAGTAATATTGGGAGGGGGAAGGCGAAAGAGGTAAGAGATACGATAACAACAGGAATTGATAACAAGAATCAATAAATAAACCTTCAACCAACAAAATGAACAAAACATAATGAATAAAACTGCACGACATCACCCTTCGTACTTTTACTCTCAGCCTCACCATAAAATAGTAATAATGGCACGGCATCACCCTTCGTGATTTTACTCTCAATCTCACCATATAATGATAAATATGGCACGTCATCACCCTTCGTTATTTAACTGTTAATTTCATCATGAAACAATAGATACGGCACGACATCGCCCTTCGTGTATTAACTCTCAATATGGCATGACATCACCCTTCATGCACTAACTCTCAAATATGGCACTTCATCATCCTTCGTGCATTAACACTCTCCCTCACAATGTTACAATGAATATATAACAATAGGGAGATAGAATGAGAAAAAAGAGACCTTACGCCAACAATGGTTCCACAATACCAACCTCAACTTCGAAAACAATACTCAATTATCACAGATAGCTTATAAATGTGGAAAGAATGATGAATTTAGTAATTAACTAGTCTAAGCATAGATATCATGATCAATTTAGTAATTAACTAGTCTAAGCATAGATATCATGTTCAAAGAAAGAAATAAATTACATGAAACATGTCCCACCCGCATATTTTGACCCAACAACAACGCATAAGTAATCGTCACCTTACATATACGTTGTACCCAACATTTAGACATGTAGTAAATAGACAAAAAAAGTCCTAATCCCTCAAGTCAAGGTTAACCACGACACTTACCTCGCTCCAAAGGCCAGCTCAATGCTCAACCACGGCTTTGCCTTTCGAACAAGCGTCATAACCAACCAAATCTAGCAAATTATCAGCCAAATAATTCAAAATAAGCCATAGGAACTACCCACGAATGAAAAAGATTCAATTTAAGTTATTATTAAAAAAGTCAACAAAGGTCAACTCTTGGGCCCGCTTGGTCCAAACCCAAAATTTGGACCAAAACCCAATTACTCATTCACCCCGAGCCCGGTTATGTGATTTGTTTCGAAATCCGACCTCAATTTGAGATCTAAATTCCAATTTTACAAAAATCCCTAATTTTACCCAAACCCCCAATTTCCACAATGAAAATCGTAGATTTTAGGTTGAAATCTTATGAAACTTAATGGAAAATTGAAAGAAAGTAGGTTAGAATCACTTACCAATGAATTGGAGAAGAAGCGCTCTTCGAAAAATCACCTCTAGGGTTTCTAAGTTTGAAAATTTAAAAGAATGAGAGAAATCCCATCTAACTTAGCTTAAGTCCAGGCGCAAATGTGGTGACCTGGGGTTCGCAATTGCGAATAAACAATCGCAAATGCAAAGTTTTCACATTCATGCTGCCTTAGCAAATGCAAATAATATGTCCGCAAATGAGAACCTGAGGGGATCGCAAATGCGTCCCCAGATCTCGAAAATATGAAAGTCCACCCCCAGGACCTGCTCGTAAATCCGAAATCTTCTTCGCAAATGCGAGGCAAGAGCTTGCAATTGCGATGTCTGCAGCAGACACCAGAAACAAAATGCATCAGCTATGAATTCTAAGTCCAAATCCACTCTGTAGCCTCTCCGAAACTCACCCAAACCCTCGAGGCTCCAAACTAAATATGCACACAAGTCTAATAACATCATACGAACTTGCTCGCGTGATCAAACTGCCAAAATAACACCTAAAACTATGAATCAGACACCAAATCAAATGGAATTTTTAATGAAACTTTAGAATTTCTATTTCAACAACCGGACATTCGAATCACATCAAACCAACTCCATTTTTCACCAAATTTTGCAAGCATGCTATAAATATAGTAATGGGCCTATGCCGAGTTCCGGAACCATAATACGGGCCTAGTATCAACAAAGTTAAACATTGGTCAAACCTTGAAATTCATTAAGCCTTTAAACTTTAAATTTTCGACAAAAAGGCGATAACTTGAGCTAGAGACCTCCGAATTCGATCCGGGCATACGCCTGTCCCAAATCACGATACGGACCGATTGGGACTGTCAAAAATATGGATCTGGGTCCGTTTGCTCAAAATATTGATCGAAATCAATTCAAATAGACTTTTAAGGCAATATTTTATATTTTATCAACTTTTAACATAAAAGCCTTTCGGAAAAACACCTAGATTGCGCATGTAAATCGAGGAAGTCTTAAAGAAGCTATTGGAGGCTTCGAAACACAGAATTAAGGTTTAAAACTCTAGATGACCTATCGGGTCATCCCATTCTCCACCTCTAAAATAACCGTTCATCCTTGAACGGACATCGAAAAGTACCTGGACTGGTGCAAATGTGTGGATATCTACTTCGCCTATCCGACTCAGACTCACACATAGCTGCCTTGATGGGCTAACCTCTCCACTACAATTGAACTGAAGGATAACTCTTATACCTCAACTATCGAACCTGCCGGGCTAGAATAGCCACCAACTCCTCCTTATAAGTCAAATCCTTGTCCAATTGGACTGAACTGAAATCTAACACACGGGACGGATCATCGTTAAATTTACGGAGCATGGACACGTGGAACACCAGATGGACTGCTAATAAACTAGGTGGCAATGCGAGCTTGTAATCTACCTCACCCACTCTCTGAAGAATCTCAAAAAGTCCGATATACCTAGGGCTCAACTTACCCTTCTTTCTGAACCTCATCACACCCTTCATGGGTGAAACTTGGAGCAACACCCTTTCTCCAACCATGAATGCAAAATCACGAACTCTACGGTCGACATAACTCTTCTGCCTCGACTGAGCTGTGCGAAGTCGATCCTGAATAATGTTGACCTTATACAAGGCATTCTGTAAATCTGTACCCAAAACCGAGCCTCCTCTGCTCGAACCATCCAACTGGTGAATGACATTGCCTCCCATATAATTCTTTATGGGGGCCATCTTAATGCTTGAATGTTAGTTGTTCTTATCGGAAAACTCTGCAAGTTGCAAGAACTGATCCCACGAACCCCTGAAATCTATAACATAATTGTGAAGCATATCCTCTAATATCTGAATAGTACGCTCGGACTATCCATCCATCTGAGGATGAAATGATGTGCTCAACTCAACCTGCATCCCCAACTCACACTGTACTACTCTCCATAAGTGCGAGGTAAACTGTGTACCACGATCAGAAATGATAGACACGGGCTCACCGTGAAGACGAGCGATCTTGCAGATGTAGATCTAAACTAGCCTCTTTAAAGAATAGGTAACTAGCACAGGAATGAAATGCGTTGACTTGCTCAGGCTATACACAATAACCCATAACCCATAACCCATCGAATTTCCTATGAGTCTATGGGTATCCAACAACAAAATCCATAGTGATACGCCCCGACTTCCACTCAGGAATCTCTAACTTCTGAAGCAAAACCACCAGGTCTCTAATGCTCATGCTTTACTTGCTGACAATTTAGACACCGAGTTGCATATGCAACTGTGTCCTTCTTCATCCTTCTTTACTAGTAATGCTACCGCAAGTCCTAATATATCTTGGTAGCACTCGGATTAATAGAATACCGGGAGCTGTGGGCTTCCGTAAGAATCAACTCATGAAGTCCATCTACATTGGCATAGAAATATGACCCCGCATCCTTAAAACTCCATCATCTCCAACAGTAACCTATTAGGTACCATCATGTCGCATTGTGTTCCTAAGGAAAAACAAATGAGGGTCATCATACTGCCTCTCCCTGATGCGCTCAAACAAAAGACCGAGCGACCGTACAAGCTAGAACATGACTGGGCTCTGAAACATCCAAACTCACGAGATGATTGGCCAAAGCCTGAACATCTAATGCAAGCGGTCTCTTACCGACTGGAATGTACGCAAGGCTGCCCATACTTGCTGCATTTCTACTCAAGGCATCGACCACCACATCGACCTTCCCGGGATGATGCAAGATGGTGATATCATAGTCTTTCAATAGCTTCAACCACCTCTCTGCCTCAAATTGAGATCCTTTTGTTTGAAAAAATACTGTAGACTCCGATGGTCCGTGAAAACTTTGCACAACATGCTGTACAGATAATTCCTCCAGATCTTCAGCGCATGAACAATGGCTGCTAGCTCTAGATTGTGAACAAGGTTATTCTTCTCATAGACCTTCAACTGTCGCGATGCATATGCAATCACCCTGCCATCCTACATCAATACTGCTCCGAGCCCAACATGAGATACATCACAATACACCGTAAAAGATCCCGAACCTGTGGGCAATACCAACACAAGCTGTATTCAAAGTAGTCTTGAGCTTCTAAAAGCTCGCCTTACACTCGTCTGACCATCTGAACGGGGTATCCTTCTAGGTCAATCTTGCCAATGGGGCTGCTACAAATGAAAACCCCTCCACAAACCAATGGTAATAACCCGCCAAACTCAACAAACTCCGGATCTCCATAGCTGAAGTCGGTCTAGGCCAATTTTGAACTACCTCAATTTTCTTAGGATCCACCTGAATGCCATATGCCGATACGACGTGCCCCAAAAAAGCGACTGAGGCCAACCAAAACTCGCACATTGAAAATTTGGCATATAATTGGCTATCCCTCAGAGTCTAAAGTACAATCCAAAGATGCTGCTCGAGCTCCTCTCGACTGCGGGAGTAGATCAAGATATCGAAACACAATCACAAAAGAATCCAGATAGGGCTTGAACACCCGATTCATCAACTCCATAAATGTTGTTGGAGCATTTGTCAACCCAAATGACATCATTAAAAACTCATAATGCCCGTACCGAGTCCGAAATGCTGTCATAGGGACATCGTTTTCCCTAATCTTCAATTGATAGTAGCCAGACCTCAAATCACTCTTTGAAAACACCTTGGCACACTGAAGTTTATCAAATAAATCATTAATCCTCGGCAATGGATACTTGTTCTTGATGGTGACTTTGTTCAACTGCCGTTAATCTATGCACATCCTTATCAATCCATCCTTCTTCTTCACAAGCAACACAAGCACACGCCAGGGCAAGACACTAGGTCAAATGAAGCCTTATCAAGTAAATCTTTCAACTGCTCTTTCAATTCTTTCAACTCTGGCGGGGCCATACGATATGGCGGAATAGAAATAGGCTGAGTGCCCGAAGCCAAATCAATACAGAAGTCAATATCTATGTGGGGTGGCATCCCCGATAGATCTGCAGAAAACACCTCTGAAAACTCACAAATAGTTGGTACTGAATCCATGGATGGAACCTCCACACTAGAATTGCGGATATAAGCCAAGTAAGCTAGACACCCCTTATTCACTATATGTCGAGCTTTCACATAAGAGATAACCCTGCTGGTATAATTGCTAGGAGTCCCTCTCCACTATAATTAGGGTAACCCCGACAAAGCTAAGGTCACTGTCTTGGCGTAAAAATCCAATATAGCATGATAAGGTGACAGCCAATCCATACCCAAGATGATATCAAAATTAACCATGTCAAGAAGTAGGAGATCTATGCTAGTCTCAAGACTCCTAATGGTAACCACACATGAACGATAGATATGATCTACAATAATAGAATCTCCCACAAGTGTGGACACAAACATAGGACCACTCAAAGAATCACGAGGCACAACCAGATATGAAGTAAAATAGGATGACATGTAGGAATAAGTAGAGCCCGGATCAAATAGAACTGAAACATTCCTATGGCAAACTGAAACAATACTTGTGATTACAGTGTCAGATGAATCGGCCTCAAGCCTGGCTGGGAAAGCATAATATCGGGGCTGGGCCCCACCACTTTGAACCACGTCCCTAGGACGACCTCTAACTTACTGGCATAAAACTCTAATGGTCTGACCTCCACCTCTAGTGGCCTGAGCTCCACCTCTAGCTGTCTAAGCCCTACCTCTAGCTAACTAGTCGATCAGTAAAGCATCTGGTACTGGGACCAAGGCACGAGAACCCTGCTGCTGTGAGCCGCCCGGTGCCCGAGGGAAAAATCTAGCAATATGCCTCGGGTCACCACAAGTATAACAGGACCTCAGCTGCTATGACTTTTGACCCTAAAATGGACCCTGTCGACCTGAGTAACAACTCTAAAAACTCTAGAGTGGAGGTGTACTAATAAGAGCTGATGGTGCACTGTAGGCTAGCTGATCGAAATGAGACATATGAGGGCCCCGGCTACCTGAAGCACCGTGGGATGCCTAGAGCACTGAATGAAATGGCCTAGGAGGATGGCCTCTACGAAATGTACCCCTGCCTCCAGCCGAGGCACCACCGAAAGCACCGGAATGACAAGGCCTCTTATCAGACCCCTACCGTCTCTCATGTGCAAGAACCACCTCGATGGCAACATTGGGAGCCTCTTGAAAAGAAATCTCACCCCCAGTCTCCTTGGCCATCTGAAGCCTGATAGGGTGAGCGAGTCCGTCAATAAACCTCCTTACCCTCTTTCTCTCTCTCAGTAGGAAGTCAAAGAAGAGCATGACAGGATCGATTCACAAAATGGGTCTAAACTAAGTAATAGTCACACTGCTCTGCTAGAGACGCTCGAACTGCCAGCAATAATCCTCTCTCAATATTATAGGGAGGAACTTCTCTAGGAAGAGCTGATAGAAATGGTCCCAAGTAAGAGTAGGAGACCCAGCTAGTCTGGTCAACATATAATCTCTCCACCACCTCTTTGCGGAATCCGTCATTTGAAACACAGCAAAATCAAACCCATTGGTCTCAACTATCCCCATGTTTTGCAGTATCTCATGGCAACGATCAAGATAATCCTGTGGGTCATCAGAAGGTGCACCACTGAAGTGAACTAGGAAGAGCTTGATGAACTTGTCCAATCTCAATAATTCCTCAGAATACATGGCGAGCCTATCATCAGCCTGTGCCGCAACAACCGGCTAAACTACCCTAGCTAGCCGGGCTACTGGTGTCTGCTACTAGGGAGCCATCTGCTTTGGAGTGTGAGTAGCGGGAGTCTATGCTCCTCCCCTGCTTGAGAGACGCCTGGTGCCATATGAAATGTACCGACCTGGTCCACACTCTCCATAAGGTCCACTAAATGGGCTAGAGTGTCCTGAAGTACTGGGGTGGTAATGAACCCCTCTAGGACCTGAGCTGGTCCAACAGGTACAGCCTGAGTTGGAACTTCCTCATCAAAATCCACCTGAGGCTCCAGTGTTGGTGCTGCTTCTCGAGCTCTAGGATGAGCTCTGCCTTTGCCTTGGCCTTTGGCGCGACCTTGGCCCCGTCCTTTGCCCCTAGTATTAGTTGCCACTGGGAGCTTCAGTTGTTGTCCAACTAAAGATGCAGTACGTGTTCTCGCCATCGGTGGGAGGACAAGAATAGAAGAGTTCAATCAGCAATGATAGAATAAATTCGCACGACGGGGAAGAATAGAAGTGAAATTTGTTCCTAAACTTTATAGCCTTTGGAAGATATGTACAGACGTCTCCGTACCGATCTTCTTGACTCTACTAAGCCTGCTCATGACTTGTGAGACCTAGGCAACCTAGTGCTTTAATACCAACTTGTCACGACCAGGAATTCCCACCTTGGGGACCGTGATGGCGCCTAACATTTCACTTGCTAGGCAAGCCAACGTTAGAGGATCTTTAATCCAATTTTAATCATTTAAAATAAGTAAAACTAATTAAACCGAAATGAAACTAAAATGGAGTACGAAATGACAAAAAAACCAATAATATCTAAGTACAATCCGGATCTGGAGTCACAAGTTCACGAGCTTCTAAAGTCTCTACAAATAGAGCTTGAAGTAAATACAATGGTCTCGAATGAAAAGAACAGTAAATAGGGGAGATGGAAGGGGACATCAAGGTCTGCAGATGCCAGCAGATTTACCTCGAGTCTCCAAATGCCAATCTAGGTTAATGCACTCATGTACAGCTGGGACAAGTACCAAACTCTACACAAGAAGTGCAGAGTGTAGTATGAGTACGACCGACCCAATGTACTCTGTAAGTGTCGAGCCTAACCTCGTCAAGGTAGTGACGAGGCTATGACAGGACACCCACGTAAATAAACCCGTACAGACAAAAATATATGTAAAAAATAACAGCAAACAAAGAATTAACAAGTACAATTGGGAGGGGACATGCGAAAGGGGTACAAGATACGGTAACTACAGCAGGAAATGATAACAAGAATCAGTCAATAAACCTTCAACCAACAAAATGAACAAAACATAATGAATAAAGTTGCACGACATCACTCTTCGTGCTTTTTCTCTCAGCCTCACCATGAAAAAGTAACAATGACATGACATCACCATTCACGCTTTTACTCTCAATCTCACCATAAAATGATAAATACGGCACGTCATTACCCTACGTGCTTTTACTCTCAATTTCATCATGAAACAATAGATACGACACGGCATCACCCTTCATGTATTAACTCTCAAATATGGCACGACATCACCCTTCGTGCATTAACAGTTAAACATGGCATGACATCACCCTTCGTGCATTAACACTCAAATATGGCATGGCATCACACTCTCCCTCACCATTTAACAATGACCATATAACGATAGGGAGATGGAATGAGCACGAATAGACCTTACGTCAACAATGGTTCCCCAATACCAACCTCAACTTCGGAAACAATACTCAATTGTCATAGAGAGCTCATAAATGCGGAAAGAACAATCAATTTAGTAATTAAATAGTCTACGCATATATATCATGATAAAAGAAATAAATAAATTACAAGAAACAAGTCCTACCCGCATGCTTTGACCCAACAACAATGCATAAGTACTCGTCACCTCACATATACATTGTACCCAAAATTTAGACATGTAGCACATAGACAAACAAGTCCTAATCCCTCAAGTCAAGGTTAACCACGATACTTACCTCGCTCCAAAGACCAACTCAAAGCTTAACCACTGCTTTGCCTTTCGAACAAGCCTCCGAACCAACCAAATCTAACAAATTATCAGGAAAACGATTCAAAATAAGCCTTAGGAACTACCCACGAATGAAAAAGATTCAATTTAGGTCATTATTGAAAAAGTCAACTCCCGTGCCCGCTTGGTCCAAACCTAAAATTCGAGCCAAAGCCCGATTACCCATATACCCCCGAGCCCGGTTATGTAATTTGTTTCGAAATCCGACCTCAATTAAAGGTCTAAATTCTAATTTTACAAAAATCCCTAATTTTACTCAAACCCCCAATTTCCACCATGAAAATCCTAGATTTTAGGTTGAAATCTTATGAAATGTAATGGAAAATTGGAAGAAAGTAGGTTAGAGTCACTCACCAATGAATTGGGGAAGAAGAACTCTTGGGAAAATCGCCTCTAGGATTTCTAAGTTTGAAAATTTGAAGAATAAGAGAAATTTCGTCTAACTTAGCTTAAGTCCAGGCGCGCTTGTTGGAATTATGACCTGCGATTTGCAATTGCGAACCCCACAATGCGAATAATCCATCGCAAATTCGAAGTCTTCACATTCCTGATGCCTTCGCAAATGCGAACAATATGTCCGCAAATGCGAACCTAAGGGGATCACAAATGCGACCCTAGATCTCGCATTTGTAAGCCAGACCTTGCAATTGCGAAGTCTGCAGAAGACACCTGAAACACAATGCATCAACTATGAATTCTAAGTCCAAATCCACTCAATAGCCTATCCGAAACTAACCTAAGCCATCGAGGCTCCAAACCAAATATGCACACAAGTCTAATAACATCTTATGCACTTGCTCACGTAATCAAATCAC
Organism: Nicotiana tabacum; assembly: GCF_000715075.1. Taxonomy (NCBI): domain Eukaryota; kingdom Viridiplantae; phylum Streptophyta; class Magnoliopsida; order Solanales; family Solanaceae; genus Nicotiana; species Nicotiana tabacum. The sequence continues at coordinate 208,226,869 of NC_134080.1, forward strand.
CAAAATAATACCTGGAACTACAAATTAGACACAAAATCAAATGGAATATTCAATGAAACTTTAGAATTTCTATTTCAACAACCAGACATCTGAATCACGTCAAACCAACTCCGTTTTCACCAAATTTTGCAGACATGCCATAAATATAGTAATGGAACTATACCGAGTTCCAGAAACAAAATACGGGCCTGGTATCAACAAAGTCAAACATTGGTCAAATCTTGAAATTCATTAAGCCTTTAAACTTTAAATTTTCAACAAAAAGGCGATAACTCTAGCTAGCGACCTCCGAATTCGATTCTGAGCATACGCCTAGGTCCCAAATCATGATACAGACCCACCGAGACTACCAAAGCATGGATCCGGGTCCATTTTCTCAAAGTGATGACCGAAGTCAACTCAAATGGATTTTAAGGCAACATTTCATATTTTATCATTTTTTAACATAATAGCCTTATGGAGAAAACACCCGGATTGTGCATACAAATCGACAAAGGCTTAATAAAGCTATTGGAGGCTTCAAAACAGATAATTAAGGTTTAAAAATCTAGATGACCTATCGGGTCATCACATTAGAACTATTAAAAGACTATGATATCTCCATTTTGTATCATCCCGGGAAGGGTAATGTGGTGGTTGCCTTGAGTAGAAAGTGAGTATGGGAAGCCTTGTGTACATTCCAGTTGGTGAGAGATTTTTTGCATCAGATATTCAGGCTTTGTCCAATCAGTTGGTGAGGTTAGACATTTTAGAGTCCAGTCGTGTTCTAGCCTATACAGTCGCTCGGTCTTCCTTGTATGAGCACATCAGAGAGTGGTAGTATGATGACACTCATTTGCTTGTACTTAGGGAGATAGTGTGGCATAGTGGTTCCAAGCAAGTTACTGTTGGAGATGATGGAGTTTTAAGGATGCAAGATCACATTTGTGTGCCCAATGTGGATGGGTTTCATGAGCTAATTGTTGAGGAGGCCCACAGTTCCTGGAATTCTATTCATATGGGTGCCACCAAGATGTAGCAGGACTTGCGGCAACACTATTGGTGTAGAAGGATGAAGAAAGACATAGTTGCATATGTAGCTCGGTGCCTAAATTGTCATCAAGTAAAGTATGAGCATCAGAGACCTGGTGGTTTGCTTCATAAGTTAGAGATTCCTGAGTGGAAGTGGGAGCGTGTCACCATGGATTTTGTTGTTGGACTCCCACGGACTCAGAGGAAGTTCGACGCGGTATGGGTCTATCACGACCCAATTCTATAATAGGCTATGATGGCACCTAACGTCGCCGCTAGGCAAGCCAACTATGAACTAGCCACGTGATTTCCTCTTTTTAACAATTTTTTTTCAAGTGATTAAACTTTCCTTAAATTAAAAGATTTGAGAAATACTGGATTTAAAGTAAATAACACGATAGCAATTGAGTGCAATCATAATCATAGAATAAAACCAAAACCACAAGTCTACTAGTGTGTGCCAAGACCTGGTGTCACAAGTGTATGAGAATCTAGTAGAATATATAAAAGAATACTAGTCTATTGTCCGAAGAGAAATAGACAGAAAAATACAATCAAAAGAAAGTGACTCCGACTGCTGCAAATCGGGCTCAAAAGGAAAATCACCGTGAATCCTCAAATGGTAATAAAGTGTGCGTCGGACTGATATCTAGATACACCTGCCTCAGATCATGCATATTAAGTGCAGAAGTATAGCGTGAGTACATAAATAACATGTACCCAGTAAGTATCCAGTCTAACCTCGAAGAAGAAGTGACGAGGGGTCGACTTCGACACTTGCTGAGGGCCAACAATATAAAAATATGAAATTCTAATTAAACATGATATATATAAGTGACAATAGAACTCAGAGCCAGAAATAAACAAACAAAGTCTTTCACCGTTAATAATAACCAAATCATTTCCTCCATTTAACCAAGTAAGCTATCAAGCCAATTAAACAATGTCAAATATAAAGGGTTTCTAGTGTCATCACGCGTGAATTATACCGAGGACGTACGGCCCGATCCAGATATACATAACATAAACTGTGTGCACTGCCGAGGGTCGAACGTCACAAACCGAGATGCATCTATCAACCTGCCGAGGCGAACAGCCTGCTCCTATGAGAGTAGTGGAAATTTACCTCGCTCGCAGAATATACTTGCAACGCGGTTGAACATAAAATTCTCAAGTTAACATAATATTCCTCAATTCTTCTTCCCAAACAAGAAATATTCAACTAGAAACCTTTAACATCTTGAAATCCTCAATCTCCCAAGAGTTGAAAGAAAATAAGCTAAATGGCCTAAGTCCCACATTTAATAAAGTTATGCAGAGGTCCCAGATGTCGCATTTGCGACATATGGTTCGCAAATGCAAACTTGGGCTCCTACTGCCAAGGTCGTAAATGCGACAAATCCATCACAAATGTGAAGGCTGGCCAACTCTGCCATGGTTGCAAATGCGACCAAAAGCTTCGCAAATGCGAATCCCTCAATGCCTTCCCAACTTCGCAAATTCAAATGGCTCTTCGCAAATACGAGCTCGCAAATGCGATCAAAACTTCGCATTTACGAGACCTGCAACTCCAGCACAGAAACACCAAAAAACTGAAGTGTTTCTCATTTTTTCGAACATCCAAAACTTACCCGAGACCTCGGGACTCCACACCAAACACCCACACAAGTATAACAATATCACACGAACTCGCTCGCTTGATCAAAACACTGAAATGATATCAAGACCCACAAATCAGATGCCAAAATTCATGGATTAACTAATGATCTCAAAAACATCTAAAAACGCTTCCGCACGTCCGTTTCCTATCAAATCAACTTGGAATGATGCCAAATTTCGTATGCAAGTCATAAATGACATTACAGAACAATTACCAATCTCGACATCCCATTTGGACCTCGGTATCACCAAAACTTACTCTAAAAAAAATTTAAAGAACTTCAAAAACCTTCAAGGAACCAACTTTCACTATTAAGCGCTGAAACGCTCCCGGGTCACCCAAAACTCGATCCGAGCATACGTCCAAGTCCGAAATCATCATAAGAACCTATTGGAACCATCAAATCCCGATTCCGAGGTCGTTTGCTCAAAATGCTGACTGATCTCAGCGGACTCAACCTAAGGAAGAGTGGGCGCTAATACATTTACCCAATAGTGGTATCGGGGTCAATTTTCCATAGGGAGCTTCAATTTGGAGTTGAGTGTTTGTATGGTCTAGGACTATGTTTTAGCTCCTAATTGATCTTCTAACATTTTTGGTTTTCTTTTGACTATCAACTACAATTTATCAACTACAAGTTTAAAGCTAAGTTAGGCTAAGATATTGATTCTAAGTTGTATGCAATATAGATAAAGACACTAGGGTCGTGTCATGTACCTAGGTGGTTAACTAACGGGTAGAGATTCCTAATGCAAGAATGATGAATATGGGACTTATGCTATAACCGTTGCACTTTTGTACCCACTCTCACACCTCTCTGTAGAGAGAGTGATTTTTCCCAATTGCCTCTCTTGAGACCAATTGGGTAGGCCAATTTGCCCAAGCAACTTATGTTTCAAGTAGGGTAATTACTCTATTGAGGTTTAACCCGTTAATTGGGACTACCATTCTCATGTGTCCATCCCAATTCCTTGTTGGAATTAATCTTGGGGTCATAGACTCTCTTTCTCAAGAAGAGTAAAAACTCACTAAGCTAGACTTAGTGTTTGCAACCACCAAATCTTAATGAAAACATAAGATTAATCCAAATAACAAATACCCAACATCATTCATACTAAACAATCACACCCATTAATTACCCACACTAGGGTTGAGCCACAACCCTAGCTAATGGGTTTAGCTAGCCATAATAGAAATAGAAATTGAAGAAATAGTAGATGAAATTGACATAATAATTAACTACAATATTAATCTACTCAAATCCACGTTAATACTAGAAGAAATTGCCCAAAATGGACTAACTATGAAGTCTCGAGTTCAGCTGCTATCTGAAAACTTCCCCTAAAAAGTCAAAGCTTTGGTAAGAATGGGTATAAAACATGTAGAAATCACAGTTATCAACTCCCCCAAACTTAAACCTTTGCTTGTCCTCAAGCAAATAAAATGAGACCTACCCCTCAATGGAAAACACCCAAGTAATTCCTGTTTATCCTAAAGTAACCTCAACAAGCATCAATTGGGACTAACAATTGCCCTCAATGCGAATGCATCATTAACACATTTAAACTTTGAAAACTTGTGGATCAAGTGTGACACAAGAGCATCAAGAGTTGACACATTTCATCAAGGAACCTTTCTCAATTTCTTTGGTCATTGTGGAACCCAAACTCACACATCCTCGACTTTCCCTAAGTGAACCTCACCTTTTTAGAGTATTTGCACACAAATCGAGGTGAATGGACTTCTCTCTCATCTCTCACAAAGAAAAGGCCCTAAGTCCGGCTCTAAGTACCATATGCTTGCCCCTTATGTAAGTATCCACTAATGTAGGCTTCCCTCAACTCAATATCATATAGGGCTTTTGAGGAGTCATTGTGAAGGCTTTGGGTAAAGGTAGGACATGTTTTTGTTCAAATGGGTTCAATCTTCCCTTAAACACTTCTTTTGATTTATTTTGGCACACTTTCTTGACTCAATTGAGTAATTCACTTCTTTCAAGGGGTTAGAGAGACACATTGTCACTCTTCCTTTTGCAATTTAAACCCTTTCTCCCTTTTACCACTTTTCCACTCCTTTTTCACTTTTTTGTTGTCCTTGGATTCCCTTTTTTGGTTCTTATTCTTTTTTGTCTTTCTTTTTGTCTTTTTCTCTTTTTCATTGCCTTCCTTTTCTTTTGCTTTTGCGCCTTTTTACCACATTGATGCCTTTCTTGTCTCTCCCCCCCAAACTTAGACATTTGCCATTTACTCAAGGGAAGATTTGGGTGCCAAGAGAGGGTCTCATTAAGAACGGCTATAGGTTTGTAGCTTGGTTCATGAAAGAAAAAGGTTTAAGGCTCAAAAGGGGTGAACTAGGGATTATTTCATTGGTAGGTCATGAGAATTGTTCAAATTTTGCATTTTGGATCAAGGAGAGCCTATAATCACGTCTCAAGTCAAGTTCCACCTATGATTTCGCCTCAACAAACATTCAGGGCAAGTTCTAGACCATCAGCTCAGTACTTGGGCTCACGATTCAAATTCTCATTACACACACTCAAGGATTGCCAAAGACAGAGTCGAGGGCCCACAACGACCTTAGATATGATTCAAGCGCACAATGGACCAAAATGACCACATGATGATTGTTTGGTCAACATATGAGTCTCAAGGCCACAACTTTCACCATCCTAAACACAACATAATGTCTTTGACCATCGGCTCAAAGGCAAATGTGTTAGGCCCAAGTGAAGCTTTGCCTGAGGTACCCTTAACTACAAAAACTTGAAAATCAAAAAGAAAAATAAAAAACGGACTCAAACCCTTAAGAAGGTTGTCACGCCATCTATCATTGGGAAGAGCCACCCGGTTCGCACAACACTCTACCCTTGGAAAGAACCGTGGCATTAAGAAAACCAAGGGCTTATTGCAAATGCCAAAACAAAACAAAAAGGCTATGAGCCTAACTTTGCAACTAAAACGAAAACTTTTTAACTAAAAATAGAAAACCAAAATGAAAACCGAATGAATATGTACAAAAGGGGAGTAGAATATACAACCAGGGGGAATGAATATATACATAGAGTTTAAGAGCATCTAGAATGAACAGTTATATACAAGCCATCTACAACTACAAATGTGCTGAAAGTAAAAGAATATATACAGTAATCCAACAGTCAATCAAAATAGTAGGGCCACACCCCCACGAATAAAAGCTAGCATTGTCCTCAATGTTAACTATCAAAATAAGCACCAAAATGAAAGAAAGGATATAGAAAGGCCCTTCAAGCCTTATCCGTCACCCTGTGCTGGTCAGTGGCTCCTAAGTCCTCTGTACTGGCGGGGACCTCAGATTGGTCCCCGACCTGCTGCTGCTGTGCTGCTGGAATAGGTGCCTGCTCAAGAATTGGCTCATCAAATGGTGGGGCAGTGGAGTGACTCTCCTGAACCGGTGCTACCTCAATCACAACTCCCTTAGTGCTAGGGAGTTTCCTCTTCTTCCTCGGCCTCTGCTCCTCCTCCTGTACCTGTGCTACTGCTGGCTCTACAGCCGGATCCCCAAATAGTAGGTCAATTGGCAACTGATCCGCCATGAGCTTGTCTACATCCACTCTCAACTGTGTCACTGACTCCTTGGAAGCCTTCTGCTTCCTTAGCTTCTTGTGCTCCCGAGCCAATTTCTCCAACGCTTTGCTATGTTCCCCAACCGCCTTAGTCAAGGCATCCTGCATCGCCATCATCTTTTCCTGGTTGGCCAGGATCTTTTTCAGTGCATCCTCAATGGAGGAAGAAATCTCAACAGTAACTGGTGCTCCCTGTACCTGTACAGCAGTGGTCAATATATACAACTTGGATGTCGCAACTGACATCCAGTTGTTCAAACTGGCAAGGGAATGGGTGAGCTGGTTTGCGGTGAACCAGTGAGTCTTTGATAAAGGGACTACCAGGTCAGCTACAATAGAAGGACCAACTGCTGACGATGGACCTGGAGGCAATGCCTTATCAGTAGCATGAGTGGTGGAAGGCTCACTGGGATGCTCAATGACCGCTGGCTCCTCAGACTGGCCAGGTGCAGTGGAAGTGGATGCCACATTCTTCTTGCCCCTCTTTGGGTTATCTGGACCCAACTGACTATACCATGAGTACGGGGCCACTGGAGGTACCTTGATTTCTTTTTCTTCACTTTCAATTCTCTGAAGTACAAAGAGAGTGTGTTTGGGAAGGGGTAGTTTGTTTGGGTCTCATTACCAACTGTAGAAATCACTCTCAACATAATATTACCCACATTGAGAGGGAAACCCGCCATGATAGATGCTACCAAGACAACACGAGGAAGGGGAATAGAGTGATCATGTGTAGACGGGTCAAGTCGACTACACACGAAAATCAACCACCCTTTGGCTTCAAAGTTCAGGGTGTTCCTAAAGATCTTTTCTTGTGCTTTCAACCAGACTGGAACTGTACCCGGGGCTGCCAATTGCTCGGCCAACTAAGGACGAACCTCCTCTTTCATTGCTAGCTTTTCTAAATATTGCGATTCATCCTCTTCTTCGAACCCCAAGAATTCATTCAACGATTTGCCATCAAACACAACTGTCTTGTCCCTTACTTTAGTTGCTTTTGAGTCCCGAACTACATGGTGAACATTGCTGTAAAACTCCTTCACCATATGCTCATTCGCCATCTCAACATGTTCTTTGAAGAAGCTCCAACCCTCTCTAGTGCGGAATTGTGCTTGCACATGAGGGTTGAGAGGGACAAGATCGGCATCTACTTCCTCTCCGGAATCAGTTTCCTTTGGGCCACCACTCCCGGAATCTGTGGAAAGCAACCTCACTAACAAACCTGTCTGCCCATGCCTCCGGTTTTCTAGTACGCTCTATCCCCCGACCTGTAGCTCACCTCCCTCAGCATACCCTCCACTCTCCCTTGATAATGAAGCTGTGGGAGATGTGGAGTATTGCTCTTCTTCTCTTGCTACGGACACATCAGACGAGTCCGAGATGACATTAACCGGCTTCTTGGAGGAGGCTACATTACCATGATCCGGGGAAGGGGAATCATGGAGCTAAAATGAAGTGGACATGTGGGTGGGGGAAAACTCTGAGGTAATGCTCCGTGAAGGTGCATACTCACTCCCCGTGGAATGAGATGCATCTCTATCAGCTTCCCGGATTATCTTCCGAGTTTTCTTTATCAATTCCCTGGTTTTTGGAGTGAGTTTCACAATCCTCTTGCTTTTCCCCCTTCGGGAGGAACCACCTCTCCCGGGTTGTTTTTCTTTGCCCGCTCGTTGTTGAACCATTGTCTGCAAGGAATACATGTCTAACATTGTTAGTAGAAGCACATAAGGTGAAGTAGACAGTTCAATTGAATCCAAACAATGAAGACATAGTGACACAGACAGAGGGGCGCGGACCGCACCAAAAGGCACGCGGTCCTCGCAGTATACTGACACCCATACATACCTTTCTGAATAAACCGACGCAGACCGCACAGAAATGATACGCGGCCGCGTTGGTTCAGCACGGACCGCACAGAAATGGTACGCGGTTTGCACAGGTGAAATACCCAAATGTTGACCTCTCTAAACTCTTCACACGCGGTCCGCACTATTTTGGACCACGACCACGCTGGGCTCACGCGGACCGCACATAAATGGCACGCGGACCGCGTAGAGAGGTTCATCATCTCTTTACTAGAGTCACGCGGACCGCACACAAATGCTGCGCAGCTGCGTAGGGCTAATTTAACTGAGCCAGGTATTTGTTCAATTAAATCCAATTTTCGTTCACCTTTGTGGGTCCTAAATGTCCCTACTCGGTTATTTAACAAGATTCCATGCCCATGATTAAACAAAAACACACAAAAATCTAAGCTAACAGTTAAACGAAGAAGAAAAAAGACGAAAGTAAGAAGTTACACTAGTAAAAAGAACTTAAACAAAACAAAAATTAGACTATGATTGAAATGAATGAGAGTTGTTACCAAGGATTAATGAGATTTCAACTTTGTGCACAATTAGTCTTGATGAACAGTGAAAATAATAGCTTAGGTGTAAATTTGGCGAAAAGGTTAAAATGAGGCCCAAGGCCTCTATTTATAGAAAAGCCCTGGGACCCAGTACCTACCTACCAGCGCGGCCGCACAAAAAGGGACGCGGACCGTGCTGGATTTTGCATCCTACACATTAGCTGTTCAATCCACGCGGACCGCACTATTTTGGTGCGCAGCCGCGTGGAACATTGTCAGAGAGCATGTAATTCTGGGTCCTCCAGCACGGACCGCACAGAAATGTCACGCGGCCGCGCTGGGTCTTCTGGGCCTTAACCCTTCAGCTTCTCAAACCTACGCGGACCGCACTGTTTTGCTGCGCGGCTGCGTAGGCAATATTCAGAGACTGACTATTTTGCACTTTTGCCCTGCACTGGTTCAACATTATCCCTACAACACTTCACGAACTATCTGCTCAAAAATCCTACTTTACAACAGAACAACAAAGAAAAAAGAAAAAGACATGGGTTGCCTCCCAAGAAGCGCCTGATTTAACATCGCGGCACGACGCATGTTACCATCACAATCATTTCAAATGAATGAGTGCCACCACGTGGCTATCATCAATCTTGCCCAAATAATGCTTGACACGATGCCCATTGACCCGGAAAACTTCACCATTCTTATTTTTGAGATCAATGGCACCAAAAGGAGTTACACCAACCACTTCAAATGGGCCGCTCCACTTAGACTTCAGCTTGCCCGGAAATAACCTCAACCGGGAGTTGAAAAGAAGAACCATGTCACCAACTTTGAATTCCTTCCCTCGGGCATACTTGTCGTGAAGGTACTTCATCTTGTCCTTATACAAGGACGAGCTGGAGTAAGCATGAAACCTAAACTCATAAAGTTCATTCAATTGCTCAACCCGGAGATTTGCAGCGACATCCCATTCTAAGTTCAACTTTTTCAGGGCCGACATAGCCTTATGTTCCAATTCTACCGGAAGATGACAAGCCTTCCCAAACACCAACCGATACGGCGACATACCAATCGGAGTCTTGAAAGCTGTACGATAAGCCCAAAGAGCATCATCCAATTTCTTCGACCAGTCGGTCCTATTTGCATTGACAGTCTTGGATAAAATACTCTTGATTTCACGGTTTGACACCTCAACTTGGCCACTCGCTTGAGGATGATAAGGAGTGGTCACCTTGTGATTTACCCCATACTTGGCTAGCAACGAGTCAAAAGCCCGGTTGCAAAAATGAGAAACCCCGTCACTAATGATAGCACGTGGAGTGCCAAACCTCGTGAAGATACTCCTTTTCAAGAACGCCACCACACTTAGAGCTTCATTATTTGGCAAAGCTGTGGCCTCAACCCATTTCGACACATAATCAACCGCTACCAAGATGTAGGTGTTGCCACAAGAACTTACGAATGGTCCCATAAAGTCTATCCCCCAAACATCAAAAATGTCAACCTCTAGAATCGTGTTAAGGGGCATCTCATCTTTCTTCGAAATCCCTCTGGCACGTTGGCATTCATCACATCTTTTCACAAAGTCACCGGCATCCTTGAACAACGAAGGCCAATAAAAACCACAACTCAACACTTTAGACGCCGTCCTCGCCCCGCCATGATGGCCACCATAGGGCGAAGAGTGACAAGCTTCCACAATACTCAATTGCTCTTATTCGAGAACACACCGGCGAATTACACCATCGGTGCAAATTTTGAAAAGATACGTCTCATCCCAATAGTAGTCCAAACAATACCGCTTGAGCTTCTTCCTTTGGTTAGAAGAGAGCTCATACGGAACCACACCAGTAACAAGATAATTGGCAATGTCGGCAAACCATGGCATGTCTCGCATTGAAACCGAGAGGAGTTGTTCATCCGAAAAAGCATCATTTATCTCAAGGCCGTCCAAAGGCCTCCCTTCCTCCTCCAATCGAGACAAGTGGTCCGCTACTTGATTTTCATTACCCTTTCTATCAACAATCTCCAAATCAAATTCTTGAAGAAGAAGCACCGATCTCATTAACCTCGCTTTTAAATCTTTCTTCGTCATCAAGTACCTAAGGGTAGCGTGATCGGTATGAATAATCATTTTTCCCCCATAAGGTATGGTCGAAACTTCTCCATGGCAAAAACAATAGCAAGCAATTCCTTTTCGGTGACCGTGTAGTGCCTTTGAGCTTCATTCATTGTCTTACTTGAGTAGTACACCGGATGAACATTTTGTTGATTTTTTGGCCCAAGACCGCCTCCACCGCAACATCACTAGCATCGCACATGAGCTCAAAGGGCAAGCTCCAATTTGGTGCGGTAATGATGAGGGTAGTCGTCAACTTTTGCTTTAGAAGCTCGAAAGCCTCCATACATCTCTCATCGAACACATATTTGGCATCTTTCTCTAGCAATTTACACAACGGGTTAACTACCTTAGAAAAGTCTTTGATGAATCTTCGGTAAAAACCCGCGTGTCCAAGAAAACTCCTCACCCCTTTGACAAAAGTAGTGGGAGGGAGCCTTGAGATAACCTCAATTTTCGCCTTATCAACCTCAATCCCTCTTTTTGAAATTTTGTGACCCAACACAATTCCTTATTCTACCATAAAATGGCATTTCTCCCAATTGAGAACCAAGTTTGTGTCTTCGCATCGGGCCAACACACGATCCAAGTTTTGCAAGCATTCACCAAATGAGTCCCAAACCACAATAAAATCATCCATGAAGACCTCCAATATGTCCTCCACCATGTCGGTGAAGATTTCCATCATACATCGTTGGAAGGTCATCGGTGCATTACATAATCCAAATGGCATTCGAGAGAAGGCGAATGTGCCATAAGGACATGTGAAGGTTGTCTTTTCTTGGTCTTCTGGGGCAATGAGAATTTGGTTATAGCCTGAATACCCATCCAGAAAACAATAGAAAGCCCGGCCTGCAAGACGATCAAGCATTTGGTCCAAGAACGACAATGGGAAATGATCTTTTCTAGTCACCTTGTTCAACTTTCGGTAGTCCATGCATACCCTCCAACCCGTCACAGTACGAGTCGGAATAAGTTCATTGTTGTCATTGGTCACCACCATCATTCCTCCCTTCTTTGGCACACATTGTATCGGAGAAGTCCACGAACTATCAGAAATTGGATACACCACACCGGCGTCAAGCCACTTGATGACTTCCTTTTTGACCACCTCTTGCATGGCCTCATTGAGTCTCCTTTGATGTTCAAGAGACGGACTAGCATCCTCCTCCAATATTATCTTGTGCATGCGTTCACAGCTTTCACACACTGTGATGCGTTCACACACTCCACCCTTGCCATGTAATGCGTTCACACACTCCACCCTTCTAGCATCATCATCAACATCCATGTTCAATAGCACGGCCTCAAGTGGGTCCTCAACATTTGCCATTGCGCTTGTGTCATCCACTATCACCACCGCGACAATGTTAACAAACGAACATACCTCGGTGCTATCTGGTTGCCTCATTGATTTGCATACGTGGAACACCACTTTTTCATCACCAACACGGAAGGTCAATTCTCCCGCTTCCACATCAACCAAGGCCTTCCCTGTATCTAGGAAGGGGCCTTCCAAGAATGATAGGCACCTCGAAATCCACTTCGCAATCCAAGATCATGAAATCGGCCGGCAATATGAACTTATCAACACTAACAAGGACATCATCAATAATCCCCAAAGGCCGCTTCATTGACCGGTCCTCCATTTGAAGCCTCATAGAAGTTGGACGAGGTTGTCCGATACCCAAGGTCTTGAAGACAGAATATGGCATGATATTGATACTTGCCCCCAAGTCACAAAGGGCTTTTGCAAAGTCGGCACTTCCAATGGTACATGGGATAGTGAATGCACCGGGATCCTCAAGTTTCGGAGCCATAGAATGCACAATTGCGCTCACTTGATGGGTTATCTTGATTGTCTCACACTCCATTGATCTCTTTTTTGTAACCAAATATTTCATGAAATTTGCGTATCCCGGCATTTTCTCGAGTGCCTCCACCAAAGGCACGTTGATAGTCAAACTCTTAATCATTTCAATGAATGTCTTAAATTGGTTGTCACCCTTTTGCTTGGCCAACCGTTGAGGATAGGGCGGAGGAGGTTTAGGCAAGGGTGCCTTGGCTGTTGGCACCACCAGTTCGGGCATATCAATGACGTGTTCCCTAGACGGGTTGACGGCCTCTTGAGTCTCCTCCTCACCCTCATCAATTTCAATTCTCACATCATCACTTGCACTTTGTTCAACAACATCCTCAACTACCAACGAGATCTCATCATTTCGTAACTCATCTTCATCTACCGTAACTTGGTTTCCTCGTGAGGCGTGCACATCACCGTTTCTTTCACTTCGCGTTGTCACTGCCATCACATGATTATTGTGCCCACCCTTGGGGTTTACTACCGTATCACTTGGTAGAGCACCCTTTGGGTGAGTATTTAAAGACTGAGAGATTTGGCCTAATTGCACTTCCAAGTTCCGGATAGATGTGTTATGCGAAGCTAATTGGGCCTCGGAATCTTGGTTCTTTTTCATCATTGCTCGAACATGATCTCCCCATCTCGCTTTCGGACGAACTCGGACCTTGAAAAGAAAAGAGGGGGTGGATTGTTCGGTTGTTGGTACATGGGGCCCCTTTGAAAACCTTGCCCTCGGTTGCCTTGGTTCCCGCCATTGTTCCACCCTCCTTGATTGTTGTTGTTGCCCCAATTATTGTTATTACCATGCCAATTTCCTTGGTTGCCTTGATTACCCCAATTGTTGTTTTGGTTGTTGTTATTCCAATTACCTCCGCCTTGTTGTTGATTTCCCCAATTACCTTGAGGACGCCATTGTTGGTTTGAGGAGTTACCTCTATTCCCTTGATAGTTATTGACATATTGGACCTCTTCGCTTTGATCCTCATAGCACTCATTTGAATAACCACCACCATCATTGTTGTTGTCATATTTTTCACAATTACCTTGAGGTTGTTGCCCTCTTTGCCTCCTTTTCAACATAGAAACACCTTCCATTACGTTGACTTGGCGCGGGTTTTGGACTTGTTGCATTTGCGCATTTGCCAATTGATTCATAGTTGTTGTAAGCTCGGCTATAGCTTGGTCATGATCATGCAATTCCTTGTGCAAATGGATGACCGTGGGGTCACCTTGGGGCACGTTTTCTCAGCTTTGCCATGCCGAAGAGGTGTTGGCCATTTCATCAAGTACATCATATGCCTATTGGTAAGAAAGTTTCATAAAGTTCCCTCTGGCCAATTGGTTTACAATGCATTGATTTGTGGTGTTGATGCCCCGATAAAAGGTTTGTTGAATCATAGCCTCGGTCATGTCGTTATTAGGGCACTCTTTCATCATTGTTCTATATCTTTCCCATATCTCATGCAAAGGTTCCGTTAACTCTTGCTTGAAAGCTAGAATTTCATCCCGAAGAGCTGCCATATGACTTGGAGAGAAGAACTTGGCAATAAATTTGTCCGCCAATTCATCCCATGTTGTAATAGAATGATTGGGGAGCCTTTCTAACCAATCCAATGCTTTACCCCGAAGAGAAAACGGGAAAAGCCTCAATCTCAATGCATCCTCGGACACGTTTGTCTGCTTGCTACCCCAACATATATCCACGAACCCCTTCAAGTGCTTGTAGGCTTTTTGATCGGAGGGACCCGTGAAATAACCTCTTTGCTCGAGCAAGGTCAGCATAACATTTGTGATTTGAAAGTTCCCCGCCCGGATTCGGGAAGGAACAATAGCACTGGCGTATCCTTGATTTGGTAGAACTCTGGGAGCCACTCTCCGCAGTGCCGGAGGAGGGTTTGGAATGTTGTTGTTCTCATTTGCATTTATATTGACATGTCGGCCTCTCCGTGGAAGTTGAGGTAAGACCTCATCTTGTTCTAGATCCTCTACCTCCTCCCCCGCTATCACATTGCCGAGAGGGTCATTTGCATTAAGAGCCATTGTACCTGATTGATCGACACAAACAAAGTCAGTAAATAAGAAGGAAAGAGAAGCAAAACACAATACTAGCTACACAAATAGTCAACACCGTAAAGCTCCCCGACAACGGCGCCAAAAAGTGATCGCAGCGGACTTAACCTAAGGAAGAGTGGGCGCTAATACTTTTACCCAATAGTGGTATCAGGGTCAATTTTCCATAGGGAGCTTCAATTTGGAGTTGAGTGTTTGTATGGTCTAGGACTATGTTTTAGCTCCTAATTGATCTTCTAACATTTTCGGTTTTCTTTTGACTATCAACTACAATTTATCAACTACAAGTTTAAAGCTAAGTTAGGCTAAGATATTGATTCTAAGTTGTATGCAATATAGAGAAAGACACTAGGGTCGTGGCATGTACCTAGGTGGTCAACTAACGGGTAGAGATTCCTAATGCAAGAATGATGAATATGGGACTTATGCTATAACCGTTGCACTTTTGTACCCACTCTCACACCTCTCGGTAGAGAGAGTGATTTTTCCCAATTGCCTCTCTCGAGACCAATTGGGTAGGCCAATTTGCCCAAGCAACTTAAGGTTCAAGTTGGGTAATTACTCTCTCGAGGTTTAACCCGTTAATTGGGACTACCATTCTCATGGGTCCATCCCAATTCCTTGTTGGAATTAATCTTGGGGTCATAGACTCTCTTTCTCAAGAAGAGTCAAAACTCACTAAGCTAGACTCAGTGTTTGCAACCACCAAATCTTAATAAAAACATAAGATTAATCCAAATAACAAATACCCAACATCATTCATGTACTAAATAATCACACCCATTAATTACCCACACTAGGGTTGAGCCACAACCCTAGCTAATGGGTTTAGCTAGCCATAATAGAAATAGAAATTGAAGAAATAGTAGATGAAATTGACATAATAATTAACTACAATGTTAATCTACTCAAATCCACGTTAATACTAGAAGAAATTGCCCAAAATGGACTAAAACTATGAAGTCTCGAGTTCAGCTGCTATCTGATAAAAAACCAAAACTGAAAACTTCCCCTAAAAAGTAAAATGTTCTACTTATACTACACAGGAAAAACCGGACAAAAATACCCCTGAGGGTCTGGCGCAGACCGCGCACAAATGACGCGCGGCCGCGTAGGGGTTTGGGTCTTCATATCTTACTTCTGACACTGGGGACGCGGACCGCACAAATGTGACGCGCGGCCGCGTAGAGTGTTTCCACGTGGACCGCACTGATTAGATGTGCGGCCGCATGGGCTTTTGTCTTGAATGACTAAGTCTCTGACACTTTTGGGCGCGGACCGCGTGTAAAGAAGCACGGACCGTGCGTCTTGACTTGAAAATTTCATGGTCTTTGAACTATACTACGCGGCCGTGTGGCAAAGCAGTGTGGACCGCGCAGGTTGACCTAAAAATTGCCCAGCCTCTAAACTCTCCTGTGCGGCCGCGTGACAAATCAGTGCGGACCGCACAAGTCATTTTGTTCCCCACTTCAGTTGTCTTTTGACACTTTGCAGATTTCACTCCTTTTTGAGCCGATCTTTGGTATTTGTCATCTTGTCGCTCAAACCTGCAATCAAACGCAACTTGTAAGCATTTTGGGACTAATTTATGGCAGTTAATGCACAAAGCTTAGGTAAGAATGGTTATAAAACATGTAGAAATCACAGTTATCACTGACCGAAGTCAAACTTGGTCGTTTTTGCCAACCTTATGGAACCAAGTGTTCTGATTGCAACCTAAACCCTTCCAAATCCCAAACTAACCATCCCCGCAAGTTATAAAATAGTAAAAGCACATATATGAAGTCTTATTTAGGGGAACATGGTTTTAGAAAGCAAAATGACCGATCGGGTCGTTACATTCTCCACCTCTTAAACAAACGTTCGTCCTCGAATGAGTTTAGAATCATACCTAGAGTGCTGAATAAGTGTGGATATCTTCTCCGCATGTCCTCCTCAGACTCCCAGGTCGCCTCCTCGACTGGTTGGACCCTCCACTGCACCTTTACCGCGAAAAGCCTCTTGGATCTCAATTGGCGAAACTGCCTATCAACAATGGCAACTGGCTCCTCCTCATTACCCAGGCTCTCATCAAACTGAATCGTGCTAAAGTCCAACACATGTGATAAGTCGGCATGATACCTCCGGAGCATAGACATGTGGAAAATCAGATGAACTCCTGATAGATTGAGAGGTAAGGCAAGCTCATAAACAACCTCCCCAACTCGTCTCAACACCTCAAATGGGCCTATAAACCTTAGGCTCAACTTGCCCTTATTCTGAATCTCATAATTCCCTTCATCGGTGAGACTTTCAAGAGAACCTTCTCCCCCACCATAAATGATAAATCACGCGCCTTCTGATCTGCATAACTCTTCTGTCTTGACTGCGCTATGCGAAGTTGCTCCTGAATCAACTTTACCTTTTACAAGGAATCCTTCACCAAATCAGTACCATATAACGTAGCCTCGCTGGGCTCAAACCACCTGATGGGAGAACGACATCCCCGACCATATAAATCCTCAAATGGAGCCATCTCGATGCTGGATTGATTACTGTTGTTGTAAGCGAACTCGGCAAAAGGTAAGAATCGATCCCACTGCCCTCTCCAAAGTCAATCATACATGCTCTGAGCATGTCCTCCAAGATCTGAACTATCTGTTTTGACTGCCCGTCGGTGTGTGGATGAAATGAGGTGTTCAACTCTACATGGGTCCCCAACACACTCTATATAGCTCTCTATAAATGCGAAGTATACTTGGGGTCTTTATCGGATATGATGGAAACATGCACACCATGGAACCGAACTAACTCCTAAATAGAAATCTGGCCAACCTCTCTGAAGTATATGTAGTCACAACTAGAATGGAGTGTGCCGACTTGGTCAACCTGTCAACAATGACCCAAACTGCATTAAACTTCCACAAGGTCCGCGGCAACCCAACTACAAAGTCCATGGTAATGCGCTCCCATTTTCACTCCGCTATAGTCATATGCTGGAGTAGGCCACCTGGCATCTGGTGCTCATACTTAACCTGCTGGGAATTTAGGCACCTAGCTACATGCTCCACTATGTCTTTATTCATCCACCACCACTAATAATGCTACCTCAATTCGCGATACATCTTCGTAGCACCTGGATGGATGGAAAATCGAGAACTGTGTGCCTCTTCTAGAATCTTCTCCCTCAAGCCATCGACGTTAGGAACATATAGACGACCCTAGAGTTGCAGAACACCATCCTCGATGATAGAAACCTCCTTGGCACCACCCTGTAGTACCATCTCTCTAAGAACCATCAAATGCAGATCATCAAATTTCCAAGCCTTGATCTACTCCAATAGTGAAGAATGGGCAATGACGCATGCAAGAACTTGGTTGGGCTCTGAAATTTCTAACCTCACAAGTCTGTTATCCAAGGACTGAATGTCCAAAGCTAATGGCTTCTCCTTTGCTTAAATGAATGTCAAGCTACCCATACTCTCTGGCTTCCTGCTCAAGGCATTCGCGACTACATTCGCCTTGCCCGGATGATAAAGAATGGGGATGTCATAATCCTTCAGTAACTCAAGCCATCTGCGCTGCCTCAAATTGAGATCCCTTTGCTTGAACAGATGCTGCAAGCTGCGATGATCAGTGTAAACCTCATAGGACACCCCATAAAGATAATGCCTCCAGATCTTAAGATAATGAACAATCGCAGCCAACTCCAAATCGTGCACAGGATAATTCTTCTCATCGGGCTTCAGTTGACATGAAGCATATGCAATAACTCGCCCCTACTATATCAATACATAACCCAAAACCAATGGGTGAAATATCACAATACATGGTATAAATCCCCATACCGGAAGGCAACACTAGAACTGGTGTTGTATTCAAAGCTGTATTGAGCATCTAGAAGCTCACCTCATAATCATCGGACAAACGAAATGGAGCACCCTTCTTGGTCAATCTAGTCAAAGGTGTTGCAATAGATGAAAAGCCCTCCACAAACCGGCGATAATAACTTGCTAACCCCAAGAAGCTCCTGATCTTAGTCACCAAAGTAGGACGAGGCCAACTCTGAACTGCCTTAATCTTCTTGGGATCCACCTTAATAACCCCGCCTGATAAAACATGCCCCAAGATGCTACAGAATCTAGAAAAAAATCACACTTGGAGAACTTAGCATATAGCTTCTGTTCTCGAAAAGTCTGAAGCACCACTCTCAAATGTTGCTCGTGCTCCTCCATGCAACGCAAGTAGATCAAAATATCATCAATGAAGACAATGACAAACGAATCAGTATAAGGCCTGAACACCTTGTTCATCAAATCCATAAACGTCGTTGGGGCGTTAGTCAAGCCGAAGGACATCACTAGAAACTTATAATAGCCATATCTAGTATGGAAGGCAATCTTCGGAACATCCGAGTCCCGAATCTTCAACCGATGGTACCCGAATCTCAAATCGGTCTTAGAGAACACCCTAGCACCCTGCAAATGGTCAAACAAATTATCAATATGCAACAACAAGTACTTGTTCTTAATAGTAACTTTATTCAACTGGCGGTAATATATGCACATCAGCATGGTCCCATCTTTCTTCTTCACAAATAACACTGGTGCACCCTAAGGTGATATACTTAGTCTGATGAACCCCTTAGCTAGAAACTCCTCAAACTTTTCCTTCAACTCCTTCAACTCTTTCAGAGATAGATATAGGTTGGGAACCCGGAGCCAAGTCAATATAGAAATCGATATCACAATTTGGTGGCAGCCTGGAAGGTCAAAAGGAAACACATCGGAGAACTCCCAAACAACTCGCACCAAATCAATCGCCGGGGTCTCCATGGTAGTATCCCGAACATAAGCTAGATAAGCTAAAAAACACTTCTCGACCATATGTCGAGCCTTCAGAAACGAGATTACTCGACTAGATGTACTAACAGATGAACCCTTCCACTCCAATTTTGGAAATTTTGGCATCACTAAAGTAACAGTCTTGGCATGTCAATCAAGGATAGCGTGATGTGGGGATAGCCAGTCCATGCCCAGGATGACCTCAAAGTCGATCATATAAATCAACAGAATGTCTGCTCTAGTCTTGTAACCACAAAATGTAACCACGCAAGACCGATAGATCCGATCCACAATGATATAGAATCGCCAACATGAGTGGACACATAAACAGGAGTGCCCAAGGACACACGAGGAATATCCAAGAAATGAGAAAACAGAGATGACACATATGAATAAGTAGACCTTAGATCAAATAATACCGAAGCATCCCTACCGCAGATAGAAATAATACATGTGATCACCGCATCTGAGGTCATTGCATTTGGTCTGGCTGGGAAAGCATAGAATCTGGCTGGAGCGCCACTTGTTGGCCTCCACCTCTAGGATAGCCCCTACCCACCTGCCCTCCACCTTTAGGCGGCTGGATGGTTGGTACGGCTACTAGTGCTGTAATCATAGGTTGTTGACTCTACTGCACTACCTTGCCCCTGAGTTTGGGACAAAATCTATTCATGTGGCCAAGATCTCCGCACTCATAACAACCACTCAGAGCGGTGGACTACTGCTCTAAAGTTTGACCTTGATGGCCTGAATACCCACTAAAAGAACCCTAAATAGTTGGTGGACGGTATGAACTCTCTGGAATGGCACTGAAATAGGCATTGGAAGAACCTTGATGGCTTGAGTACCCACTGGAAGAACCTTGGATAGTCGGTGGGTTGTAATAACTCTATGGCATAGCATTGAAATAGGCTCGCACTGGAGCAACCCGAGGAGGTGGTGGTGCTGAATATGTGGGCCTGCTAGGCTGACCCCTCCCAAACTGACCTCTGCCCCCAGCTCTAGAACGTTCGTCGTGCACATTCTCACCATCTGTGAGAGAATAATAGAAGAAACTTAGTACACCATCAACTGCACGATAGGAGATAAATAAAGAATAGTTTCCTAACACTCTATAACCTCTCAAAAATAACTAAGGACGTCTTTGCACCGATACACAAGACTCTATTAGCCCTGCTTGTAACTTATGATACCTACATGAACCTAGTGCTTTGATACCACATTTTCATGACCCAATTTATAATAGGTCGTGATGGTGCCTAACGTCGCCGCTAGGCAAGCCAACTGTGAACTAGCCACGTGATTTCCTCTTTTTAACAAAAAAGAATTCAAGTAATTAAACTTTCCTTAAATTAAAAGATTTGAGAAATAATGGATTTAAAGTAAATAACAAGATAGCAACTAAGTGTTGTCACACCTCCTTTTTGAGCGCCCGCCCCGAAGGGTTAAATGCGCTAGGGAAGTTTTTCCAATTTAAGTGACAATATTCAAAATGAGATTATTTATTTTAATTCAGAGTCGCCACTTGGGAAAGTTTTGGCTTTTGGTGTCCCAAGTCACCGGTTTATCTTGAATCCCAAATCGAGGATATTTTCGACTTTTCTAAATGAAGTCTGCGAACCAGAAATTCTAAGTAAGGAATTCTGTTGACCCGAGGGAAGGTGTTAGGCACCCTCGAATCCCGTGGTTCTAGCACGGTCGCTTAAATTGTTATAATGGCTAAATATCTGATTTAAATACATGTTATGACTTACGTGCTTTTATTAAATTTAAACCGCTTTTATTATGATCATTTATTTTTATAGAATTGCAACGTCGTGAAAATGCATCTCGAACCACGTCACAATCAATGCACCTGTGGTTGTCGACACATTTTGATTCCGTTGAGATTTGGATTTGGGTCACATCAATGTGCACCTGAATTTAAGAATGTAATTTAATTAAGCCGCGCCTAAAGAGTCTAACGTGTTATTGTCTTTGGAGAAGGCAAGGAAATTCACTAGACCGCCCATCTCCAAATTCTAAATGTTTATTATGATTAATTATTGAGGGCCCCGCAATGTGTATCTTTCTTCGAACGGGGCTCATCTCATTATTTTAAAAGAGATATCCTAAAGTAGCTACATTTTCTATTATGTTTGTCTCTAAAATAAAAAGGAAAAAGGTACGTGCTAATTTACTTGCATGCTCTTAACCAAATCCGGATTTCCTGTCAATCATTTGATTCATTTGGTTAATTGTTTGCAAGATGAAGAATGCAGTATCTCGTGGAACCTGCCTTTAATTTTAATGAAAATTACATACAAGCTGGTGAAACGCTACAACTACTCCAAACATTTCTTTAGTTGAATTTAACTAAACTTATTTAGGCTAGATTAAAGGAATTAGCTACTAGACGTTGTTACTAATGGGATTTGAATGTGATCCTATGTACTGCCTAATGGGACCCGACAAAAGGACTAAAATAAAACAAAACAGCATTGTATAAGGTTGGAGTATACATACCCCGTACTAACAAACAACTACAAACTAAAACACAAAGGACTAAACTCAATCGAGTATCAGTTAACATATACTTTCATACTATTGAATTATAAACTAACAATTATACAGACCCATTAATATACCATGAATATTACAACAAATACTTGAACTTCTTCAACCTTTTTCATTTCATGCTTTCAAACTGTTTCAGTTACACCAATATGGGACTCGAAATGTGTACCTGGAATGCTGAAATGCAAAGAAGAAGAGGAGAATAATAGGGAAGATCAGCAGCAGCAGGAGTCAGAATAACAGCAACAATCAAAGCAACACAGCAGAATAGGTTCTAGTGCAAGAAATGGAACTATAGCTGACGGGAAAGTCGCCAAATGATAGCAGCACACAGTGTAGTAGAAACAGAACTCCAGACAATCCAATTCCGAGATAAACCAATGCAACAAACACTACCAGTAATCTCGATTGAAACTTAGAAGAAGCAATACTACCTAACAGATTGACAACAGATGAACTTCAAACAAACAAAACAAAGTTTCTGATTTCCTGTCTGTTTTTATTTCTTGCTCTCTTTCTATCTCTATCTATCTCTCTCTGTATGTTTATTTAAAAATCCAGAAAAGTCCCTCAATGTGTATACCTTCCTTCTTTTACTTCTCTGTCTATCCCCCGTTAATGGAAGTTCTGCTTCCTTTTATATCCTAAACTCAAACTACTCACAGCCTGTTAAGAAATCAGAAAACTTTCCCCCCATGTGGTATGTCCTCTTTTCAGTTTCCACTCAACTATTTAAGTATAAACCCTCCCATGATATTCCATGACAAACCCCTTTTAATCACCTTATTATACTAAAAAACAGACATGGGCAGCAGGAATATAACCTGACAGCACATGCTGTCAAGTTATTCTTCATCTCAGAAGGGCCTTTATGCACATGTTGTGCACAAATGCACATGCCACCAATTCAGATTGCAGTTAACAATCCTATCTTTTCATTTTCAGATTCAAATACAGCAATTATAAGTAGCCATACTTGATTCTTACTTTGATTCAAACAAAGTTCCAGCAGTCAATAGATCAAATTGTTACCATTCGAACAACTGAAAGTAATCGACGACATATGTCGACTCGACTATACTAATCATAACATGTACAATCGAAAACCATGATCAGAACTCTAACAGTATCAACCTACAATTCAAATTGTATTGACTAAGCAAAAGTTGTACTGGTGAATCAATTAATCAGTCAATTTCAAAGTGCAATTGATTGCACATCTCATACATATTTACACATTATCAGTGAATAGAAGAAAGACTCGATCAAACACAGAGGTTCAGGCAAGGCGGACAGGACACAGTCGACCAACAATTCAGAAATAAAATCAACTAACATTTTGGGGCAATAAACAAACATTCAATTACAACAAGACTCATGAACTGATAGAAAAGAACACAAAAATACCTGAAATCTTGAAAATCAGTAAACCCTAACTCGGATTCGAATTGATCTTTCTTAGGGTTGAACGGACTTTAATCGAAGTGTTCTCAAATGAGAAACACTTCGATTAAGGTCCATTAGACCCTAATCACTTGGCTCAAACAGACACAGATCAGTCACGAGGAACCCTAGGGCTCCTAAAAGCAGATCTGGGATTTATGTTTCCCTGGTTAGATTCGGACCAAACCAAGCATGGTTTGGTCACGAGGGAGGTCTGGGGACTGTCTGGTGTGAAACTGGGGTCAATCGGTGTAAGTCAGGTTCCGACTCGAATCTTCAAATGCTGATTCGAGAGGTGGGAGGGGATTCGAGCTAAGTGGTTGGTGAATTTGGGTTCAGGATAGTGAGGTGCATCTATGGTGTTAAGGTGAGGGCCACCGGTGTTCATGCCGCCGGGTTTTTGGTGAAGGGAAATGGGGGAGGCTAGGGTTCCGGGGTTTGTGGTGAGGACGATGAAAGTTAGGGGGGTCTGGCTAGGGGGCGTGGGGTAAAGGAATGGGATTATATAGTAAGTGAGTGGTCGATTCCTGACCGTCGGATGGAGTGAGATGAAGGGTCAGGATCTTTTGGCTGGTAAGGAATGGTGTCATTTCAACCTAAAGGGGGTTGGGTCGGTCCGGGTGGAATGGGTCGGGTTTGTTCGTGGGTATGGGGAATGCTATCTTGGCCGTTGATCATTCTAAGATCAACGGCCCAGATCAGACCAGATCAAAACGACGTTGTTTGGACGCTCTTGAGGTCAGCTGGTCTGGACCGGGGCAAGCACATGCTTTGGGCTCGATTTGGGCCTCGGATTTTAAATGGGAACAAAGCCCAAACCTGATTTCAGGACAATTTTGCACTCTTTTTCTTTTATTTTTCATTTTTAAAACAAAACCTAATTAAACAAAATTAAACTCCATTTATTAAACACCTAATACAATTATTCACGCATATTAAAATGTTAAAAGTAGGTAAAATTAAACAAGGCAACAATCAGGACAAAATGCATATTTTATGATTTTCCATTTAATAACCGGATTACGGTTCAAACTACACATGACACACATTTTTTTGTATTTTGTTTTAATAAAAATAAAATGGGAAAAAATCATAAATAATTAACAACATACCACGTAAAAATCCAAAAATTGTACAGCAAGACCAATTGCTATTATTTTTGTTTCTTTTGGAGTGATTGTCGCGTAAAACAAAAATCACGTGCTCACAGCTGCCCCTCTTTGTTCGGAAACATGAAGAGTTTTCGTGCAAAGATAAAGTGAGCGGATATGAGCGATTTTTGCCTATTGGACTACTCCGCGTGAAGCATGTTTTGAAAGATCTGACAGAATCTTTGCTTCAAAGATTTCCTACATATCCTGGGCTAAACAGGAATCAGGTCAATGTAATTCGGGAAGCTTTGGTAGCTGGGACTACCATGGGACTGCAATTCTTGCCGTTACTGTTGTTGCCGCTGCTGTTGCTGCTTACCGACTCCCTTATTACAAATAAAGGAAAATTGAAACTGTACTAACTACGTATGCATGTCAACCGCTAGTTACAAGATTCCTATCTATGATCCTTTGGCGACTTGATCTTGGGTCTTAGCTGATTCTGCTTGTAGACTCCGATCTGAATCTTGATGCTTGCAAGTTGTAGGCGCCTATTTATTTCTGCGACACTGAGTAAGATGGATTTGGTAGAACTCGGGACCTTGATCAAACCTTTGAACGATCCACCCTTCGCCTTTCTGAATATCTCGGCACATCTTCTTTTTGTCTTTTTCTTCTTTTATTCTGAGTTGAGACTCATCTTGTGGGTCGTCTCCATCCATGTGTCTCGAGGTCAGACCTGCGGGGAAAAACAAACGAATGAAATTTTCTGCCCCAGTTCTACTAGGAAAATTTCGTGAGTTAGTTGCCGGGAAGTTAACAAAGTTGATGAAGGGATTGGACCACAAAATGCAACTTCGGGATTGGATCCCTAATATTGCCATAAGGTAAAAATGCTCAGTTCAAGGTTGGAGCCCTAATACTGGCTAGCTGGGGAGAAATTCAGTTTAGAGTTGAAACCCTAATACTGACTAACTGGGGAAAAGTTCAGTTTAGGGTTGGGGTCCTAATACTGACTGAATGGAAAAGTTCAGTTTAGGGTTTAAAACTTTAATGCTGACTAAGCGGGAAAAGTTCAGTTTAGGGTTTAAAACCCTAATGCTGACTAAAGGAAAAAGTTCAGTTTAGGGTTTAAAACCCTAATGCTGACTAAATGGAAAAGTTCAGTTTAGGGTTTAAAACCCTAATGCTGACTGAATGGAAAAAGTTCAGTTTAGGGTTTAAAACCCTAATGCTGACTAAAGGAAATAGTTCAGTTTTGGGTTTAAAACCCTAATGCTGACTAAAGGAAAGAGTTCAGTTTAGGGTTTAAAACCCTAATGCTGACTAAACGGAAAAAAGTTCAGTTTAGGGTTTAGAACCCTAATGCTGACTAAACGGAAAAAAGTTCAGTTTAGGGTTTAGAACCCTAATGCTGACTAAATGGAAAAAATTCAGTTTAGGTTTAAAACCCTAATGCTGACTAAAGGAAAGAGTTCAGTTTAGGGTTTAAAACCCTAATGCTGACTGAATGGAAAGAGTTCAGTTTAGGGTTTAAAACCCTAATGCTGACTAAATGGAAAAAGTTCAGTTTAGGGTTTAAAACCCTAATGCTGACTGAATGGAAAGAGTTCAGTTTAGGGTTTAAAACCCTAATGCTGACTGAATGGAAAAAGTTCACTTTAGGGTTTAAAACCCTAATGCTGACTGAATGGAAAGAGTTCAGTTTAGGGTTTAAAACCCTAATGCTGACTAAACGGAAAAAGTTCAGTTTAGGGTTTAAAACCCTAATGCTGACTAAACGGGAAAAGTTCAGTTTAGGGTTTAAAACCCTAATGCTGACAGAATGGAAAAAGTTCAGTTTAGGGTTTAAAACCCTAATGCTGACTAAATGGAAAAGTTCAGTTTAGGTTTTAAAATCCTAATGCTGACTAAAGGAAAAGATCAGTTTAGGGTTTAAAACCCTAATGCTGACTGAATGGAAAGAGTTCAGTTTAGGGTTTAAAACCCTAATGCTGACTAAACGAAAAAAGTTTAGTTTAGGGTTTAAAACCCTAATGCTGACTAAATGGAAAAGTTCAGTTTAGGGTTTAAAACCCTAATGTTGACTGAATGGAAAGAGTTCAGTTTAGGGTTTAAAACCCTAATGCTGACTAAATGGAAAAAGTTCAGTTTAGGGTTTAAAACCCTAATGCTGACTAAAGGGAAAGTTCAGTTTAGGGTTTAAAACCCTAATACTGACTGGCTGGAAAAGTTTAGTTTAGGGTTTAAAACCCTAATGCTGACTGAATAGAAAAAGTTCAGTTTATGGTTTAAAACCCTAATGCTGACTAAAGAAAAAGATCAGTTTAGGGTTTAAAACCCTAATGCTGACTAAAGGAAAGAGTTCAGTTTAGGGTTTAAAACCCTAATGCTGACTAAAGGAAAGAGTTCAGTTTAGGGTTTGAAACCCTAATGCTGACTAAAGGAAAGAGTTCAGTTTAAAGTTTAAAACCCTAGTGCTGGCTGAATGGAAAAATTCAGTTTAGGGTTTAAAATCCTAATGCTGATTAAAGAAAAAAGTTCAGTTTAGGGTTTAAAACCCTAATGCTGACTGAATGGAAAATGTTCAGTTTAGGGTTTAAAACCCTAATGCTGACTAAAGGAAAAAGTTCAGTTTAGGGTTTAAAACCCTAATGCTGACTTAAGGAAAGAGTTCAGTTTAGGGTTTAAAACCCTAATGCTGACTAAAGGGAAAGTTCAGTTTAGGGTTTAAAACCCTAATACTGACTAGCTGGAAAGAGTTCAGTTTAGGGTTTAAAACCCTAACGCTGACTACAAGAAAAGTTCAGTTTAGGGTTTAAAACCCTAATGCTGACTGAATAAAAAAGTTCAGTTTAGGGTTTAAAACCCTAATGCTGACTGAATGGAAAAGAGTTCAGTTTAGGGTTTAAAACCCTAATGCTGACTGAAAGGAAAAGTTCAGTTTAGGGTTTAAAACCCTTAATGCTGACTAAAGGGAAGTGTTCAGTTTAGGGTTCAAAACCCTAATGCTGACTAAAGGAAAAGTTCAGTTTAGGGTTTAAAACCCTAATGCTGACTAAAGGAAAAGTTCAGTTTAGGGTTTAAAACCCTAATGCTGACTAAAGGAAAAGAGTTCAATTTAGGGTTTAAAACCCTAATGCTGACTAAAGGAAAAGAGTTCAGTTTAGGGTTTAAAACCCTAATGCTGACTAAAGGAAAAGAGTTCAGTTTAGGGTTTAAACCCCTAATGCTGACTTAGAAGAAAATAGTTCAGTTTAGGGTTTAAAACCCTAATGCTAACTAAAGGGAAAGAGTTCAGTTTAGGGTTTAAAACCCTAATGCTGACTAAAGGAAAAGTTCAGTTTAGGGTTTAAAACCCTAATGCTGACTAAAGGAAAAGAGTTCAGTTTAGGGTTTAAAACCCTAATGCTGACTAAAGGAAAGAGTTCAGTTTAGGGTTTAAAAACCCTAATGCTGACTGGCTGGGGACAAAGTTCGAGGATACTAACTGACCTTTTTTTTGAATTTTCTTATTTTAGTAGAAGATAAAAGGGAATCTCGTGGAAACTTACCTTTCGTGTGGATTCCTTATTGCTAAACTGTTTCTTGTACCCATGTACCTTCTTCTTTGGATGACACCTGCTTCTTGCACGGTTGTCTTGGTTTATACCTGTTTCAACTTTTCAGACAAAGAACAATTGTTAGTTCAGAAATGGCGGTTGGTTCGGTGACCTTGATCGTTCCAGTTGCTTTGTTGCGTCCTTATTTCTGTTGTGAAATCCTGCCATTGATTGGATTTAAATGGCGAAACCCTTTAGACTGCTCAGGCTTGTATTTCCAGATTCTGTGATGATTCGCCTCGTAAGGCTTTTTTTTGTGTCCCGTTTTGCTTGGAGATTCTCAACGGTGATTTTATTGGGGATATTCTGTGGGGATTTGTACAAGGCGGACTTGCTGGGGATTTTTTTTTTTTTAAATGCAGTCAAACATCATGATCCATCGGGTTTGGGCAAACGTACCAACGAAACGGGGCATTTCCTTTGCGAAACGGAATTTCGTGAAACCAAACCTGCCACCTGTCCTTTCCGGTATATCTGGAGATTTAGGGTTAAAAATGAAAGGGATTTGAAGAAAAACAAAGAAAGGAGAAAGCAAACTTCAGAAAAGAAGTGTCCCTTTCGGGACGAAAAAGACTTATCTGAGGAAAACAATGCTGACTTTAAATGGACATGACATGCTCTTTGACCTAGACGCCTGACCTTCAATGAACTTGCATTTCCTCCCGAACCAAAATGGGTTTGTGTTTCAAACCGGTGGAACTTTGCCGAGATCTCCTTGGGTAGAGTTGTTCTTTCGGCCAACAGCGCCCTTTGCGGGTTTTTGCTAGCTGACCTCTCTCGTTTCTCTCCTTGCTATCGCTTGATAGCACTCTTTACGAGTTTTTACTACACAAGCTCTCTCATTTTGGTTTCTCTACTCCCGTCGCCTCACGGTGCCCGGAGGTTTTCACCGACGAGACTCTCTCATTTTAATTCTCTCAATTTACAGTGTACCGGTCTTCATTTGTGACGCTTTTTGGCTTCCTGCTACCTTCGGTAATTGATCTGAAGGGTTGTGCTTGGTAAAGAGAGGTAGATGATACTAACTTCTAAACCGCTTGACGTGCCCCGGTTTCAATTTCAGGGTAAATGGGATTTTATTGTTGGTGTGACTGAACCTCAGGGAGAGGCTGCCTACGTATCCTTTCGGAATCAAGTCAAACGTAGTTCAGGCTCTCGTCAATGTTTTTTTTGTTTGTTTTTGTTTGTTTTTTTTTGTAACCGGCTCAAAGGCTTGTAGAGAGAGTTGATAGTGGGGACAAAACCTTCAGCATTTCGAATGTGTCAGGACCGCTGGGACGTCACTCAGACATAGTATCTTTTGACTACGTCTGCATTTACTGCTGTTTCGGGATAATTTCCTTCAATGTCACCTAGGTACAATGCTCCTCTCGGCAATATCTTCCTGATGATGTATGGGCCTTTCCAGTTTGGAGCAAATTTCCCTTTTGCTTCCTGGTGATGTGGCAGAATACGCCTCAGTACCAGCTGACCTACTTCGAAATTCCTGGGTCGGACTTTCTTGTTGTAAGCACGGGCCATTCTTCGTTGGTACAACTGTCCGTGACAAACCGCGGCCATTCGCTTCTCATCGATCAAAGTCAATTGCTCTAATCGAGTCTTGACCCACTCGCTGTCTTCGATTTCTGCTTCGACAATGGTTCGAAGTGAAGGAATTTCTACCTCTGCCGGTATTACAGCCTTGGTCCCATAAACCAAAAGATAAGGAGTTGCTCCTACTGACGTGCGTACCGTAATGCGATACCCCAACAATGCAAATGGTAACTGCTCATGCCACTGTCGGGAACTCTGGATCGTTTTTCTCAAAATCTTCTTGATGTTTTTGTTTGCCGCTTCTACAGCGCCATTGGCCTTTGGCCGATAAGGAGTAGAATTCCTATGCGTTATTTTGAATTGCTCGCATACATCTCCCATCAAGTGACTGTTCAATTTTGCTACGTTATTTGTAATGATAGTCGCAGGAATACCGAAACGACAGATAAGATTTGAGTGTACAAAGTCCACTACAGCTTGTTTAGTGACCGACTTGAGAGTGACAGCCTCTACCTATTTTGTGAAGTAGTCTATGGCAACCAATATAAATCTGTGTCCATTTGAAGCCTTTGGCTCGATTGGTCCAATGACGTCCATGCCCCATGCAACAAATAGCCAAGGTGCAGACATGGGATGCAATTCCGTGGGAGGTGCATGAATCAAATCACCGTGCACCTGACACTGATGACACTTCCGAACGAAGCTAAAGCAGTCCTTTTCCATGGTCATCCAGTAATAACCTGCTCGAAGGATTTTCTTCGCTAAGACATACCCGTTCATGTGAGGTCCGCACACACCTGCGTGTACTTCGTGCATGATCTTTCTCGCCTCCTCGGCGTCGACACATCTTAGTAGGTTGAGGTCCGGGGTCCTCTTGTACAACAATTCACCGCTCAGAAAGAAACCACTTGCATGCCGCCTAATGGTTCTCTTTTGATCTCCAGTAGCATGCTCGGGGTATTCTTGTGTCTTCAAGAACCTCCTGATGTCATGGTACCAAGGCTGCGTATCTGATCCTGCCTCGATTACGTTGCTGTAACCGTGTCTTTCCCTGATTTGGATTTCCAAAGGATCGACGTGGGCGTTGCCCGGGTAGGGTAGCATTGAAGCCAGAGTAGCAAGTGCATCCGCTAGTTCATTGTGACACCTCGGGATATACCTGAACTCTATTGTTTTAAAACACTTGCCGAGGTCCTCCACGTGCTGTCGGTAAGGGATAAGCTTGACATCCCGAGTTTCCCATTCACCTTGGGCTTGCCGGATAATCAGGTCAGAATCTCCCATGATCAGTAAGTCTTCGACATCCTGATCGATCGCCATATGCATGCATATGATGCAGGCTTTATACTCAGCTGTATTGTTTGTGCAAAAGAAACGCAGTCTAGCTGTGGCTGGATAATGCTGACCGGAGGGCGAGATCAAAATTGCCCCAATCCCTACACCTTTGGCGTTTACAACTCCATCAAAGAACAACTTCCAAACATGAGCGTCCTCCGAGACCACTTCTACGGTGTTTACTTCTTCATCTGGAAAGTAAGTACTCAATGGCTGGTATTCCTCATCGATCGTATTTTCGGCCAAGTGATCTGCTAGCGCCTGGGCTTTCATTGTCGTGCGAGTAACATAGACTATGTCGAATTCAGTAAGCAAGATTTTCCACTTAGCCAGTCTTCCAGTAGGCATAGGTTTCTGAAATATATACTTCAAAGGATCCAACCTGCTTATGAGGAAGGTAGTGTGAGTTTGAAGATAATGTCTCAGCTTTTGAGCAACCCATGTCAGAGCGCAACATGTTCTTTCCAGAGAGTGTACTTGGCCTCATAGCTGGTGAATTTCTTGCTCAAGTAGTAGATTGCTTGCTCCTTCTTTCCGGTTATGTCATGTTGCCCGAGGACGCAACCGAAAGAGTTCTCCAAGACTGTCAGATGCAAGAACAGTGGTCTCCCTAGCTCTGGCAGGACCAAAACTGGGGGATTCGAAAGGTATTCTTTGACTTTATCAAAGGCTTCTTGACACTCAGCTGTCCATTTGATCGCCGTATCTTTCCTTAACAGCTTGAATATGGGCTCACACGTGCTTGTCAGCTGGGCAATAAATCGACTGATGTAGTTCAACCTGCCCAACAAACTCATCACGTCTTTCTTCGTTATCGGGGAGGTAGATCTCTGATAGATTTTATCTTAGTTGGATCTAGTTCGATACCTCTCCTGCTTACGATGAAGCCTAGAAGTTTGCTCGACGGAACTCCGAAAGCACATTTGGCTGGGTTCAGCTTCAAGTCATACTTCCTTAGTCTCTCGAAGAACTTCCTCAAGTCTTGGATGTGATTATCCTGCATCCTGGACTTGACTATCACGTCGTCCACGTACACCTCTATTTCCTGATGCATCATGTCATGAAAAATGGCAGTCATGGCCCTCATGTAAGTAGCCCCATCATTCTTCAGACCAAATGGCATGACCCGATAACAGTAGGTGCCCCAAGGCGTGGTGAAGGCAGTTTTCTCGGCGTCCTCTTCATCCATCAATACCTGATGATACCCAGCGTAACAATCTACGAAAGACTGTATCTCGTGTTTGGCGCAATTATCAACGAGGATGTGGATGTTGGGCAGTGGGAAATTATCTTTGGGACTTGCTCTATTCAAATCTCGGTAATCTACACATACCCGAGTTTTCCCGTCCTTTTTCGGTACTGGAACCACATTTGCCAACCATGTTGTATACTGGACTACCCGAATCACTCCTGTTTTCAGTTGTTTGGTGATTTCCTCTTTAATCTTGTCACTGACCTCAGTTTTGAAATTTCGTTGCTTTTGTTGAACTGGAGGACAATCAGGATGAATTGGCAATTTATGAACCACTAGATCAACACCTAGTCCAGGCATGTCATCGTATGACCAAGCAAACACGTCTTTAAATTCAAAAAGAAGTTGAATTATCGCATCTCGCGTTTTCTTGTCCGTGTGAATTCTTATTTTGGTCTCCCGGATTTCTTCAGGAGTTCCTAAATTAACCGGTTCGGTGTCATTCAGATTTGGCTTAGGTTTATTCTCAAAATGTTCCAACTCTCGGTTTATTTCCCTAAAAGCTTCTTCTTCATCATATTCTGGTTTTGGGTTCATTAATTCACAGTTAAATAGCTCGTTGTGATCTGGGCGTGAAGTCCGCAAGCATGTCATATTTAAAGCCGCATTATTATAACTGAAAGGAAAGATAAAAGGAAAAATAACAAAAATCTGAACAAAAGAAAAAATGGGAAAACAATGATGATTTTTTTTTCATTTTCTTTGGGAAGTTGGAAGACAACAATGTTTACAACTTAGGAATTCAAAACAACAATTGAAAGGAAGAAAACGTTCAAGTTATGTCCTAGAGATAACTTGTGACACAGGAAAGGTGGCAGGACAGGTCTACACAGACTTCCGTCTAGTCGGGAATGGCGTGGCCTCCCAGTTTCGAAGTTTGGCGTTCGGCCCCGCGTACAACATCTCAGCAGTTCTTGTGCCTTCACCTGGTTGAACCATGTGAGTCTCGTAGAGCATTTCTCTCATTGCCCCACATATCTCCTCAATTTCCTCAGCCGTGAAGACCTCATCGTCTTCTTCTTCGGTGTACCTTGGCCTGATGAAAGTTTCATATAAATCCGGCAATGGTCGAGGTAACTTCCAACCCTCATTTTTCCTTTTCTTTGCCCACTCTTCATCTCCTAGAGTGGGTTTGAAACCTAGTCCAAAAGGTTTCTTGGTGGTCGGCAAGGTGATGGGTTCTGTTATTCCCTGCAGGGTTCGTCTAAGCCCTTTCTCTGGCCTAAATCCGTGCCGGATCATCTCTTTGGCCACCATAACCGAGGCGTTAGACAAGAAAGGCTGGGGGCAAGGTATTCCCTCTTCATGCTGCTCTGCCAGTACAATCTCGAAAGCTTGATAGACCGTGTGTTCGCTCCCTTCTCTTGGTTCAAGATATGGGATGGATGGGTCCCGATAAATAGCATGCTCGTCTTCTCCATGGACCACGATCTCTCGGTCTTCGTACTCAAACTTCACCATCTGGTGAAGAGTGGAAGGCACAGCTCCTGCCGCATGGATCCAAGGTCTGCCGAGGAGAAAATTGTAGGATGTATCCATGTCGAGCACCTGGAAGGTTACTTCAAACTCGACTGGTCCTATGACCAACAACAGGTCTATTTCCCCCATGGTATCTCTCTTGATGCCGTCGAAAGCCCTTACGCAGACATTATTGGGTCGGATTCTTCCGGTCCCAATTTCCATTCTTTGTAGCGTGGAGAGCGGGCAAATGTCGACACCTGAACCTCCGTCCAACATCACCCTCTTGACATAGTAGTCTTCGCATTTAACTGTTAGATGCAGGGCTTTGTTGTGAGCTGCTCCCTCTGGAGGTAAGTCATTCTTGCTGAAAGAGATCTGGTTAATGGTGAAGAACCTCTCCGTCATCCGTTCCAGATGTTCAACTGAGGTTTCAACTGGTACGTATGCTTCATTCAAAGTCTTGAGCAAGATCTTTTGGTGCTCGGCCGACCTCATCAATAACGATAGCATGGACATTTGCTTGGGGCATTGGCGTAGTTGGTCTACCACTTCATAGTCTGGCGTTTTCATTTGTTGGAAGAAAACTTCTGCTTCTTCAACGCTTACAGGCTTCTTTGGTGGGAAGCGTCTCCGTGTGGCGTTGTTCAGCTCTTGGGTGTCTGAATACCTTCTAATGAGAGTACTTTCTGGAAGTTCCCCCGTGACTTCTTTACCTTTGTATGTTACCAACGTCCTCTGATAGTTCCACGGTACTGTGGACGGGTTTGTCATCGGCTTTTGTGGCACACGTCCGATAACCACTGGCTCATTCAGCCGAGGTGGTTGAATCGTTCCCCGGACCACATAGGCCCCTTTTGGTACGTACATAGGTTTTGCCTTTTTAACCTCGAAGTTCTGCGGCTTCTCTACTCGACCTCGTGGGATGTAAAGAACTCCATCCTTTACCGGTACCGCTTTTTTCTCCACCTTCTTTTCGGGCTCGCGCTTTGCAGTATTGGCCTTTTCCCCTTTTTCTGGTTTCTGGGCTGTTTCAGGCTTTTTCCCTGCATCGACAATGGCGATTATAGCTTTCAAAGCAGGGTCAAATTCTTTGTCTTCGCAAATCATCCTGATCAGCGACCCGTTATTGTGAGCAGGTAATGGATTGTTAGTCACATTTGGGACCTCCTCGTCCCTTAGCACTATTTTCCCTTGCTCTATCAAATTCTCGACCACTCTTTTCAACGACCAGCAATCATTTGTATCGTGCCCCTCGGCCCCTGAATGATAGGCGCATCTGGCTCCAGCTTTGTAAGAAGGTGACGTCGGGTTTTTCCTTGTTTGAGGGACTGGTTGCAGGAAGCCCAACTGGACTAGCTTCGGGAACAAAGTAGAGTATGGTTCACCGATGGGCGTGAAAGTCCGCCTTCTAGGCGGCTCCTGAGGGCGGAAGTTATTCTGCGGAGGTTGTGGGTTATAGTGGTTGCGGTAAGGAGGCTGATTTCTGGGAGGTGGAGCTTGGCCTCGGGTGGCTTGTTGTGGCGGATGGACATAAGGCTGGGCATTCATGACCATATAGGGTTGATGAGCATATGCTAGATTTGAGTGGGGGTAGTAGTGTTGTGGGGTTCTTTCCGGAAAACGGGGTCGGGGATTACGATATTCCCTTATTCCTGAGGCTGCTATGGCCGTTTCTTCCTTTTTCTTCCCTCTTGCCATTCCTCCGGACCCGCTTTGGACGGCTTGGGAGGTCGCCCTTATGGCTGCTTGACTCAAAATCCTACCTGTTTTCAGACCATTCTCCACCATCTCTCCAATCTTAATTGCTTCTGCAAACGGCTTTCCCATGGCTGACATCATGTTTTGGAAATAGTCAGACTCTTGATCCTGGAGAAAGGTAGTGACCATTTACACTTCATCCATGGGAGGCTTTACCCTCGACGCCTGCTCGCGCCACTTAATAGCATACTCTCTGAAGCTTTCTGAAGGTTTCTTTTTCAAGTTCGACAGAGAATTTCGGTCTGGTGCGATGTCGATGTTATACTGGAATTGTCTCATAAAATCTCTAGCGAGATCATCCCAGACATGCCATCGGTACATGTCCTGGTCCATATACCATTCTGAGGCTATTCCCACCAGACTTTCCCCGAAATATGCCATTAGCAATTCCTCTTTTCCGCCGGCTCCCCTTAATTGGTTGCAATATTTCTTTAGGTGAGCAATGGGGTCACCGTGCCCATCGTACTTCTCAAACTTTGGGGTCTTGAAACCCACTGGTAGGTGTACGTGAGGGAACATGCATAGGTCGGCGTAAGAGACGCTTTTCTGTCCGCTCAAACCTTGCATATTCTTCAAACTCTGTTCAAGGCTTCTCATTCTTTTGGCCATCTCATTTTGTTCCGCAATTCTGGGGTTCTGATCCTGCCCAGGTGCAAGCTCGCACTGAGGCTGTGGAGGATTAGTGCTGGCAGCAAACCTAGTAGGTTCCATCGAGAAAGATGGGGCTTGGATTGTAAACGAGGACGAGTCAAAAGTCGGCTTGTATGCAGCAGGTTGTGCCGTGATCGGGCAAGGTGGTGCAGTAAAGATATTGGTGTCTACATCCGTCGTTGACACCCGAGGATGAGACTCAGAGGGCGATCTAGCAGAGAAGGCTAAAATGGCTGGGTATCCGAATGGGGTAGCAGGATAACTTATGGGGACATTAGAAGTCCCGCTTGTCCTGGAGAATAACTCAGGGAATCCAGGAACGATGCTTGGTGGCTCTTTTCCATTATTCCAGTCATCAAGCATTTCCAGCATGCGAAGCCGCAAGATTCTATTTTCCTCCGCAGTTGCGGATTCGGGCGTGAGGACGGACGAGATAGAACTTTCCTCGGAAACAGGGATTGTTGGCAACGGAATCTCTAAAGACATTTCTACACTTCCTTTTGACCTGGTGAAGTAAGTGTGAGTACTGCTTCCGGACTTAACAACAGGCAGTTGAACACTCCTCTTTAACCTCGTGAAG
Source organism: Nicotiana tabacum (assembly GCF_000715075.1). Lineage (NCBI taxonomy): Eukaryota > Viridiplantae > Streptophyta > Magnoliopsida > Solanales > Solanaceae > Nicotiana > Nicotiana tabacum. The sequence continues at coordinate 208,263,629 of NC_134080.1, forward strand.
TATGAGTGTGAGGCCAGACTTTCACCAAACCAACCGTCTTCTCCAAAAACCTGGAGGAACTCAACAACAAACGAGCGGTTAATTTGAAACAAATAACAGATAGGCAATCTCACGTTGGGAATGATGCACCTATACAATTAAGTGGATTCCTATATGTTTGCGACCAAAGCATGCGTCATTCCGGCATTCTTTTTAGGCTTTTTATTATTTTCCCTTTTCTTTTTTCAATTTTTCTCTTTGGTTAAACCGCGACCGGATCCGATGAGGATTGCCTACGTATCACGATGCCATGTGAATCAGATCATTACGTAGTTCAAAAACACAAATGAGCGTAAAAGAAACAACCTTTTTATTGTTGAAACGGTCTATTACAAACTACATTTTGCAAAAGAAAGAGCAAACTTTGAAAATAAACCTAGACTCAAAATAGACTAAAAATCACCCTGATGGGAAAAACAGGCAGAAGATGCTAAGATACAGACTTGACTTATGAGTACATTATGGTTTTGAAAATTGGTGCCCGCGGGGCATCGTTCGGCCTCGCCGCGGTCCTAGGTGTGAGATCCCTCTCAAGTTGCTCTAGCTCATGCATGGTCTGCTTGACATAACCCATTACTGCCGAGAGGACGGTAACGCTGGTCATGTTCTCACATTGTAGACATCGTCTGGTGATGTCATAGGCAATGGCCTTGATCCTATCTTTGGTTTGCTTCTTCTCTATGAGTAGGCGTTTTATCTGATCGCTACATATCTTGAATACCTGAGAATCCTGTATATGCTGATTCTTCAGTCGCCGTACTTCTAACTTCATCTGGCTTAACATGTCGTAACAGTATCTGCTCTCAATTTGGAAATCCTTGGCCTGATTAACTGTTTTGATCTCAAGTATGGCCATCTCTCTCTTCATTTTGACAACAGTTTTCTCGTGGTCACGTTTCAGTTGGTTCAAGTACCGGCGATGCTTCTCTACTCTTGTCCCCCACTGTGCCATGAGCTTTTCCATGACCTTTTCAGATTCTTCTAAACCATCTCGCCATTCCGTGACTTCTCTTTTTAAACCCTTAATCAACTGCTGGTCTGATCGATTTCTGGGCTGTTCATCAAGAGACAATCTCAATTTTTGGATTTGGGCCTTAAGTTCTTCATTCTCTTGGATCAATTTATTTTTTTTGCTTCGATCTGCCGCGATTTGTATGATATTATTGAATTTCAGACTGTCAATTTGTAGCTTCAAATCACCGATCTCTGCCCGATACCCCTTTTCTTTTGCTAACCAGTTCCATTGCCCTTGGGACGATTCTACAAAATCTTTGAGATGCAGTCTCTTAGCTGGTCTTTCGCAAGACAGGTCGCCTCTGAACCAAGCGTGGTACCCTGGGGCAACTTCCCCTTTTGCTATATCCATCACACAAGTGCTTGCTGTCAGATGTTGGCACTCACTCCAGATTTGGCGAACTTCTTCTTCGGGGAAACGACCGTCTGGACTGATTTCAATCACTTGGGTACTCAGATCTTCATCTTTCGGCACCACTTGATATCTCCCAAGTTGCCTCAAAACCCGATATGGTGCGTAGGGTTGGATGCTTTTAAGTCCCATCAACAAAAAGTGGGGCCTGGTTGCCGGCATGTATATGATTTCCTCAACAGGCGACCATCCGAGCGTCCACTGGATTTGGCTAAGTGAGAGTTCGGAAAAATGAGGCCCATGATGTGACGCCCTCAGGTAGATTGAAACCTTTGATTCTAGTGTAGAATTCTCCAATACAAGTTTTTTCGGGCGAACCATAACCCAAGAGCGGGGAGCGGTGGCATAAATGACCGGTCATCCATATTTGCAACAGTAGGTTACATCCTTCAAAAAAGTCGCCCCTGGCTCGACAAGCAGTGAGAGCCCGGAAAATGTCAGCCATAATCATAGGCGCCAGAGTACTTTTATCTTGGGTAAGCAAAGTACTGACGACCCCAATTATTTTTAGATCGATGTTTCCGTCCTTCCTTGGGAACACTATAAGACCCAAGAAGGCCGTCATAAAAGCTAACAGCCTGTGTTCGTCCCACTTTTGTCGGTTGCCTTTACTACACAGTTTGAAATCCGGCTTATTGAACCCGCCCTCGTGACCGTATCTAGCATACATGAGGTGGAGACTGCAGAAACCTTTGGCAAGATCTGGATGGTGAAATGTTCGGGGTATTTTCAGAAAATCCAGAAACTGGTGTACCGTGAGGGCCCTAGGTGTAATCAAGTATTTGAACCTTAACGGAGCTTCATCACCCCCAATGTATCCCGCTATTTCTTCCAAAGTCGGGGTGAGCTCGAAGTCTGAGAAATGAAATACATTGTGCGCCGAATCCCAGTAAGTGACCAATGATCTGATAATATCGCCCCGAGGCTGAATGTCTAGTAAATCCGGGAGATTTTTCAGATATTTCCTCACTTTTCCTTGCCCCTCCTTGCCTAAGTCGTTCCACCATAATCGCAACTCAAAAGGGATCTTGGTCATCATTGAAAAAGGTTTGTTTTGTATCGTGCTCATCCTGCACATTTATTTAGGTGATTTAAGCAAAACAATGATTGGACTCGAAAAATGATTTGACTATTTCTTAGAAAAGAGAGATCCGATTTTCGAACACGGCCTTTCAGCACTTCGGGGATGCAGATTTTAAGGCTGTGAGGGTCAATCGATCCAGACTCTACAGGATGACAGAAAGTGGCCGTTTATGCAAAGTCAGCCTTCCGCCGTCCCTTTCGGGAACATTTGGCTATTTTTGACAAAAACAACATCACTTGATTTATTTATGACTCTTTTTTTTAGAATGGTGACCCGACATTGGGAACATGGCCTCGCAGAGCCTCGGGGACGAGGATCCTAAGGTCATTGGGCAGTTTGGTCAAAAAAAATTTAAAAAATGACCAAAAATGGTTGTTTATGCAAAGTCAGCCTTCCGGCATCCCTTTCGGGAACATTCGGCTATTCTTGACAAAACGGCATCACCTAACTCATAAATTAAAATTCTGACATTTTGGCTATTTCTAAAAAAGGGAGGTTGGACCCGATGAGGGTTGCCTACGTATCTCATACCTTGTGAGAATCAAACCGGCGTAGTTCGGTCGGATCAAAATAGGGGAAACAAAAATAAAATCCTTTAAAGAAAAGAGGGATAACTATTTTTTCTGGAATACGTTTTTTTTTATTATTTATTTTTTGAAAAGAGACCAAGGAAATACTTATACATTTTAAACTTCCCTTTTTTCATTTTTTTTTTTGAAATTTCGAAAATCTTTTAAAGAGGTACTACAAATGAAACAAAAAAAAATTTGATTTTTTTTTGTTTATATATGTTTTGGATTTTGAAAGTGATTAAAAGGAATAGTCAAACTGAAAGACAAGCTTTGTTTTCATTTTTTTTTATGTATTATATTTTTTTTTTAAGAAAATTCCGGTGAGGTTTTGACATTACTCGACATTGGTTTTTTTTTCAAAAGAATAAGTAATTATCTCCCTACCCCACTATTCTCTTCTTTTTTTTTGAAAATTTTTCGGAAATCGATCGACATGCAGATTTGAAGCAAATAGATGCGCAAAACAAACGGGATGCAGCAGGATGGTCTTTTCATTCCAGGTTGCCTGTCCTAGACGGACCCAACCCCTGTGTTGAGTCCCCTATGTCGAATGCAACATGATGCAGATAAGCGTTCCTACTAGGGATCCAGCATGAGGTTTCGTTATACTAGATTTATAACCTGGGTAGATGTTCTAGACTGTGTACCCAAGCGGACAACTCGAGTCGAGGAGGGGCAACTTACCGGGAACCAAAAGGTCGTTCGGCTTCGTAACTTATCCGTCCTCTTTCTTATTTCAGGTTTTGACACTAACAGAATAGGGAGCCTCGACCAGCGAGCTTCTCCCCGGAGGTGAAGAGAGGGGTTTGGCACAGTTTATATACATTTCCAAATAATATCAACGCGGTAAAACATCATTTAGCACATTAGGCTCAAACATGTAAAAATCAGATAAAACCAAATATAACAATTTATCTAAGCTCGAATTCTAACCCTGAACCAGTGGTTCTGGGTCAAGATATCCCCAGCAGAGTCGCCAGAGCTGTCACACCTCCTTTTTGCGCGCCCGCCCCGAAGGGTTAAATGCGCGAGGGGAGTTTTTCCAATTTAAGTGACAATATTCGAAATGGGATTATTTATTTTAATTTAGAGTCGCCACTTGGGAAAGGTTTGGCTTTTGGTGTCCCAAGTCACCAGTTTATCTTGAATCCCAAATCGAGGAAATTTTCGACTTTTCCAAATGAAGTCTGCGAACCAGAAATTCTAAGTAAGGAATTATGTTGACCCGAGGGAAGGTGTTAGGCACCCTCGAATCCCGTGGTTCTAGCATGGTCGCTTAAATTGTTATAATGGCTAAATATCTGATTTAAATACATGTTATGACTTATGTGCTTTTATTAAATTTAAACCGCTTTTATTATGATCATTTATTTTTATAGAATTGCAACGTCGTGAAAATGCATCTCGAACCACGTCACAATCAATGCACCCGTGGTTGTCGACATATTTTGACTCCGTTGAGATTTAGATTTGGGTCACATCAATGTGCACCCGAATTTAAGAATGTAATTTAATTAAGCCGCGCCTAAAGAGTCTAACGTGTTATTGTCTTTGGAGAAGGCAAGGAAATTCACTAGACCGCCCATCTCCAAATTCTAAATGTTTATTATGATTAATTATTGAGGGCCCCGCAATGTGTATCTTTCTTCGAACGGGGCTCACCTCATTATTTTAAAAGAGATATCCTAAAGTGGCTACATTTTCTATTATGTTTGTCTCTAAAATAAAAAGGGAAAAGGTACGTGCTAATTTACTTGCATGCTTTTAACCAAATCCGGATTTCCTGTCAATCATTTGATTCATTTGGTTAATTGTTTGCAAGATGAAGAATGCAGTATCTCGTGGAACCTGCCTTTAATTTTAATGAAAATTACATACAAGCTGGTGAAACGCTACAACTACTCCAAACATTTCTTGAGTTGAATTTAACTAAACTTATTTAGGCTAGATTAAAGGAATTAGCTATTAGACGTTGTTACTAATGGGATTTGAACGTGATCCTATGTACTGCCTAACGGGACCCGACAAAAGGACTAAAATAAAACAAAACAGCATTGTATAAGGTTGGAGTATACATACCCCGTACTAACAAAAAACTACAAACTAAAACACAAAGGACTAAACTCAATCGAGTATCAGTTAACATATACTTTCATACTATTGAATTATAAACTAACAATTATACAGACCCATTAATATACCATGAATATTACAACAAATACTTGAACTTCTTCAACCTTTTTCATTTCATGCTTTCAAACTGTTTCAGTTACACCAATATGGGACTCGAAATGTGTACCTGGAATGCTGAAATGCAAAGAAGAAGAGGGGAATAACAGGGAAGATCAGCAGCAGCAGGAGTCAGAATAACAGCAGCAATCAAAGCAACACAGTAGAACAAGTTCTAGTGCAAGAAATGGAACTATAGCTGACGGGAAAGTCGCCAAATGATAGCAGCACACAGTGTAGTAGAAACAGAACTCCAGACAATCCAATTCCGAGATAAACCAATTCAACAAACACTACCAGTAATCTCGATTGAAACTTAGAAGAAGCAATACTACCTAACAGATTGACAACAGATGAACTTCAAACAAACAAAACAAAGTTTCTGATTTCCTGTCTGTTTTTATTTCTTGCTCTCTTTCTATCTCTATCTATCTCTCTCTGTATGTTTATTTAAAAATCCAGAAAAGTCCCTCAATGTGTATACCTTCCTTCTTTTACTTCTCTGTCTATCCCCCGTTAATGGAAGTTCTGCTTCCTTTTATATCCTAAACTCAAACTACTCACAGCCTGTTAAGCAATCAGAAAACTTTCTCCCCATGTGGTCTGTCCTCTTTTCAGTTTCCACTCAACTATTTAAGTATAAACCCTCCCATGATATTCCCTGACAAACCCCTTTTAATCACCTTATTAAACTAAAAAGCAGACATGGGCAGCAGAAATATAACTTGATAGCACATGCTGTCAAGTTATTCTTCATCTCAGAAGGGCCTTTATGCACATGTTGTGCACAAATGCACATGCCACCAATTCAGATTGCAGTTAACAATCCAATCTTTTGATTTTTAGATTCAAATACAGCAATTATAAGTAGCCATACTTGATTCTTACTTTGATTCAAACAAAGTTCCAGCAGGCAATAGATCAAATTGTTACCATTAGAACAACTGAAATTAATCGACGACATATGTCGACTCGACTATACTAATCATAACATGTACAATCGAAAACCATGATCAGAACTCTAACAGTATCAACCTACAATTCAAATTGTACTGACTAAGCAAAAGTTGTACTGGTGAATCAATTAATCAGTCAATTTCAAAGTTCAATTGATTGCACAGCTCATACATATATACACATTATCAGTGAATAGAAGAAAGACTCGATCGAACACAGATGTTCAGGCAAGGTGGACATGACACAATCGACCAACAATTCAGAAATAAAATCAACTAACATTTTGGGGCAATAAACAGACATTCAATTACAACAAGACTCATGAACTGATAGAAAAGAACACAAAAATACCTGAAATCTTGAAAATCAGCAAACCCTAACTCGGATTCGAATTGATCTTTCTTAGGGTTGAACGGACTTTAATCGAAGTGTTCTCAAATGAGAAACACTTCGATTAAGGTCCATTAGACCCTAATCACTTGGCTCAAACAGACACAGACCAGTCACGAGGAACCCTAGGGCTCCTAAAAGCAGATCTGGGATTTATGTTGCCCTAGTTAGATTCGGACCAAACCAAGCATGGTTTGGTCACGAGAGAGGTCTGGGGACTGTCTGGTATGAAACTGGGGTCAATCGGTGTAAGTCAGGTTCTGACTCGAATCTTCAAATGAAGATTCGAGAAGGTGGAAGGGGATTCGAGCTAAGTAGCTGGTGAATTTGGGTTCAGGATGGTGAGGTGCATCTATGGTGTTAAGGTGAGGGCCACCGGCGTTCATGCCGCCAGGTTTTTGGTGAAGGGAAATGGGGGCGGCTAGGGTTCCGGGGTTTGTGGTGAGGACGATGAAAGGTAGGGGGTCTGGCTAGGGGGCGTGGGGTAAAGGAATGGGATTATATAGTAAGTGAGTGGTCGATTCCTGACCGTCGGATGGAGTGAGATGAAGGGTCAGGATCTTTTGGCTGGTAAGGAACGGTGTCGTTTCAACCTAAAGGGGGTTGGGTCGGTCCGGGTGGAATGGGTCGGGTTTGTTCGTGGGTATGGGGAATGCGACCTTGAGGTCAGCTGGTCTGGACCGGGGCAAGCACATGCTTTGGGCTCGATTTGGGCCTCGGATTTTAAATGGGGACAAAGCCCAAACCTGATTTCAGGCCAATTTTGCACTCTTTTTCTTTTATTTTTCATTTTTAAAACAAAACCTAATTAAACAAAATTAAACTCCATTAATTAAACACCTAATACAATTATTCACGCATATTAAAATGTTAAAAGTAGGTAAAATTAAACAAGGCAACAATCAGGACAAAATGCATATTTTATGATTTTCCATTTAATAACCGGATTACGGTTCAAACTACGCATGACACACATTTTTTTGTATTTTGTTTTAATAAAAATAAAATGGGCAAAAATCATAAATAATTAACAACATACCACGTAAAAATCCAAAAATTGTACAGCAAGACCAATTGCTATTATTTTTGTTTCTTTTGGAGCGATTGTCGCGTAAAACAAAAATCACGTGCTCACAAGTGCAATCATAATCATAGAATAAAACCAAAACCAAAAGTCTACTAGTGTGTGCCAAGACCTGGTATCACAAGTGTATGAGCATCTAGTAGAATATACAAAAGTATACTAGTATACTGTCTGAAGAGAAGTAGACAGAAAAATACAATCACAAGAAAGACTATGGCTGTTGTAGATCGGGCTGAGAAGGCAGCTCACCGTGAAGCCTCAAGTGGTAAACAAGTGTGCGCACCATACTGATATCCAGATGTACCTGCCTCAGATCCTGCACATTAAGTGCAGAAGTGTAGTGTGAGTACATAAACAACATGTACCCAGTAAGTATCCAGTCTAACCTCGAAGAATTAGTAACGAGGGGTCGACTTTGACACTTACTATGGGCCAACAATATAATAATATGAAATTCTAATTTAACACGATATATATAAGTGACAATAGAACTCAGAGCCAAAAATAAATAAAAAAATTCTTTCATTGTTAATAAGAACCAAATCATTTCATCCATTTAACCAAGTAAGCTCTCAAGACAATGAAACAATGTGAAATATAAAGGGTTTCCAGTGTCAACAAGCACGAATTATTCCAAGGACGTACGGTCGATCCAGATATACATAACATAAACTGTGTGCACTACCAATGTTCGAACCACACGAACCATAGATGCATCTATTAACCTATTGAGGCGAACGGCCTGCTCCCATGAGAGTAGTGGAAAGTTGCTCCGCTCGCGGAATATATTTACGACGCGGTTGAACATAAAATTCTCAAGTTAACATAATATTCCTCAATTATTCTTCCCAAACCAGAAATATTCAACTAGAAACCTTTACCATCAGGAAATCCTCAATCTCAACTCTATTCAAGGCAATTAATAAGCATAATCAAATAATGATGTCAACAAAGCATGGTGTGAACCTAAAACTACCCGGACATAAGCATGAATAGTAGATACGTACGGACTCTCATCACCTTGTGTGTACATATCCCCCCTCCCCACAATTAAAAATACATGTTAATTAAGTTCACCTATGGGGTTAATTCCCTCTTACAAGGTTAGAAAAGAGACTTACCTCGCCTCAAAGCTCACTTTTCGGTCCAAGATTATGCTCAAACCCTAAATTCGGTGCCGAACAATCCAAAACTAATCAAATAGTATATAAACTAATCAATACATGTTCAAAAATTCATATTCCAATTATTAAAGTGTTACCCAACCTTAAATGTAAGATTCCTAAAATTCACCCCCGGGCCCACATGCCCGGATTCTGAAAATTTTCAAAGAGAGTTGTTACCCATAACCCCATGAAGTCAAATAAATGATTTTTACCAAATTCCATAACCATTTTCGTGGTCAAATCTCAATTTTATCCAAAACCTAGGTTTTCATCTAAACCCTTGATTTTACCAATTTTTACATATTAATCTACCCATAATCTATGTATTTAAAATATGTTGTGTAGAAATTACTTACCACAAAGTTCTAGGTAAAAAACCCCTTCCAAGAGCTCCAAATATCGCCCAAGAGTTGAAAGAAAATGAGCTGAATGGCCTAAGTCCCGCATTTAATAAAGCTGTGCACATGTTGTAGATGTCACATTTGCAACACATGGTTCGCAAATGCGAACTTGGGCTCCTACTTCCAAGGTCGTAAATGCGACAAATCCATCGCAAATGCGAAGGCTGGCCAACTCTTCCATGGTCGCAAATGCGCCCAAAACCTTCCCAAATGCGAATCCATCAGAGCCTTCCCAAATTAGCAAATACGAATGGCTCTTCGCAAATGCGAGTTCGCAAATGCGATCAAAACTTCGCATTTGCGAGACCTGCAACTCCATCCCAGAAACACCAGAAAACTAAAGTGTTTCTTATCCTTACAAACGTCCAAAACTCACCCCGAGCCCTCGGGTCTCCACACCAAACATGGACACAAGTCTAAAAATATCACATGAACTCACTCGTGCGATCAAAACACTGAAATGACATCAATAACCATGAATCGGATGCCAAAATGCATGGATTAACTCATGAACTCAAAAACTTCTAAAAACACTTCCGCACATCTGATTCCTATCAAATCAACTCGGAATGACACTAAATTTTGCGTGCAAGTCTTAAATGGTATTACAGAACTATTCCTAATATTGAAATCCCATTTGGACCTCGGTATTACCAAAACCTGCTCCAAACCAAATTTAAAGAACTTCAAAAACCTTCAAGGAACCAACTTTCATTATTAGGTGCTGAAACGCTCACTGGTCATACAAAATTTGATTTGAGCATACGCCCAAGTCCAAAATCATTATACGAACCTATTGGAACCGTCAAATCCCAATTTCAAGGTCATTTGCTCAAAATGTTGATCGAAGTCAACCTTAGCCTTTTTTACCAACCTTAAGGAATCAAGGGTTTCGATTTCAACCTGAACCCTTCTAAATCCCGAAATAACAATCCCCGCAAGTCATAAAATAGTAAAAGCACGTACAAGAAGTCTTATTTAGGGGAACGGGGTTCTAGAAGGCAATACGACTGGTCGGATCGTTATAGGGTCATTGTGGACAGGCTGACCAAGTCAGCACATTTCATTCCTGTGGCAGTTACCTATTCTTCAAAGCGGTTGACCGAGATCTAAATTTGCGAGATTGTCTGTCTTCACGGTGTGGCAGTGTCTATCATTTTTGATCGATGTACGCACTTTATCTCACACTTATGGAGGGCAGTACATTGTGAGTTGGGCATGCAGGTTGAGTTGAGCACAACATTTCATTCCCAAACAAATGGATAGCCCGAGCGCACTATTTAGATATTGGAGGATATGTTTCACATTTGTGTTATGGATTTCGGGAGTTCTTGGGATCAGTTTTTGCCGCTTGCAGAGTTTGCCTACAATAATAGTTACTAGTCGAGCATTCAGATGGCCCCCTATGAGGCATTATACGGGAGGCGGTGTTGTTCACAGTTGGATGGTTCGAGCCGGGGGAAGCTCGATTGTTGGGTGCAGATTTGGTACAGGATGCCTTGGATAAAGTCAAGATTATTCAGGATCGACCTCGCACAGCTCAGTCTAGGCAGAAGAGTTATGCCGACTGTAGAGTTTGTGATGATGCATTCATGGTTGGAGAGAGGGTATTGTTCTGGGTTTCACCCATGAAGGGTGTGATAATGTTTGGAAAGAAGGTAAAGTTAAGCCTTAGGTATATCGGACCCTTTGAGATTCTTGAGAGAGTGGGTGAGATGGCCTACAGGCTCGCATTGCCTCCTAGTTCATCTAGTGTTCCGTGTGTCTATGCTCTGGATTATCACGGTGATCTATCCCATGTGTTAGATTTCAGCTCAGTCCAATTGGACAAGGATATGACTTATAAGGAAGTGCCAGTGGTTATTCTAGCCCTGCAGGTTCTATAATTGAAGTCAAAGAGTTATCCCTCAGTTTGAGTGCACCAGGTCAAACATGCAGAGTAGATATCCACACAAATTCACCAGTCCAGGTACTTTTCTATGACCGTTCGAGGGTGAACGTTTGTTTTAGAAGTAGAAAATATGATGACCCGATAGGTCATCTAGAGTTTTAACCCTTAATTCTATCTTTCGAAACCTCAAATAGCTCCATTTAGCCTTTCTCGGTTTGCATGTGTAGTCCGTATCTTTTTTCCGAAGGCTTTTAAGTGAAAAATTGATTTAAATGTGAATTCTTGACTCATTTGAATTGACCTCGATCAACGTTTTGAGCAAACAGACCCGGATCTATATTTTAACAGTCATGGGTTGGTATTGTGATTTAGGACTTGGGCGTATGCCCAGATTCAAATTCGGAGGTCCCTAGCTTGATTTATCGCAATTAGTTAAAAATTATAGGTTTAAAGGCTTAAAGAATCCATAAATTTGACCGTAGTTTGACCTTATTTCTACTAGGTTCGGATTTTGGTTCCAGAACTTGGTATAGGTCCATTTCAGTATTTATGTCTTGTCTGCAAAATTTGATGCAAAACGGAGTTGATTTGACCTGATTCGAACGTCCGGTTGTTTAAAAGAATGTTCTTAGGTTTCTTTGAAAAATTCATCCGTTTTGGTGCCTGATTCGTAGTTCTAGGTATTATTTTGGTATTTTGATCGCGCGAGCGAGTTTGTATGATATTTTTGGACTTGTGTGCATATTTGGTTTGGAGCTCCGAGGGCTCAGGTGAGTTACGGATAGGCTACAGAGTGATTTCAGACTTGGTAGAATAGTTGAAGCCTCATTTGTTACTGGTGTTCCATTGCAGGTCTTGCATTGCGAAATCTGACTCGCTTGCGAGTCTTGCTTTTGCGAACAAGCCTTCACATTTGTGAGCATGGGCTGACTGGTGGAGTCTCGCATTTGCAAGGTAAAAGTTTGCATTTGCGAACTTGCTATTTCCGCTTTTATGAAGGCAGAGTCGCATTTGTGACTCAGCATGTTTCTTGGCAATATTCGCATTTGCGAAGAGGTGGTCTGCATTTGTGAGGGACTGGGGTTCGCATTTGCGACCAAAACATCACATTTGCGATGACTGGGATTTTGAGAGGTGTTTGCATTTGTGACCTCTTTCTCGCAATTGCGAAAAAATTGCGATATCCGCAGCTGGGAAAAAGCTGAGTCAGACAGGATTTTAGCTCATTCTTTCAAATTCTCCACCCGAAACATCTTAGAGGCGGTTTTTTCAAGAGCTTTTCTTCCTCAATTCATTGGAAAATGACCTTAATCTACTCCCTTTCATTTAAATTGCATAAATTTTCATCATTAAACCTAGGATTTTCATGGTGGAAATTAAGAATTTGGGTAGAATTAGGAATTTTTGTAAAATTGGAACCTTGAATTGAGGTCGAATTTCGAAATAAATTACATAAATGGGTTCGGGCGTGAATGGGTACTTGAGTTTTGGTTCGAATCTCGGGTTTTGACCAAGCAAGCCCGGGGTTGACCCTTTTTGACCTTTTGGGAAAAGTATAAAAATCCTAACTTTATGTATTGTAATTGATTCCCTTAGCATTATTTGACATTATCGAGTCGATTTTGGTTAGATACGATTTATTTGGAGGTGGATTCTATAGGAAAGGCCCCAGTATAGTTCTGAGTTGATTTCGGAGTGAGGTAAGTGTCGCGGTTAACCTTGACTTGAGGGATTATGACTTGTTTGCCTATTTGCTACTTGTTTGAATGTGTGGGTACAATATATATGTGAGGTGACGAGTACTTATGCATTGTTGTTGGGTTAAAACATGCAGGTGGGACTTGTTTTCTTGTAATTTATTGCCTTCTTTAATTATGATATTCATACTTAGATTAGTTTATCACTTACTTGATCGTTCTTTCTGCATTTATTAATTAATTGTGATGGTTGAGTATTTTAGAAGTTGAGGTTTGGCATCTTGGAACCATTATTGACGTAAGGTTTATTCTTGCATTATCTATCTCCCAAATTTTTATATTCAATACTACATGGTAAGGGAGAGTGTTAAAGCATGAAGGGTGATATTGTGTCGCTTATTGCTTCATTTATTGATTAATATATAGTGAGGAAGAGAGTAAAAGCATGAAGGGTGATGTCGTGCCATTATTATTGTTCATGGTGAGGTTGAGAGTAAAAGCACGATGAATGATGTCGTGCCGTCTTTATTCATTATGTTTATCCGTTTTTATTGGTTGATGATTTATTTGATTGTCTTATGATGTCATTCATGTTGTAGCTATCGTATTATGTTCCCCTTTTGCATGTCTTCTCCCAATCATACGTATTAAATCTCTATTTGTTGTCATGTTGCACATATACCTTCGTTTGTGCAGGTGTAATTACATGAGTGTTCTGTCATAACCTCGTCACTACCTCGTCGAGGTTAGGTTTGGCACTTACAGAGTATATTAGGTCGGTTATACTCATACTACACTCTCCACCTTGTGCAGATTTTGGTACTGGTCCCACTTGTACTTGAGGTACATCAGCTCGGATTATTACATTTGGAGACTCGAGGTAGATCTGCTGACGTCCGCAGACCTTGAAGTCCCCTTCCTCTTTCCTTACTTACTATTCATTTCATTCGAAACAGTTGTATTTATTTTAGACTCTATTTATAGAACTTCTAGTAGCTCGTGCACTTGTAACTCCAGATCTTGGGTTGTACTTAGATATATTGGTTATTATGCCAATTTGTACTTCATTATAGTTTCATTTTAGTTTTCTTGGTTTAATTATTTGAATTGTTTAAAAATTGGCTTAAGAATTTTTCTAATAGTGGCTTGCCTAGCGAGTGGAATATTTGGTGCCATCGCGGTCCAGAAAGAGAGAATTTCGGGTCATAATATGACTGCCTGAGTAGAAATGTTTTAAAGCAAAAGGACACAATCTTCACTCACATAGCTATTCAAAAAAGATTATACTCTAATGTTTTCTCTCTTGCAGACATAAAATAGATCATATTTGTATATTTTGAATATAAGTGGGATTTAGGAAAAATGGGTTAGATCCAAAGAAACCTTTTAATTCACATAGGAAAGAAAAGGCCCAAACAACAACCCAACACATGAACGCACATTATTTCATACACCGAATAACTCTTTTCGTCACACTTGGTGATTATGATTTCAATGAGGGAAAATAACTATTTGGTTAAGATATGTTTGGCAGATTATGCGATCTTGAAGCAAAAAAATAGTCATTTATTTGTTTGCAGATGTTCAAATTGAAAACAAACATTTGTTCTTAAGCAACAAGAAAGAAATCGATTGATGACCCCTTTAATTGTGAATTCTCTGTGCTTGTTTGTATACGGTAAAAATCAGTGGTTCGATTTTATGATCAATAAGGCGCCTCGTGAAGACTACCCCCAGAAGGCTCGAAGCTTAGCTCGGGGTTTTGACCCTGAGGGTTCTTAATAATCGACCTCGAGGCAGTGTAAATCAGCGGCTACAGTGGATCGATGTGAAGTTCCCAAGGCATGTGACTAGAGCTAAAAGAGTCTATTAGACTAGTTCAAACCCGTATTATGGCATTAAATAGTTGTACCAGCCCCATATCTTTGTAATAAATATATTTGTATTATGATGAGATTCCCCTCATATATAAAGAGGATCCTTGTCATTTTGTAAGTTACAATACACAAGATACAATACACTATATTAAATACAAGAACATTCTCTACTCTCTAACTCAACATACTCTCTATTTGATCATATTGCTTACATTTATTGTCTTACTTATATTTATTACATTTCATTAATTGTTCTTCATTTATTGCTCATTATTGGTCATAAAGAGCTGCCATCAAATATATCATAACTGTTAATCCTCCATCGACTGCCCTTAGCCGGGCATCCGACTCGACCTCGATGCCCCTTATACGCAAGCTCGAGGCCCCGATTTCCAACCATTCGGTTTGATTATTACGCTATCTACAAGCTCTTATCTTATCTTCTAATCTTTCACTTAGCATCTATAGCTAACAACTAGCATAAACATAGATCAGATATTTTAGAACTATAAAATCAAATTTAATTGCCATTACCATTTTCAAGGTAAACAGTTTGGCGCTCACCATGGGGCTAAAAATAATAGTGATTGTTTTCTTACTGGTTTACTACATAACGCAAGTTATCTTTCACACTTTTTCTTGTCCAAGATCTTTGATTTCAGGTCAAAATGTCTAACTCAGTAAACGCACATGAAAACAATGGTCTTCAAGACCATAGAGAAAATGGTGTAGTTGTTCCAAGTGTTGGTGTACCACCATGAAACCCTGAGGATGCACCAGAACCAATTCCCGTGGACGTGGTCTCATGCAACGCTCAACATGTCAAGATAAGCTCCCACGCCAACAGGAGTATACATCAAGAAAACCATCAGGAAGCCCAAAAAACCCCGGTTCAGGAAGAACAAGGGTTTACCCTTCACATCATCTTCGAGATGTTACAGGCACAACAGCTGGCGATTGCTCAGTTGCAAAGCCACTAGAAAACTCCCAGCACGGTAGCACCGGAAACGGCTCCCCAAGCCGAGCAGGTACCAGACAGATCAAGCAACAACGGTTCGGTAGCCGACCCCGCCATCATAAAGATGCTCGAGGACCTCACAAAGAGGATCGAGTCGAGCGAGAAGAAGATTGAAGCTAACGACAAAAAGGTAGAGACCTACAATTCTAGGGTCGATCAAATTCCGGGCGCACCCCTGATCCTAAAGGGTGTAGATTCGAAGAAGTTCGTACAAAAGTCGTTCCCATAGGAAACGGCTCCAAAACCCATTCCAAAGAAGTTTAGAATTCCCAAATTTCCAAAGTACAACGGAACCTCGAACCCCAACGAGCATGTCACTGCTTACACTTGTGCAGTGAAGGGCAACGACCTAAAGGATAACGAGATCGAATCCGTCCTACAAAAAAAGTTTGGAGAGACACTTTCAAAAGGGCCGATGATGTGGTATCACAACCTAGCCCCAAACTTGATAGATTCGTTTGCCATACTGGCAGATTCCTTCATAAAGGCATATGTTGGTGCCATCAATGTAGCTACAAGGAAATCCGACGTCTTCAAAATCAAGCAAAGGGAGAACGAGATGCTATGATAGTTCGTATCTCGCTTTCAAATGGAACGAATAGAACTACCACCAGTTTTAGACGATTGGGCAGGGCAGGCCTTCACTCAAGGTTTGAACGAGCGAAGCTCGGTAGCTTCGAACAGCTGAAGCAAAACTTAATCAAATAACAATCAAAGATCAGGGTCAAAGATGACAAACTAGGAGTCCCCTCGGGCTTGGTATATCCTAGCAGGCTTCCGGCAAATGAGCCAAAGCCAAACAAAGAAAGATACCAACTATACACTGAAGATAGAATAAACGCCCTGAGGCGCAACATACCCCGCAATGACCAAAGGATGGATCGAGGCAAGAATCCTCGGGGACTCGTTAATAGAGTTGGATTAGATAGACGCACAGGGCCGACGGAGGCACACCGCTTGTCGGAATAAAACTTCAACATCGACATTTCAGATATCGTATTCGCCATCGGTAAAATCAAAGACACCAGGTGGCTAAGGCCTGTACAATCAGATCCTTAGCAAAGGAACCATAACTTTATTTGTGAATTTCACGGCACACACGGTCATAGGACCGAGGATTGCCGACAACTCTAGGAATAAATAGCCCGACTACTCAGCAAAGGTCACCTCCGAGAATTCCTTAGCGACCGAGCCAAAAATAAATTCCGGGGAAAGAGAGGCGACCAAGAAGAATGAAACAGATGAGCCACAACATGTCACCCACATGATCTTTGGAGGCATCGATGCTCCACAAGAACCCATGGTCAAGAGAACAAAAATATCCATAACTAGGGAAAAGAGAACTCGAGGTTACATATCCAAATACGCCCTCACATTCAGCGACGAAGACATCGAGGCTCTATCTTAGCCTCATAACGACGCATTGGTAATTTCTTTTCTTGTAAATACATTTCAAATTAAGCGTGTGCTTGTGGATTCAGGTAGCTCGACCAACATTATCAGGTCGAGGGTGGTGGAGCAACTCAAACTGCTCGGCCATATTGTGCCCGCCTCTCGAGTCCTCAACGGATTCAACATGGCAAGTGAAATAACGAAAGGAGAAATCACCCTCCTAGTCAACGTGGCTGGCACAACCCAAAATGTCATGCTTCATGTCATCGAATGAGACATGAGGTACGACTCATTGCTTAGAAGGTCATGGATACACTGCATGAGAGCGGTACCATCCACCCTCCATCAAATGATGAAATTTTTGACAAAGGATGGGATAAAAACTGTCTATGGGGAACAACATGCAGCAAAAGGATGTTTGCGGTGCACGATGTGGCACCAGCGCCAATACCTCCACCATTGAAGGAGCCAAATGATAAGCAAATAGTAAAATAGCAATAACATGTTATATTCTCGGCTACACCTGACTAAACAAGTAAAGGACCATACCGCATCCCTAGAACAAACCATCGAAGCATATCGAGGCCCAAGGCACCATCGGCACTAAGGTATAATCATCTCCCTTTTTAGTTATATTTTAAACTAACCTGTGTGCAGGTATCCGATCGAAACAGCCGAAGCGCTTTCCAACTTGAAGGCCTTAGGTTCCAAAAGCATACGTTTCACTCTTTTCCTTCCACCGGGTTTTTATCCCAAGAAGGGTTTTATCGGCAAGGTTTTTAACGAGGAAACATCCATATACTACCTAAGGAAGACTCAACAACTATTCATGGCTTCTCTTCAATCAACCTCAAATACTGGGGGGCATCTCCCCGAAAGGTCACCTCCTCGGAGAAGCCAAGATGTGCTAAATGGGGTCTCGATAGGAAAACGATGTATTGGGCCAAACGGTCGAATGAACCGTATCCGTATAGAATAACCGAGCCCTTGACAACAAAAGCGTGTATACTTGTACCAAGTAATCAAAGAATACTTTCCCCTCCATCAAAGCATTTCGCGTTTCAAAAAGGTTCGGTATTTATTACAAAAACGGCTCCATAAGACAAAAACGTCCCGAACACTCGGGGACTGGCGTTAAAAACTTGAAACCGTATGACCCCCGGGTCGAAAGCTTCAAACTCGTAAGCCCTCAATGAGGCAACGTCAAGTCTACAAAAATGGCTCCAGAGCCAAGAAAACTTTCAATGTCTCAAAGACTGCCACCAATTGCCATCCCATCGACTTATCAAAACCCGAGGCCATAAGACCCTATATGGGCAACCTCGACCTCGTAAGACCTTTATAAGGCAACACCAAAAAATTGTAAGACCTCAAGCAAGGCATGAACCATACTTGTGCCAAGTAACCAAAACTGTAAGACCTCAAGTAAGGCATGTAAAAATTATAAAACCTTACAAAAAGGCATTATCCCGATCTTAAAGTTAAGGCTATATATTCGAACTTGTTAGACCCCTAAAAAGGCATACCCTCGATATAGATGCCAAAACTACTTCATTCGGGAACTAAAAGGCTACGACCAAACATAAATGACTACGGTCATAAGGCTCCGGCCAAACTAACGCGACTCGGGGATGCCCGACTGTCGCTATAAAATCACAGACATTCAATTACTTCGAAAGTACTTCGAAAAGAACCACTTAAACAGGCTACCCTCGACATAGGCAAAAGAGCTTCGACCATGTCAGCTCCAAATTATAGGCTTCGAAACACTCAGCCACCAAGCAAAACCTCCTGAGGTGCTCATTCATCGCCATATAATGACTCACAATCAAAGTTTTTATCGAACCGTCGAAGAATCAGGCAAACACAATTTCAAAAAGTCCTTAATGAGAGAAAAATAAAGCCCACATAAAAGGTCGTACCGAACCAATATGTAAGAGCCACTGCTGCCAGCCCAGATAAAAAGTTATACCGACTAAATGCATAAGAGCCACTGCCGCCAGCCCATATAAAGGGTCATACCGACCCAATACGTAAGAGCCACTACCACCAGCCCATATAAAGGGTCGTACCGACCCAATCCGTAAGATCCACTACTGCCAGCTCATATGAGAGGTCGCACCGACCTAACGCGTAAGAGCCTAAGTGTCACGACCTAAACCGATGGGCCCCGACGGGCACCCGGTACCTTACTCAACTGAGTACCAATGTAACGTATCTTTCTTATTACATTATCATGTACACATGACATACGGGCCTAATAGGCCAACATGATTCTTTATAAACTCAAAACATAGGACGACAAGTCCATACAATCTTTTATGTATACGACATATATCTACAAGCCTCTAAGAATACATAAATGTCATAAAGGTTGGGACAGAGTCCCGCCATACCAAACAATACATGTCTAAATCATACTAACCAAAACTCCGAAGCAAATGGAGCGTACCAACATTTTCCGCTGAGCTAATAGCCTACTTGGAGGGCTCTCGACCTGCCTATTGGACCTGCGGGCATGAAACGCAGCATCCCTAGGTAAAAGGGACGTCAGTACGAATAATGTAGCGAGTATGTAAGGCACATAAATAAGTACATAAGAGACATGGAAGAAATATAGAGTACATGACTCAACCTGTAAATCTGAATAACTTGTAAATCATAAATTACTTTTAGCGTCTTGCATATGCGTATGAATGTCATGTCGTGCATAGGTAAATGTTTCATAACATCATCAGCCTCTAAGGGCATCCCATCATAGCATATCGGCCACTGTGGGTAAAATCACCATCGTATATCAACTGATCAGGTGGTGGTGCGTATATAACGCCATAACCTTTTCCATATCCCATATACATATATATACATACATATATGCGCATATATAATGCCGTTTGAATACATACATATATATGCGTATATAACGCCATTTGAATACATACCCATATATGCGTATATAACGCCGTTTGAATCATATTTCAGCCACTGTGGGCAACATCATCATCATATACCAGCTGATTAGGTGGTGGTGCGTATATAACGCCATAACCTTTTTTCATATCCCATATACATATATTTACATATATACGCGTATATAACGCCATCTGATCATGGGTCAATGCACATGAATGCAATGCATGAAAAGTACGTCAATAAAATCATTCGGAATGTCATAAGACCATTTTGCCTCTGAGTAATATCATAAAGTAAACTCTTTTTAACTTTCGTATTTTTCTGAGACCCATGAACAAATGATAAGATATTATGGCACACAGAAATTCAAGAACACAGATATCTCTAATACTTCTATGAATAGAGTCATTCATGGAATTTGTGCATTTGCAAGTTCCGTTCGCATCGTATGGATCATGCGAAAAGAAAGAAGAGCTTAGCCTTAACATACCTGGAGAAGCTTCTGCTTTAATACCTTCATTATCACCCTCGTAAATACCTTCGAAAATATAAGCTATGGGAAGAAATAACCCCACAATTGCTCGAATTGTAACGTAAAGGGTCAGTAACTCATTGATTTCGCTAAACACGTGAGGTCCTGTTTGAGGAGAAATTTGTTTGATTCTTGTCTTGTGGAAAGTGTTAATCCTTTGGTAACTAATGTCACTACAACCCTACCTGACATTTATTAAAACTTCATTCTTGGTTGTTTCTTTGTTGAAGTATTTGAAGTAAAATTCCAAATCAAGTATGCATCAGACATAAGGACTACTTTACACGTAAATGTCCTATAATCACTTAATCGACACTAAGCCTATATGACTCCTTAGTCATATGTTTGGTAAGATTTCATGTTGCCATGTTTCTTTTGGGAAAAATTATTAATCATTATCCCCTTACTAGTTAACTGGGTAATGTCCTATTATCCGGTAATTAATTAATTACCCGCATAATTGAAAATTATTCCCACTTACTTGAAATATTACTCACTTTTCACATACCTTATATGCCTTACTATTATGGTCATGTGGTACATTGTATGGTACTAGTCCATAAATACCGAGTATTTTAGCTTGAGCCGTATTTTATCCCAAAATACCAAATTTCAACGAAATTCATTTTCTTAGACTTGCTCCCCCTTTCACCTTCATGAATTTACTAATCACTTGTGAAATAGAATAATCCTTATAATCCTCAAATAATTTTTTCCTTGGACTGATGTCAATTACCTTACGATAAATTCAACGTAAAATACTGCAGGGGGGCAACATCGTCGTAACTTATTATTACAAAGTGTAACATCACTATAATGTAATACTACAGGGTACAACACTGTCGTAACTTGATAATGCAGGACGTAATATCAATCGTAACATATTACTGTAGAGCATAACATCGTCGTAATATAATACTGTGGAACGTAATATTGACGTAATATTGCAGGGCGTAACACTAACCCCCCCTTTGGAACATTCGTCCTCGAATGTTGACTGATGCTCTTATCATTTTTATAACTTATAGTTCTTGTGAATACATTAATACTCTTCTTTCCATTTAAGTAGTTGCTCTGTGAATAAATCCAAAGTCTAGGATATTCCCCCCTTTAGTCTTTTTGCTCATATCATGACCTGTGGTCGAAATCTTCCTAATCTTGCAACTTCTGTTACCTCCTATCATGCAGCCTGTATGACCCTGGCTTTGTAGGTGCACTTATGCGATTCATATTTTCTTTTTCCTTTTATCTTTTAGTCAATCTCTAGGCCTTACTTTGTATATACAAGGCTTAATAGGATGCCACTCTGGGCCTCTATAGGTGTACTGAAGTACTTCACTCGGTAGTTTGTTGAACTTACGAATATTGCTATACCCCCTTTTTTTATAAATCCATTTATCCATCAGTATGACTTTACTACATCGAGATAGGTCATATTATACCATAACTCTTACCTCGATTTCTCGTTACTGAGGTCTACTACAAAATTCCAGGTTACTTTCATTACTTATCCAATACGTATAAATTTATGTCCGTTAATGCTTCCACATACCTGGGGGATACCATGCTTTCATAATCGTATCTCATAGCATCCCAATGTGATTCACCTTGCGTGGGTATTTTTCTTTTCTTCATCAGATCATTACTCAATCAAAGGCCTAAACGTCATCATTTATCCATCACAATTACACCCTCATTGTACTATCAGGGCAGCATTCCATCTTTTCTAAATGCTACTAGTCTTAGACTCCTTTGAGTTCATTCAGGCTATACTGAGCTTTCTATAACTTAGAGAAACCATCAGCCCTTCTTGTTGTCATGAGTTTTAATCCCGAGGACTTATCCGTTCTCGTCACCCTTTCGCTTGCCTTTCCTCATCCTTACTCATGTTTTGTTAAAACTTTGTCGCTCTACTATACTTTAGCTTGGGACCTATACATATCTATTTATTCTATCCGCGACCTTCCTTCAACTTGTTTGCACCATAGATTTCCTTATGTTGTTCTGGAACATCAAGTGATACATCACATCGTCTATAACTATCCTTTGCTCTCATAATCAAGCTTTTCGATACCTAGACCATAGGCTGGAAGATATGCTACTGACACCACTGCTATCATTCCTGGATATTGAATTCCCCGCGCTTATAGACTTCTATCCGAAGTATGGATTATTTACGATCTTCTGCCTTTGAGTATCTCGTACGTTGTTCACCTTTACCTTACTTATCTTAAAATTTCCCATTGTATCTTCTATCTCTTTCATGACCTTTCCTCCACATAGGTAAAATTCACATCCATAACTTGAAGCTCTATTGTAATACTCGCACCTCTGCTACATACACTATCTGATGGGAGTTTCGTACTGACTTCTTATGAGGCTGGTACTTCTTCTAACTGGCTTTCTTGTAGAGCCATTATAGATTATGGTTGTTATGTTATTTCTCTTGAACATCTGATATTAAGAGTGATTGTGTTATGTTCTCAATCACAACTTCTATAATTTTTCTAGGTCCAATAATCAAACTCTTGATTTACTTGGGTGATGTGATTCTTTAGCTTCTCTTCCTTCTGATCAGCCTTTATGTAGGTTTAAGCTACCTTCCGATTTGTGGCTCATCGTATCAGTTATTACCTTAGTATTTTATGGGCGTTATGGAATATCCATGATACATAATTCAATCCTTTGTTTATGCCCTGGGCATAATTCTTTCTTTTAACTTATACCGGAGTCTTCTATGGCTATATGATTGTCAACAAATATGGTGCCTGGATAATGCTCCAAAATCTTGAGTGTATCCATAGCGTACTAACTCTAGATCATTGATCAAATAATTCTTTTGTCCCATCTTAGCTTTCTTTCAATGTGAGCTATTACTTTTCCTGGTCTTTCTGCCCCCTCGTACGTCTATACTTAGCTTATATTAGTGCCCACACTTGCCAGAGTTTTTATACAACTCATATGATCTCGAATATTACTTTTAACTCTTACTTTCCGTTGATTAGCCATGATAGGTGGCACTTTCCTTTGGAATGTTTAAAATGTTGTTGCGAGATTGTTGTTACACGACAATTTCCTTTTTACGTCATTGTGCTTAGGTTGAAGCCTTCTTTCTTATCTCCTCAGATAGTCTTTTGTTGTAGTACTTAGGGAGAACCCTTGACTCTCCTAAAGTTATGAGCTTATTACAGACCATTTTTTTATGTCATTACTTGCCTATAATCATCCGTAGTTGCTTACTTTCATGCCCTTGTGCTTGTATGGTTGCTTTTGAACTAATATTTTGACTGTCTTCCCAGTGGCACTTTCTTTTATGCCGTAATACTCATACAGTACCTTTAACTACCCCAACTCTTGTTTGAATATATCTCAAGTATTATAATGATATTCTTTGAGGCTGAATTCTCCATGTTGGATTCTACTATGTTTATCTTATATGATCTGATGACTCATCTGCAACCCTGTGTTAGTCATAACTGGGATCTTTCCTGATCAATTACTAACTACTCGTTGGCCCATTATCATGTCAATGCTCCTCGTAAACTTTCTTGGGTTATTTCTTTTGTCTTAACTTACGTCTCGCACTGGCTCCTTATTTATTAATAACAACTCGGGCATGAACCTTTACTTCCTCTCCTTGACATCGTGCTTGCGCAATATTCTTGAATCGTAGTGTATCTGTAAGATTTGGATAAGTGCCATCTCATTCTTCTTTCATTTATCGCATTCTTCCTTTACTATTTCATAGTCACTAGAATCACTTAATTTTGACTTAATGTCACATCGCTCCATATTCCTCCCTTTGGGGGTATACTAAGACTTGGAGCTATGTCGACCTGCCTATAGATGTTTTTCCTCTTCATCTTTGGCATCCTCTCACATTATCAATGACCCTTACTCACCTTGTGGTAATCCTTTTGTACCAAGGATAACAAAATCCCTCGCTCGCGATGGTGACACTTAGTGTAACTGGCACATACAGTCTCTTAAGCTTAACTTTGCTCACATTGCTTGCTTTAGGGAAGCATCTTCCTGAATGAACATCCTCTGAATTTCTCATGAACCTTCTTCTGTTGTTCGTCCTATTATTGTCGGAATACGAGAAATTCATATGATACCGACTCTTATCAACTCACGTAGTCCCTATTTCATGTTTAGTTTATCATGTTTACCAATCCATACTGGCTTCTATTACTCTAGGGTCTAACTTTTCCTTTTGGTAATTGTGTCAGAGTTGCGAACTTATTTCTCGAAGTGAGGATATGACTTTATGGCCTATATTCTTTCACTTTCTCAAGGCATGTTATCTTTTGTCTTTCCCTTCACTTGACTGTAAATTCTGTAATACTGTCATCATTTTTTTTGACCTATCGTTATCATCCGTGTATCATATCTTACTCCTAATGTTTCATTAATTCTCTTCTCATTTCCCGTTAATATTTCCGCATATCCCTTTTCTTGTGAAAACTTCAACACAACATTCTTTCACTTTTAGCTCTCCTTGCTTAATTCATTGGCTCTTCAAGTTGCTTAACGTTCTCGCTTTACTAGGGACGCGAGCCACACTAAGGTAATATTTATCCCTTCAATTCTTATAGTGCATGTCTTTGTAGTACTCATATTTGGCTGCACTATTTCAGAGTGCAGCATCTGGTGTCTCATAAGGAGATCTATTAGCATATTTGCAATATCCTTCGGAAATGTCAACTGACACAAACAATTCATCCATCATATCTTCTTATACTACTTTTGTTACCCCCATAGGGCATATCTGGAAGGGGTGCGACCAATTGTATATACCTCTGTTACTATTGAATATAACTCAAAAAGCTTATGTTCCTCTGCCTCAATTATAATGCTGTTAACCTTCATTAACTGGGTACCTCGTACCCTTTTTCACCTTGCTCTTTTTACTTCCTGAAACTTGTACTTATCTTCTTAATCTATCATTGTCCTTCACCATAAAGATGGATAGATATTCTTGCCTTAAGGTCCCTTATCAAGAGGCTTACACCTTTCAGTACACCCATGATTTGCTAAAGACCTCACATTTACTTATCATAAGCAAAATGCAAAATCGAGTTCCTCTAAATCAATAATTCCACAGCTATATCTCTTATCGATCATCTTTCTGAATGTAGGCATCGTCTCATTACAAATAGAAGTTCGGGACTTGAATTCTTATAAGTGAGCTCTACCACACGATCTAGAGTAAGAAGGAAGAGTGACAGTCCTAAATGCCCTGTAGCCTCTTGCCTATAAGTGTGGTGCATGACACACCCATAAACAAGACTCTACTAGACACGACTTGTAGACTCCCTAGGACAGAACTGCTCTGATACCACTTTTGTCACGAACCAAACCGATGGGCCGCGATGGGCACCCTGTACCTTACTCAACTAAGTACCAACATAACGTATCTTTCTTATTACATCATCATATACATATGACATACGGTCCTAATAAGCCAACATGATTCTTTATAAACTCAAAACATAGGCCGACAAGTCCGTACAATCTTTTATGTACACGACATATATCTACAAGCCTCTAAGAATACATAAATGTCATAAAGGTCGGGACAGAGTCCCGCCATACCAAACAATACATGTCTAAATCATACTAACCAAACGAACAACTCCGAAGCAAATGGAGTGTACCAACATCTTCCGCTGAGCTAATAGCATACTTGGAGGGCTCTCGATCTGCCTATCGGACCTGCGGTCATGAAACGCAGCGTCCCCAGGTAAAAAGGATGTCAGTACAAATAATGTACCGAGTATGTAAGGCACATAAATAAGTACATAAGAGACATGGAAGAAATATAGAGTACATGACTCAACCTGTAAATCTGAATAACTTGTAAATCATAAATTACTTTTAGCATCTTGCATATGCGTATGAATGTCATGTCGTGCATAGGTACATGTTTCATAACATCATCAGCCTCAGAGGGCATCCCATCATATCATATCGGCCACTGTGGGCAAAATCATCATCGTATACCAGCTGATCAGGTGGTGGTGCGTATATAACACCATAACCTTTTCCATATCTCATATACATATATATACATACATGCAACGTATATAACTCCATTTGAATACATACATATATATGCGTATATAATGCCATTTGAATACATACCTATATATGCGTATATAACGCTATTTGAATCATATTTCAGCCACTGTGGGCAACATCATCATCATATAACAGCTGATCAGGTGGTGGTGCGTATATAACGCCATAACCTTTTTCCATATCCCATATACATATATTTACATATATACGCGTATATAACGCCATCTGATCATGGGTCAATGCACATGAATGCAATGCATGAAAAGTACGTCAGTAAAATCATTCGGAATGTCATAAGACCATTTTGCCTCTGAGAAATATCATAAAGTAAACTCTTTTTAACTTTCGTATTTTTCTGAGACCTATGAACAGATGATAAGATATTATGACACACAGAAATTCAAGAATACATATATCTCTAATACTTCTATGAATAGAGTCATTCATGGAATTTGTGCATTTGCAAGTTCTGTTCGCATCGTATGGATCATGCGAAAAGAAAGAAGAGCTTAGCCTTAACATACCTGGAGAAGCTGCTGCTTTAATACCTTCATTATAACCCTCGTAAATACCTTCGAAAATATAAGCTATGGGAAGAAATAACCCCACAATTGCTCGAATTGTAACGTAAAGGGTCAGTAACTCGTTGATTTCGCCAAACACGTGAGGTCCTGTTTGAGGAGAAATTTGTTTGATTCTTGTCTTGTGGAAAGTGTTAATCCTTTGGTAACTAATGTCACTACAACCCCACCTGACATTTATTAAAACTTCATTCTTGGTTGTGTCTTTGTTGAAGGATTTGAAGTAAAATTCCAAATCAAGTATGCATTAGACATAAGGACTTACTTTAAACGTAAATGTCCTATAATCACTTAATGGACACTAAGCCTATATGACTCCTTAGTCATATGTTTGGTAAGATTTCATGTTTCCACGTTTCTTTTGGGAAAAATTATTAATCTTTATCCCCTTACTAGTTAACTGGGTAATGTCCTATTACTCGGTAATTAATTAAGTACCCGCATAACTGAAAATTATTCCCACTTGCTTGAAATATTACTCACTTTCCACATACCTTATATGCCTTACTATTATGGTCATGTGGTACATTGTATGGTACTAGTCCATAAATACCGAGTATTTTAGCTTGAGCCGTATTTTATCCCAAAATACCAAATTTCAACGAAATTTATTTTCTTAGGCTGGCTCCCCCTTTCACCTTCATGAATTTACTAATCACTTGTGAAATAGCATAATCCTTATAATCCTCAAATAATCTTTTCCTTGGACTGATGTTAATTACCTTACGATAAATTCAACGTAAAATACTGCAGGGTGCAACATCGTCGTAACTTATTATTGCAAAGCGTAACATCACTGTAATGTAATACTACAGGGTACAACACTGTCGTAACTTAATAATGCAGGACGTAATATCAATCGTAACATATTACTGTAGATCATAACATCGTCGTAATATAATACTGTGGAACGTAATATTGACGTAATATTGCAGGGCGTAACACTAAGGGCCAGCTTTAAATTCAAAAACTTAAGGGTCAATGAGCTCGAGTCGAAACCCGACTCGGAGACTGAACCCGAAACAGTTAACTGAATATGCCTAAAGAGAAAAATCATAAGAGCTTAAAACACCGGATTATACTAAAAGGTCGTACCGGCCCAGTGTGTAAGAGCCTAAGGGCCAACTTAGAATTTAAAAACACGAAGATTAATAAACTAAAGTCGAAACCCGACTCGAAGACCAAACCCAAACACAGTCAAAAATGCCTAAAGGCAAATGCATAAGAGCCTATGGGCCAGCCTGACGAGTCTCGAGACCATATTGAAAGCCTAAGGGTTTTTTACCCCAAGGCCCAACTTATCTGGCCAATCATCGACAAAGCGTAGAAATTCAAAGCAAAGAAAGACGTACACATGCAAAGAAGAATGGAACCAAAGGGTTTCCTTTTATAATTACATAAGGCTTCACTTACAAAGTCTTCTAGGAATACCATACACAAGATTGAAAAAAAACGCCTAAGACTACATTCCCTTCCGGGACTGTGGCCCACCGGCCTCCTCCCCGTTGTCTTCGACATCAGGTAGAAGGAACTTGGCATCATATTCATCCGCCCTTGCCTGCTTTATCTCTTGCGAGAGATCAAAGACCCTAGCATGGATCTCCTCGAGGGTTTCCCTTCGAGATTTGCATCGAGCATACTCCATGCTTCTGCTCTCACAGTCAAGAACCCCTCTCAGCTTAGCTCGAGTGTCGATAGTGTCCTTCAAATAGACGGCCACTTTCTTATCAGCCTTAGTTCGGATTGCTTTGGCTTCAGCCCGGGCATCCACAACTTTGGCCTTCATCTTCAGAAGCTCAGACTCGAGCCTTGTAATCATGGCCATTCGGGCCGAGCTGTTCTCACGAGCGTTGCGAAGTCGTACTTCAAGGGCGGAAGCATTAGCCAAAGCATCCTTCTTAGCCGCAACCTAGGCGTCCACTCGAGCCTTTAGCTCATCGCACTCACACTTGGCTTGACCAACTTTGCTCTAAAGGCATTCCAGGTCCTCCGTCTTTTTCTACAATTGAAGTAAACGAAACATTAGCCTCATAAGATAAAAGAAGAAACACGCACTCCCTTGGAGCAAAAGTTACCTGCTCCTCCTGGTAGCTTTCGTAGTCCAAACTTCGACTCGCTTCATACCGTAAGTGTGCCAACTCATCTTCCCTTTCATCGCAAAGAAGCGTGAGGGATTTCTCCCCATCCGTGGCTTTTTATAGTCTAGCCTCACGACGAAGCAGCTCAGACTTGAGCTTGTTAAAAGCCTATGAAGGAGAAACTCGATAAGAGAGTAAAAATTGCAAAAACTATAAAACCAATACGATCAGCCAAAACTCACCACATAGTAGAGCCGCTGAGCTTCCTCAAAAGTCGAGCGCACATCTACTAGTCTGGCTCCATCAACCCCAGTAGAACCACTCTCGGTTGTAATACGGTCGCTCGATATATGCGGCCCCTATCTTCGAACATCCCTCGAAGTACCTTCGACAGGAGAAGAAGTTGGAGGTAGAGAACCCTCGTTCCTCGACGAACCTTCGATGAGAAAAGAAGATGGCAGCGGAGGAGGGGCTGTTTTTCTAAAGCCAGAGATCTCGGGCGTTGCAAGCTCAACTGATACATCCTCTCTAAGCCTCTGGGCTGGACTCGCCTTGCTATAAGCACTGTCACCCTGCAAAGACCTTTTTTGCTTATTATTATTATTCCTCAGCCCCGAAGCTGACGATCCTTCTCCCTATCCGAGAGGGCATGATCTCGCCTCAAAGAACTCCCCAATGCCTACGATTATGGAGTTAACACGCATAAAAAGAAAGTGCCTTTCAAAAAAAGGAGCAAATCACATAGCATGTACCGTGGTGTTTTGCCTCCCATCTACCCTTAGAAAAGTCTCGCCACTTACGTTCATCGTAAGTCGAGTGGGTCGCCAAATTCCAAGCCCAATCTGTCAGGTCAGGGACCTCGTATAGCATCCATAGAATTGCTGCAGAAAGGGAAAGAAAGATGCATTTACGGAGCCTGCCTCCGCCATAAGCAAAACAACAAAGGAACAAGTGTACCACTTACATGTAAAATTCCATTCCTCGGAAAATGGCAGAAACTCCGCGGGATAATGTCAACAGTCCGTACTGGGACAAATCGGCTCATCCATCCCTGATCCCCATCTTCTTTATCATCGATAACGAAGGGCCTGGTGGATCAGCAATGTAGGGTTAGTAGGCCTCGGTGGTAAAAAGGTTGGTATAGCCTAATGAGATAACTAAGGGTGAACTCAAGCCCTGCTTCCTCCGCAAAGAATCTCATCATCAATACTATCCTCCAAAATGACGGATGAACCTGTGCCAAGGTAGCCCGATACTTTCGACAGAAGTCGAGAACAACCCTATCAAGGGGACCCAGCATAAAGGGGTATGTGTATATGTTCAAAAACCCCTCGGTATGATCCGTGATGCTCTCTTTCGGGGAAGGTACCTGCAGTACTACCTTTTCCCCCCATCCACAATCTTTCCTCACTGACTCAAGGTGCCCCTCTCCTATTAAAGAAATAAACATCGAGGCATACTCTCAATGACCCTGAACATTGGGAGGTTTTTCCGACGAAAAGTCCCCCCTTGAAACAAAATGTCCCGAGGTTAGCTCGTCTGACACCGGCGGCGCACCACCAACCAGGCGGAACTTCCTTCTTCTTGCTGAACGGATCCTGGCGTAGCAGCCATAACTATGGTAAAATCAGAGAATTGGAGCGGGAATTTGAGCAAGGGCTTCAAAGTTAAAATGGTGAAGGACTTAGCGCATGAAAAAAGAACTCTATGAAGGAGGATAGCTACTCAAATTAGCGGAATCCTCAAAGGAGGGAAGACAGACCTATATATAGAGAAAGCGGTGACTGTCCGCATGCCTCAAAGGCCAATTAAAAATACTGACTAAGCCATTATCACTTTGGGAAGATATACCGGCGGGATCGCCTCGGTCGTTTCGTAACTATGTCAACGATTAATTCTGTCGTACGACGTTTTAGGGATCAAAGACCCCCGCATCAACCTAGCCTCGAGATGGTATCCAATCTCGAGGATTTCTGCTTCCATGACTGAAGGCTCTAAGGATCTATTGATATCATTGCAAGTCTCGAGATAGTGCCCGATCTCGAGGATCTCTGTCAAAAAGAAGATAGGCTCTAAGGAGCTACTCATATAAGCCTAACCTAGAGATGGTACCCTACCCCGAGGATTTCTGCTATTACGAAAGTAGGTCATTCAACCGATTCTTTGGCCCTCAAGCTACCTGAGCCCGAGCCAATTTTCACTCGAAAACTACTGATAAAGACTTAGGGCTATTTTTTGCCTTCGGATCAAGTTAAACGTCCTCTTGGTTACTTTAATCTAGGAACTATCTGAGTTCAGGCGTACCCTCATCCTGGGTCTATCTATAACGCCTTAAGGCTATCTTCACTCTAAGTTCAAAACAAGTTTTCAGGTCGCCCGAGCTTGAGCGAACTCTCACTCGGGGACTGTCTTCGAAAGACTAAGGTTATTTTATTCTCAGAGACTCAAGAAAACTATCTCTCGAGGATTATCGACGGGGTCTAAAAGGCCTAAGTTTTGTTCTAAAAATCGAGGCTTCACTCTCACTCAATTCGAAGTTGCCGGTTTCGACAACCTAAGTTTGTATCAAGTCAATCCGGACTCGATCCGAGGAATGGCAAAGGATCCCAAGGAAAATCATATTTACCAATCAAAAACCAAGAAAGCTTCCATTTATAGAAAATATGGTAGCGTAACCGACGGCGCAATCAATGTCTTTGGAAAACGTATCAATAGGCGCAATCAATGCCTGTTGGGAGACGGATCGGCGGCGATATTATCGCCTTGAGAAAGTAAAATGGTACTACATTAAATGTTCCTAGGAAAGACATATCGATGGGATGTCTCAGTTATTGCAAAAACTGACATCATAAGCATGACATCATCACAAGAGGCTCGAGGGGATCAGTGTCAAAATCATTCCTTATCATTTTAATCTAAGAAACACATGGACTATCTGTATACCGTAAAATCAGTAGTACGATTTTATGATCATTAAGGTGCCTTGTGAAGACCGCCCCTAGGAGGCTCGAAGCTCAGGTCGGGGTTTCGACCCCGAGGGTTCTCAATGATCGACCTCGGGGCAGTGCAAATCAGCGGCTACGGTGGATCGATGTGAAGTTCCCAAGGCACGTGATTAGAGCTGACAAAGTCTATTAGGCTAGTTCAAACCCGTATCATGGCACTAAATGGCTGTACCAGCCCCATATCTTTGTAATAAATATATTTGTACTATGATGGGATTCCCCCTTATATATAAAGGGGATCCTTGTCATTTTGTAAGTTACAATACACAAGATACAACACACTACATTCAATACAAGAACATTCTCTACTCTCTAACTCAAACATACTCTCTATTTGATCCTATTGCTTAAATTTATTATCTTACTTATATTTATTACATTTCATTAATTGTTCTTCATTTATTGCTCATTATTGGTCATAAAGAGCCGCCATCAAATTTATCATAACTGTTAATCCTCCATCGACTGCCCTTAGCCGGGCATCCGACTCGACCTCGAGGCCCCTTATACGCAAGCTCGAGGCCCTGATTTCCAGCCATTCGGTTTGATTATTACACTATTTACAAGCTGTTATCTTATCTTCTAATCTTTTACTTAGCATCTATAGCCTAACAACTAGCATAAAAGTAGATCACGTATTTTTAGAACCACAAAATCAAATATAATTGTCATTACCATTTTCAGGGTAAACATTGTTATCTTGGTGCTTCTATTTTGCTGTTGTAACTCTTGGATTGTGAGATTCTATGTTCTTATAGCACATTGATACTGTAGGAAGGAGAAGGAAGAAGAAGAAGGACAAATTATTAAGAAATTTATTGAATATATATAAATTATTAGTTTGTAACCCATTAAATTAAAACATTTAAAATTCCGAATCATAAACTTCGAATCTTGATTTTGGCTCTATATATGAGCCATTCAGACGTGGCTTGGGCTCTTTTTGCTAGCGCTACTGCTAACTAAAGACATGAATTCGAAATATTTTAATTTTTTATGTAACTTGAACTGTCTGCTTCCTCTAACAAAAAGATCTTGCACCAAACTCTTAATTATTTCTTGCCTGCACTTTCTTAATTGAGAAGCTGCTAGCTGCAGGAATAGTGGTTGAGAAACTTTAAAGAACGTTGTGAGTGTTTGGTCCATCAAACAATAAGAACAAATTGCAACACTAGAAATACACGAAACAAATAAAATCCAACATAATTAATTATCTGTTTCCTAATTAATTAGTCATTCTATATATAACTCCTTGTTAAAGGACATCAAATAAAGCTCTAGGAATTAAACTTTGTATACAATTCATTATCCATATATATAGGCCTTTCAAAGTTTTCTTTATCAACCACTAATTAAAATGCATCTTTCATTACTTTTTCTTGTGCTTTTGCATCTTCTTCTTCTTTTTTTCATGTTGGAAGCTCCAACTCAAGCTCAAGGGAAGAGTTTAGTTTCAGCCATTTTTATCTTTGGAGACTCAACAGCTGATCCTGGAAATAATAACTATATAACAACTCCTTTCAAGAGTAATTTTTCACCTTATGGGAGGGATTTTCCTAACCATGTTCCAACTGGAAGGTTTACTAACGGAATGCTTGCTGGTGATTTCTTTGGTAATTACTATTGCAAGAATTTTACCTTGAATGCAGGATCTGGGGTCGGAAGATTCAGAATGAGTGTTATCTGATTATAAAAATTAAAAAAGGTAGTTCGGTGCACAAAGTATCCCAGCATTCACGTAGGCCGGGAGAAGGACGACACCCCAAGGGTCAGAATGTAGACAATCTACTCTAGTGCAAGCATTAATGGTTGCTTCCGCAACTCGAATATGTGACCTATAGGTCACACGGAAAACAACTCTATTTTCGCATTCACGCAAGGTCGGGGAAGGGGCCGCACCCCAAGGGGTGGGATATAGACATCATACTCTAGTGCAAGCATTAGTGGCTGCTTTCACAGCTCGAACCCGCGATCTGTAGGTCACACGGAAACAACTCTACCCTCGCATTCACGCAGGGTCGACGGGGGAGGGGCAGCGCCCCAAGGAATATGATGTAGACAGCCCACTTTAATGCAAGCATTAGTAGCTGCTTCCACAGCTCGAATCCGTGACCTATAGGCGACAAGGAGACAACTTTACCGTTGCTAAGCCTCCCTTTATAATTACATATAAATTTTAATTTTTTCTTATATATATATATATATATATATATATATATATATATATATATATATATATATATATATATATATATATTGTTTGAGCTAAGCCATGAGTATAATTGAACCTACATAACTTAGACTTAGATCCGCCTCTACACATATAGTTAGTAATTCCTACATTGTGCCTGAACTTTGTCTTTGAATGCAGCTAGGTATGTTGGTGTGAAAGAATATGTGCCTCCATATTTGGATCCAAGTTTAAGTATTGAAGAGCTCAAGACTGGAGTTAGTTTTGCATCTGCTGGAACTGGATTTGATCCCCTTACACCAACAATCAGTGTATTAATTCTATCTATCTCATTTCCCTCCCTTCCACCATATTTCCTTTTCAAAAGCCTACTTGTGTTCATAGATACGGCCTATGGGAACTTTTTTAATATGAATTTACGCTAGTGTAAAAATTTCACAATATCAGTGTGATTTAAATTTGTTATAACATTTACTTACAATTTATTTAAATTACTTACTAATGAAAAAGAATTATCTGACCACCAAAGGATGTGGTGCAGTGGATGAGACTGCTCTTCCCTTAACCAGAGGTCTCGAGTTCGAGCCCTTGGTATGAAAAAATCTTTGGTAGGGAACGCTTCCCCCCGAATGGGGCCCTACGCGGCACGAATTCGGATATAGCCGGGCTCCAATACGAATACCGGAGACCGAGTGGAAAACCAAAAAAAAGAATTATCTGCAATTGCCTTATAAGTAACTTAATTGTGCAAACTGCAAAGTATTTCTTACATCATCGATGCACTAAGAACTTAAACTCTTTTAACATTAATATATTTGGCCAAGAACATACACGGCCGGTTTACTTGATTGCGATTGATTTAATCCAATTATACACATATACCGTCAAATTTCTCTATAATAGTGTGGTTTTATCCCGATATTTCTTGACTGTTATAGTGAAATGCTTTTGTAAAGACATATAATATAAGATAACATGAAAAATCCGTTTAAAAAAATCTTGACAGTTATAGTGAAATGTTATTATAACGAATGGTTGTTATAAATAGGTTTAATGATACAGGATATAGGAGCCATAATTTTTCTTTTCCGATATTGATTTTCAACTTGGTATTCTCAACTTAGAGGTTTTTTTTTTGTGTTACTTAATTTTCCTAATTGTGTGGGTCTATATACAGAATGTGATCTCATTATCAAAGCAGCTAGAATATTTCAAGAAGTATCAAGAGAAAATGGAAGCAGCTATAGGGAAAGAGCAAATGCAGAATTTGATAAAAGAAGCATTGTTCATTGTTAGTGCAGGCACAAATGATTTTGTGGTCAATTACAACACAATTCCAATTCGTCGTAAAAGTTATTCCCTCTCAGCCTACACTGACTTCTTGTTACAACATGTCCAACTCTTCCTACAGGTTTAGCCACCTACTTTAACTAAGCCAAATATTGACAAATATATACACTGACAGTATAATAATTTTTTTACATCATCAGTTTACTTTATATTTTATTCTAAGTTATTAATTAATGTTATTTAATACTACAGTTATCTTTAATTATCTTTTGAGCCGTCCCTATATATAGAATTTAAATTAAACTCTAATTTTCTCCTTTTTACAGCTTAGACGGGTGGAATTGCATGTTAATTTAACAAGTTGGTATGGTTATTAATGTTGGGTTTTTAAAGCTTATTTTAGCTTAAAAGTGGATAAATGAGAAATAGAGGGAAAATGAAATATTTGAGCTTCCCTCCTTGACAAAGGGACATTGTCCCATATTGGAGAAGGAAAAGACTTTTGATGGGTATATACAATTGCTTTTCTTCTAGCTCTTAAAGAGTTAAGAAGAAGGCAAGCCTCGCGCCGCCGTTGCCGTTGCTCGGTTTTGGCTTCGGTCAAATGATCGATTGATTGATTGATTTTTTGGACCAATAGTAAATATTAACGTAATATTATTAAATATCCGGTTTTGTAACGGAAGATTTATATTAAATCCGAATTATCCGTTTTTTTAACTCAAATTTTTCATACGAA
Source organism: Nicotiana tabacum (assembly GCF_000715075.1). NCBI lineage: Eukaryota > Viridiplantae > Streptophyta > Magnoliopsida > Solanales > Solanaceae > Nicotiana > Nicotiana tabacum. The sequence goes on from NC_134080.1 coordinate 208,300,265, forward strand.
ATTCTGAATTCTCCTTCTTTCTTCTGCATTGTTTTACCTACAAAGAAAGCAACAGTAAGTGTGATTTGCTACCGATCATTGTGTTCGCTGAAACACTGGGGTTTGAAGTACCACTACACCAGTGTGTAATTCATTCTATCCTAGGAGAAAAAATAATCCAGAACCTCGGATACTAGGAGGGGATTAAGTTCCTTAAAGAAACATTGTGAATTCAATGGGGTCGGATTAAATTCTATTTCTTTTACATTTCTGTTTATACGTTATTTTATCTTCTCCAAAACTATTTTACAAATACAGTTTACTTAACAATTAATTTTTGCAACTTTTGAAAGATTAAGAAGAAACTTGTTGATTATAATTTTGAGTCAATAGAATCTCTGTATTCATTATTTGCGGTTGACTTTTTCCTTTTGGAGTCAATTGACTATTGGCTCTATATTATTGCTAAAACAAACACTCAAACATAAATAATAAACAAAAGCTTAATACAAGAAGTACAATGAAAAAAAAGGGGTCTGTTATGTGATAATTCTATAAAATATGAAAAACATAGCATTAGGTTAATTCTGCAAGTTTCAATATTTTTTTCCTCTTTCTTAAAAAATATAATTCAAATTTATATCTACAGTTGTTTGTGGGGAAGGACCACCAGATTACGCGCATAGTGACTTTTCACGGTGAACATGCAATCTCCCACCAGCACAGTACACAGATATCCGGAAGCACCCTAATTTTGTGAACTTAATTTTGTGCAGGAATTGTTGGATCAGGGGGCTAGGAAAATTGGAGTAGTAGGTCTACCACCAATGGGTTGTTTACCGGTTGTTATCACACTTCACTCAGATAATGCATTTACAAAGCGCGACTGTGCTGATTTTTTTTCGTCCATTGCTGGAGATTACAATTCCAAGCTCCAAAATCAGCTAAATGACATGCAATTTAAGTTTGCAAAATTGGGTTCTCGAATTGCTTATATGGATATTTATGGACCATTGGTTGACATGATTCTAGGACTCAAATATGGTGAGTAATTGTTAACTTCTATATTAAGAAATATTTATAAAATCAGGACGATTAAAAAAGTAATTATATGTAACTTTATTTAATAAACATTCATTTGTAACCTAAAATAATTAAGTGGGTGTTTGTTATGAAATTTGCGGGAAAAAGTATAGAAAAAAATCAAGTGAAAATGGTATTTGAAAATTATAGTTGTGTTTGGATATGAATACAATTTGGGCTGTTTTTAAATTTTTTGGAGTGATTTGAATTGATAATGTTGAAAAACAACTTTTTGGAGTTTTTCAAATTTTTAAAATAATTCGAAATTCAACTTCAAGTGAAATTTGAAATTTTCATGGGCAAATGCTGATTCCGAAAAAAAGTGACATTTTTCAGGGAAAAAAAAGTGAATTTTTTTTATGGCCAAACGAGCCCTAAGTGTTTAAGTTCTATGCATCGTTGGTGTAAATTGTAAACTAAAAATAGCAATCAAGCCATTTAATAAGTAATTACTGATAAAAATAGCAATTAACATCCTGTTACCGTAAATACCTTCGATTTAGGAAATAAAAACATGTTTTTCATATACCAACAAAAAAAATCAGAAAATTGTAAATTAATGTTTCCAAAAAAGAACTCGTTTTAGCAGGTTTCTTTTGGATCTACACTTTTCATCTAGTTGAAATTGCATCTGCATCCTTTGGTTAATAGGATTTTAAACCGACATATATGATATATCTGACCCTAAAAACAAATATATTGTTATTTATTTACTCGTTGCAGATAATTAACTAATTTTTTTTTTTTTGTTTAAATGATAGATTTTGAAAAGACTAACAGCGGCTGCTGTGGAACGGGCTTATTGGAAGCTTCATTTATGTGCAACCCAAAGTCGTATATTTGCCCAAATGCATCAAAGTATGTGTTTTGGGATTCAATACATCCAACTGAGAAGACATATTACCTTATCTCTCAAGCGCTTCAGCCAACTATTGATTCCATCACCAAGAACTAAAAATTAGTATTTTATATAAAATCAGAAATACGCAATTATTATCCACTTTTATTTAAATTGCCTTTGAAGGAGCCAAATTCGTTATTTTAAGACGAGAAGGACAGCTACAATACATTTTGAAGGAGAATATTACAAATTCGAAATTAAACATTAGAAGACCATCTCTTATCTTACTGTTGTTACTGTTTGTTGTTATTGCTCTACCTTTTCAAGGTAGGGGTAAGGTTTACATATAACTACCCTTTCCAGACCCCACTAGTGAGATTATATTGAATTTGTTGTTGTTGTTTGTTGTGATCTTTATAAGGTTAGTAACTATTTTTGGATGACTAAAATTAAACGAGAAGGTAGCTCTCTTCAATTCTCGTCACATCTGACTTCGTCTGATCACCACCAAGGATTTGATCGAATGGACTGAATCCCTCCATCGTTAGTAGAGGTTTCAAATTGAGCCCTATAATAGGAAAAATAGTCGTAGGCAGCAATCCCCCTCTGTCGGAACACCAATATAAAATATCGAACACTGAGCGAGAAATACAAATAGGACAGCTCAGTGCACTAAGCTCCCGCTATGCACGGGATCCGAGGAAGGGTCGAACCACAAGAGTCTATAGATGGTTCTCACTCAAAATTGAGGGAGTTTCACAACTTCTTTTCTCCTTTGTTTCTAGAGGATGAACAGCCTGACAGCAAAAGAAATCTTGCTACTTGCTTCAATCATCTCTTTAAGCCAGTATATCCAAATAGTTTTTGGCCTAATATGTGTATCTATATAATTTTGCACGGTATTAGCATTATATCGGTTGTAGTCTAGTTGGTCAGGATATTCGGCTCTCACCTGAAAGACCCGGGTTCAAGTACGGAAATACTTTTGTAATAATTTTGGATTTGCTTTTTACGTATGCATCCACTAGCCTGGGATACATGATCAAAAAAAGGTATCAAAGGTTTACATATAACTACCCTTTCCAGACGTTACTAGTGGGATTATATTGAGTTTGTTGCTTGTTGTGATCTTTTTAAGGTTATTAATTATTTTTGGATGACTAAAATTAAACGAGAAGGTTGCTCTCTTCAATTCTCGTCACATCTAACTTCGTCTGATCACCACCAAGGATTTGATCAAATGGACTGAATCCCTCCACCCTTAGTAGAGGTTTTAGATTGAGCCCTAAAATAGGAAAAATAGTCGTGGGCAGCGATGCCCCTCTGTCGGAACACCAATATAAAGTACCAAACACCGAGAGAAAAACAAAAAAAACAGCTCAGTGCGCTAAACTGCCGCTATGCGCGGAGTCCAGGGAAAGGCCGGACCACAAAGGTGTATAGGCTATTCTCACTCAAAATTGAGGGAGTCTCACAACTTCTGTTCTCCTTGCTTCTAGAGGGTGAACTGCCTGACAGCAAAAGAAATTTTGCTACTTGCTCCAATCAACTCTTTTAGCCAGCATATCTAAATAGTTTTTGGTCTAATTGTTTAATTTATATAAATTTTGCATGCAATTAGCATCAAATCCGTTGTAGTCTAGTTTGTCAGGATATTCAGCTCTCACCTGAAAGACCCGGGGTTCAAGTCCCGGCAACAGAACTTTTTTTGTGTAATAATTTGAAATATGCTTCTTTTACGTTTGCATCCACTAGCCTGGGATAAATGACCAAAAAAAGGCAACTAATAAAAAACCTAGCAAACCTGCAATTGCATTTTGGAGGAATGTTGGTCTCTACCTATTTTATGTGATCATTTCATATATTTATGAGTATATCAATCACATATACATAGGGGTCATTTTATTGGTACAAAATATCCATACCAGTATTTACACCAAACTACACTAATTTATTATGATTAAGTCATATATTAAGGTATGTGAATACATATGTCATGTATTTATTGGTTTGATATAAAAATCGCGTGTAGTCAATTTTTACCCATTTTATTATTGTTAGTGCAATTTAACCGCATTAGATATTTACGCCAAACTATACTAATTTATCATGAATTAGTTTATAGATAAAAGTATATGTGAATATGTGTGTCATATATTCATTGGTTTGGTGTAAACACATATTGCAATAAGTTTTTACCCATTTTATTTATGTTAGTGCAATCTAGTTTTGAACGTGATGATTCTGAAGAAGTGCCGTAATACTCAGTGTTTTCAGTTGTCTCAAAAATAAAGAAAAGTAAAAACACTTAATTTCTTACTCACAAACTACAGTATGTTCTTTTCTTCTGTGTTTTCTCTATAGTTAAGTTAATTCCCATTCTGCTTTCAGATATTATCAATAACTATAGTAAAATAATGTAGATCAGTGTTAGTATTGGAATGTGAAGGTCTTGCCCAGGATACATGACAGGCGTGGCCGCGTGGGATGTGTTTGTGCATTAAAACTATAGAAATGCTACAATTTCAAAATTATTCTTAAATCACCAACTTTAACTCACTATATATAAATACAAAGGTTAGAGCAGAATGGACCTAGACAACAAGTCTATATTTTCCTAACCAATGGAACTGTACTATTACTTTTGGATCATTGTTATCCATCGTTTTATAATGTATAGTATTATATTGTATAGTATTGTTGTAGAATTTGAAGAAGAGAATTGTGAAATTTTTCTGTATATTTCTAAATGAATTGCTGTTCAAGAGGATTGTGTATTTATACAAGTATTAACTATTTAGAAAGAATCAGGAAATAAAAAATAGCCTATGAATTATGTACACTTGTCCCATTTCTACTAGCTTAATTCTAACAATATAACTAACTATTATTCCTTCAGCATGTGGGTCTTCGTGTGCATGTCAGAAGAATCTAAAATGTGACCATGCTTTGAACGTCCACATTAGACCCTTCATTATTTTGCTTGTTGGCTGAGATGATGCCACGTTACCTGTCACGTGGCTTTTCAGAGGATGGGCTAAGACCAAGTCTTAGCATTGTTTAGTCCGAAGTTGTTTTGTCTAAGACCTTTAGTCCTTTCTTCTCTTCTTCTATACCACTTCCTTTCTAAGAGATCAAATGGTTAGACTGAGAGCGATGTATTCCAACATCCCCCCCTCAAGTTGGAGGGGATAGAAGATACCTCTAAACTTGCCAAGAATCGATCTGTGAGAAGGCCCTAAAAAAGGGTTTGGTGAATAGATCGGCAAGTTGAAGTTTTGAGGGAATAAAGGAAAGGGAGATGAGACCGGAAAGGAACTACTGCTTGACGTGTTTAGTTCTCTCGTGAAAGACAAAATTCCGGGCAATATGAATGGCCGCTTGACTGTCAGAAAAAATGAGACCCGGAACTGGAGGGGGAGCAAATAGATCTGTGAGTAGACGAGTTAACCATGTGAGTTCAACCGCCAATCGTTGCGTTGAACGATACTCTACTTCAGCGGAAGAGAGAGATATGGAGGCTTGCTTTTTAGATTTTCAAGACACTGGTGAACCACATAAACTGATAAAAAACCTACTGAAGGAACGCCGAGTATCACGGCAAAAAGCCCAATAAGCATCGCAAAAAGCCAATAGATCAAAAGAGGGTTGAACATTGAGGAACAAACCTTGGTTGGGATTTGAGTGAAGGTAATGAAGGACTCGCAAAGCTGCTGTGAAATGCCCAATGCAAGGGTGTTGCATGAATTGGATGAGAGTCAGAATGGTAAATGAAAGGTTAGGTCGTGTGTGGCTCAAATAATTAATCTTGCCAACAAGACGACGATAGAGGGAAGAATCAGATAAAGGAGCTCCAGAATTGGCAACCAATTTGGAAAATGGGTCAGGTGGAGAAGAAACCAGTGGGAGAGTAGAGCAATCAAATTCAGCAACAGGTTAGTGGTAAATTTCATTTGAGTGATAATAATTGTCACACCTCCTTTTTCCACCCCGCGAGGGGCGTAGGGAGTTTTTTCCAATTAAAGGACAATCGAAACGGGATTGGTTTATTTATTTCAGAGTCGCCACTAGGAAGATTTAGGGTGTCTCAAGTCACCAATTTTAATCCCGAATCGAGGAAAAGAATGACTCTATATTACAGTCTGCGTACCAGAAATCCGGATAAGGAATTATGTTAACCCGGGAGAAGGTGTTAGGCATTCCCGAGTTCCGTGGTTCTAGCACGGTCGCTCAACCGTTATATTCGGCTTGATTAATCTGATTTTATACAAATATGAACTTATGTGCAATTTTAACTTTTTACTGCTTTCATAATTATTTATTATTTTATAGGACTTGCAACGTTGTGGAAACATATCTCGAACCACGTTACATCAATGCACCCGTGATTATTGACATATCTCGACTCGGTTGAGATTTGGATTTAGGTCACATAAATGTGCACCCGAGTTAGGGAAAATAGATTATTAAAAGTGTGCCTAAAGCAACTAGCGTATTGTTATTTGGAGAAGGCCGTAAAATTCGCTAAACGGCCTGTCCCGAATTCTAAGTATTTTAACATATACATTTAGAGGGCCCCGCAGCTTATACATTTTTTATTTGTCGAGGCTCGTCTCATTTATTATTAAAAAGGAATTTGCAACGTCACAGAAATGCATCTCGGACCACGCCACAATCAATGTACCCGTGATTAGAGACACATTTCGATTCTGTTGAGATTTGGATTTGGGTCACATAAATGTGCACCCGAGTTTAAGAAGGTAAGATTTATTAAGGCGCGTCCTAAAGAGACTAACGTATTGTTATTTTAGGAAGAGGCCGTGAACGTTCATTAAACGGCCAAATCCAAAGTTTAGTCAATGGTTATGTATTTATTGAGGGCCCCAGCGATGTGTGATTTATTTGGCGAGGCTCGTCTCATTTTATTTTAAGGATAAACCTACAGTGACTACATTTCTTCTATTAAGTTTGTCTCTAAAAGCAAAAGAAAATTTCTTAATTAATTACATGCTAAAAAACGTAACTTATCAGTTATTAAGTTACGACTAATGTGAACGGAAAATTGCGATCGCGTTTGTACAAGGAAAAACTGCTTTAATTCTACATTCTATTAATTACTAATGCTAGAACATGAGATAGATACACAATAATATCAAAAACAGATTAATTCAACTAACATTATTAGATGAAGAAGTTATACATATGCAACCCCATTACTTATTAATAAATCGACTACATTTTTATACAAAGAAAGGAAAATTATATTCAAACAACAAATCTAAACAGTTCGGATTCAACAGGAACAACGCCTGATTAATATTTCATTTCGCTTCAAGCCGAGAGTGTACAAATGTGTACCTGGAAATGGCAGTACAAGAAGAAAAGAAGTAGGAGTCAGCAGCAATAATACCACGGCAACAGCAGATTCAGCAACACCGCAAACCAGTAACAACCAGTAGAATAACCCAGTAACAGATTGAAAACTCAGCAATACCAAAATGCAATCACAGTCAAAGCAGATGAGAGAAAAGATACAAGATGCAGTAGTTTAATGATTTTTGAATAACACTCGAGAAAAGCAAACAGAAATTATTCGAGTAAAAGTTCAAATTGCATTTCTCTTTTACTCTCAAAATGTTTCAAGTCTGTCCGCTCTCAAGTGTAAAAATCTGTTTTCTTTTAATGTTCAAATCGGGTCCTCTTCCCTCTAATTCCCCTCAATGTTCCAGTTCTAGTCCTAATTCCCGTCCCCCCTTTTTCTCTCAAATCTTCTCCTTTCTTCAAGTCAAGAATGACTCTATATATAGCAAGACAAGTCTTCAATTTCCCAACCCAAAATTATTCTCCCAATGGCATGCTTTGTCCCACTTATTAATGTTTTCTTTATTTTAAACTTTGTCCCCCATGCCTACATTAAATAAATACATCCACCACAACTCATTACAATTTGTCCCCCATGCTTACATTAAATAAGTACAATATTCTCTCCCATTATAATTTGTCTTGTCCCCCATTATGTTAAACAAGTACATCAAAACTCCACCCCATTATATTTTGTCCCCATGCTTAACATAAAGAATCAAGATAATGTTCAATTACCAAACTAACCCTCCGACCTTATTGCAATTACCATTCTACCCCCGAATGCAATGCAATTTACCAAATTACCCCCATCAGCTCTAAACACTCAATTAATCATAACTTAACCAAAATATAGCCAAGATGACCAATTTCTCAACAATCTTCAACAACAAATCATATGAACATGATGAACAACACAACTCAAAATTAATGGAATGAATTAACCATATCGGGAACCAATCCTAGTTAATTTAGACCAAAATGGATGAGCAAGGATACAACAATATTAACAAAATACATGATTCAAACTAGACTAACAAATCAAAGACAAAGATAAACTCACATTAAATCACTGGATTTAAACATGAACTTCAAACAAAGATGAACATGAACTAAATCTATATTTTAAGCAACAAAACATGACGGATTCACATGACTCAAACAACATTAATAATTTCTGGAAAATACATAACAACATGAAACAAATTGAAGAAATAATTAATTAAATTTCAATTTGAATCCAACAAATATTAAACTAACAAATATTTATGTAAACAATAATACAAACATGAAAAACAACTAATTAATCTTTCATTTGGAATCTGAAAAATTAATTTAACAAAGCACATGAACAAACTAAAAAAAAATTAATTCAAACGATAGACATGAACAAAACAATCATTTGCCGATTTTAGATTTGAAAATATCAAAACAAAAACGGACAAAATAAAACTCAAAAACTACTAACCGGAGATGAACAATGACGAATTCGATTGTATGGACTGTTTTGACGGACCTCAAATGGGTAAAAATCTGTCCGGACTCAACGACTAACTCAACGACGAACTCGACTTTAAGAAGTTGACGCCGAAAGTAGCATCGACGCAGCAGCAGCAGTCGACGCAGCAGCGTGAGCAGTTGACGCAGCAGCGTGGAGAAGATGGCGACGGGGTTGTTGGACGTGACTGAGTTGGACGCCATGGACGTGAAGCAAACGACGAAGAGCTGGATCTTGGAAGGAAACAGAAGCAGCGCGACAAAGTCGACGGGGAGGTCGACGGACAGCTGCTCGACATTGCGGCGATGCCATGGTATCCATGTCCATGCCAAAGCTGGAGCAACGACATCCGTTCGGAGCAGCCATGGCTGCTCGTCGTAGCTGGACGCGGGCAGTAGGAAGGTAGTCGACGCAGCAAGCAGAAAGCTCGAGCTTGAAGCAGCGTCAATGGCGGAACTGAGGTTGCTGGGTCCAGGGCAGCTCGCTCACAGGATGAAGCAGACGACGCAGAGGTCGTTCACGATGCAACTCAGAGAAAATGAAGTAGAAAGCAGAAGCAACCGGAACGGAGATGGAGCAGCTACGCGAAGAAGACGAAGCGTTTGGATGGTGAAGCTAAGGGCAGCCATGGACGAGCCTGAAGTTTTGAAGGTTTGGAGAAGAAGCCATGGGAGGTGTTCTTGAGTTTTTGGGAAGAAGAAGATAGGAAAGGGGGGGGGATGGCTTTTAGGGTTTTTTGTCTTCTTCTTTTTTTTGGTTTTGTTTTGTGTTGGACAAAAATGAAGAAAGGGTGTTGGGTTAATGGGTTAATGGGGCGGACCGGGTCGACCCATTCTGAAGTGGACTGGGTCATGGAGAAGATTGGGCAATTATTTGGGCCTGGGGTTAAAATTTGAAGAAGTGGCCCAATCCGATTTATCTTTGTATTTTTATTATCTTTTCTTCTTTTATTTTCTAAAACTAAAATATAAAAATACTTAAATTATTATTAAGAACTAAATTAAGTTATAAAAGCGCAAATTAACTCCCAATAACAATTAACGCACAATTAAGTAATAATTAAGCATAAAATTGTTCATTTAGACATTAAATGCTAAAAATGCAAAAGATGCCTATTTTTGTAATTTTTAATTTTTGTAAAACTAATTTAATTACTAACAATTGTAGAATTAAATCCTACATGCAAAATGCGACATATTTTTGTATTTTTTATTAATTTAACAAATAAGCAAACACAGACAACTACAAATAATTTATCCAAAAATATCACAAAATCTCACAAAATTGCACACCAAGGAAAATCATTTGATTTTGAATTTTTTGGGAGTAATTCTCATATAGGGCAAAAATCACGTGCTTACAGCTGCCCCTCTTTGCCCGGAGACACGAAGGGTTTTCGTGCAAAGATAAAGCGAGCGATTTTTTCCCATCCGAGTACTCTGTGTGAAGCATTTTTTGAAAAAGATTTAACCGAACCTTTGTTTCAAAGGTTTCCTACATATCTCTGGCTAAAGTGGAATCAGGTTAATGTAGTTCGGGAAGTTTTGGTAGCTGGGACTACCATGGGACTGCAATGTTACTGCTGTTGCATGCTGTTATCACTGGTTACCGATCTCCTTGTTACACCGTGCTTAAAAGAAAACAAGAAGCTAGGCTAGACTGAAATTTGTTCTTGTTGCCTTGCTTTCTTGTCGGCTTGTGTTTCCTCCGGTGATTTTCTTCCGTGAATTTGGGAATGATACTGGCCCTTTGCTTTTCTGAATACCAGTTTTCATCATTTTGCATGGTCCGCTAGGGACATGGCTTTCTTCATCAAGCTTTTTGGCGGTTCCTTTGGTGGGTACGGCTCTCTTCATCAGACTCGTTATGCTGGGCATGATTTAATGTTCACCAGCTGCTTCTTTCAAAACGCGTCCTTTCTTCCTTTTGACTCATGCGCCTGAATTTGTGCTGGGACCTCTTGTTGCACCCTTTTGCTTCCCGGTGCTGGGGATTTTTATTGTTTCCTGCTGGGGATTCCTGTTGTAACCCTCTGTTTTATTGTCTTCTGACTTGATCTTAAAGTGTATGCCTCTGTTCTATGGGCGGGCTCCCAACTTCAACACTTGAAAAGTAAAGACTGGAATGTATTCCCTTGTTATACAGGTGGGCGCCTAATGGTAAAGACATGAAATGTATTCCCACATTATTCTGGTGGGCGACCTAGAACATGAATGTAAAGACAGAAATGTATTCCCGCATTATACTGGTGAGCGACCTAGAACATAAAGTATTCCCGCATTATACTGGTGGGCGACCTAGAACATAAATTATTCCCGCATTTTACTGGTGGGCGACCTAGAACATGAATGTATTCCCGTATTATACTGATGGGCGACCTAGAACAGAAAGTATTCCCGCATTTTACTTGTGGGCGACCTAGAACAGAAAGTATTCCCGCATTTTACTGGTGGACGACCTAGAACAGAAAGTATTCCCGCATTTTACTGGTGGGCGACCTAGAACAGAAAGTATTCCCGCATTATACTGGTGGGCGACCTAGAACAGAAAGTATTCCCGCATTATACTGGTGGGCGACCTAGAACATGAATGTATTCCCGCATTACACTGGTGGGCGACCTAGAACAGAAAGTATTCCCGCATTATACTGGTGGGCGACCGAGAACATGAATGTATTCCCGCATTATACTGGTGGGCGACCTAGAACATGAATGTATTCCCGCATTTTACTGGTGGGCAACCTAGAACAGAAAGTATTCCCGCATTTTACTGGTGGGCGACCTAGAACAGAAAGTATTCCCGCATTTTACTGGTGGGCGACCTAGAACAGAAAGTATTCCCGCATTATACAGGTGGGCGACCTAGAACATGAAGTATTCCCGCATTTTACTGGTGGACGATCTAGAACAGAAAGTATCCCGCATTTTACTGGTGGGCGACCTAGAACAGAATGTATTCCCGCATTATACTGGTGGGCGACCTAGAACAAGAATGTATTCCCGCATTATACTGGTGGGCGACCTAGAACAGAAATGTATTCCCGCATTTTACTGGTGGGCGACCTAGAACAGAAAGTATTCCCGCATTTTACTGGTGGGCGACCTAGAACAGAAAGTATTCCCGCATTTTACTGGTGGGCGACCTAGAACATGAATGTATTCCCGCATTATACTGGTGGGCGACCTAGAACATGAATGTATTCCCGCATTATACTGGTGGGCGACCTAGAACAGAAATGTATTCCCGCATTATACTGGTGGGCGACCTAGAACATAAATATATTCCCGCATTATACTGGTGGGCGACCTAGAACATGAAATGAAAAGACAAAAGTATTCCTATGGGTAAAAGTAAACTTAGGAGGAAATGCGTCTCCTATGGGTAAAACTAAACTTAGGAGGAAATGCATCTCCTATGGGTAAAACTAAACTTAGGAGGAAATGTGTCTCCTATAGGTAAAAGTAAACTTAGGAGGAAATGCGTCTCCTATGGGTAAAAGTAAACTTAGGAGGAAATGCATCTCCTATGGGTAAAATGAACTTAGGAAGTGCTTCTCCTATCGGTAAAACTAAACTTAGGAAGTGCGTCTCCTATTAATGAAATCTTTAACTTAGGAAGTGCGTCTCCTATGCGTGAAATCTTAATTCAGGAAGTGCGTCTCCTTTGGGTAAAATAAACTTAGGAAATGCGTCTCCTATGGGTAAAACTTAGGAAGTGCGTCTCCTATTGGCAAAACTTGACCTAGGAAGTGCGTCTCCTATTGGTAAAGGCGTGGAATGTATTCCCTTGTTATACAGGTGGGCGCCTAAAATATGAAATGGACAGACAAAAAAGTATTCCTCTCGTTATTCAGGTGGGCGCCTGGCTTCAACAACAACTTTGAAAAATAAAATCCTATTCGAGGGCGGATGAACCCAAAATATCCTATTTGAGGGCGGATGAACCCAACATATCCTATTTGAGGGCGGATGAACCCGACATATCCTATTCGAGGGCGGATGAACCCGAAATATCCTATTCGAGGGCGGATGAACCCGACATATCCTATTCGAGGGCGGATGAACCCGACATATCCTATTCGAGGGTAGATGAACCCGACATATCCTATTCGAGGGCGGATGAACCCGACATATCCTATTCGAGGGCGGATGAACCCGACATATCCTATTCGAGGGCGGATGAACCCGACATATCCTTCTTCGAGAATTATTTACTTACCTACGTTGTCTTCCCTACATATCCTATTTGAGGGCGGATGAACCCAACATATCCTATTTGAGGGCAGACGAACCCGAGACATATCCTATTCGAGGGCGGATGGACCCAAAAATATCCTATTCGAGGGCGGATGAACCCGACATATCCTATTCGAGGGCGGATGAACCCGACATATCCTATTCGAGGGCGGATGGACCCAAAAATATCCTATTCGAGGGCGGATGAACCCAAAGAAAAAAAACTTGAAAAATGTCTTACCTCGAAAACTTGCTGGGGATTATTTTGCTGGGGATGAATTTTCCCTTTCTTCCTTCCACATTATGGGTTGTCCGACCCCTTGAAATTCGGTCGAAAATCTGTCGAAGATGCTTCTACATCTCGATGATCCGCTGGGGATAACACTGCTGAAGATAACTCTGCTGAGTAAATATGTTATCTTACTCCTTCCAGAACTACTTCCTTTTGAGCAGGATGTTTCATTCCCCTGCAAACTACTTCCCTTTTTTTTTTCTTTTTTCTTTTTTTCTTTTTTTTTTTTATTTTTTTTTATTTTTTTTATTTTAGCTTCTTCCTTCGAAGACTATTCGAGGGCGGATGAACCCAACATATCCTATTTGAGGGCGGATGAACCCGACATATCCTATTCGAGGGCGGATGAACCCGAAATATCCTATTCGAGGGCGGATGAACCCGAAATATCCTATTCGAGGGCGGATGAACCCGACATATCCTATTCGAGGGCGGATGAACCCGACATATCCTATTCGAGGGCGGATGAACCCGACATATCCTATTCGAGGGTAGATGAACCCGACATATCCTATTCGAGGGCGGATGAACCCGACATATCCTATTCGAGGGCAGATGAACCCGACATATCCTATTCGAGGGCGGACGAACCCGACATATCCTATTCGAGGGCGGACGAACCCGACATATCCTATTCGAGGGCGGACGAACCCGACATATCCTATTCGAGGGCGGACGAACCCGACATATCCTATTCGAGGGCGGACGAACCCGACATATCCTATTCGAGGGCGGACGAACCCGACATATCCTATTCGAGGGCGGACGAACCCGACATATCCTATTCGAGGGCGGACGAACCCGACATATCCTATTCGAGGGCGGATGGACCCAAAAATATCCTATTCGAGGGCGGATGAACCCGACATATCCTATTCGAGGGCGGATGAACCCGACATATCCTATTCGAGGGCGGATGGACCCAAAAATATCCTATTCGAGGGCGGATGAACCCAAAGAAAAAAAACTTGAAAAATGTCTTACCTCGAAAACTTGCTGGGGATTATTTTGCTGGGGATGAATTTTCCCTTTCTTCCTTCCACATTATGGGTTGTCCGACCCCTTGAAATTCGGTCGAAAATCTGTCGAAGATGCTTCTACATCTCGATGATCCGCTGGGGATAACACTGCTGAAGATAACTCTGCTGAGTAAATATGTTATCTTACTCCTTCCAGAACTACTTCCTTTTGAGCAGGATGTTTCATTCCCCTGCAAACTACTTCCCTTTTTTTTTTCTTTTTTCTTTTTTTCTTTTTTTTTTTTTATTTTTTTTCTTTTTTTTTATTTTAGCTTCTTCCTTCGAAGACTAACTCCCTTAAGACTCATTTTGCCTTTCCCCGAAAAGAACCGCTGAGGATACCGATTTTCACCAAACTTGTGTTGGACTCCTCGAAACTGCTAGGGACAACACTGTTGGGGAATTATTTACTTACCTGTTGGGGGGGTAAAATGTTATCAGCTGGGGATAACGCTGTCGAGGATAACACTGCTGGGGGATTCTGATTCCTTCAGAACTAGTGCTTCACTCTTCGGAAGGCTGTTGGGAATGATGTTGACCTCTTGCTTTTTCTGAGCTCAAGTTTCATCCCTTTGCTGGGGAACAACTTCCTACATTGAAACTTATTATGTTGGGGCAACACTGGTTCTACGACCACTTCCCTTGAGACTGACGTTATCTTTATTCTTCCCCGAATGGGTACCTGACTTCCAGAAAATTTCCTAAATGGAAGGAAAATTTTCTGCCCCAGTTTGATAATATCCCTTGTGCATGCATTTCTGGCATCAATGCCATTACCTTTACCTGTTTCAAATCAAACAAAATTTGTTAGTTTAAAACATGGTGGTTGGTTGTGATACTCCTATTGGGATGGCTTTCCCTTTCTCCTTCCTTGCTCTGCGCTCCACAACTTGTTGGGGGACGATATTATTTGTTGGGGATAATCCCTTTCTGCTGGGGATATCCCTCTTCTTTTGTGGAATAGCTTGGAAACTGGCATTTCCCCGACCTTTTAGTCTAGTATGGATTTCGCCAAATCATGCTCACTGCTCTCCTTGCTCTGTTCATGGACCTTGGCCTTGAAGTTTATAACCTTGGTTTTGGCAAGGATATCCCTCTTGACACTCGTCAATCCTTTTGTCAATTCCCTTTTGCTGGGGATATTTTTCTTGACACTGGCCTCGCGCTTGTTCCTTGCTGACTATACCATTTGGATGTACTAGTCAGATCTCATCTTGCATATTTGGAAAGCTGATGGCATATTTTGAAGTCATTGCCCATTGGTTCTGATCAAACAGACTCTACTGGGGAATGTTTCTATGAAAGGAGAAAGATAAAAGGGAACAGAATAAAAAGACAAAGGAAAAAATGACTCTTTAACAAAAGAAACTACAAATAAAACCCTATCAAATGCAGATACCGACTCTAATGGTCATGACATGCGCATGTGGCCTATCCTCTACCTCCAAACATCTTTCAAGATCTTCACTTGACGATTCCCCATCTGATTCCCAATCTTATTCGACTTGTAGTGCCCGAAGGGTTTTCACTATCAAGCCTTTCTCATTTTGGTTTTTCTCTCAGCTTTCATCGCCTTATGGTGTCCGTAAAGATTTTCACCGGTAAGACTCTCTCATTTGTATCACTTCCCAGCTGGGGATTTGGAGTGTTGCCGGTATGACTCTCTCTGCTGGAGATTAGAGTCCTTTCTGCTGTGGAACAGAATGTTATGTTCACCGGTAAGACTCTCCATTTGTCTGACTTGGCATCTTTTGAAGACTGATCAGAAGGTCTTTCTTTGGACCGTAATGTGGGTTTTGGATAGGGCTAGAAAGAAAGGGTATGAAAGGCTCAAAAATGCATCGATTTTGGGTTATTAATTACAACCTTCGGAATTAGATTTATTTACAACAAACGCAACCTTTGCCCCAGTTTCTTGCTTGGGGATATCTTAATTGATTTTTTTTCATTTTTTTTCAAAACTATGACCGAGCCGTGAAGCGCCTACGTATCTTCTTTGAGGAATTAGGTCAAACGTAGTTCCCAATTCTTCTGTTTTCATTGTGACTTTCTTTTCACTCATTTCTTATCTTTCTTTTCTTTTTCCTTTTGCTTTTTTTTTTCTTGCTTGTTTTTTTTGTTGTTTTGCTATTCTCTTTTTTTTTTATCTTCCATGTTCGCATCTTCTAGTCGTTGCTACTGATTCCGAACTAGGGGTATGAAAGAAAAGTAAACAAGGCTCAAAAGGGGTAACGAAGGATAAAGTGTTTAGGTAGCAGAACAAAATGCCTTCGTCATTCCAGTCTTCAAAACATGCCAAGTGCAAACAACACAATTAAACAATCGATTTATAGTCTCTTCCGATGGTGCTGGACTTGACAATTATGTTAAACATTTGCTTTTTCCTTTGTCATTTCTAAAGCACCGTTGGGCGACACTCTCATTATCATGAATGACCCTCATGCCAATTTGGCGAATCTTGCTTTTAACGGTTTTATTTGTGTTTTACTTGCCCTAGTTCCACATGACTCGGGCTCCAAATAATCTCAAACCGTCCTTATTTCCTTTAAATGTTCTGATCACCTTTTCGAAGGTTTTATGATTAACTTTTAAGATTAGGCCCAAACTGTGTGCGCATGTCATGTCACTAGAATCGGCGCTGAACAAAAATGATAGAAGGACTAAACAAAAAGATGACTGGAAATAATAAAAGACCGGCTTTTGTATTAGATTACCGGTGAAATGGTTTGAAAAAAAAAACAAAACAAACCGGAATAAAATCTTAAACAACCTGGACAAAACTTGAACAAACCGCTATGACGAAAAATGGAAAGATAAGAAGGTTTGACATAGGACAAAATCCGAATTACAATCCTAATAATCCGAATAACAGAAATGACAACAAAATAAGCCACCAAATGCCTCTTTCTTGCTAACCAAGGAACGGAGCGTCCTCCCACTTTATCAAAACTGACATCTTAGCCACAGAGCTTCGCATCAATACTGCCAAGACCATTACCAGCTTCAATATTATCAACCTCCGTCAACAAGTCCCCAATAGGATTCGAGTGCTTCTGTTATCAAGCCTGATCCCCGCAAAGTTTGCATCATGATGTGCAGGTAAGGGATTCTGCGCGATATTCTGGGTGTCATTGTCCAGCTTACCACAAACCAACCACCTTAACTTTCCTTGCTATTCAAAACAAAACAGGTTAGAATGGACTTAGTCGGTCCCCATTATTACCAACATCTTTTTCTTTCTTTTTCTTTTTTCTTTTTTTTCTTTTTTCTTTTTTCTTTTTTTTTCTTTTTTTCGATTTTTTTTTCTTTTTTTTTTTTCTTTTTTTTTTCATTTTTTTTTGTGGTCGAATCTTATGGAGATTGCCTACATATCATGACCCCGCATGAATCAAACCTTGCGTAGTTCGGACCAATAAAAGATAAACAATAATAAATATTTTTTCAATTTTCATATTAGAACAAACTGGGTTTCAAAGGTTTGAAGATGACCTACAAACTCGAAAATCAAACAACCCACATATTCTAATCAAAAGATTTACAAACTCAAAAACAAAATGCCAGCTCCCTTTCTCTGTTTGACAAATGCATCCAAACGATTATTTTTGCAAATGTGGCCACTTCCAAATTTCACATGAATTTTGAGGTCGAGGAGGATTATTTTATGACACTTTACAAACTTGTCCGTTCTTTTACGAAAATAGCCTTTCGACAACTGAAAGATACTCTAAGGCTATTTTGGCAAGAACGGTTTAAGACACGGCCGAAGCTGGCTCGGCTTATTCTTGACTAAAAATCCAAACGGTATTCACCTGACCGCTGACACTTTGTTTTTTTTTCTTTTTAAATTACAATAAAAACCTGGTGTTGCAAACACAGCCCTTCAGCGCCTCGGGGACGAAGATTTTTAAGGCTGTGTGGGTCAACTGGACCAAAAATCCTAAACATGACCCAAAAGGTGGTTGTTTATGCAAAGTCAGCCTTCCGGCGTCCCTTTCGGGAACATTCGGCTATTTGTGACAAAACAACATCACCTGACTTATTTATGACTCTTTTTATCGTTTTTTAAATTTAGGAAAGTCAATATTGCAAACACGGTCTTTCCTTTTCTCGTGGAGAAGGATTTTAAAGGCTGTGTGGGTCAACTGGACCAAATTTTAAAAATGACCCAAAGGTGGCTGTTTATGCAAAGTCAACCTTCCGGCGCCCTTTCGGGAACATTCGGCTATGTTTTGACAAAACAACATCACCCGATTTCTTTATGACAGAATTAAAATTTTGACACATTTTTTATTATTATTTTTTTGTTTTTGGCTATTTTAGCAAAAGGTGGGGTTGGACCCGATGAGGGTTGCCTACATATCTCACATCCGGTGAGAATCAAACCAGCGTAGTTCGGGCAATCAAGAATAAGTAGATGAACTAACTTCTTTTTTTTTATTATTATCTTTTTGAATTTGTGAAAGAACTACTTTAAAAGAAGAAAGGAAGTATTTTTTTTTTTTGGATTTTTGATTGATTTTCTTTTTAAAAGAAAGACTTCTAAGATATATTTTTTGAATTTTCATTTGTTTTTTTCTCTTATTCTAAAGAAAAAAGAAAATATTTTTGGAATTTTACTTTTAATAAAAGAAATGCTTCTAAAAAATATTTTTTGAATTTTGAATTTTCTTTTCAATTTTGAAAGAAGAATCAAAATATTTTCGGATTTTTTTTTCTTAAAAGAAAATATTTTTATTATTTTTGTTTTATCAACAATGGAAAATAAAGATATTTATATTATTTTTTGCAAGACATATTTTTTTGGAATTTTATTTTGAATTTTCTTGGCAAGACAAATACTCTTTGCAACAAATAAAGATATATATATCTTTTGGAAATAAAAAAAAACTTTTTGGAAATAAAAAAAACTTTTGGATTTATATATATATATACATACGACAAATAATGAACGACTCTTTTTTATTTTTATTTTTTTAATTTTTTGCATTTTCATAAGCAAATAAATAATAAAAAAAATATTTTAAAAATAAGACTCTTTTTCATTTTCATTTTCATGGCAAGACAAACTATATATTTTTTCTATTTTTTTTTTGAAAAACAAAACAGAACAATGATTTTTTTTTCTTTTCTTAGCTTTTAATAAAACAAACTAATAAGACATTTTTTCCCTCATTTTCTTAAAATTTCGGCAGAGTTTTGATAGTATTTGGGCATTTGTTTTCTTTTCAAAAATAAACAGTTCCCTAACCGCTATTTCTTTTTTTTTTTCAATTTCAAAATATTGTTCCTGATATTCACAAGTCAGTCAACACACAAGTCCGAATAAAATAAATGCGCAAGTAGTAGCAAGTAAGATGCATCAGGATGGTCATTTTCATTTTTTGGTACACCTGTCCTAGACAGACCCAACCCCTGTGTTGAGCCTCCAAAGTCAAATGCACGTGATGCAAACAAACGTTCCTACTAGGGATCCGGCATGAAACTGAGTTATTCTAGGTTCATAATATGGGTATTTGTTCTAGACTGTGTACCCGAGCGGACAACTCGAGTCGAGGAGGGGGCTACGTACCGGGGACCCGCGGGGTAGTCCGGCTTTGTAACTTATCCGGTCTCTTTCTTATTTTAGGTATTGACACTAACAGAATAGGGAGTCTCGACCAGCGAGCTTCTCCCCGGAGGTAAGAAGAGAAGGGTTTCAGCACAGTTTATATGTACAGTTCAAATAATATCAAAGCGGTAA
Source organism: Nicotiana tabacum (assembly GCF_000715075.1). NCBI lineage: Eukaryota > Viridiplantae > Streptophyta > Magnoliopsida > Solanales > Solanaceae > Nicotiana > Nicotiana tabacum. The sequence continues at coordinate 208,320,313 of NC_134080.1, forward strand.
AAGCAGCATTTAGCACATTAGGCTCAAACATGTAAAAATCAGATAAAACCAAAAATAACAATTTATCTAAGCTCGAATTTCTAACCCTGAACCGGTGGTTCTGGGCCATTTATCCCCAGCAGAGTCGCCAGAGCTGTCACACCTCCTTTTTCCGCCACGCGAGGGGCGTAGGGAGTTTTTTCCAATTAAAGGACAATCGAAACGGGATTGGTTTATTTATTTCAGAGTCACCACTTGGAAGATTTAGGGTGTCCCAAGTCACCAATTTTAATCCCGAATCGAGGAAAAGAATGACTCTATATTACAGTCTGCGTACCAGAAATCCGGATAAGGAATTCTGTTAACCCGGGAGAAGGTGTTAGACATTTCCGAGTTCCGTGGTTCTAGCACGGTCGCTCAACCGTTATATTCGGCTTGATTAATCTGATTTTATACAAATATGAACTTATGTGCAATTTTAACTTTTTACTGCTTTCATAATTATTTATTATTTTATAGGACTTGCAACGTTGTGGAAACATATCTCGAACCACGTTACATCAATGCACCCGTGATTATTGACATATCTCGACTCGGTTGAGATTTGGATTTAGGTCACATAAATATGCACCCGAGTTAGGGAAAATAGATTATTAAAAGCGTGCCTAAAGCAACTAGCGTATTGTTATTTGGAGAAGGCCATAAAATTCGCTAAACGGCCTGTCCCGAATTCTAAGTATTTTAACATATACATTTAGAGGGCCCCGCAGCTTATACATTTTTTATTTGTCGAGGCTCGTCTCATTTATTATTAAAAAGGAATTTGCAACGTCACGGAAATGCATCTCGGACCACGCCACAATCAATGTACCCGTGATTAGAGACACATTTCGATTCCGTTGAGATTTGGATTTGGGTCACATAAATGTGCACCCGAGTTTAAGAAGGTAAGATTTATTAAGGCGCGTCCTAAAGAGACTAACGTATTGTTATTTTAGGAAGAGGCCGTGAACGTTCATTAAACGGCCAAATCCAAAGTCTAGTCAATGGTTATGTATTTATTGAGGGCCCCAGCGATGTGTGATTTATTTGGCGAGACTCGTCTCATTTTATTTTAAGGATAAACCTACAGTGACTACATTTCTTCTATTAAGTTTGTCTCTAAAAGCAAAAGAAAATTTCTTAATTATTTACATGCTAAAAAACGTAACTTATCAGTTATTAAGTTACGACTAATGTGAACGGAAAATTGCGATCGCGTTTGTACAAGGAAAAACTACTTTAATTCTACATTCTATTATTTACTAATGCTAGAACATGAGATAGATACACAATAATATCAAAAACAGATTAATTCAACTAACATTATTAGATGAAGAAGTTATACATATGCAACCCCATTACTTATTAATAAATCGACTACATTTTTATACAAAGAAAGGAAAATTATATTCAAACAACAAATCTAAACAGTTCGGATTCAACAGGAACAACGCCTGATTAATATTTCATTTCGCTTCAAGCCGAGAGTGTACAAATGTGTACCTGGAAATGGCAGTACAAGAAGAAAAGAAGTAGGAGTCAGCAGCAATAATACCACGACAACAGCAGATTCAGCAACACCGCAAACCAGTAACAACCAGTAGAATAACCCAGTAACAGATTGAAAACTCAGCAATACCAAAATGCAATCACAGTCAAAGCAGATGAGAGAAAAGATACAAGATGCAGTAGTTTAATGATTTTTGAATAACACTCGAGAAAAGCAAACAGAAATTATTTGAGTGAAAGTTCAAATTGCATTTCTCTTTTACTCTCAAAATGTTTCAAGTCTGTCCGCTCTCAAGTGTAAAAATCTGTTTTCTTTTAATGTTCAAATCGGGTCCTCTTCCCTCTAATTCCCCTCAATGTTCCAGTTCTAGTCCTAATTCCCGTCCCCCATTTTTCTCTCAAATCTTCTCCTTTCTTCAAGTCAAGAATGACTCTATATATAGCAAGACAAGTCTTCAATTTCCCAACCCGAAATTATTCTCCCAATGGCATGCTTTGTCCCACTTATTAATGTTTTCTTTATTTTAAACTTTGTCCCCCATGCCTACATTAAATAAATACATCCACCATAACTCATTACAATTTGTCTCCCATGCTTACATTAAATAAGTACAATATTCCCTCCCATTATAATTTGTCTTGTCCCCCATTATGTTAAACAAGTACATCAAAACTCCACTCCATTATATTTTGTCCCCCATGATTAACATAAAGAATCAAGATAATGTTCAATTACCAAACTAACCCTCCGACTTTATTGCAATTACCATTCTACCCCCGAATGCAATGCAATTTACCAAATTACCTCCATCAGCTCTAAACACTCAATTAATCATAACTTAACCAAAATATAGCCAAGATGACCAATTTCTCAACAATCTTCAACAACAAATCATATGAACACGATGAACAGCACAACTCAAAATTAATGGAATGAATTAACCATATCGGGAACCAATCCTGGTTAATTTAGACCAAAATGGATGAGCAAGGATACAACAATATTAACAAAATACATGATTCAAACTAGACTAACAAATCAAAGACAAACATAAACTCACATTAAATCACTGGATTTAAACATGAACTTCAAACAAAGATGAACATGAACTAAATCTATTTTTTAAGCAACAAAACATGACGGATTCACATGACTCAAACAACATTAATAATTTCTGGAAAATACATAACAACATGAAACAAATTGAAGAAATAATTAATTAAATTTCAGTTTGAATCCAACAAATATTAAACTAACAAATATTTATGTAAACAATAATACAAACATGAAAAACAACTAATTAATCTTTCATTTGGAATCTAAAAAATTAATTTAACAAAGCACATGAACAAACTAAAAAAAAATTAATTCAAACGATAGACATGAACAAAACAAACATTTGTCGATTTTAGATTCGAAAATATCAAAACAAAAACGGACAAAATAAAACTCAAAAACTACTAACCGGAGATGAACAATGACGAATTCGATTGTATGGACTGTTTCGACGGACCTCAAATGGGAAAAAATCTGTCCGGACTCAACGACTAAGTCAACGACGAACTCGACTTTAAGAAGTTGACGCCGAAAGTAGCACCGACGCAGCAGCAGTAGTCGACGCAGCAGCGTGGAGAAGATGGCGACGGGGTTGTTTGGACGTGACTGAGTTGGACGCCATAGACGTGAAGCAAACGACGAAGAGCTGGATCTTGGAAGGAAACAGAAGCAGCGCGACAAAGCCGACGGGGAGGTCGACGGACAGCTGCTCGACATTGCGGCGATGCCATGGTAGCCATGTCCATGCCGAAGCTGGAGCAACGACATCCGTTCGGAGCAGCCATGGCTGCTCGTCGTAGCTGGACGCGGGCAGCAGGAAGGTAGTCGACGCAGCAAGCAGAAAGCTCGAGCTTGAAGCAGCGTCAATGGCGGAACTGAGGTTGCTGGGTCCAGGGCAGCTCGCTCACAGGATGAAGCAGACGACGCAGAGGTCGTTCACGATGCAACTCGGAGAAAATGAAGTAGAAAGCAGAAGCAACGGGAACGGAGATAGAGCAGCTACGCGAAGAAGACGAAGCGTTTGGATGGTGAAGCTAAGGGCAGCCATGGACGAGCCTGAAGTTTTGAAGGTTTGGAGAAGAAGCCATGGGAGGTGTTCTTGAGTTTTTGGGAAGAAGAAGATAGGAAAGGGGGGGGGGGGGGGGGGATGGCTTTTAGGGTTTTTTGTCTTCTTCTTTTTTTTGGTTTTGTTTTGTGTTGGACAAAAATGAAGAAAGGGTGTTGGGTTAATGGGTTAATGGGGCGGACCGGGTCGACTCGTTCTGAAGTGGACTGGGTCATGGAGAAGATTGGGCAATTATTTGGGCCTGAGGTTAAAATTTGAAGAAGTGGCAATTATCTTTTCTTCTTTTATTTTCTAAAACTAAATCATAAAAATACTTAAATTATTATTAAGAACTAAATTAAGTTATAAAAGCGCAAATTAACTCCCAATAACAATTAACGCACAATTAAGTAATAATTAAGCATAAAATTGTTCATTTGGACATTAAATGCTAAAAATATAAAAGATGCATATTTTTGTAATTTTTTATTTTTGTAAAACTAATTTAATTACTAACAATTGTAGAATTAAATCCTACATGCAAAATGCGACATTATTTTGTATTTTTTATTAATTTAACAAATAAGCAAACACAGACAACTACAAATAATTATCCAAAAATATCACAAAATCTCACAAAATTGCACACCAAGGAAAATAATTTGATTTTGAATTTTTTGGGAGTAATTCTCATATAGGGCAAAAATCACGTGCTTACAATAATCCCATCCTGATCTCTTAAAATCTCCATGCCTAAGAAGTAGTGAAGAGGCCCAAGGTCCTTCATTTTAAACTCAGAATGTAGAAATGCTTTAAGATCTAATAATTCACCAAAATTATTGTCTGTAATGAGAATATCATCAATGTATACCGCAACAAATATAAATGAGGTTCCCTGTTTGTTTAAAGAATAAGGAGTAATCGATTAGAGAGGAAGAGAATCCCTTAAAATTGAGGGCTCCGGCAAGCTTGGCATACCATTGTCTTGAGGCTTGCTTCAAGCCATAAAGAGACTTTTTAAGTCGACAAACATAGTTAGGGCTGGGGGAAGACAAACCAGCAGGGAACTTCATATAGACCTCTTCCTGCAACTCCCCGTGTAAATAAGCATTACTCACATCAAATTGAGAAATAGACCACCATTTCTTGACTGCAATAGAAAGCAAATATCTGATTGTTGTCATTTTGACAACTAGAGAGAAGGTTTCTGTGTAATCAATGCTTTCTCTATGCACATCACCCCTTATAACCAGCCTGGTATCACGACCTAAAATCCAACTAGCCGTGATGGCACCTAATTCAACCCGCTAAGTAAGCCAGTTAATAATAAACCAGTACAAATAATATTTATTAAGAGAAGAAATGACAATACAAATGAACAATTATACAAAGAATTCCCAAGGACTGGTAGTACAAATCATGAGCTTCTAAGATTTAGATTTTTACAAGATTGGATTAAAATTATTACAATATTTGTTCGAAATGTAAATGAACATAATTTAAATCTAATGCTACTAAGGATAAGTGATAGCCATAACTGGAATGCATGTACATCTTTCGATCCAGCTCCCGCCGTATGCAGCAATATTAGCATCCAACATCTGCTCGCAAGGTGCAGAAGTGTAGTATGAGTATAACCGGCCCCATGTACTCAATAAGTAACAAACCTAACCTTAGGTTAAAAGTAATGACGAGCTGGGACAAGGGTCAGAGTCCAACTCCAACAACCAGCAACAGTTCATAATAGTATAATAAAGATGGTATAAGAAATAACTCAGCCCTTTCACAGCTACAGAAAATAGGCATGCTTTTCAAGTATAATAGTAGATCCCAAATCTTTCACCGAAATCCCCAAAAATATATTAGTAAGTTTGAAAACTATGATTCTTCCCAAAACCTTTCAACAATAAATAAGATGTTTCAATTTTTTTAGATAGCATGAGGGAAATACATCTTTATGCCTACATGTCAATATATAAGTGAAATTATGAATATCACCGAAAATTGGGTAGCAGGAGGAAATGCATCTCTATGCATGTATCTCAAGTACGCATGTCAAATGCAATGCATCTCAGTGATGAACTCATGTATTCACACTCTCAGAGTACTCAACCTCGCTGTCTCATAATTTCCACTCATCATGCTCAATCACTCGCCACACTCAGTCACTCAATATTGAACAGGGCAACTCCACTCCAGGGAACTCCATCCCAAATGTGAATATATAGGGCAACTCCATGTCTAGGGAACTCCATCCCAACTGTGAATTTGTAGGGCAACTCCATGCCCAGGGAAGTCCATCCCAAAACAATATCCACTACGTTCACTGTGGGGATGCAGACTCCAAAGGGGATCCTTCAGCCCAAGCGCAATAATAAGTCAGATCCAGGCATAAGTAGATAAAGAACATGCTACGGCGTGCATCCCAATCCTTTAATTATCACTCACATTCAGGCCTTCGGCCTCACTCGATCATTAATCTCTCTAGTCTCTTGGGATCAAAATGCCATAAAAATCAGCCTGTAATGATGATATGATGTATCAATGGATGGAAATAGAGACTGAGATATGATATGCAGATGATAGATGTGACTGAGTTCATAATTGTAAATTTAAACAGGTAATTCAACAGTAATACGACCTCTATGGGTCCCAAGAATATCGGCACATGGCCTAAGCATGATTTCTAGCATCAATTACCGCTTAGGTGCTCTAACACATAGAGTATAGTAAAAATGTTCAGATAAGATAGCTACACAGTTCCATGGAATCGACTAAATCATAATTCACATGATGCACGCCCACACGCCCATCACCTAGCATGCGCGTCACCTTAACATCAATCACGTAACATGCAATTTGAGGTTCAATATCCACAGCACCAAGTTTAGAAGTGTTACTTACCTCGAACAAGCCAAATCCAATACCAAGCAAGCCAAACGATGCTCCAAAAATGCCATCTCGCGTGTACCGACCTCTGAACGGCTTGAAACGAGCCAAAAACAACTCAAATACATCAAATAAAGCCCAAGGAAACAATTCCAAATGGTAAAGGTCGAATCCTTAATCAAAAGCCCAAAATCAACCAAAAAGCCAAACACGAGCCCGCACATAAGAACCTGAAAGAACTCATAAAATCTGACAACCCATTCAATTACGAGTTCAACCATACTAGTTTCACCTAAATCTGACTCCGAATCAACGTTCAAAACTCAAAAATTCACTCTTTGAAACTTAAGGCAAAAATCCCCAAATTTCTCTCTTGAAACCCTCGATCAAACGCCAAAAACGAGAATAGATTCATGAATTTTAATAAAAAATGAGCAGAGAATACTTACACCAATCTAGATGATGAAATTTCTCTCCAAGGTCGCACAAACCAAGCTCCAAAATCCCAAAAATGTGAAAAGAAAACGATCAACTCGAAATATAGCCTGCATAGCTTCATTACATTTGCAATCAAATCGTCGCATCTACGACCCCCGCATTTGCGGTAAATATTTTGCTTTTGCGAACAATCCCTGAACCAGTAGCCATCGCTTCTACGATCTCCTACCTGCTTTTGCGATCGTGCTTCTGCGCACATTAAACCGCATTTGCGATCGCGTAGATGTGCCCATGCACCCCGCACCTACGACTCTCATCCCCAGCAGTCCTTGTTCGCTTCTACCAAGAAGACCCCGCATATGCGAAGTGGCTTCTGTGACCAGTTGTCTGCAGATGCGGTCACACCAAAACCAACAGTCTTAGCAAAATGCAACATGCAACGAAATGGTCTGAACCTCGTTCAAAACCCACCCGAGCCCCTCGGAACCCCGTCAGAATATACCAACAAGTTCCGTAACATAACACGAACCTATTTGAGGCCTCAAATCACACATAACAACATCGAAATTTCGAATCGCACCTCAAATAAAATTTAAATGAACTTTGAACTTTCAAAACTTGCCCCGAAACATAACAAATCAACTCGGAATGAACTCAAATTTTGCACACAAGTCCCAAATGAAATAACGAATCTATTCAAATTCCCAGAACTACAATCCAAATTCGATATCCTCAAAGTCAACTCTCGGTCAAACTTAAGAACTTTTCCAAACCTTCACATTCCAATTTTCGCCAATTAGTGTTGAATCCTTCTAGAAATATCCAATTATAAGTACGGGCATATGTCCGAGTCCAAAATCACCATCCGGACCTAATAGAACCATAAAAACTCCAATATGAGGTCAAATACTAAAAAGTCAAACTTGGTCAATTCTTCCAATTTAAAGCTTCAATCATGAAATTCATTCTTTCAAATCGATTCCGAATAACCTGAAAACCAAAACTGCTGATTCACATAGGTCATAATACACCATATATAACTACTTACATCCTCAAACTACCGAACAAAATGCAAATGCTCAAAATGACTGGTCAGGTCGTTACATTTGGCCTTTAACCTTTCAATAGTACCATCAACATGGTGCTTGACCTTGTAAACCCATTTACAGGGAAGTTCTTTCTTGCTAGAAGTTAGGAGAACAACATCCCAGGTGTGTTTCTATTCCAAAGCTTTGAGTTCAGAATCCATGGCTTGGACCCATCCTGGAATAGAACAAGCTTGAGTGTAATTGGTGGGTTCTGAAATAGTAGAGAGTGATTGAATAAGATGTCGATTAGAGGTAGAGAGTGAAGAAAAAGAGAACTTTATGTGGTGTGCAAAGAGAGTAAAGGCAATAGGTGGTGAGATTAGTGAGGTATATGTTATTGCAAACATAGTCTTTAAGATAACCAGGCAAGGTACCTATGTTATCTCTGTTTGATCTCCTGAGGGGAATTGGTGGGGAAGAAGAGACAAGAGAAGGAGCAGGGGAAGTAGAATGTGTAGGGGAACAAGTAGGATTGGTGTGAGATGTGGGTGTAGATTGTGGTGTAGGTGAGTGCTGCGGAGGAGTATCGGGGGTGACTGGCTTGGAGGAGGAGGAAAAATTAAAGGAGTTTGGACTGATGGAGAAGAGGAACCTAGTGTAGTATAGGTGAATGGAAATATATACTCAAAAAATGAACATCCCTACAGACAAATAGTTTCTTAGTAGTCAGATCCAATAGTTTTTATCCTTTTTGTCCAATAAGATAACCCATGAAAACACATGCCTTTGCCCTAGGTTCAAATATTTCTCTGTGATATGACAAGGTAGAGGCGTAGCATAAACAACCTTAACTTCTCAAGGAAGAATAGGAGGGTGCCTGCTCAAAGAACATGTCATATGGAGTTTTACCTTTAAGTACCTTATATGGGAATCTGTTGATCAGAAAAGTAGCTGTCAATATGTATTCTCCCCAATATGATATAGTCACCTTGGACTGAAATAATAGAGCCGTGGCTACCTCTAATAAATGTATGTGCTTCCTTTCTACAATACCATTTTGTAGAGGAGTATCCACACATGAAGTCTGATATAGAATTCCTTGAGATTGCAGAAATATAGAGGCAACATTGGCTTTCCCTAATTCTAAAGCATTATCTGATCTAATAATCTTTACTTTATTGAATTATCTTTCCACCATGTTTAAGAAACATTTCAAGACAGAAAATGTATTGCTCTTTGTGCTTAACAAGTAAGTTCAAGTTGTCTACTGAAATCATCCACAATGGTGAGAAAGTATTTATATTCATTATGAGTATGAGTCTTATAAGGTCCTCATGTGTCAATGTGAATTAGATCAAAGACTTTCTTAGTTTTGATGTGACTAATTGGAAATGGTAATCTAAATTGTCTTGCTTGAGGACATATATCTCAATCACAAATAGGAGTAGAGAGAAATAAAATAGAACTGATATGTTTCATTACACTGAAAGGAAAATGCCCCAATCTTACATGCCATAACCTTACATTGGATTCTGCTTTTGCTAAGATAAGAAAAGAAAAAGAAGTTGAAACTGAATTAGAAAAAGAATTCTTAAACAAATATGTTGTAGTCTTTGAAGATAGGATCCTAGACTCAATCACACTAGGATGTAATAAGTAAAGTCCTTCCTTAGCTTCACTAAAAACTTGAGAGATCTTTATGAGAGTGCCCTGCAAAATGCACCCAAAAGAATTGAAACTAAGAGACACTTGAATTTTTGACAAAGCCTATGTACAAAGAGTAAGTTGTATTTTAAACAAGAAATATGAAGAACGTGTTCTAATACTAAACCTGGAAATATGAAAACACTCCCTAAGTGAGTGACTTTTACTCTAGAAGAATTAGGCAACCTCACCATTAATGGAGTAGGTAATGGTATTAAGAATAAGAAAGTATTAGCATTGAAATACATGTGCTCAGTTGCTCCTGAATCAATGATCCAGGAGTTATCAAGGTTAGAATTAGCAATTGAATAACAGGTTAGAGAGTAGGTAAATAATATACCAGCAACAGAATTTGCATTAACTCCTGAGTGCCTCTCTGCCCTGTTTGTATTTGATTCAGAAGGCTGACCTATTGATTGAGTTGGTCTGATGAAAGCATTTGAGCAAACTGAGGTCCTTTTGTCATGTTGTTATGAACTTCTCCTGCATCCTCTACTGCAGCAGCTGAGTTTCTTTTTGCAGTATTTTGGACCTTCTTTATGATGACCCAAAAGATCATCACTTGTGTTACAATAAAATTCTACGTTTCGAGGCCTTAAAAACCACTCTTAGTACCACCTCGATTTGCGTGCGCAGTCCGAGCGCATAGATGGAAAGCTTAAATGTGAAAATCTGTGAAAAATGATAAGTTTTGACTATAAAATGAATAAATTTGATTTCGGTCAACGCTTTGGGTAAATAGACCCGGACCCGTGATTTGACGGTCCTGGAGAGTCCGTAGAAAAATATGGGACTTGGGCGTATGCCCGGAATCGGATTCCGAGGTCCTAAGACCGAGAAATGAATTTTTAAAGAAAAATTATTTTCTGAAATTGTTTAAAGAAATTTGAAATGAAATTTGCTTAAAACATGATGGTATTGGGCCCGTATTTTGGTTCCGGCACCCGGTACAGGTCTTATATATGATTTAAGACTTTTCTGTGGAATTTGGTAAAAAAAACGGATGTCATTTGACGTGATTCGGACTTAAATTGCAAAATTGATGTTTAAAGAAGTTTTAAGAAAATTTCATTGATCTCGAGATTTAATTTGATGTTCATAATATTATTTTGATGATTTGATTACACGAATAAGTCCGTATGGTGTTTTTGAGTTAGTATGCACACTTGGTTTGGAGTTCCGAGGGCTCGAATGAGTTTCGGATAGGTTCCGGGATGTCTTAGGCTTAAAAACATAGGTGTTGCAGGTTCAAAGAGGTGGAAGGCCTTTGAATCGACCAGTGCGGTCCGCACAAAAAGGAATGCTACTGCGGAGGGGCTTGTGTGGCCGCACTGGATTTTGTGCGGACCGCGGTGAGGGCCTGTGCGGTCGCACTAGTTTTGGTGCAGTCCGTGGTGAAGAACAATTCACTGGTCCAACTTCGGAAGCCTATATCGTTTGATCGACAAAGAATTTGGAGATGATTTAAACACAAAGTTGTAGATCTTCGTGTCTAGTTTCCAGAAAGGTATAGAAATCACAATTTGAATATCTTTAGAGAAAGGTATGGTCAAAATACTAAGACCTGTCACTGCAGAACACAGGAAGCTTGTGTGGCCGCGGTTGATTTTTTGCAGTCCGCACAGGGCATCTGAGGGCATTATATTTAGATGGAATTTTCAATTATTTTTTATTTTTTAAGACCCCAAAAACATAAGAGCCGATCTTTCAAATAACCTTTCTTCTCCAAATCAATTGTAAGTCATTTTTAACTAGTTTTCTTCAATCATTAACATCTTTTAACATGATTTCAACTTCAAATCAATGATTTTCCTAGGAGAAATTGGGTGTTTTGGGTAGAACCTAGGTTTTTCAAAAATTGGGGATTTGGACCTCGATATGAGGTCCTATTTCAAAACAAATTACATATTTGAGCTCGTGGGGGAATGGGTAATCGGGTGTTGGTTCGAACCTCGGGTTTTGACCACGTGGGCCCGGGGGCGATTTTGACTTTTTGGGTAAAACTTTGGAAAACTCATTTTCATGCATTCAAATTGATTCATTTAGCGTCTATTGATGTAATTAAGTAACTTGTGGCTAGATATGAGCGAATTGGCAGAGGAATCAAGGGGTAGAGCTATAATTGAAACTTGAGTTGTGTTCGAGTCATCGAGGTAAGTGTTTGGTCTAACCTTAGCTTGAGGGATTAGGAGTTGTGTCTTATTTGCTACATATTAATTGTGGAGTACGACGTATAGTCATGGTGAGGAGTATCTATACGTTGGTGTCAAGCATGCATGTGAGTCTTGTATTATAATTGTTATGACTCCGTTGTGGTTTATTGCGCTTCTTATGTAATTATCACCATTGTTCCCTTACTGGGATGTTTGTTTGATATTAATGATCCCTTGCCGGGATGTTTGTTTTGATAGTATTATTCCCTTGTCGGGATGTTGTTGAAATATCATTGTTCCCTTGCCGGAAAGTTGTTATATTGCTATTGTTCCCTTGCCAGGATGTTGTTGAAATATCATTGTTCCCTTGCCAGGAAGTTGTTATATTACTCTTGTTCCCTTGCCGGGATTCCTTGTGACTATTGTTGGCTTGTAAATGGTAGCAGGTGGTACGCCTACCACAAGATATAATGAAATGGGAGCGGGTGGTACGCCTACCACAAGATATAATGAAATGGGAGTGGGTGGTACGCCTACCACAAGATATAATGAAATGGGAGCGGGTGGTACGCCTACCACAAGATATAATGAAATGGGAGCGGGTGGTATGCCTACCACAAGATATAATGAAATGGGAGCGGGTAGTACGCCTACCACGATATAAATAAAATGGGAGCGGGTGACACGCCTGCCACGAGATACATGTAATGGGAGCGGGTGGCACGCCTGCCACGAGATACAGGAAATGGGACCGGGATGCACGCTCGCAACAAGACGTGAAGAGAAAGTGAAATCTGCCTTTGTTTTTCCTTATTCTTGTTAGTGGTTGGATTTTGATTCCCTTGTAATTCTCTTGATATTCTGTTTTTACCTGTTATTCCCCCGAAGCATGTTTCCCCTCTCCCATCTTTACTTGATTATTTCTTCTTTACTTTCCGTTGTATATTATATAACTGCACGGGTTTATTTGGTAGTCTGGTCCTAGCCTCGTCACTACTTCGCCGAGGTTAGGCTAGGCACTTACCAGTACATGGGGTCGGTTGTGCTGATGCTACACTCTACACTTATGTGAAGATACCGGAGCAGCATTGGGTCAGTAGCAGTAGCTTGGGAGCCAGCCTTCAGTCCACCGAGATTCCGAGGTAGTCCTGCAGGCGTTCGCGGGCCCGGTGTCTCTTCTATCAGTTATTTTGTTCTGTTATCATTGTATCCGAGATAGACAATGTTCCTTCTTTCAAACGTTTGTATGTAGTAGTCATAGATAGTCCGTGAATGTTGTGACACCAGTTTTTGGGTAGAGGCATATGTTGATTTCCGTATTATTTTGGTTTATTTTGTTTAGGTCTTCCGCTTAATCTCATATTCCGCTATTATTTAAATGTTTATCACCTGTTAAAGCAAGTTGTTAAAAGGATTAAAACAAAGAAGTAAAGAATTTTCTAAATTTTATGGCTTGCCTAGCTTCTACGAGTAGGCGCCCTCACGACTCTCGAGGGTGGGAAATATGGTATTTTGGAGCTTCTTGTTCTTAGTAAACTTAAAATCAGCAGGGAAACCTATAAGTCTATAACAATTTTCAATTGTGTGATTAGTCATTTTGCAATAAGAAAACATCTATGCATTTTTCTTCCCTTTATATCCTGAGTTTCCTTTGAAGGAATTGTGTCCAATCTTCCGTTGAGTGTTGAAGTGAGAACAAGTAGAAGTTTGATGGTTCTGAGAAGCTTGATTTCTAACGATAAAAGAAGAACCATTTGTTGGGAATTGAGAACTGACATGGATTTCCCTTTGATTCTCATCTTGCATGAGAAGGGAATATGCCTGATTGATTGAGGGTAATGGTTTGATCATGAGAATGTTGCTTCTAGCCTATCCATAGGTCTCATTCAATCCCATGAGGAATTGAATGAGCCTTTTGTCTTCCTTAAACTGTTGCATCTTCTTTTTACCACCACAGTCACAGTTGCAGGAACAGTACATGTCAGTGTTAAGAGTATTTGACTCATCCCATAATCATTTTATTTTGGTAAAATAACTAGTGATATCTGCTGATCCTTGAACTAAATCTGCTAGTTCCTTTTGCATGTGGTATAATTTGGCTCCATTTGGTTGGCCAAACTGTCTAGATCCAACTACAGATCCTTAGTTGTGTTTGAATAAAGGACACTGTCAACAATTACCTTGGTCAGAGAATTAAAAACCATGATGTAACCATATGGTTACATCTGTTCCAAGTTTGAAAAGTAGAATCTGTTGGGGTTGGGATAGGGCAAGATCTATCAATAAAACCCAACTTGCTCTTAATTGAGAGTGAAATTAAGATAGATCTGCTCCATCCAGCATAACCTCGACCATCAAATGGTGTGTTTACAAGTATCATCCCTGGTGCATCAGATGCATGAAGAAAGTAAGGATGTGTCGAATCAATGGTGTTTCCATTGCCCGTTGTTGTTGATGATGAGCTATGGACATTAGGAGTTTCAGTAGTATTGGAGGAAGGAGACATGACTGATTCAGAAAATTGAAAAGAAGAGCTAATGCTATGATACCATGTAGGAATTTGAAGAAGAGAATTGTGAAATTTTTCTGTATATTTCTGAATGAATTGTTGTACAAGAGGATTGTGTATATATACAAGTATTAACTATTTAGAAAGAAGAAGAAAATAAAAAAAATAGCCTATGAATTATGTATACTTGTCCTATTTCTACTAGCTTAGTTCTAAAAATATAACTAATTATTATTCCTTCAGCATGTGGGTGTGTGTGTTTGTGTGCATGTGAGAAGGATCTAGAATGTGACCATGCTTTGAGTGGTCCAGATGAGATCCTTCATTATTTTGCTTGCTGGGTGAGATGATTCCACGTTTCCTGTCACGTGGCTTTTCAGAGGATGAGCTAAGACCAAGTCTTAGCATTGTTTTGTCCGAAGTTGTTTTGTCTAAGACCTTTAGTCCTTTCTTCTCTTCTTCTTCACTGATTTCTCTCTTCTCTTTTTCTGTATCAATTCATTTCTGAGAGATCAGATGGTTAGACTGGGAGCGATGTATTCCAACAATTGTATTGTATCATTTTATGAATACAACGTTTGGATAGATTGTATTGTTTGTTGTTGTCAAATAACATTTTGTTGTTTGGTTTGACCGTATCGTACTATACTGTCATAGATAAGTTTACCAAAATACCCTCAATTATTTTAAATATTATCAAGAATCACACATAAAGTAATTAGAATTGGAATTAAAAATCAATATTATACAGCTAATTGGAGATAAAGTAATTAGAATTGGAGCTAAAAATCAAAGTAGAAGAAAGAAAAAAACAAAAAGAAGGCAAAACCATTACTTGACATTGGAATTGGAAGCAGCAGAAGGAAAAAAGGAATGAAGGTGTAGGTTACAGGTTAGGAGATTTGGATTAAAATTAAAAAAAAAGTAAAGGGTAAAATAGAATTATAAAGAAATAAGGTAGGGCATATGTCACTATCCGGATTTCCCACCATTGTGGTGTCGCCTACTCTTGAAAGCTAGGCAAACCGAAAAATACAGTCTTATCACATTAATTATTAACCAGAACAGAAATAAATAATAGCTAAAGCCAAATAGAGATAAAGTGCGGAAATGTTATAACAGTTGAACAATTCTAGTACATGACTACCTCGTTGATCTTGTGTCACAATCCACGAACGTCTAAGAAATTCTACAAATATTGGTTTAAAAGAAATACATATGTTCTCAAAATAAAAAGAGATATAAAATCCAAAATGAGGAAGAAGGGGACTCTAGGGTCTGCGAATGCCAGCAGAACTACCTTGGGTCTCCCGTGGAATGAAGGCAGCAACCCAAACTCTACTCACGAGGTCCGGAACCGAATCTGCACAGAAAGTGCAGAGTGTAGTATCAGTACAACTGACCTCATGTACTGGTAAGTGTCGAGCCTAACCTAGGTGAAGTAGTGACGAGGTTAGGACACGACAACAATATAAACCTATGCAATTAAATCATATACAAGAAAAACAATAATAACAAGAATTTAACAAACATAACAGGAAGGGGAAACATGCTGAGGGGAATATCAAATTCTGACAGTGAACCATAAAGAAGCAAAATAACGTCATACTATGAGCCAACAGAAATAATAACATAGTAACATGTGCACGGCATCACCCTTCGTGCTTTAACTCTTTCATAAGCATGGCATGGCATCACCCTTTGTGCTTTTACTCTCATAGAATATGGCATGTCATCACCCTTCGTGCATTAACACTCACAAAATATGGCATAGCATTACCCTTTGTGCATTAACACTCACTCGCAATATCGTGCACGGTATCACTCTTCATACTTTACACTCTTCCCCACCAAAAAAATAGAAACAATAACATCCCGGCAAAGGAATCAACAATAACAAATCTCATTTGAACAGTTAACTTCACAAAATAAGTCTAACTTGAGTCAATACTCGACAATGATCCAACACCAAGAAAATATCATAGGACTTATTCAACATGGAGAATCATCAATTTAAGCATGAACAATACGTAATAAGAGACACAAAGGTCACAGTATAAGACTAACTTGCATGCTTAACATAAACGTATAGATACTCGTCACCACATCTATACGTCGTACTCAATACTAACACGTAGCAAATAAGACAACAACACATATTCCCTCAAGCTAAGGTTAGACCAAATACTTACCTCGATTCCACGGCCACAATCAAACCTCAATTACCGCTTTAGCTCTCGATTCCACCTTCAATCTGCTTGTATCTAATCATAATTGACTTAACAACATCAATAAATGCTAAAGAACTCAATTCCAATGCTTAATTATAGGTTTCCCACTATTTTTCCCGAAAAGTCAAAATTCGACCCCAGGCCTGCTTGGTAAAAACTCGAAGTTCGGACCAAAACCCGATTACCCATTCACCCTCGAGCCCGGATATGCAATTGGTTTTGGTATTCAACCTCAATTTGAGGTCTAAATTCCCAAATTTCAAAATTACTAAATTCTATCCAAAAACACCCAATTCCCCCATGAAAATCCCTAGATTTTGTGATGAAATCTTGTAAAATATGGAATAGATTAAAGGAAATGAGTTAAAAATTATTTACCAATGATTTGGGGAAGAACTCTCCTTTAGAAAATTGCATATGGGAGCTTAGGGTTTGAAAACTTGAGAAATGAAGTGAAAATCCCGTCAAAACTTGTCTTTGAACAGTTGCAAGTATCGTATTTGCGATCATAGGTTCGCAAATGCGAACTCGCAAATGCGAAGCTTGGCCTGACCTGCTGCCTTCGCAAATGCGAACAGATGTTCGCAATTGCAGCCACTTTTCAAGTCGCATTTGCGATGATGAACTTCGCAAATGTGAAGGTCCCCTGCCCAGCCCAATCATCGCAAATGCGATGATTCTTCACAATTAGTGCCTGCATTTGTGATCCAGACTTCGCAAATGCAAAGTTTACAGACCTGCAATACCAGAAAATTTCCTTAAGTTCAAAACACTCCGTGGCCTATCTAAAACTCACCCGAGCCCTCGGGGATCCAAACCAAACATGTACACAAGTCTAAAAACATCATACGGACTTATTCTTGCGATCAAATCGCCAAAATAACATCTTAAACAACGAATTTAACACCAAAACTCATGAAATTTTTAAGATAGTTCAAACTTCCTATTTTCTCAACCAAAGGTTTGAATCACGTCAAATTACTTCCGTTTCTCACCAAATATTACAGACACGACTTAAATACCATATCAAACTTGTACCGGGATCCGAAATCAAGATACGGGCCCGATACCAACAAGGTCACACACTATTCTATTTCAAAAAATCCTTATATTTTCCAGCAAATAATTTTCTTCAAAAATTCATTTCTCGGGCTAGGGACTTCAGAATTCGATTCTGGGCATATGCCCAAGTCTCATATTTTACTACGGACCCTACGAGACCGTCAAATCACGGGTCCGGGTCTGCTTACCAAAAATGTTGACCGAAGTCAACTTTAATCAATTTTAAAGGCAAATTTTAATATATTTCTTAAATTTCACATAAAGGCTTTAAGAAAAATGCGCCCGGACTGCGCATGCAAATCGAGGAGAAAGGAAATGAGATTTTCAAGGCCTCGGAACCCGGATTCGGATTCTAAAACAAAAGAAGACCCTTTGGGTCATCACATTCTCCACCTCTAAACCAATCGTTCGTCCTCGAACGAACATTGAAAAGTACCTGAGTCAATGAAAAGATGGGGATATCGGCTCCGCATATCGGACTCGGACTCCCAGGTAGGTGCCTCAACAGGCTGACCTCTCCACTTCACATGAATCGAAGGGTAACTCTTCGATCTCATCTAACGAACCAGTTGGTCTAAAATGGCCACCGACTCCTCCTCATAGGTCAAATCCTTGTCCAGCTGGATAGTGCTGAAATCTAACACGTGGGATAGATCGCCATGATACTTCCAAAGCATGGACACATGAAACACTGGATGCACAACTGATAAACCCGCCAGCAACGCAAGTCTGTAAGCCAGCTCTCCCACTCGATCAAGGATCTCAAAAGGCCCGATGAACCTAGGGCTTAGCTTGCCCTTCTTCCCAAATCTCATCATGCCCTTCATAGGCGACACCCGAAGCAACACTCGCTCTCCGACCATGAATGCCACATCACGAACCTTACGGTCGGCATAACTCTTTTGCCTGGACTAAGCTGTACGAAGTCTATCCTGAATAATCTTAACCTTATCCAAGGCATCCTGAACTAAATCTATACCCACCAACTGAGCCTCTCCGGCTCAAACTATCCAACTGGCGACCAACACCGTCTATCATATAATGCCTCATAGGGAGCTATCTGGATGCTCGACTAATAACTGTTGTTTTAGGCAAACTCTGCTAACACGAAGAACTGATCCCAAGAACCTCCAAAGTCAATAACACATGCTCGGAGCATATCCTCCAAAATCTGAATGGTACGCTCGGACTGTCCGTCCGTTTGAGGATGAAATGTTGTGATCAACTCGACCCGCATACCCAACTCATACTGAACTACCCTCCCGAAATGGGAGGTAAACTGCGTGCCTCGATCAGAAATTATAGACACGGGCACACCATGGAGACGAACAATCTCCCGGATATAGAATCTCTGCCAATTGCTCCGAAGAATAGGAAACTGCCATAGGAATGAAATGCGCCAACTTAGTCAGCCTATCCATAATAACCCATACTGGTCGAACTTCATTTGAGTCCGTGGGAGTCCAACAACGAAGTCCATAGTGATATACTCCCACTTCCACTCAGGAATTTCAATCTTCTAAAGCAAACCACCAGGTCTCTAATGCTCATACTTTACCTACTGACAATTCAAACACCGAGCTACATATGCAACAATATCCTTCTTCACTCTTCTCCACCAATAATGCTGCCGAGAGTCCTGATACATCTGGTGGCACCCGGATGAATAGAATACCGGGAACTATGGGCCTCCTCTAGAATCAATTCACAAAGTCCATCCACATTAAGCACACAAACACGACCCTACATCCTCAAAACTTCATCATCTCCAACTGTAACCTCATTTGCACCTCCGTCCCGCACTGTGTCCCTAAGGATAAGCAAAAGAGGATCATCATACTGTCGATCTCTGATATGCTCAAATAATGAAGAACGAGCAATTGTGCAAGCTAGAACACAACTGGGCTCAGAAACATCCAACCTCACGAACTTGGCTAAATCCTGAAAATCCAAAGCAAGCGGTCTTTCACCGACTGGAATATACGCAAGGCTGCCCGTACTAGCCGACTTCCCACTCAAAGCATCGGCCACTACATTGGCCTTCCCAAGATGATACAAGATGCTAATATCATAGTCTTTTAATATCTCCAATCACCTCATTTGCCTTAAATTTAGCTCCTTCTGCTTGAACAAGTATTGCAAACTCTTGTGATCCGTGAACACCTCACATTACATGCCATATAAATAATGCCTCCAAATCTTCAGCGCATGAACAATGGCTGCTAGCTCCAAATCATGAATTGGATAATTCTTCTCGTAAATCTTCAACTGTCATGAAGCATATGCAATAACCTTGCCATTCTGCATCAACTCCTCACCAAGCCCTATACGAGATGTGTCATAATACATTGTATATGGCCCTGAACCTGTGGGAAATACCAACACGGGCGCCGTGGTCAAAGCTGTCTTAAGCTTATGAAAGCTTACCTCACACTCGTCCGACCACCAGAACGGGGCACTCTTCTGGGTCAATCTGGTCATCGGGGCTGCTATAGATGAAAACCCCACCACAAACCTGTCACGCCCCAAAAAATGAGGGGCGCGACCGGCGCTCGACCGGGTAGCCCTCAGCCAAGAGAACCTGGGTGCCTTTCCTATTCCACGTGATACTCTGTGTTCCCATCACCCATTAACCAAGTGAAATAGCCATTTATAAATTTAAACACATTTTTACGAGATTTACATTACATACATAGTTACTTAGCGTGATTTACAAGTTATACTGCCCAAAATACATAAGTACATAACCCACGTTTCCTGTTTACGGAGCCTCTAAATACAACTGAAGAATAATACGGAAATGCCGGCAACAAGGCTCCAGTTATACCTTACACAAATACCAAAATAAGACTCCGGGAAGAAAAGCGGCATCAGCCACGCAAGGCCCCAAGAGTAAAGGGGCTCGCCAATTCAGTTGACGGGAGGTGAAGGAGTGCTACTGTCGGTGGGCTGAAGTACCTGTTATGGAACCACCTACAATCATAATACGAATGTAGCGCCCTCGACAAAAGGGACGTCAGTACATTTGAATTGTACTAGTATGTATAAACAAACTTTACCCCAAGTAAAATCAAGAAGTACACAAATAACAAACGGTAATAGAATCAACAATCAAATGCATATGAAAGGAACAACTAGAGCCAAACAACTCCACAATCTCTCATTTTCCCTTTTCAACATTATTTCATCACATCAATGGTTTCACAACTTTCACATATTTTTATTTCAATAGTTATTTCGATCACTTTTCCACCCTTATTACCTCAGCCACTCATATTACCTCGGCTACCCTTATAACCACAACCCACACCTTATTACTTCGTGTTACGGCGTGTAACCCGATCCCAACGGACAATCATATTTCACACAACAACAAAAACAATTCACAAAGAGTGTTCATAAACATCAATATCAATTACAA
The DNA here is from genome assembly GCF_000715075.1 of Nicotiana tabacum. Taxonomy (NCBI): domain Eukaryota; kingdom Viridiplantae; phylum Streptophyta; class Magnoliopsida; order Solanales; family Solanaceae; genus Nicotiana; species Nicotiana tabacum. The sequence goes on from NC_134080.1 coordinate 208,341,380, forward strand.
CATATACAATAACCCGTACACAATTCAAGTCACAACGATAATTACCCACAACAAGTCCGTATGATATTGCCACAGTTGTTTCAATTGTATCAATTATGATTTCTTTCCATCGTTTGTTCCATAGCTCTCACCACGTAACACATTCATACCCACACGCACTTGTGTTATTGCCATTTTACTCACACCACAATAACGAAAAACTTAACCAACAACGTTCAAGGCACATTAATCACAGGAATTTCACAAATAGTCCACATAAGTAACACATACCAATTACCCGTACACCAACAAGGTGACTTTACAAAGGTTAAAGTTAGCCATACATACCTGGAGTCGAATTCCCTTTTTAACTTCTACTTTCAATTCACCAACAACCTAGTACTGTCAATCTAGTTCACAAGTTAGCACATATAACTTAGAATTGAAGTTCACAAACTCAGCCCGAACTTACTTAGGTTTCCAACCCTTCTTTTGCAAATCTTTAGTTCTACCCAATTCCTCTTACTAGATTCTAAGTTTTAAAGGACATGCATGTGTATCTCAACTTCCATTTTCAATAATTAACGCATGAGAGTCCCCCTTTTTGTTTAAATCTGAAAATAATGAAAAAGGGTTGGGGATTTTACCTTCAAGAATAGAGATGAAGACAATTACTTGAAATTCCCCGGCCCGAGTGACTTTGAAAAAATCAAATTGATGGAGACAAGACTTTCTCTCTCAAGAATCCACTCTTCCCTCTCTCTAGTTTTGTTCAGAAAATAGGTTAAAATAAGGGACTGGGGTGTTTTATTGAAAAAGGGGTCGGGTTTAAAATTTAGAAAATTGGAGCACGGGTTAGGTATGCGATCGCACTTTGCGATCGCAGAGTGGAAATGCGGTCCGCAGAATGGACCGTAAAAGTGCTCCCAAAATCTGAACACACTTCCTGGGTATGCGGCAGAAATGCGGTTCGCGTACTCATTCTGCGGTCGCATAATGTACCGCAGAACTGCCCCTCACAAAAATCCCAAGGGAAATATGCGACGACTATGCGGTCCGCATATCGGTTATGCGATCGCATATCAGGTCGCAGATTTAACCTCCAATTCGACCAACACACTAGCTCACTTTGCGACGATTATGCGGTCCGCATACCTGATATGCGACCGCATTCTCGACCGCAAAATCGCATTTTCTGGAAAACAGTATTTCTTGACTTTTTATAGTATAGATTAGTACAAAAGGTCCGAACTACTGGGTCTTTTGTGGACTACTGGGTATAGATTAGCATTTTCTAGACTTTTTTCACGGGGCCTTACATCCTCCCCCACTTAAAATCATTTGTCCTCGAATGAGGATTTTGGAAATCGGTTGGTTTTGAAAACATGAAATGCAAACTTTTTTTTTGAAATATTTTGCCAGAGTTTCCTTTGTAATTAGACTTATCTACCTGTCAGAGAGCCCCCAAAACATTATTTCCAAGCACCATTACGTTATCCCTATTATCCCTACAACTGGTATACAATTCATTACCTCAACACCTGCACATAATTTGGCCACTTCAATGAGTTCTATACAGTCCAACCACTTCAATACACTATACGCATTTCAATTAATCATTACCAATCTACATTACCTTTAATCCCTCACTTATCACATGAGTTCTTACAAAACTTTCACTTACCAAAAAAAAAGGGCTTGCGCATGACTCAATTAATCACAACACATACAGTTCTTGCACAACTTGAGGAGTTACAATAGTAAAGCATTTAGGGAAAAATATGGGGTGTCTTTGCACCAGATTGAACACAACATCAATTTACTTAGAGACAAGAGTTCGCACGATCACTACTAGACTTGTTCAAACAGATGGGGATATTTTTCTTTCATTTCACTTTCCGCTTCCCACGTGGCTTCCTCGACTTGTTGACTTTGCCATAGCACTTTAACTGAAGCAACTTCCTTGTTTCTCAATTTGCAGACTTGACTATCAAGAATAGCGACCGGAATTTCTTCATATGATAACTCTTTATTGACCTCGATAGCCTCGATTGGCACGATGGTGGATGGGTCTCCAACCACTTTCTTTAACATAGACACATGGAACACCGGGTGCACTAATGACATTTCAGAAGGCAATTCCAGTCTATAGGCCACTTGTCCTATCCTTTGAGTGACCCGATATGGCCCGACATATCTAGGACTCAACTTCCCTTTCTTCCCAAATCGCATGACTCCCTTCATAGGAGATACCCTCAAGAACACCCAATCATCTACTTGGAATTCCAATCTTTTTCGACGAATGTCCGCATAAAATTTCTGGCGACTCTGAGCAGCTTTCAGCCTTTCCTGAATGATTTTAACTTTTTCCATAGCCTGGTGCACGAGATCTGGCCCTAACAATTCTGCTTCACCCACTTCGAACCATCCAATCGGAGACCTACATCTCCTCCTGTACAATGCCTCAAATGGGGCCATCTGAATGCTAACATGGAAGCTGTTATTGTAAGCAAATTCTATAAGTGGCAAGTGATCATCCCAATTACCTTTGAAATCCAAGACACAAGCACGTAACATATCTTTAAGCGTCTGAATAGTCCGCTCCGCTTGACCGTCAGTCTGTGGATGGAAAGTCGTGCTGAGATTCACCTGAGTACCCAAACCTTGCTGAAATTTCTTCCAAAAATTAGCTGTGAACTGGGCCCCTCGATCTGAAATAATAGAAATTGGAGTGCCATGAAGCCTTACTATTTCCTTGATATACAGTTGAGCATATTGTTCCGCAGTATTCGTGGACTTGACTGGCAAGAAGTGAGCTGATTTGGTGAGTCGATCCACTATTACCCAAATTGAGTCAAACTTGCGCTGAGTGCGAGGTAATCCTACCACGAAATCCATGTTGATAATCTCCCATTTCCACATTGGTATTTCCACAAGCTGAGTTAACCCACGGGGCCGCTGGTGCTCAGCTTTTACTTGCTGACAATTCGGACATTTAGATACAAAGTCCGCCACACCCCTCTTCATACCGTTCTACCAATAAATTTCCTTGAGATCACGGTACATTTTCGTAGAACCTAGGTGCACAGAATACCTGGAATTATGAGCCTCCGCCATTACCCTCCCACGAAGATTATCAACATCTAGAACACACAGCCTACCTTGACATCATAATACACCATCCTCACCACCGAGTGAAAATGTCGAAGTCTTGTTATTCAAAACTGCCTCTTTCATCTGTGCTAATGCTGGATCAATGAGCTACTTTTCCTTGACTTCCGCTACCAGTGACGATTCGGCTCCATTATGCACCATAACCTTCCCCTCGTCTGAGGTCGAAATACGAACCCCCAGACTGGCCAATTGATAAACCTACCGAGCCAAAGGCCTCTGATCCGCTCCCAAATGAGCCAAACTACACAGGGACTTCTGACTGAGAGCGTTGGCCACCACATTCGCCTTCCCTGGATGGTATAAAATATCCATATCATAATCCTTGATCAATTCTAACCACCGCCGCTGCCTTAAATTCAACTCCTTCTGCTTGAACAAATATTGGAGACTCTTGTGGTCCGAGAACACATCCACATGGACCCCATAAAGATAATGCTGCTATATTTTCAAGGCAAATACAACTACCGCAAGCTCCAAATCATGCGTCGGATAATTCTTCTCGTGATTCTTGAGTTGCCTTGAAGCATATACTATAACCTTCCCATGTTGCATCAACACACACCTCAAACCGACCCTGGTGGCATCGCAATAAACCACAAATCCTTCTGTGCCTTCCGGCAAGGTCAATATCGGCGCCGAGGTCAATCTCGACTTCAATTCCTGAAAACTTTTCTCACAAGCGTAGGACCATTGGAACTTAACTGCTTTCTGCGTCAACCTAGTCAAAGGGGAGGCGAGGGTAGAGAATCCCTCCACAAACCTCTGACAATACCCCGCTAAACTCAAGAAGCTACGGATCTCCGTTGGGGTCGTGGGTCTAGGCCTATCTTTTACTACTGCAATCTTCTGGGGATCCACCTGAATCCCTTCACTGGAAACAACATGGCCTAGAAAGGTAACGGAATCCAACCAAAATTCACATTTTGAAAATTTAGCATACAACTGCTGCTAAAAAGGGTTTACAGAACTGCCCTGAGGTGATCGGCATGATCCTCCCGGCTCCGCGAATAAACAAGGATGTCATTAATGAAAACAATCACAAAGGAGTCTAGAAATGGCTTGAAGACCCGATTCATAAGATCCATGAAAGCTGTCGAGGCATTGGTTAGCCCAAAAGACATGACCAAGAATTCAAAGTGATGAGTTCTGAAAGCGGTCTTAAGAATATCCTGTTCTCTGATCTTCAATTGGTGATACCCGGACCGTAGATCAATTTTGGAAAAGAACCTCGCACCTTGCAATTGGTCGAACAAATCATCTATCTGAGGCAAATGATATTTATTCTTGATGGTGACCTTGTTAAGCTGCCGATAATCAATACACATCCGGAGCGACCCATCCTTCTTTCTGACAAAAAGAACCGGGGCACCCCACGGTGACACACTTGGCCGTATGAACCCCTTTTCTAATAAATCCTTCAGTTGTTCCTTTAACTCCCTCAACTCCGCTGGCGCCATTCTGTATGGTGGAATAGATATCGGTCGCGTATCTGGCAATACATCAATCCCGAAATCAATCTCCCTATTTGGCGGGATCCCTAGAAGCTCGTTCGGAAACACTTCAAGAAACTACTTCACGACTGGCACGGACTCGGGGACAGACACTTTTGAAGTGGTGTCCGCCACCCGGACCAAATGGTAAATACACCCCTTCCTAATCATCTTCAAAGCCTTAAGGTATGAAATAAACCTACCTTTCGGCACCACACCATTTCCCTTCTACTCAATAACCGGCTCATTAGGGAACTCAAGCCTCATGACTCTCGTTCGGCAGTCAAGTTTAGCAAAGTACGAATAAAGCCAGTCCATTCCCATAATCACATCAAAATCCACCATTTCAAGCTCAATAAGATCGGTCGTGGTAGCACGACCACATACCATGACAACGCAATTCCTATTAACTCGCGTGGCTGTAATAGAATCACCAACCGGAGTTGATACAGAGAACGACTCATGAAGCTGTTCGGGTTCTACCCCAAAACTTGAAGCAATGAATGGGGTGACATAAGACAAAGAGGACCCCTGATCAATAAGAGCATAACAATCAATGGCCTAAACAGACAAGATACATGTAGAAACATCTGTGGAGGCCTCTGCACTCTGGAAACCACTCAAGGCGTAAAACCAGATGGATACATCTCTACCACAAGCTCCACCCCTAACTACACCGCGCCCTGCTAGGGCTAGAGGACACACGGATGATGTGGCAGCTGAAGAACCGGATGACTGAGCAAATCTCCCACCCATGCCCTCACTGGGCGCATGGCAGTCCCGCTGGATATGACCTCTCTCCCCGCATCTGTAACACACCGGAATATCCAAATAACAAGTCTCTGAATGGAACCTCCCACACTTGGGGCATGAAGCCCTCCCCTGCTGCAGTGATCTCCCCCGGGACGACCGGAATGATGGGGTCTCCTACTATCTGAACCTGATCTCAAGTGACTGCCCTGCTGATAACTATGCATCGATGGTGGTACGCTTGCTGAGGACTGGGCATATGACTGGGACGGCCCTGATGGCCCTTTCCCCGGAACTGGTCTCCCTGAGTGACCCACTGATCGGGCCCTGCTGCTACTCTCCCTTTCTGCCCGTATTTTCAACTTCCTAGCCTCTGTGGCCTGAGCGAACCCCACAATCTTCCCATAATTCATATCTGAGTGTAAGGCCGCTGTAGCAGCCTCATTCACCACCAAAGGACTAAGACCCTGAGCGAATCACCGAACTCGAGCATCCATGGTCGACAATAACTGAGGAGCATACTTGGACAACCTCACAAACTCTATGTAGTACTCCCAAACACTCATACTGCCCTGCTTGAGGACCTCAAACTCTGTGGCATGGTCCGCCATTGTCTCGGCAGGTAAGAAGTGGTCCATGAATGCATCTACAAACTCATCCCATCTAGCTGGAGGTCTTCCTCCCCACGGGAATCCTCCCACATCTCTAACCACGAATACGCTGCTCCCCTCAACCTGTATGAAGCCAACTCAACCCCTTCCGTCTCTATAGTCTTCATCACTCGAAGGGTCTTATACATTTCATCAAGGAAATCCTGCGGATCGGCATCTGGGTCTGTGCCCGTGAACTCTGGAGGGGCCAACCGCAGAAACCGATTGACTCGGGAGCTGGCGGAATCCCCCTGTCTGCTGGGGGGCACAGGGGCATCATGAGATTTCTGGGCCTGAGCGGCCACTAACTGGGTTAACATATGGATGGCTCCTCTAAGGTCCCCATCAGAAACCCCGGAACCGGAAGCTAGAATTGCATCAAGATCAGGAATATCGGCGGGAGGGGTGGTAGCACCCTCTGCCGCAGCTGGAACAGGAATACTTGGATCTGGAATAGATGGGCCAGGCAGATTTCAGACCGGGGAGTCACTCTCACCCACAACATCAGGTACATGATTCACAGCCACACTTGGGGTGGCATTGGCCCCGAGGCCGAGTCTAGCTCTCTTCTTAGGTGCCATTACTGAAAATTTGGAACAGAGCACGAGTTAGATGTAAATACTTCCACTTTTCACTTCACCGCATGATATAGAGTAACAAAGAAGAAGGTAATTTCCTAAACGCCCATGTAGCCTCCAACTTATAGATGTGGTCGACAACACACCGATAAGGAGGACTCTACTAGACACGGCTTCGAGACATCCTAGGACACTTTAAAACCTTAGGCTCTGATACCAAGTTTGTCACGCCCCAAAAACCGAGGAGCGCGACCGACGCTCGACCGGGTAGCCCTCAGCCAAGTGAACCTGGGTGCCTTTCCTATTCCACGTGATACCCTGCGTTTCCATCACCCATTAACCAAGTGAAATAGCCATTTATAAATTTAAACACATTCTTACGAGATTTACATAACATACATAGTTACTTAGCGTGGTTTACAAGTTATACTGCCCAAAATACATAAGTACATAATCCACGTTTCCTGTCTACGGAGCCTATAAATACAACTGAAGAATAATACGGAAATGTCGGCAATAAGGCTCCGGCTATACCTTACACAAATACCAAAATAAGACTCCGGGAAGAAAAGCGGCATCAGCCACGCAGGGCCCCGAGAGGAAAGGGGCTCACCAATTCAGCTGACGGGAGGTGAAGGAGTGCTACTGTCGGTGGGCTGAAGTACCTGTTATGGAACCACCTACAATCATAATACGAATGTAGCGCCCTCGACAAAAGGGACGTCAGTACATTTGAATTGTACTAGTATGTATAAACAAACTTTACCCCAAGTAAAATCAAGAAGTACACAAATAACAAACGGTAATAGAATCAACAATCAAATGCATATGAAAGGAACAACTAGAGCCAAACAACTCCACAATCTCTCATTTTCCCTTTTCAACATTATTTCATCACATCAATGGTTTCACAACTTTCACATATTTTTATTTCAATAGTTATTTCGATCACTTTTCCACCCTTATTACCTCAGCCACTCATATTACCTCGGCTACCCTTATAACCACAACCCACACCTTATTACTTCGTGTTACGGCGTGTAACCCGATCCCAACGGACAATCATATTTCACACAACAACAAAAACAATTCACAAAGAGTGTTCATAAACATCAATATCAATTACAACATATACAATAACCCGTACACAATTCAAGTCACAACGATAATTACCCACAACAAGTCCGTATGATATTGCCACAGTTGTTTCAATTGTATCAATTATGATTTCTTTCCATCGTTTGTTCCATAGCTCTCACCACGTAACACATTCATACCCACACGCACTTGTGTTATTGCCATTTTACTCACACCACAATAACGAAAAACTTAACCAACAACGTTCAAGGCACATTAATCACAGGAATTTCACAAATAGTCCACATAAGTAACACATACCAATTACCCGTACACCAACAAGGTGACTTTACAAAGGTTAAAGTTAGCCATACATACCTGGAGTCAAATTCCCTTTTTAACTTCTACTTTCAATTCACCAACAGCCTAGTACCATCAATCTAGTTCACAAGTTAGCACATATAACTTAGAATTGAAGTTCACAAACTCAGCCCGAACTTACTTAGGTTTCCAACCCTTCTTTTGCAAATCTTTAGTTCTACCCAATTCCTCTTACTAGATTCTAGGTTTTAAAGGATATGCATGTGTATCTCAATTTCCATTTTCAAGAATTAGCGCATGAGAGTCCCCCTTTTTGTTTAAATCTGAAAACAATGAAAAAGGGTTGGGGATTTTACCTTCAAGAACGGAGATGAAGACAATTACGAAAAAATCAAATTGATGGAGACAAGACTTTCTCTCTCAAGAATCCTCTCTTCCCTCTCTCTAGTTTAGTTCAGAAAATAGGTTAAAATAAGGGGCTGGGGTGTTTTATTGAAAAAGGGGTCGGGTTTAAAATTTAGAAAATCGGAGCTCGGGTTAGGTATGCGATCGCAGAGTGGAAATGCGGTCCGCAGAATGGACCGTAAAAGTGCTCCCAAAATCTAAACACACTGCCTGGGTATGCGGCAGAAATGCGGTCCGTGTACTCGTTCTGCGGTCGCATAATGCACCGCAGAACTGCCCGTCACAAAAATCCCAAGGGAAATATGCGACGACTATGTGGTCCGCATATCGGTTATGCGATCGCATATCAGGTCGCAGATTTAACCTCCAATTCGACCAACACACTGGCTCACTTTGCGGCGATTATGCGGTCCGCATACCTGATATGCGACCACATTCTCGACCGCAGAATCGCATTTTCTGGAAAACAGTATCTCTTGACTTTTTATAGCATAGATTAGTACAAAAGGTCCGAACTACCGGGTTTTGAGTTCAAGTTTTCACGGGGCCTTACAAAATCGACGATTGTAGCCTACCAAACCTAAGAAACTCTGGATCTCTGTAGCTGATGTGGGCCTGGTCCAGTCTCTGACTACCTCAATCTTCTTATGATCCACCTGAATACCCTCTGCTGATACGACGTGACCTAAGTAAGCAACTGAACTCAACCAAAATTCACATTCGAAAACTTAACATATAATTGGTTGTCTCTTAGAGTCTAAAGGACAACTCGAAGATGCTGCTCATGCTTCTCTCGGCTATAGGAGTAGATCAACATATCATCAATGAAAACAATCACAAAGGAATCCAGATAGGGCTTGAACACTCGGTTCATTAAATCTATGAATGCTGCTGGGGCATTTGTCAACCCAAATGACATCACTAGAAACTCATAATGCTCATACCTAGTGCGAAAAGATATATTAGGGATATCGGTTGCCCTAATCCTCAACTGGTGGTAGACAGACCTCAAATCAATCTTCAAAAACACCTGGCAACCTGAAGCTGATCAAATAAATCATCAATCCTCGGCAATGGATACTTGTTCTTGATGGTGACTTTGTTTAACTGCCGATAATCTATACACATCCTCATCGACCCATCCTTCTTCTTAACAAATAACACCGGCGCACCCCAGGGCGAGACACTAGGTATAATAAAGCCCTTATCAAGCAAATATTGCAACTATTCCTTCAATTCTTTCAACTCTGGCGGGGCCATGCGGTATGGTGGAATACAGATGGGTTGAGTGCCCAGAGCCACATCAATGCAAAAGTCAATATCTTTGTCATGTGGCATCCCCAACAGGTCTACATGAAACACCTTTGGAAACTCACGAACAACTGGTATGAAATCCATGAAAGGAACCTCTACACTGAAATCGCGAACATAAGCCAAATAAGCCAAACAACCCTTCTCGACTATACGTTGAGCCTTCATATAAGAAATGACCCTACTGGTAGAATGACCAGGAGTCCCTCTCCACTCCAATCGAGGCAATCCCAGCTAGGCTAAGGTCACGGTCTTGTGGTGACAGTCCAATATGGCATGATAAGGTGACAGCCAATCCATCCCCAAGATGACATCAAAATTGACCATATCCAAAAGTAGGAGGTCTGCACTGGTCTCAAGACCCCCAATAATAACCACACACGAGCGATCGACACATTCTACAATAATAGAATCACCCACCGGTGTGGACATATTTACAGGAGCACTCAAAGAATCACGAGGCACAACCAAATACGTAGTAAAATAAGATGACACATAGGAGTATGTAGACCCTGGATCAAATAGAACTGAAGCATCTCTACTCCAAGCTGAAACCATACCTGTGATAACAGCATCGGATGCCTTAACCTCAGGCCTGGCTGGGAAAGCATAACATCGAGGTTGGGCCCCACGACTCTAAACTACAACCCTGTGACGGCCTCCTGTTGGCTGGCCTCCACCTCTAGCGGCCTGACCTCCACCTATAACACCTCAACCTCCACCTTTAGCTACCTAACCCCTACCTCTAGCTGGCTGAGCGGGCGGTGGAACACCCGTAGCCGAAACCATGGCACGATAACCCTAATGCTGAGAACTGCTCGAGGCTCGAGGGCAAAATCTAGCAATATGCCTCGTATCGCCACAAGTATAAAAGGACTTCAGCTGCTAAGACTGTTGACCCTAGAACTAACCTTGACGGCCTGAGTAACCACCCTGAAAACTCTGGTGCGGAGGTGCACTGATAGGAGTTAGTGGTGTACTATAGGGTAGATGATCATAATACTGCATATGAGAAACACGACCACCTGGAGCACCGTGAGAAGCCTGAAGGGCTGAATGAAATGGCCTGGGAGGATGGCCTCTACCAAAAGAATCCTCGCCTCCAGACGAGGAACCACTGAACCTGCTCGAATGACGAGGCCTCTTGTTAGACCCCTAACCATTTCCTTGAGCTAAAACCATCTCAACTCGCCTGGACACATTGGCCGTATCCTGAAAAGAAATCTCACTCCCGGTCTCCCTAGCCATCTGCAATCTAATAGGCTGAGTGAGTCCCTCAATAAACCTCCTCACCCTCTCTTTCTCAGTGGGGAGTATAAGAAGAGCATGACAAGCCAAATAAATAAACCTCGTCTCGTACTATGTGATAGTCATAGAACCCTATTGAAGACGATCGAACCGCCTACGATACTCCTCTCTCTGAGTGACTGGAAGGAACTTCTCGAGAAATAGTTGCAAAATTGGTCCCAAGTCAAAGCAGGCGACCCAGCTGGTCTGGCCAAACAATAGTCTCTTCACCATATCTTGGCAGAACCTGACAGACGAAAAGCAGCAAAGTCGACCCCATTGGTCTCCACTATCCCTATGTTCTATTGAACCTCATAACAACTGTCCAAATAGTCTTCAGGGTCCTCTGAAGATGTGCCGCCATAGGTAGTAGTGAAAAACTTGGTGAACCTGTCCAATCTCCACAATGCATCTGAAGACATAGTTGATCCATCATCGTTCTGAGCTATAACCTCGTGGAACAACCCCAATTGGCTGAGCTATTGGAGTTTGAAACTAGGGAGCCATCTGCTCCAGAGTGCGAGTAGTGGAAGTCTGTGCTCCTCCCCCAACCTGAGAGATGACTGGTGCTACAGGAAGTATGCTTGCCTGAGTGACACTCTCCATAATGCCCACTAGACGGACCAGAGCATCTTGGAGTACCGGGATAGCGATGTACCCCTATGGAACCTGAGTTGGGCCCGCTGGAATGGTCTGGGCCGGAACCTCTTCATCAAACTCTACTTGAGGCTCCGCTGCTGGTGCTGCTGCTCTGGGCTGAGCCCTGCCCCTACCTCGGCCACTCGCACGGCCTCGTCCTCTGCCCCTCGTAGGAGCTGCCGCTGGGGGCTCGGGCTACTGTATGCTCAACAGTATGTAATAAGAGACACAACGATCACAGTATAAGACTCACTTGCATGCTCAACATCAATGTATAGATACTCGTCACCACACCTATACGTCGTACTCAATACTAACACGTAGCAAATAAGACAACAACACATATTCCCTCAAGCTAAGGTTAGACCAAACACTTAACTCGATTCCACGGCCACAATCAAAACTCAATTACTGTTTTACCTCTCGAGTCCACTTCCAATCCGCTTGTATCAAATCATAATTAACTTAATAACATCAATAAATGCTAAAGAACTCAATTCCAATGCTTAATTATAGATTTTCCAACATTTTTCCAAAAAAGTTAAAACCCGACCTCGGGCCTGCTTGGTCAAAACTCGAAGTTCAAACCAAAACCCGATTACCCATTCACCTCCGAGCCCGGATATGCAATTGGTTTTGGAATCCGACCTCAATTTGAGGTCTAAATCTCCAAATTTCGAAATTCCTAAATTCTACCCAAAAACACCCAATTTCCCCATGTAAATCCCAGATTTTGTGATGAAATCTTATAAAAAGATATAATAGATTGAAGGATGTGAGTTAGAAATTATTTACCTATAATTTCGGGAAGTATTCTCTTTTAGAAAATCGCCTATGAGAGCTGAGGGTTTGAAAATTTGAGAAATGAAGTGAAAATCCCGTCAAAACTTGTTTTTGAACAGTTACAGGTATCGCATTTGCGATGACAGGTTCGCAAATGCAAACTCGCAAATGCGACCAATGTTTCGCAAATGCGAAGGTTGGCTTGACCTGCTGCCTTCGCAAATGCTAACAGATGTTTGCAATTGCGGCCACTGTTCAAGTCGCATTTGCGACGATGAACTTCGCAAATGCGAAGGTCCCCTGCCAGCCCAATCATCGCAAATGCGATGATTCTTCGCAATTGCGGTGCTCGCATTTGCGAGCCAGACTTCGCAAATGCGAAGTCTGCAGACCTGCAATACCAGAAAATTTTTCTTAATATTCAAAACACTCTGTGGCCTATCCAAAATTCGACCTGAGCCCTCAGGGCTCCAAATCAAACATGCACACAAGTCTAAAAACATTATACGAACTTGTTCGTACAATCAATTCGCCAAAATAACATCTTAAATAACTAATTTAACACCAAAACTCATGAAATTTTCAAGATAGTTCAAACTTCCTATTTTCTCAAACAAAGGTCCGAATCACGTCATATTACTTCCGTTTCTCACCAAATTTTGCAGACACGACTTAAATACCATATCAAATCTATACCGAGCTTCGAAACCAATATACGGGCCCGATACCAATGAGATCACACACTATTCCATTTCTAAAAATCCTTATATTTTCCAGCAAATAAGTTTCTTCAAAAATTCATTTTTCGGGCTAGGGATCTCCGAATTTGATTCCGGGCATACGCCCAAGTCCCATATTGTACTACGGACCCTATGGGATCATTAAATTACGGGTCCGGGTCCGTTTACCAAAAACATTGACCGAAGTAGTCTTTAATCAATTTTAAAGGCAAATTTCAATATTTTTCTTAAATTTCACATAAAAGCTTTCTGAAAATGCGTCCAGACTGTGCACGCAAATCGAGGAGAAAGGAAATGAGGTTTTCAAGGCCTCGGAACTCGAATTCAGATTCTAAAATAAAAGATGACCCTTTGGGTCATCACAACATAATTGAAAAGGAAAATAGGAAATAATCCCACCACACCAAATCGGTCTTTTAGAAAAAATGGGACTTTTCGTTGTCCGGAACAATGAATCTAATAATACAATACAATCAATTTTAACTAAACAATCAAAATAAACATTATTTGGAATAACATACAATACGATACAAATGAGCAACAACCATCCAAACAAGCTGTATGTTTAAATTGCCTAACCATATCCTAATTAGTAGTTAAGATTACACTATGTATCCGCTTTGAGCACCCCTATTTAAAATATAACATATTTTTAAAAATTATTTATACACTTTGAAGAGGATTATATTTTTTGTTATTTTGTTACTTTAACATGTACATTATTTGTCTATATTACAACGAAACTGCTTGATATTCTAAATGGAATTGATCTCTACTAGCTTGAAGTTTAGACATATGAGTATTAAGTAGGACTGCCAGGTCTAACTTCACATCAAAGTGTTTGAAGTTCAAATTACATTCGCGATTTTTAACTTTCCCTCGTAAGTTTGAGTTTCTATTCTGGCGCGGTTAAATTTTGAAAACTTATAACTTCAACTCTTTAATTAAAGGATATAAGAATAATTATTTATTCTTGTTAAAAAATTGATGTGTTTAATTTTGATCTGGTTGTCCGATTGCCTAAATACCAGTTCAATTCTGTCATGTTTGTTGTTGAAACAACCGGAGGACCTATTTTTTGTGTTAGTTATTGATATTCAATATTCAAATTATTCAAACTCCAACTTTGTCTGGATGGTTTATAAAATAAATAAAATAAGGTTTAAGAAAAATAATAACAAAATCAATAGATTATGTTTTCTCATTTTTCATGCCAAGTAAAAAAACTCAAATGCCAAACATGGTTGCGATGTCCCATCCCTTGAGAGGTATGTATTTCAACTATTCACCTCGTTCTGTAATTTGGGTGTTGATAAGTTGGTTTGATATTTATTATTTTTACTATTTCATTTTAATATATTATATTAAAATCAAATTTAATTAAATTTGGCATAGTTCAATTTTTTTGTTTTCGATTTTGATTTACTCGATTAAATTACACAACAACAAAAAGAGGCACAGAAAAACAAAAAACAAAAAGAGTCACAGGTAAGATGTAATGCATTGTATTATTTATTACTTAAACCCATGGTTAATACAAGCAGTTGGTATTAAGTTGAATACCAACCTATAGTGATCAACAATAAACAAGAAGGATGATCAACATCGAATTAGAATAGACTTTTCGTATGACTGCCTTTTCGAAAAAGTTAGGACATTACATGTCGCTATGCTGAGGTAGAATGCAACATGAACATAAATAAAATAAAGGACATTGTCATGCCCTAACTTTGGAAGACGGACATGACGCTCGATACTTTAGCTTGATCGAGTGGATCAACCTGCTATGATATTGCCTTTTATAACTCATGCATAATTTAGGAATATTAAATTGTTTCTTAAATCCATATCCTTGCATAGCTCGAAATTAAATAACATAAATAATTATTCATACATGCTATGTGTGACCTCAATAAAAATGACAAAACATAATCTAACTCACATGTGTCTATGAAATCGCTATGACAGTATGAATAAAAGAAGTGCAGGTGACAAGGCCCGACTATATCCAAAAGAATACTAAAAATTTGAGTCAAGAAAAGAGTACCCTGAACATGAAGTGGAGTTCACCAATAAATGGAAAAATGAAGGAGGGTCTACGCCATCCATAATATCACTAGCTGCATCAACGAAAAAGATGCAGCGGACAAAGGGACGCGAATACAATGAAGAGTACTATATATATCATAATATTTATCACATATAATGTGATACGAACGCGGAAGCAAAATAATAAGAACACAAATAAAATAATAGAAAGATAGAGATTTAGTAGAGAACCAACTAAAAAAATTGAAAGAACATTTGAAATAAATAAATAACCAATCAATTTAAGACTTAATTGACCCAAAACTATAGGAACAACCCTCAAGGGGAAGCAAGCCCCTTACAAGTTCACCTTAACAAGTAATCAACTAACACAGGAATTCATCCTAAACACTCTCAATGAGTTTTCATTCATAATATCAAAATAAGCTAAGCTAAAATGAGATTCTTAGAGCTATTTATACTAGAGAGCTAAATATTACAAGTACAGTCACAAAATGTAATGTTGTCTTTAATTGTTGGCGAAATTGCACATGTAGCCCTCCCATTATAGAAGTAGCCTCCAATTAGAATCCAAATTGCTCGATGGCTATCTAGATTGTATCATCCTCCCTCCCTTAAAAGAAATTCGTCCTTGAATTTGAGCCTTTAAATAAAAGAAAGGGAGCTTCCATTAGAAAATTTTCAACTTGGACATAAGCAAGTGCCTCAAATTAACAAGCAAACAGTATTTTAATAAATTCATGGTAAATCCAAGCATCCAAGCCAATAAGTTAGACAATCTACCATTCAAACCAAAATCTACTAATACCCATGGGCAAAACAAAGCATAAAAGCTAACCATAATATGAGAATTATTATGAAATACCTCCAATTTATATACTAAGTGTGCCCCAATATAAGAATCATCAAGAAAAGTATTAACTCTCATAGCTTTATCAAGTCCAAGCACAAGCATAACCCAAATAAACAAGCAATTTTTGAAGTCGGGTCGACATGAAAAATAGAGAATAATAAATGTATGTTCTAACAAAATAAATCTCTTGGCGTCCCCAATATTATCATTCAAGAAAAATTTAGCATGCTTTTTCTTAAACTCATCACACCAATACACATGAAAGTTATCAACTTGTTTTAAACTCAAAGTATTGGTGTAGTGGAACAAATTAGCTCTATTAAATATATGGGTGAAAAAAGTAAGAAAGTTTACACCAAGTAAAGAACTTTCTTCTTTTTCAAAAAGTTTAGCTTCCAAAACAATCTCATTAGTAATCTGAAACATCTTATAAAAAATGGAACCTTTGATTAGTAAATCCAAATCAAACTCAAAAGATTTCATCTCACAATCAAACAAGAAAGAATCAAATGGCTTAATGTCACGACCCAAAATCCAACTAGTCGTGATGACACCTAACCCAACCTGAGTTTTCTTATGAATTGTCTTCAAATTGATACTTCCCCTTGTTAGAACACCACGATCCATACCAAAACTCACCAAAATAGGTCCTACCATAAAACCACACGTCCTAAAGCCCATAAGCTGATGTATTCCCTCTTAAGCACCCCAAAAGTGCCACAACCGAGATCCCCACTCTGAAGAGACCTTCTGTGAATCTAAAGCAGTTTCCTTCACCTCCCTGATACTGAAATGTTGAACCTGTAATAATATAGAAATATCGCAAGTCTCGACACCATCCAATGTAAATTCTCAGTTTCTAGCCATATACTAATCCGCAAAATTCTCAATTGCTACATGTAAATCTTGAATCCATTAGAACCTTCTCGAGAGTTATCCACTCTGCTCAAGTCTCAATTGTATCGTCCAAACGGGCTAAATGTCTTTTTCCCATTAACACAATAATACCCAAAGAAGCAATCCCACCTTAATGCGACCAAGCAAATTCCTACTCCATGCACACTACATCCTTCACGAATAACCACTCAATCATTCCATGATTCCCATATACCCATAGAGTGCAATACAACCCGTATCCAGAAATTCCCTTACTCGAGTCATCCTCGAACTCAACCTCTGCAAGTCATAACTAATTCGCAAGTATACCTCAAACCGAAACCAATACGACACATAATCGTGCAATCAACTCGTCGATAGCAGACTCCCCCGCTTGGCTCTAAGACATGGAATAAAATATCTGATAACTTACAATAACCATACCACATTACTGCAGTGAGATTCAACTAAATCCTTCATAAGCTCATGTAACACAAACCATCTAATACTTCAAATTATCTACAAACATCGCATTCACCCTTGTAACAGTCAAGCCAACTTCCACAGGCGGTCCAAACTCAAATTGCAACACATATAATTTACTAGTAAAGGAGAACTATCTACAAAAAAAAACATAGGGATCACGCAACCTCAGGATACACCGCAGGAGATCCTGTTTTGCCTCAAACTGACATCTCTTTATACCCTTCCACAACCATAACTACTACGTCATCACTTAATCTTCCTGAGTCTGAACTCATAACACGACATGAAAATCTACTTCACTCCACAATTAAACAACATGAAAGATCCTTCAACACACCCATAACTCGAGACTATACGTCAAATCAAGCACCCAATAGTCTTTTTTACATCTCAAACAAACTTTTCTCGTCACATTCGAACAATCTGAACACTTCCCGCAGTCATATCATACTCATTATATAGCCATCCAACCATTCATCGAGCCACAAATTCCACTAATAGGGACACTACCGGACTTATAAGCCTAAAAGCACATGCTCACACAACCGAAATCTCCATGCTCAAGCCCCAGTCAAAGCCCGACCTCAAGTCCTCCAGACTGGCCCATCATCAGCACACTGAATCACATCTCGCACCTCATCCCTAAATCATAGCCCGTCGATTCATAGTTGATATCGAGCGCTCATGTACACATACGAATGCGTGGAAGGAATTTAAAGAGTTACGCTTCAAGTTGAGTCACTGCTGCACAATAAGGAAAGAAAGGTAGGAAGTATATCCTAAATGTCCTGTAGCCTCTCGAAGATAGGTATGGACGTCATCATACCGATCTGCAAGACTCTACTAGACACTTGCTCTTGACTTGTAGAACCTATAAACTTAGAGCTCTGATACCATCTTGTCACGACTAAAAATTCAACTAGTCGTGATGGCACCTAACCAACCCGCTAGGTAAGCCGATTAACAACAAACCAATTCTAATAAAATTAGTAAGACAACCAAATAAAAGAAAATATCTGAAACTGATACATTCCCCAAGGACTGGTAGTATAAATCATCAGCTTCTAAGACTAGAATTTACAAAGCTGGTATGAAATAAAAACATTATCTATTGAAATGTATATAAATATATTTTTATAAATTTAAGGCTACCATGAACAAGAGGCAGCTACAACCGGAATACAGGTACGTTCTCAAATCCAGCTCCTATCGAACACAGCAACATCAGCAGCCAATATCTACATGCAAGGTGCAGAAGTGTAGTGTGAGTATAACTGACCCCATGTACTCAATAAGCAACAAACCTAACCTTAGATTGAAAGTAGTGACAAGCTGGAACAAAGGTCGGAGTCCAATACCAATAGCCAACAACAGCTTTTAATAACATAATGGAAGCAATAGAAGAAGTAACTCAGAGATAAAATGCTCAGCTCGTTCACAGTTCCAAAAAATAGGCCTTTTTCAAGTATATCAGTGAAAACCAAATCTTTTACCGAAATCTCCAAAAATATGAGTTAGTTTGAAAACTCAAAATTTTCCCAAAAATCTTTCAACAGGAAAATATTTCATTTTCAAATGACATGAGGAAAGTACATATCTATGCCTATATGTCAAGATACAGGAAAAATCATGAATGTCACCAAAATCAGGTAGCAGAAGAAAATGCATGTTTATGCATCTATATCAAGTACGCATGTCAAATGTAATGCATCTCAGTGATGAACTCATATACTCACACTCTTAGAGTACTCAATATCACTGTCTCGTATTCTCTCTCACCATGCTCAATACTCAGCACACTCAATCACTTTGCACTGTACAATACATGTTGCATCGTGCGGCCCGATCCACATATAGCCATAAGGCCCATTGCGGCGTGCAACCCGAACACACACACACACACACACACACACACACACACACACATATATATATATATATATATATATATATATATATATATATATATATATATATATATATATATATATATATATGTCGTGATGGCGCCGGACACCACTGTCAGCAAGCCAACACTAAACAATTAATTTAATTCTCTTTTTAATATTTTTGAAATCATAAATTTCCTTCAATTTAACTAGTAAAAGATGAACTTTACAAAATCATAATGATGTTTTTCAGTTTCAATGCTGAATATACCCTAATCATCCTAGAACCCAGTGTCACAAGTGCATGAGTATTTACTAGGAAGTAAAACAAAATACAATAACTGTCTGAAATACAAAATTTGGAAGAAAAAAAATACAAGAACTCTGAAGGAGACTCTGATAGCTGCGGATCGTCTCATAAGATGCAGCTCACCTAAGTTTCCGTATCAACCACGTTGTAGCGCCCAAAAGGCCACTAGTCATACATATGCTTGTACAACAAAATGTACAGCAAGTGTAGTATGGGTACGAAAACAACAAGCACCCAGTAAGTATCCAGTCTAACCTCAAAGAAGTAGTGATGAGGGGACGACTTCGACAGTTACTAAGGGCCAACAATATGATAATACAAAATTCCAATTAAGCATGATATACAACAATAAGACTCAGAACAAAAAATAACTGAACAAGTCTTCACCATATTCAAGAGCTTAAACCACTTCCTTCCTTTAAAACATATGATCACAGCAAACAATGAATTTATACCAATTAAAACAAAAGGACTTCCAGTACTATTATCACACACAAATACCAGCGAGGACGTTCGGCCTGATCCAACATAAATGTAAATTGTGCACTGCCGAGGGTCGAACGGCGCGAACCATAGATGCATCTATTAATCTGCCGAGGCGATCGTCCCACTCCCATGAGAATAGTAGAATGAATTACCCCGCTCGCGGATCATACTTGCGACGCGGTCAAACATAAATTTAAAGAATTACCCCGTTCGCGGATCATACGTGCGGCGCGGTTGCACATTGATTTCTTAAGTTATTATAGTATTCTTCCATTATTTTCAAAATACGAAGTTCAAATGAAAAGTTTTAAGATCCCAATTTTTCCTCAATTTCAACTCTTTTCAAAACATTTAATAAGCAAACTCAATCCTGCCCCTTCTCAAGGCAAACAATAAACATAAATCAATAACAATATCAACAAGCCATGATGTAAGCCTAGAAATACCCGGACATAGGCATAACTAGTAGCTACGTACGGGCTCTCGTCACCTCGTGCGTGCATAGCCCCCCACAAATAGAAGCACATAATAATTTAGTTCACCTATGGGGTTAATTCCATCTTACAAGGTTAGCAAGGAGACTTACCTCGTCTTAAAGCCCACTTTCCATCACAATTTCTCTCTAAAGCCCCAACTTGGTGCTGTTCAATCCGAAACTAGTCAAACAACGTGCAAATTAATTAAAAATATACTCCAATGCTTGAAATTTAACAATTTATAAAAATTGTCAACCCCGCTTGAAAAGTTGGTAGTGGGGCCCATGTCTCGGAACTCAATGAAACTCACAAAATTCGACAACTCATTCTGATATGAGTTCAACCATATCAATTTTATCAAATTTCGATAACAGCTTGACCTCAATCTTAAATTTTTATTATTAAAAAGTTTTGCAAAAATCTTGATTTCTTCCATTTAAATCTGAAATAAATGATGAATATAACCATAGAATCATGAAGTATAATTGCTTTCAGATATAGAACATTCACCCCAATCCATATTGTGAAAATCGCCTCAAAAACGCTTCAATCCGAGCTCCACAGCTCCAAATAGGTTAAAAATGGCCGAAACCTCGAAAGATAGCTTCTGTCCAGGTATTTACTCTTTGCGATCGCGAAAAATTCTTTGCGATCGCGAAACACAACATTTCTCATCCCAAAATTTTCCCTTCACGATAGTGGAAAATGCTTCGCGATTTGCAAAGAACAATGCCTAGCTCTTCCAGACAGCCTCTACTATAATGGCCATAACTTTTTGTATAAAGCTTCAAATTGCAAATGGTTTAACTTTTTGAGATGTAAACACCAAGCACTACATCTTTTATTCTTTGATCATTTCCTAGTTCCTTATAGATTACAAGATATAAGCTTCCAAATGTAGCCCTGTGCAATACAAATTTCTTCTTCGCGATTTCCAAACTCTTCCTAGATAGGTTGTAGTGTACCACTCATAACTTATTGTACACAACTCCAAATGCCAAATGGTTTGATTTTCTGAAAATGAGACACAAAGCACTACAACTTTCATTTTTGGATTATTTCCAAATTCCTTAAAGATTGCAAGATACAAGCTTCCAAAATGGGGTTAGTGCAGCAGAAGCTTTCATCTACGCGATCGCGAAAGGCCTTCCGCGATCGCGAAGCACTGGCCAATTTCTACCATTTTACTCATTGAGATCGCGACCAATTCCCTGCGATCGCTTAGCACGCTGCTGTAGCCAAAAACCAGC
Source organism: Nicotiana tabacum (assembly GCF_000715075.1). Taxonomy (NCBI): domain Eukaryota; kingdom Viridiplantae; phylum Streptophyta; class Magnoliopsida; order Solanales; family Solanaceae; genus Nicotiana; species Nicotiana tabacum. The sequence goes on from NC_134080.1 coordinate 208,363,239, forward strand.
AGCTAAAAATGTCCTAGAAATGGTCTGAAACTTACCCGAGCCCCTCGTGACCCTCTCCGAACATACCAACAAGTCTCAAAACATATCACGGACTTAGTCGAGGCCTCAAATCATATCAAACAACACTAAAAACACGAATCACAGCCCAATTCTAGTCTAATGAAACTAAGAAATTCCAATTTCTATATTCGATGCCGAAACCTATCAAATCACGTCCGATTGACATCAAATTTTGCAGACAAGTCGTATTCGACATTACGGACCTACTCCAACTTCCAGAATTGGAATCCGACCCCGATATCAAAAAGTCCACCACTCGGTCAAACTTCTCAAAAACCTTTAAATTTATAACTTTTGCCAAATGACCCCGAAATGACCTACGGACCTCCAAATCCACTTTCGAATGAACTCCCAATACCAGAAACACCATACGGAGTTATTCCTAGACTTGGAATCCCAAACGGACATTGATAACATTGAAATACACCTCAACCCAAATTTATGAAATTTTTCCAAAATGCTAACTTCCACAATAGGTGCTGAAATGCTCCCGAGTCATCCAAAACACAATCCGAACATACGCCCAAGTCCAAAATCATCATACGAACCTGTTGGAACCTTCAAATCCCGATTCCAAGGTTGTTTACTCAAAAATAACACTTTTGTCAATTCTTCCAACTTAAAGCTTCCGAAATCAGAATTTTCTTTCCAAATCAACTCTGAACTTTCTGAAATTCAATTCCGACCACACATGCAAGTCATAATACCTGAAGTGATGCTACTCAGGGCCTCAAACCGCTTAACGATGCGCTAGAGCTCAAAACAAACGATCGGGTCGTTACATTCTCTCCCACTTAAATATGCGTTCGTCCTCAAATGTGCCATGAACTGCTCCAGAGTTGCAAAATCATTATTTAACACCTCGTGCACCTGCCCGTGATACCACAACCCAGTTGAGCACATTAGCTCGATTCAATCTGAAGATTCTCCCTTTTATTTAGTCAAATAAGCCTTAGAGACAAATTCCAACATCCGGAACTCTCCACCGGGCCTACTTTCAACATACGAACACCATATTAGTCACTACACACCATATCAAAATATGAGTGTATGCCTTTTCTGAATTCACACCATGCACCGCATATTTCACATGACCATAATAACATCCTCTGATAACAATAGCCAAAATTCCACGAATCTGATGCCCACAACACACCTCATGACACATATAAGTCTTGTTCCAACTCTTGCAATACTGCCACGAAAGAAGAAATGTGTAGAAATTTCATAACCGACTGCCGAGTCAACAAATCATTGAGTCTCTCTTCCTGACAAGAACCATTACCCCATTATGAACCAAATAATGAAATTTTCTCTTTAATGTGCTTCATATAAATCTGATTGGCTGATCCCGAATCCAAAAATTGTGTCCCACCCAGTACGAGTTACTCATGCAATAAGCCACCTCAGACACGATCAAGCGTCTCATATGATGCCACAATGTGCTAACAAACTACCAACTCGAATGTGATATATAAGAAAACCAAACTCTAGAAAGGACTAATCAACCCACGTAACTAATTAGACAACCGAAAAGGTGTTACGAACCTTCCTCAGAAAATGGGAAACAAAACACACAAGGATAGATAAGGGATTGTACTCAACATCACACAGTTGCGGTGTGTAACCCGATCTACACATAAAATCTATATAAGGAGATACTTACCGAGCTAGAATGCTCATTACTAAAAAATACCCGAATATCGGCCACAAGCATGCCAAGTGCATAATAACATCCCTAGGGAGACAGATAGCGCCATACACTACAAAACTCAAGCACAACTAAGGTGCGATATATGATCTAAATCTTGAGAATTATCCTGCTCACATAATACCATCACTACGCGGAACCTCAACATATATGAAATTTATCAATACGTTTCAGAACTCACATGGTATAATATAGTATTACATGAAATAGTCGACGACAAAACAACATCCAACGTCCGAATACTCCTCCATAGGGAGCGCTATGCTGAAATGAATTCATTCGACCTGATATAGAGCCCACGTTCACATTTAGATCCATCTACAAACCTCAAGCCGATTCTGATTGTACCACACTAGGCCACTAACCTTTCAATGATCCACAATAACCCTTCTTCCCATGACACACAAGAACAACCATCGATCCGGAACAAACTTCCACAGTCCACAACCAAATGAACCGAGCGCCCTTCAGGCATGAATTGTAGTATGAACAATAGTACCACAATCTTTATACTTGGTTCCAATCTTCAATAAATCAAGTGTCTACATGCCACACTTATACAATTTTCCCGTGGTTACGCTCTCACGACCTTCCGCACCAGGTACAAGTCTGCACATCCGTACCATCGGCCATACTAATGATGTAAAGTGAATCAAGAATCTGCAAATCAGTACAGAAAGCCTCTTACACATGACACCGACCTTAGGTGACGCTAACGACAATACCAGCTTACTCTAAACATATGAATCCTTTCCTGCTCATCCGAGCTCGTGACATTCTTGTCAATACCAAACTGCAACCTCGATCCTCAACTATCAAATTTCATGTCGCTCACTGCACCTATCCTACCAATGCGTGAGAGCACAAGAATTCCATCATAACTCCTGAACCACTAATAGGATACAAACTTCATCATATAGAAATATTTCACTTAACTCTTTTTCGGAGAACCATTGCAACACGCGACTGAATTCCCATAACCACAGAAAATACAATCCTCAAGTAGGGGTCTAAGCCACCATAACTCTTCTGGGATCCGTCTACACTTATCAGACCATTATAATTGAATATCTCTAAATATATCAAATTACAGCGGCCGCCAAGCCTTGCACGTACTGCCACCAATCACCTGCATAACTTAACATGCTGAAGGAACTGATCATTGCCACCACCATGCCGATTCAACCATTTCTAACTGAACCAACTTCTTCTAATTTACTCTGGACTTTCCTTAGAAACAACAGTGGCTCCATTCAAAATATAATGAACTCAATCCGCACTCATCTTGAGTGATCCCATTTCACGAGACCATATTGTCTCAAAACCCACGAATCATCCCATACCCTCCTTGTGCGCACATTCGCATCTTCCACTAGTACACCCATTCTGATAGTTCCCTATGAATTCCGAAGTTATTTTCTCGTATTCCTCCAATGCTACACCGCAGACTGAAGATAACATAGAACACTCCAAGCCCTTTTCATAATCCGCTGTAAAAGCTCAGTACTTAACCATTCCACGGGCTCGAAATCCTTAGGCACCAAACATTAATTTTGAACCTACTAGGGTCATTGTTAAGAGTCACCCACTCTGACTTGTTCCCGAATATAGTCACACTCCAAGGCCCTGCCAGCACATGAACACCCTCTCCACCAAGCAACCAGCTGAATTCGTTTCATTATACATCACATCCACACGAAGCATAAACTCTAAGTCTTCCCAAAACCTGAACATGAACTGATAAGGCCAAAGATAGCACATATTCCTCAAATCCTTTGCTCAAATTACCACTGATTATTTTTTCCTCAGTCGTAATAACCCACCAATACACTGATAACTAGAAATCACACAAGTAGACAACCACACAGTCCAATCATAGATGGTGGGGCTCTCCCTCTTAGCTTGAAGCTACAATTACATAACCTTGAGATCCACCGAGGTTCCTTATTCCCCATCGGCATCAGCTAAATGTCCAAAAAGGCATTCCAAACTCGAAGTCATGTTGTGCCTAAATAAAAATTCGTAGACCTAGCAATTGTTCACCATGAATTCCCCAAATGGCTCCAGACTTTCCTCAAGGCGTGTGACCATCCTACCACAAAACTCATATGTTACTTTGCCACTCTCGCACTTTGGTTCAACCCTATCCGTTAAGCAACTCCTCGACTTCTACTTTTCACACTTGACCTTCTAGTAATTCAACCATCGCAAAACAGCTCCCACATGTCCTTCCTTGTCCTTTGTCGCCCAATTGTTGCCCCAAATCCGAATCCATCTCCGTAACACCCGAACAAATGAGACGCTACCAACTCTAACCTCTTAGAAGATCATTTTTATCGAGCCATCAATATTAGAAGTACCAATTCGATTCCGAAACTGCTACACTCCATTATCTCTAACAACTGCATCTCAAGTACCATTTCACAATACTCTACCCCGAAGGAAAATTGAAGAAGGCCATAACATCGGCAAACCTTAATGCGTTCAACAAGGAAAATGACACCACATCACAATTGAGAACTCTACCATGCTCGAAAATATCAAGCCTCGTTACTCCATCAACCCAAATTTGAACATTCCTAGTCCGATTGCCTTTCCTCCGCAGGAAATAGAATACTGAATCTCTGAGTCATGCACTGTGTAAAACCTCCTTTCAGGTCATTCACTGCCTCGGTGCCTAAACAAGCATCCTACCATTACACAAACACTATGCGATAGCAATGCACGAATCGTCATAACAATCTACGCCAAATCTCAAAACCTTAGGTAATACTGATGTTGAGCTGAAATGACATGACAGTCTTTCGAAAGACGACGGTAATAGCCCAATCAAATATGCAGGTAGAAATATCCTGCACCATATATGTAGTACCATGACAATTCTTCGATTTCCAATCCATAACGAGCGCTTCACATCGTATGAGATTGAATATGAAGGAATAAAGGTACAAGCCTTAAAAGGATCAATTCGCACGATGAGGAATCAAGAAGTGAAGGGCTCCTAACAGTCCTAAAGCCTCTCGAAGATAAGTACAGACGTCTTTGTACCGATCCGCAAGACTCTACTAGACTTGTTCATAACTCATGAGACCTAAGTGAACCTAGTGTTTTGATACCATGTTTTCATGACCCAAAATCAGTTAAAGGTCGTGATTGCGCCGGACACCACTGTCAGCAAGCCAACACTAAATAGTTAATTTAATTCTCTTTTTAATATTTTTGAAATCATAAATTTCCTTCAAGTTAACTAGTAAAAGATGAACTTTACAAAATCATAATGATGTTTTCAAATTTCAATACTGAATATCCCCTAATCATCCCAGAACCCGATTTCACAAGTACATGAGCATTTAGTAGGAAGTAAAACAAAATACAATAAATGTACGGAATACAAAATTTGGACAAAAAAATAGAAGAACTCTGAAGGAGACTCTGCAGGCTGCGGATCGTCTCATAAGATGTAGCTCACCTTAGTCCCCGTATCAACCACGCTGCTACGCCTACAAGGCCACTAGTCATACATGTGCATGTACAATAAAATGTACAACAAGTGTAGTATGAGTACGAAAACAACGCATACCCAGTAAGTATCCAGTCTAACCTCGAAGAAGTAGTAACGAGGGGTCGACTTCGACACTTACTAAGGGCCAACAATATGATAATACGAAATTCCAATTAAGCATGATATACAACAATAAGACTCTGAACAAGAAATAACTGAACAAGTCTTCACCATATTCAAGAGCTTAAATCCCTTCCTTCCTTTAAAACATATGATCACACCAAACAATGAATTTATACAAATTAAAACAAAAGGACTTCCAGTTATATTATCACACACAAATACCACCGAGGACGTTCGGTCTGATCTAACATAAATGTAAACTGTGTACTATCGAGGGTCGAATGGCGCGAACCATAGATGCATCTATTAACCTGTCGAGGTGATCGGTCTACTCCCATGAGAATAATAGAATGAATTTCCCCACTCGCGGATCATACTTGCGAAGTGGTCAAATATAAATTTAAGGAATTACCCCGCTTGCGGATCATACTTGCGACGCGGTTACACATAGATTTCTTAAGTTATTATAGTATTCTTCCATTCTTTTCAAAATACGAAGTTCAAATGAAAAATTTTAAGATCCCAATTTTCCCTCAATTTCAACTCCTTCCAAAACGTTTAATAAGCAAACTCAATCCTGCTCCTTCTCAAGGCAAACAATAAACATAAATCAATAACAATCTCAACAAGGCATGATGTAAGCCTAGAACTACCCGAACATAGGCATAACTAGTAGTTATGTACGGACTCTTGTCACCTATATAGCCCCCTACAAATAGAAACACATAATAATTTAGTTCACCTATGGGGTTAATTCCCTCTTACAAGGTTAGAAAAGAGACTTACCTCGCCTTAAAGACCACTTTCCGGTCACAATTTTGCTCTAAAGCCCTAACTTGGTGTCATTCAATCCAAAACTAGTCAAACAACATGCAAATTAATTAAAAATATACTCCAATACTTGAAATTTAAAAATTTATAAAAATTCTCAACTCTGCTCAAAAAGTTTGCAGTGGGGCCCGCATCTCGGAACCCAATGAAACTCATAAAATCCGATAACCCATTCCGATACGAGTTCAATCATACCAATTTTATCAAATTCCGATAACAACTTGACTTCCAAATCTTAAATTTTCTTTCTTGAAAAGTTTTGCAAAAATCTTAATTTCTTCCATTTAAATCCGAAATAAATGATGAATATAACCATAGAATCATGAAGTATAATTACTTTATGATACAGAACACTTACCCCAATCCATATGGTAAAAATCGCCTCAAATATTGCTTCAATCCGAGCTCCATAGCTTCAAATATTTTAAAAATGGCTGAAACCTCAAAATATAGCTTCTGCCCAGGTATTTACTCTTTGTGATCACGGAAAATGCTTCGAGATCGCAAAGCACAACATTTCTCAGCCCAAAATTTGACCTTCGCAATCGGGAAGAACAAATGTCCACCTCTTCTAGATAGCCTCTAGTATAATAGTCATAACTTTTTGTACAATACTCCAAATTGCAAATGGTTTAAATTTTTGAAAACTAGACTCTAAGACTACAACTTTTATGCTTTGCTCATCTCCCATTTCCTTATATATTACGAGATATAAACTTCCAAAGGTAGCTCTTTGTAACACAAATTTCTTTTTCGTGATTTTCAAACTCTTTCTGGATAGGTTGTAGTGTACTACTCATAACTTATTTTACACAACTCTAAATGCCAAATGGTTTGATTTTATGAAAACTAGACACAAAGGGCTACAACTTTCATTTTTAGATTATCTACAATTTCCTTATAGATTGCATGATACAAGCTTCCAAAGTCGGGTTAGTACAGTAGAAACTTTCATCTACGCGATCGCGAAAGGCCTTCTGTGATCGCGAATCACTGGCCTATTTCTCCCATTTTACTCATCGTGATAGTGACCAATTCCCCCTGACTGCATAGTGTCGACGCCCCCTTTTTCTCTAACCGTGGGGTCAGAAATCGGGTATACGACATTGGGAGGACAACACTATTCCCTTTCGAGAATTGGGTTTAGAAGTTGAAGAGTCGCCACCTAATGATTATAGTGCATTAGGACACTTTAAGAAGGGTTTGAGATGAAGAGACCAGAGATTAGGGTAAGGGATAGAAATTATCCCGAGGGAAAGGTGTTAGGCACCCCTCAAGATCCACTAATGTGGTTCCCAGCCATGTTACAATTGTGACTTTACAAGTAAACAATCAAGGCTCAAATAAGGATTCGCACATAACATTGCGACCAAGTTGAAAATTTTCGAAGGTAAGTAGAGAGGGCAGAAATTCATGAAAAAGAGATTTGAACAGTTTTACAAGAAGAGATGAAAGCAAATAAAGGGAGGGGAGTCCTAAGTTTATAATTAATATGGATCACTTCAATGCAATACCCAGCGATCACTCCTCAGAAGAGGGGTCGCACGTGATATTAGTGCATCGGTCATCATATCCATATCTACCCGTCCCACCCCGTTAAGGTGTTAAAGCGCGAAATGGTATCGTTACTTATTGCATGCTATTACCCGTCTCAATCCTATCAGTCCCGGAGGCATATGGGACTACTAATCCTAAAGGGGAGGGAGTTGGGGCTTTTGCAGAGTTTCAAAAGGATAAAAAATCTAGGCGACAAGCTATAATAGATAGCAGTTAAAAGGGATACAAATAGCAGTTAAGGCTCAAATTGGCCTCCTTATTCAAAGCAACAGATTATTTAGCATGACTTACAAATACTGGTTCGGTCTGTATTAAACTTAACGTAGGAAGGGTGGCTAACTTATCACATGTTTTTCAGATAAGAGGTCCAAATTAGGCCTGCCTGCTGGTTGTAATTATCAAAACTGATGCAATTATAAAATTTTACCCTAAGACTTGCCTAGGCGTTAAACAGAACCTATAGGCATGATATCTATAAGTTTCAGAAATAAAAAAGTAGACTGATTACAGAAAGGAATTGTTAGTTACAAAAACATAAGTTATGTAGGTGCTTGCGCATTATTGCTGCTAATTTTAGACGAATTGGCGATTCAAGTTAGTTAATAGCTCCTATAGGCATGCTTTCTAAGTGTCACTGATTTTAAACACTGTTATTATTATACAGAAATCCTATAGGCAGGTCATATATATGCGATTGGTTAGTTGTTTAAATCTTATAACAAGTTTGCCTAATGACGGATGCATATGCAAAATTGTAGAAAATCCTATAGACATGGTATCTATATAAAAGTGCTTAAAATCCTATAGGCATAGTATGAAAATGCAGAGTTTCAGTGATTTGTAAAACGCCGAACTTTTAGAGACAGTAATTCCTACAAGCATGATCTCTAGATGGGATACAGAATTTCGGAAATGATAACCCCTATAGGCATGACATCTAACCCTTGCATGCATAGTTCCCTATCCTTTTCCACAGGAAAACCCCAAATGTTATTACAAGATTATTACAGACCAGAATTAATCAAAAAATAAAATACATCCGAAATAAGAATTCCAACTAAGGAGGGCCTAATTCAGACTCCTCGTCTGACATGTGTAGTAAACCATCTTTCAAGGATCCAGGTTCTGAAGCCTTCTCTTATTTGGGATGTGTCAAAGTTCCAAGGAGCTTCAAGAGCTCCAGGCAGTGCTTACACCCCAAACACCATTCCAGAGTTATAGTAAAGTGCAGTGCGGAAAAGCCAGCCCTCAGGCATCCAAGTTCAGAGGGAGCTCTAGGGTCCCAAAGCATGGCTTACCAGAGAGGAGCAGAACTTAGAACTAGGAATGAGTGCAAAGTGAAAGAGGGATTGGGGAGCCATAGCGAATGGTGGTCATACCCAGCCATAGGTGTTGACTGGCACACCCCTGACCATTTGTTTGGTCCAAACAAGTTAAGAGCAGACCTTAGAGGTCAGACCTGAGTCTAGATGGTGATTAGGACACCACCGGACCCAAATCAGGCTCAACATATAAAGGGGAAAAGGGGAGTGGGAATTGATTCGAGTAAAGGGTTCAAAAGAACCTAGTTCAAAGTCATGGGCAGCAATAACGAAGTGATGTCATGGCTAGAACTGTACTCTCATACAAAGGAGTAAAGGTAAGGGATTCACATGAGAAGAGCACATACAGAGTTGCAGAAACATAAGGAAAGAAAGCATAACAGACTAAGATGTAAACACATGGTGAAAGAGAGAGCATAACAGGCTAGGAAACAAACACATAGTTAAGGGGCATTATTTAAATAAGAATGACATACCAGTTGCAAGTACTAGAATAGCAGAACAACAAAAGCAAGTAAACAGCCAGAAATCAGCAGGAGCAAAATCGAGTCTTCAGCAAATACTTGAGAGTTCAAATAGAACTCAAGAATGTTTCAGAAAGTAGAAAGAGAAGAGGAGCAGAGTGCTCAATACTAGAAGTTGAGAAAGTAGTAGTAGAGAAAGTATTGAAAAGTTCGAAGTCTTTTTTTTTGTATATCCGTTTTAAGTGCAAAAGGGGTAGCCCCTTTTATAGTGCAGAAGACAAGTGAGAAGAAGGTAAGAAAATAATTTTGAAAGTCAATCACACAGATTTCCCTTCAGCCAAGGGATTGATTTCAAACGGGCATGACAAATAAGGAAAGGATTTTGATTTTAAATCTTTTCTAAGGCAGTATAACAGGGGTAAATACATGGAAATTCATTTAAGGAAATAGTTCAACATTACACGGTTTGGGCTAAATAAGGGAAGGCAATCAATCACAGCCAGTAAAAATCAAGGTTTGAGCCTTGGCATGAATGGATCCAACCAAGAAAAGGTGAAGAGAAACTTAATTTGAAGAAAATCATTAACAATCAATCATACCCTTTTGAAAAGGGACTCGGAATCAATCACAGGCTGGCCAAAGGCCTTTTGAAAGAAGAGAAAGTCATATAAAAACCATACAGAGACAAGAGAGAGTTGTTGCAACACTAGCAAAGAAATCAGAGTAGCAAGGAAAGTTAGGTTCATAGACTCAAAGTGAGTCTTTGAAAGAGGGTCAGGGTTCTGAATGGAACCCTAGCCCAAGCACACAGCCAAGCTTGTCAAAAACCTCCAACACTAGGGTTTTCTGACTCAAATCAGATACATAGGCGAAGAACAACAAGTAGAATAGGCTCAATAGCCTCTCTCAGAAACTCATGAGAGAATAAGCAAATAGAGAGAATAACAAGTTGGAAACACAGGGAATACATTTAGGCAAAGCTTTGTTGCTTAAACAAGTTCAGGAGAGACAAGCAATAAAGGTTTAGGAAAATAGTAGAAGAATCATGCTTAGGGCTTTAAACAAAAAATCAAGTAAAGGAAGGCAAGGAGCAAAAGCTCAGTAAAAAATACAGTAGAGGGATATGTGAGGGAGACACATAAAGCATGCTTATAGAAACCAGTAGGAGAAAGAACAAAACACAAAACAGAAGAACATGCGTAATAGCGGCAAAACACAAGAACATAGGAGAAGACATGCGAGGAAAGAACATAAGACATAAGCGAAAAACTCGTAAGAAACATGGCATATACGGATTCACACAAAGAAAAGAAGAAGGAGAAGAGACAGAAGTCGTTTTAAGATTTTTGAAAACCCTAAATCGAAACAGACTAGTTTTAAAAAAGAAAAATTGGGGAAAAGTTTTAAAAACTTCAAGTATAACACAGATTTACCACAGATCTAAGAAAATAAAAGAAAAAGGAACCTCGAACAGCTTTAGGGTTTCTCAGAAACCCTAGAAACGAGAAGGCTTGGAAAGGGTCTGGGCTTGAACAGGTCTGAACCATAGCTATGCTCTTTAAGGCTCGAACATGTCGGAACGGACCCGGAGAGGCCATAGGACCTCAGATCTGTGGAGTATCTGAATGAGCATCGTTGAGGTCGAACCTCGAAATCTCGAACAACCATGATTTGGGGGTGAAGGGAGGTGAGCATAGGCCGTCCATGGCCTGAGAAGCCATGGACTCCGGTGAGATTTGGTCGGAGAAAACGAGGAAGACGGCTAGGGATTTTGAGTGTTAGAGAGCGTTTGAGAGAAAGGGAGGGTTTGAGGGCGGCGGTCGAAGAGAAATGAGAGATAGGGTTAGGTCGTTCGAAATTAAAAAGGAAAGGAGGGATGAGGGTCGTTGATCAAAATGATCAACGGCCAAGATCTGAAGATACAAACGGACGGGTTTAGAAATTGGGCTAAGAGGTCGGGTCGAAATGGGAATTGGGTCGTTTAGTTTGGGGCGGAATTGGGCCAATTGAGGCTACAATTGAAAGGGAGAAAAGGCTGTAATTGAAATAGAAATAGGCTAAGTGTTAAATAGCCAATTTCCCCTTTTTTATTTTATTAAAATAGTAACAATGATTTAAAAAGAAAATTAAAGGTACTGAGTTAATAAATAATATGTAAACCTTATTTTAAAATATTGGGATCAATTTATATTTAAGAAAAAATGCTATTAAATCTTAAAGAGGCTAGCATGGCAATTGCATGCAATTTAGTTTTAAAATACCAAACGAATTGGTAAAAATATGCAAAAATCATGCCAACTATATTTGAGGTAATTATGAGAATAAAGTAAATTATTTTCCAAAATGGCAAGTTTTGGGAATAACTATTGGGACTTTATGATGTAAAAATAGGCCGTAAATTGATTTAAAAATCATTAAAATGCCAAAACCCTTTGGGGTGCTTATATATGCACATATACGTCATTTTGAAAATATATAGGGAAAAATTGGGTATCAACAACTGCCCCTCTTTACCCGAGGAGGATGAAAGAGTTGTCGGGTAAAGACAAGATGGTAAATTTTGACTGGATCGGTGATTGAAAAGAGTTTTGATCGAGCCCTGGCTTCTGAGCTGCCTACATATCCCTGGTTTTACAGGAATCATGCCATATGTAGTTTAAGAACCATTGACGGAGTGTGTCGATGGAGATTCGAAAAGACGGATGAAATGATTAGATTTGAATAGGTTGTGGAGGACCGAAGCGGGATCGCTCCTGCTGAGACGGCCGTTTGCTAGCCGGTGTACCTGCAAATGAGCAAAGCAGCGTATATTGTGCATAATTAAAACATGATGCAAGTTCCCATTGGAGCATGAATGTTGTCTTCGGATGGTTAGGATGACGTCCTCGGACTATGATGTCCTGGGCCATGAAGAGCATAAAAGTAAAGATTCGCAGGCCATGAAATGGTGTTCTCGGGCTATGCCGATGGTGCCTCCGAACTATGATGTCTTTGAATAAGTTGGCGATCTTTCAGCCCATGAGAAGGTGGCAATCTTTCAGCCAAATGAATGCAAAGGGTGGCGATCTTTCAGCCAAAGCGAGAATTTAAATGTAGGTGGCGATATTTCAGTCGTTCGAAAAATAAAGTGGCGATGTTTCAGCCATGCAAGATGGAGACAATGCTTAGTCTCGTAAGGCAGATGAGTAGCCTTATGCAGATTGGAGGTAGAGCTTAACCTCGAAAGGCAGATAAGTAGCCTTATGCAAAAATGCAGATGGAGACAGAGCTTAGTCTCGAAAGGCAGATAAGTAGCCTTATGCAGGATGGAGGTAGAGCTTAACCTCGAAAGGCAGATAAGTAGCCTTATGCAAAATGCAGATGGAGACAGAGCTTAGTCTCGAAAGGCAGATAAGTAGCCTTATGCAGGATGGAGGTAGAGCTTAACCTCGGAAGGCACATAGATAGCCTTATGCAAAATGCAGATGGAGACAGACCTTAGTCTCCAAAGGCAGATAAGTAGCCTTATGCAGGATGGAGGTAGAGCTTAACCTCGAAAGGCAGATAAGTAGCATTATGCAAAAATGTAGATGGAGACAGAGCTTAGTCTCGAAAGGCAGATAAGGTAACCTTATGCGATGCAGAATGGAGGTAGAGCTTAACCTAGAAAGGCAGATAAGTAGCCTAATGCAAAATGCAAGATGGAGACAATGCTTAGTCTCGTAAGGCAGATGAGTAGCCTTATGCAGAATGGAGGTAGAGCTTAACCTCGAAAGGTAGATAAGTAGCCTTATGCAAAAATGCAGATGGAGACAGAGCTTAGTCTCGAAAGGCAGATAAGTAGCCTTATGCAGGATGGAGGTAGAGCTAGATCTTAACCTCGGAAGGCGGAAAGGTAGCCTTATGCAATGCAGGGATGTAAAAGGATGATTAGTAGTAAGATCTCTTAGCTGATAACCGATTACGACAATATGACTGCTGGGGAGATTGTGTATGGATAGCAATTGCGGGCAAGTGATGATTCTGAGAAGTTGCATTCTTGGGAAAGTATGCGTTCATAAATATACCTGACGATATTGTGAGTCGAGTGCCTGAATCCAAAGAAAAATCGTGAGTTCTGTAAGGGGAAAGGTTAGTTCGTCTTCCCCTGGCCTTTGACGTTGTGTGTTATTGGGGTAGCGTCGCTAATCAATAGCAATTCGGATAATAGTTATGCATGCTCTAGTAAATATATAATCAAAAATAGTTTTCTTTAGATGAACCAACGACTGCGATGTGGTTCAAGACATTGCAACCTCTTTCCTCCGGAATTTTGAGGGTCCTCCTCAAAATTCTGCCCCAGTTTGCTAAGCGGACATTTCTGACGGCTGTGCAAAATGACTAAAAACATCTTTGGACTTTTGAGGGTCCTCCTCAAAATTCTGCCCCAGTTCCAATAGCGGGGAAAATGGAATTTTTATTAAATTATGACCGAATCCATAGGGCTGCCTACGTATCCCCTCTTAAACGGGAATCAGGTCAGGCGTTGTTCAAATTACATCATTAAGGGAATCATAAGTGGTTACACATAATATCGTTTCACTGCATCTAAATTGATTGGCTTCGGCCAGACTTCTCCATCCATCTCCGCAAGAATAAGGGTTCCTCCAGTTAGAACCCAGTGAACCATGTACGGACCCTGCCAATTAGGAGAGAACTTCCCCTTGGCTTCATCTTGATGTGGGAAGATTTTCTTCAACACCAGTTTCTCCGGTGTAATCTTCCTTGGCTTAACCCTTTTGTTGAAGGCTCTGGACATTCTGTTCTAATACAACTGACCACTGCAAACCGCATTCATCCTTTTTCCATCTATAAGGGCTAACTGCTCGTAGCGACCTTTTTCCCATTCTACATCATCCAATTCTACTTCTTGTATGATCCTTAAGGAGGGGATTTATACCTCGGCGGGGATGATCGCCTCTGTACCATAAACCAGCATGTAGGGAGTTGCTCCGGTCGACGTGCGGACTGTGGTGCGGTATCCCAATAAGGCAAATGATAACTTCTCATGCCATTGTTTGTGTCTTTCGACCATCTTCCTTAGTATCTTCTTGATATTCTTGTTGGCTGCTTCCATAGCTCCATTTATCTGCGGCCTGTAGGTTGTAGAGTTCTTGTGTTTGATCTTGAAAGTTTCACACATTGCTTTCATCAAGTCGTTGTTAATATTGGAACCATTATCGGTGATGATTGATTCCAGAACCCCGAACCGACAAACAATGCGGTCGCGGATGAAACCCGCCACAACCTTCTTAGTGACCGCCTTGTATGATGCTGCTTCGACCCATTTGGTAAAATAATCGATTGCCACTAAGATGAACCTGTGCCCATTTGATGCGGCAGGCTCGATAGGTCCGATAACATCCATTCCCCAAGCGGCGAATGACCATGGTGAGCTTGTCGCAGTAAGCTCGTTTAGAGCTGCCTTTATCATATCTGCATGTATCTGACAGCGATGGCATTTGCGAACATACTGGATACAGTCTGTTTCCATAGTCATCCAAAAATACCCTGGTCGGAGTATCTTTTTTGCTAAGACAAAACCATTCATGTGCGGCCCGCAGGTCCCTACATGCACCTCGTCCAATAGCCTGGATGCTTCTTTTGCTTTGACACACCTTAGTAGACCCAAATCGGGAGTCCTCATGTACAGGATTCCTCCACTGTGAAAAAAGTTGTTGGATAGCCTACGAAGTGTACGCTTCTGAGTAGCGTTGGCAAGTCCTGGATATTCCCCTGTTGTCAAGTACTCCTTGATGTCATGGAACCATGGTTTACCATCTGCTTCTTCCTCAACATGGGCACAATAAGCTGGCTGATCATGAATCTTTACTGGGATGGGATCAATGAACTTTGTATCTGGATGCTAGATCATGGACGATAAAGTAGCTAATTGTCACGACCCGAATTCCCCACCATTGGGAGTCGTGATGGCGCCTACTGTCGGAGCTAGGCAAGCCAACCTTAACATACCTTTTCAACTAATTTTCAACAAGATAATAATAAAAATAATAAATTCAAGCGGAAGCCTTAATTTAATATTTAATGAACGAAAATGCGGAAAAATTAACATCATCCTCTACCCAAGATTTAGTGTCACAGTACTCACGGACTACTATAAGATACTACAAATAAGAGTTTGAAAGAAAATACATAAGGAGTCTGCTTCGATACAATGAAAACAAACAGAAATGAAATAGATGAGACTCAGGGCCCACGCACGCCAGCGAACTACCTAAGAGTCTCTGGACTGAAGGCACGCTCCCAATCTACTGCTACTGCGGTCCGTAAACTACTCCCGAATCTGTGCACAAAAAGGGCACAGAAGTGTAGCATCAGCACAACCGACCCTATGTGCTGGTAAGTGCCTGGCCTAACCCCGGCGAGGTAGTGACGAGGCTAGACCGGACCTACCTCAAATAACCTGTACAGATATATGTGCAACAACGGAAAGATATACAGAATTTAAACAGATAATAGGGAGGGGACATGCTGTGGGGTGTAACAATTTAGATATAAGACCAACGAACAGAGAGATGGAAACTGAATAATTAGCATCTATGAAAGAGAGCAAGTGAATCAACAACTGCACGGCACCAACCTTCGTGCTTTTACTCTCAATTCTCACCAAAACTGTCAAATATAGTGCACGGCATCACCCTTCGTGCTTTTCCTCACATAACTCTCACATCAAGGCACGGAATGACCCTTCGTGCTCAAATAATTAGAGACATGGTACGGAAAGACCCTTCGTGCATAAATAATTAGAGACATGGCACGGAAAGACCCTTCGTGCATAATTATCAAAACATGGCATGGAAAGACCCTTCGTGCATAATCGTTCTTCCTCACCCAATCATCAGTCACAACCGATCGGGGAAGGGAATATACAACAAGATTAAACATCCCGGCAAGGGAGAACAAATCAACAATAAGTCCGGGCAAGGGAAAAATACCACACTTCCTTCTTTAACTCATCTGCTTCTCAACTATCACTTCATAATTATATTAGCAAGTAATTAGCTCAATTGTTTCACATCTTTCGAATTTAAAAGCATCTGTGACTCACGGTCATGCTAGACTCCGTTGCATAGATAACCGTCACCATGCCTATACACCGTACTCCACAGTTAACACGTAGCAAATAACATCCAAATCCTAATCCCTCAAGCCAAAGTTAGAACATACACTTACCTCGAATGCTCCAAACTCAACTCACGCTTCTATTATAGCTTTACCTTTTGATTCTACCACCAATCCGCTTGAATCTAGTCATAAGTTACTTAATCACATTAATAATTACTAAATGAATCATCCCCAATGCATGAAAATAGATTTTTCAAGGTTTTTCCCAAAAGGTCAAAAATACCCCCAGACCCACGTGGTCGAAACTCGAGGTTCAGACCAAAACCCGGTTACTCATTCCCCAATGAATCCAAATATATGATTTGTTTTTAAATCGGACCCCAAATTGAGGTCCAACTTCTCAATTTGTAGAAAACCTAGGTTCTACCCAAAACACCCAATTTTCCCCATGAAAATCTTTGATTTGAAGTTGAAATTATGTTAAAAAATGTTAAGGGATAAAGAAATTAAGTTAGAAATCACTTACCAATCGTTTTGGAGAAGAAAAGTTGTTTGGAAAATCGCCTCTTAGGTTTTGGGTTTTTGAAAAGTGAAAAATGACTGAGATTTCCGAACTTGTATACCTTTCTGAGGACCTGGCGCGGACCGCACAAAAATGTGTTGCGGCCGCGCCGAGTGGGAGAAAAATTGGGGCTTCTCTGAACCCTTCCAGCGCGGACCGCACTGTTTTGGTGCGCGGCCGCGCTGGTTGACCTGAAACCCTAGCCCTCAGACTCAGCCACGCGGACGGCACAAAAATGCATCGCGGCCGCGCGGCTCCAACGCGGACCGCGCGGAAATGACCGCGGCCGTGCTGGTGTCTACAACACCTGAACCTGCATTTTCTTAAGTCCAAGACCTTCCGGGCCCCATTCAAAACTCACCCGAGCCCTCGGGGCTCAAAACCAAACATGCACACAACCTTAAAAACATCTTACGGACTTACTCGTGCGATCAAATCGCCAAAATAACATCATATACATAGGATCAAGCCTCAAACACATGATTTTCTTTCTTCAACTTTCATAACTCAAATTCTCCATTTTTAGTCCAAAACACGTCATATAACGTCCGTTTTTAGCCAAACTTTAAAGATAGTGCTTAACACATATTTACGACTTGTACCGGGCGTCGGAACCAAAATACGAGCCCGATACCTATATTTTCTAATTCCTTTTCATTTCAAATTTTCATATCAAATTTCAGAAAAACAATTTCTTTCAAAAATTCATTTCTCGGGCTTGGGACCTCAGAATTTGATTCCGGGCACACGCCCAAGTCCCATATTTTTCTACGGACCCTCCGAGACCGTCGAATCACAGGTCCGGGTCCGTTTACCCAAAATGTTGATCGAAAATTCATCAAATGTTTCACATAATTCACATATTCTAACATAAAAAATTTCCGGCTACGCGCCCGAACTGCGCACGCCAATCGAGGCAACTAAAAGCGAGGTTTTCAAGGCCTCGAAAGCGCGGAACAAGGAAGAACTACGGTGATGACCCTTCGGGTCGTCACATTCTCCACCTCTAAAACAACCGTTCGTCCTCGAACGGACAAAAGAAAGAAGTACCTGAGTCGGGAAATAAATGAGGATAACGGCTCCTCATATTGGACTCGGACTCCCAAGTCGATGCCTCAGGAGGCTGACCTCTCCACTAAACACACACCGAAGGAAAACTCATCGACCTCAACTGTCGAACCTGCCGGTCTAGAATAGCCACCGGCTCCTCCTCATATGACAGATCCTTGTCCAATTGGACAGTTCTGAAATCTAACACGTGCGATGGATCTTCGCGATACTTCCGGAGCATAGATACATGAAACACGGGATGCACAACTGACAAGCTAGGTGGCAAGGCAAGTCTATAAGCCACCTCTCCCACATGATCAAGAATCTCAAATGGACCGATGAACCTAGGGCTGAGCTTGCCCTTCTTCCCAAATCTCATCACGCCCTTCATAGGCATACACGAAGCAATACCCGCTCACCAACCATGAAGGCAACATCTCTGACCTTGCGGTCTGCGTAACTCTTCTGTCTGGACTGAGCTGTACGAAGTTTATCCTGAATAATCCTGACCTTGTCCAAGGCTTCCTGAACCAGATCCGTACCCAATAATCGAGCCTCTCCCTGATCAAACCATCCAACTGGAGACTGACATCGCCTACCATACAACGCCTCATATGGAGCCATCTGAATGCTGGACTGGTAGCTGTTGTTGTAGGCGAACTCTGCTAAAGGCAAAAACTGGTCCCACGAGCCTCCAAAATCAATGACACAGGCTCGGTGCATGTCCTCAAGAATCTGAATAGTCCTCTCGGACTGACCGTCCGTCTGGGGATGAAATGTTGTACTCAACTCAACCTGGGTGCCCAACTCTCGCTGAACCGCTCTCCATAAATGCGAGGTAAACTGCGTACCCCGATCCGAAATGATAGATAGCGGCACCCCATGAAGGCGAACAATCTCCCTGATATAAATCTCGGCTAACCTTTCGGACGAATAGGTGGCTGCAACAGGAACAAAATGCGCTGACTTGGTTAGCCTATCAACAATGACCCAAACTGCATCAAACTTTTTCCGAGTCATCGGAAGTCCAGTAACGAAATCCATCGTAATCCTCTCCCACTTCCACTCGGGAAGTGCAATCCTCTGAAATAGACCACCAGGTCTTTGATGCTCGTACTTAACTTGCTGACAATTCAAACACCGAGCCACATGCACAACGATGTCTTTCTTCATCTTACGCCACCAATAGTGCTGCCTCAGATCCTGATACATCTTCGCGGCGCCCGGGTGAATAGAATACCGAGAACTGTGGGCCTCCGCTAAGATCAACTCTCGAATCCCATCAACATTAGGCACACAAACTCGCCCCTGCAATCTCAATACACCATCATCATCTAAGGTTACTTTCTTGGCACCTCCGCGCTGCACCATGTCTCTCAAGACACACAAATGGGGATCCTCAAACTGCCGCTCGTGGATACGCTCTAATAGTGAGGAACGAGCAACCGTGCAAGCTAACACTCTGCTAGGCTCAGAAATATCCAACCTCACAAGACGATTGGCCAATGCATGAACATCCAAAGCAAGTGATCTCTGGCTGACTGGAATATAAGCAAGACTACCCATACTGGCGGACTTCCTGCTCAATGCATCGGCCACCACATTGGCCTTCCCCGGGTGGTATAAGATAGTAACATCATAATCCTTTAGCAACTCTAACCACCTCCTCTGCCTCAAATTCAACTCTTTTTACTTGACCAGATACTGAAGACTCTTGTGATCAGTGTAAACCTCACACGTCACGCCATATAAGTAATACCTCTAGATCTTCAAGGCATGAACAATGGCTGCCAACTCGAGATCATGAACCAGATAATTCTTCTCGTAAATCTTCAACTTCCTCGAAGCATAGGCAATGACTTTGCCTTCCTGCATTAACACTGCACCAAGCCCAATACGAGACGCATCACAATAGACCGTATATGGCCCTGAACCTGTGGGCAAAACCAATACCGGTGCCGTAGTCAGAGCCATCTTGAGCTTCTGAAAGCTCGCCTCACACTCGTCCGACCACCTGAACTGGACACCCTTCTGGGTCAATCTGGTCATAGGGGCTGCAATGGATGAAAACCCCTCCACGAACCGACGGTAGTAACCTGCTAACCCCAGGAAACTCCGAATATCCGTAGCTGAAGCTGGTCGAGGCCAGTTCTTGACTGCCTCTATCTTCTTCGGGTCTACCTAAATACCTGCTGCTGATACGACATGACCCAGGAATGCGACCGAACTCAACCAAAACTCGCACTTTGAGAACTTAGTATCCAACTGACTATCCTTTAGGGTCTGAAGGACCACTCTGAGGTGTTGCTCATGCTCCTCCTAACTGCGGGAGTATATAAGAATATCGTCAATGAAGACTATCACGAACAAGTCCAAATAAGGTCTGAACACTCGGTTCATTAACTCTATGAACGCTGCTGGGGCATTAGTCAATCCGAATGACATGACCAAAAACTCATAGTGCCTATACCGAGTGCGAAATGCTGTCTTAGGGACATCAGACGCCCTGATCCTCAGCTGGTGGTAGCCAGATCTCAAATCTATCTTTGAAAACACCCTCGCACCCTGAAGCTGGTCGAACAAATCGTCAATCCACGACAGTGGATACTTGTTCTTTATCGTTACCTTATTCAACTGCCGGTAATCAATGCACATCCTTATCGACCCATCCTTTTTCTTCACGAACAACACTGGTGCACCCCAAGGTGATACACTGGGTCTAATGAAACCCTTATCAAGCAAGTCCTGAAGCTGCTCTTTCAACTCTTTCAACTCTGGCGGGGCCATGCGATATAGCGGAATGGAAATAGGCTGAGTGCCCGAAGCCAGATTAATACAGAAATCAATATCCCTGTCAGGCGGAATACCCGGAAGGTCTGAAGGGAAAACCTCGGGGAACTCCCGAACAATAGGAACAGAGTCAATTGATGGAACCTCTGCACTAGAGTCGCGAACATACGCTAGATATGCTAGACACCCCTTCTCGACCATACGTCGATCCTTGACATACGAAATAACACTGCGGGTGGCATGGCCTGGGGTCCCTCTCCACTCAAGTTGGGGCAAATCTGGCAAGGCCAAGGTCACGGTCTTGGCATGACAATCCAGAATAGCATGATACGGGGACAATCAGTCCATCCCCAATATAGCGTCAAAGTCCACCATATCTAAAAGCAATAAGTCAACACGGGTCTCAAGACCGTCAAATACCACCACACATGAACGATACACTCGGTCGACCACTATAGATTCACCAACCGGTGTGGACACATATACAGGAATACCCAAAGCCTCACTAGGCATGATCAAATAGGTTGCAAAATAGGACGACACATAAGAATACGTAGATCCCGGGTCAAATAACACAGAAGCACCCCTACCACAGACCAGAATAGTACCTGTAATCACAGCATCTGATGACTCGGCCTCTGGCTTGGCCGGCAAAGCATAACAACGGGGCTGACCCCCACCTCCCTGAACTGTGTCTCTGGGGCGATCGGCTGTTGGCTGACCCCTGCCTCTGGCGGTCCGAGCTCCACCTCTACGGTCTCTCCCTCCACCCCTATGATCCCTACCCCTACCTCTAGCTGGCTGGGCGGCCTGTGGATCACATACTGCCTGAATCGTAGGGCGAGGACCCTGCTACTGAGAACTACTCGAGACTCGGGGGCAAAACCTGACAATGTGACTCGGGTCACCACAACCATAACATGCCCTCGGCTGCTAGGACTGCTGGCCCTGTCGACCTGTATATCCTCCCCTGAAGCTTTGAAGTGGCGGTGCACTGATGGGGGCTGGTGGTGCGCTGAAGGTCTGCTGACCCAAATAATACTGCTGAGGACCACCACCGCTTGGAGTACCATGAGAAACCTGCAGTGCCGACTGGAAGGGCCTCTGAGAGTGGCCTCTGTCATATGAATCCCTACATCCAGACGAGGTACCACTAAATCTACTGGAATAACGGGGCCTCTTATCAGACCCATGACCACCTCCTTGAGCAAGTGCCATCCCTATCCGGCGGGCACCTTCTGCCGCCTCCTAAAATGAAATCTCACCACCGGCACTCACGGCCATCTAAACACGGATCGGCTGGGCCAACCCATCAACAAACCTCCGCACCCTCTCTCTCTCTCTCGGTGGGGAGTATCACAATGGCATGACGAGCGAGATCAATGAACCGGGTCTCATACTGGGTGACCATCATAGGACCCTGCTGGAGACGCTCAAACTGCCTGCGAAGAGCGTCTCGCTGAGTAAATAGACGGAACTTCCCCAGAAATAACTCTGAAAACTGATCCCAGGTCAATGATGGCGACCCTGCTGGCCTGGCTAAACAGAAATCCCTCCACCAAGTCTTGGCGGATCCTGCCAGGCGAAAAGTGGCGGAGTCAACCCTATTGGTCTCTACAATGCCCATAGTCCGTAGAACCTCATGACAGCTGAATATGAAATCATGAGCATCCTCTGAGGGGGTGCCACTATATGTGGTTGTGAAGAGCTTGGTGAAATGATCAAGCCTCCACAAAGCATCCGCGGACATAGCCGCACCATCGCTGGATTGAGCCGCAATACATAGCTGGGCTGCCACAGCTGGCTGAACTGCCACGGCTGGCTGAACGGCTGGAACCTGAGCCCGAGGAGCTACCGACTCTGGAGTACGAGTATCGGGAGTCTGAACTCCTCCCCCAGCCTGAGATGTTGCTGGAGCTACGGGAAGCAAACCCGCTCTAGAAATGCCCTCCATAAAGCCTACCAGTCGGACCAAAGCATCCTGAAGCACTGGAATGGCTATGAAACCCTCTGGGACCTGAGCTGGGCCCACTGGAACAGCTGGGGCCAGAACCTCCTCCTCAAAATCGACCTAAGGCTCCGTCGCTGGAAATGCTGCTCGGGGCTGAGCTCTACCCCGACCTCGGCCTCTAGCATGGCCTCGCCCTTTGCCCCTAATAGGGGCTGCTGCTGGGGGCTCGGGCTATTGCGCGGTAGAAGAGGAAGCACGTGTCCTCGCCATCTGCGAAAGAACAGAGTGGAAAGACAATCAGTACTTGAGAAACAGAATCGCACGACAAGAATGAACAAGGTGAAGTTTTCCTAACTCAGTAGCCTCTGCGGGATAAATACAGACGTCTCCGTACCGATCCCTCAGACTCTACTGAGCTTGTCCGTGAGTTGTGAGACCTAAGTAACCTAGTGCTCTGATACCAACTTGTCACGACCCAAGTTCCCCACCATCGGGAGTCGTGATGGCGCCTACTGTCGGAGCTAGGCAAGCCAACCTTAACATACCTTTTCAACTAATTTTCAACAAGATAATAATAAAAACAATAAATTCAAGCGGAAGCCTTAATTTAATATTTAATGAACGAAAATGCGGAAAAATTAACATCATCCTCTACCCAAGATTTAGTGTCACAGTACTCACGGACTACTATAAGATACTACAAATAAGAGTTTGAAAGAAAATACATAAGGAGTCTGCTTCGATACAATGAAAACAAACAAAAATGAAATAGATGAGACTCAGGGCCCCCGCACGCCAGCGAACTACCTAGGAGCCTCTGGACTGAAGGCACGCTCCCAATCTACTACTACTGTGGTCCGTAAACTACTCCCGAATCTATGCACAAAAAGGGCACAGAAGTGTAGCATCAGCACAACCGACCCCATGTGCTGGTAAGTGCCTGGCCTAACCCCGGCGAGGTAGTGACGAGGCTAGACCGGACCTACCTCAAATAACTTGTACAGATATATATGCAACAACGGAAATATATACAGAATTTAAACAGATAATAGGGAGGGGACATGCTGTGGGGTGTAACAATTTAGATATAAGACCAACGAACAGAGAGATAGAAACTGAATAATTAGCATCTATGAAAGAGAGCAAGTGAATCAACAACTGCACGGCACCAACCTTCGTGCTTTTACTCTCAATTCTCACCAAAACTGTCAAATATAGTGCACGGCATCACCCTTCGTGCTTTTCCTCACATAACTCTCACATCAAGGCACGGAATGACCCTTCGTGCTCAAATAATTAGAGACATGGCACGGAAAGACCCTTCGTGCATAAATAATTAGAGACATGGCACGAAAAGACCCTTCGTGCATAATTATCAAAACATGGCACGGAAAGACCCTTCGTGCATAATCGCTCTTCCTCACCCAATCATCAGTCACAACCGATCGGGGAAGGGAATATACAACAAGATTAAACATCCCGGCAAGGGAGAACAAATCAACAATAAGTCCCAGTAAGGGAAAAATACCACACTTCCTTCTTTAACTCATCTTCTTCTCAACTATCACTTCATAATTATATTAGCAAGTAATTAGCTCAACTGTTTCACATCTTTCGAATTTAAAAGCAACTACGACTCACGGTCATGCTAGACTCCGGTGCATAGATAACCGTCACCATGCCTATACACCGTACTCCATAGTTAACACGTAGCAAATAACATCCAAATCCTAATCCCTCAAGCCAAAGTTAGAACAGACACTTACCTCGAATGCTCCAAACTCAACTCACGCTTCTAGTAGAGCTTTACCTCTTGATTCCACCACCAATCCGCTCGAATCTAGTCATAAGTTACTTAATCACATTAATAATTACTAAATGAATCATCCCCAATTCATGAAAATAGATTTTTCAAGGTTTTTCCCAAAAGGTCAAAAATACCCCCGGACCCACGTGGTCGAAACTCGAGGTTCGGACCAAAACCCGGTTACCCATTCCCCCATGAATCCAAATATATGATTTGTCTTTAAATCGGACCCCAAATTGAGGTCCAACTTCTCAATTTGTAGAAAACCTAGGTTCTACCAAAACACCCAATTTTCCCCATGAAAATCTTTGATTTGAAGTTGAAATTATGTTAAAAGATGTTAAGGGATAAAGAAATTAAGTTAGAAATCACTTACCAATCGTTTTGGAGAAGAAAAGTTGTTTGAAAATCGCCTCTTAGGTTTTGGGTTTTTGAAAAGTGAAAAATGACTGAGATTTCCGAACCTGTATACCTTTCTGAGGACCTGGCGCGGACCGCACAAAAATGTGTTGCGGCCGCGCCGAGTGGGAGAAAAATTGGGGCTTCTCTAAACCCTTCCAGCGTGGACCGCACTGTTTTGGTGCGCGGCCGCGCTGTTTGACCTGAAACCCTAGCCCTCAGACTCAGCCACGCGGACCGCACAAAAATGCATCGCGGCCGCAAGGATCCATCGCGGCCGCGCGGCTCCAGCGCGGACCGCGCGGAAATAACCGCGGCCGCGCTGGTGTCTGCAACACCTGAATCTACATTTTCTTAAGTCCAAGACCTCCTGGGCCCCATTCAAAACTCACCCGAGCCCTCGGGGCTCCAAACCAAACATGTACACAACCTTAAAAACATCTTACGGACTTACTCGTGCGATCAAATCGCCAAAATAACATCATATACATAGGATCAAGCCTCAAACACGTGATTTTCTTTCTTCAACTTTCATAACTCAAATTTTTCATTTTTAGTCCGAAACACGTCATATGACGTCCTTTTTTAGCCAAACTTTACAGATAGTGCTTAACACATATTTACGACTTGTACCGAGCGTCGGAACCAAAATACGAGCCCGATACCTATATTTTCCAACTCCTTTTCATATCAAATTTCAGAAAAACAATTTCTTTCAAAAATTCATTTCTCGGGCTTGGGACCACAGAATTTGATTCCGAGCACACGCCCAAGTCTCATATTTTTCGACGGACCCTCCGGGACCGTCGAATCACAGGTCCGGGTCCGTTTACCCAAAATGTTGACCGAAGTCAACATTATGCCTATTAATACCAAAATTCATCAAATGTTTCACATAATTCACATATTCTAACATAAAAACTTTCTGGCTACGCGCCCAAACTGCGCACGCCAATCGAGGAAACTATAAGCAAGGTTTTCAAGGCCTCGAAAGCGCGGAACAAGGAAGAACTACGGTGATGACCCTTCGGGTCGTCACACTAATGTAGCAGCAAACTCGTTCTGGACTTTGGGGACGTGCTGAAATTCTGTCTTTATGAACCTTTTCCTCAACCCTTGTATATGATGCAAGTAGGGAAGTATCTTAGAGTTCTTGGTTGCCCACTCTCCTCGAACCTGATGTATGAGCAAGTCTGAATCCCCGATCACTAGCAACTCCTGAACGTTCATGTCAATAGCCATTTTGAGCCCCAAAATGCAGGCTTCATATTCGGCCATATTATTGGTGCAAGGGAACGTGAGCTTGGCGGATACCGGGTAGTGCTGGCCGATTTCTGATACTAAGACTGTTCCTATGCCAACTCCTTTGAAATTTGTAGCTCCGTCAAAAAACAACCTCCAACCATCATAGGATTTTGCAATATCTTCTCCTATGAAATATACCTCTTCATTGGGAAAATACATTTTTAGGGGCTCATATTCTCCGTTTACGGGATTCTCGACGAGATGGTCCGCTAAGGCTTGCTAGTGGGCATGGGCTTCTGGAAGATTTACTTCAGAGGGTCCATTCTGGATATGAGATAAGTAGTGTAAGCACAGAAGTAATGCCTCAACTTCTGCGCGACCCAAGTCAGAGCACAACAAGTGCGTTCTAAAAGAGAATATCGGGCCTCGTACGGTGTGAACTTCTTACTAAGATAGTAAATGGCTTGCTCCTTTCTCCTTGTTTCATCATGTTGTCCTAAAACACAACCGAATGCTCTATCCGATACCGCAAGGTAAAACAATAGGGGTCTTCCTGGCTCAGGCGGAATGAGGACCAGCGGCGTTGATAGGTATTCCTTGATTCTGTCAAAAGCTTTCTGACAATCATCAGTCCATTTGGTAGCAGCATCCTTCTTCAACATTTGGAAGATAGGTTCACAAATGACCGTGGATTGAGCTATGAACCGGCTGATATAGTTGAGTCTTCCCAGGAAACTGATCACGTCCTTTTTGTTCTTTGGCGGCGACAATTCTTGGATAGCTTTGACCTTTGTTGGATCTAATTCTATTCCTCGGCGACTCACGATGAAACCCAATAATTTTCCAGCAAGAACCCCGAATGCACACTTGGCAGGATTCAGTTTCAGATTGTACCTCCTCAGTCTGTTGAAGAACTTTCTTAGATCTGCCATGTGATCCCTGGCTTTCTTGGATTTGATGATGACGTCATACACATATACCTCGATCTCCTTGTGTATCATGTCATGAAAGATGGTAGTCATGGCTCTCATGTAGGTGGCACCAGCGTTCTTCAAACCAAATGGCATCATCTTGTAACCGTACATTCCCCACGGCGTGATGAAAGCCATTTTCTCTGCATCTTCCTCATCCATCCATATCTGATGATACCCAACGAAACAATCAACAAAAGACTGCAACTCATGCTTGGCACAGTTGTCGATAAGAATATGTATGTTAGGCAAGGTGAAGTCGTCTTTGGGGCTAGACTGATTAAGATCCCAATAGTCAACACAAACTCTAACTTTCCCATCCTTTTTTTTTTCACTGGCACGATGTTGGCTAACCATGTCGGATACTCTACTACCCTGAGAACCTTGGCTTTGACCTGCTTGGTAACCTCTTCTTTGATTTTCAAACTCATGTCAGGTTTGAACTTCCTGAGCTTCTGCTTTACCGACGGGCATGTTGGATCTGTTGGCAGTTTGTGAGCTACAATGGATGTGTTGAGACCAGTCATATTATCATATGACCAGGCGAATATGTCTTCATATTCCTTCAGGAACACCTTGTACTCTTTCTTTTCTGATGGTGATAGGTGAACACTGATGCGCATTTCTTTTACATTCTCCGCATCTCCCAAATTAACGACCTCAGTTTCATCCAAGTTAGACTTAGGCCTATTTTCAAAATTCTCAACTCCTCTAACGACCTCTTCTGGTATATCATCCTCTTCTGAGTCCGTATTCGTTTGTTGCGTTGTCTCGTTGCAAGTCACAATCGTTGGTTCATCATCAAGGCAAGTAATAGTAATGTTGTGTAAAATAAAGTGAATGATAGAAAAATAATAAGAGCGAGATATATAATAAACTGAAATGCTTCGATTAAGACAATCAGCTAGTAAAAGTAAAGTGTGATGCATGGTGCTTTTGTTTAGCCTTGCTACCCCGAAGCTTTCCGGGCCCTGGTGGTTCTGATTGACAAATTACTGACTGAGCATTGGATCTCTTACTGTATGATGATGGTGCCAGAATGCACGAACTAACCTTTGGGGAGGGGAATAAGAATAAAGAAAAACAAAAAAAAGGTAACAAGTTAGTTCGGGTTATGAGAAGAAAATGTTGCAATATTTAAACACATTGTGCAAGAATATAAATCGTGTCCTAATTTGGGTGCCTCGTTGTGCCCGAGGTAGGCCTAGCGACAAATTAATTTGGAGAACTTATAATGCTAAATGCCTCATTTTATTGATAAAAATAAGACGAATTCACGACGATGCTGAATAACAGAAAATAAAATGTCACTAGTGGTCATTGGCCTTATTACATCATTAAAAGCAAAATAAAAGACTCCTAACTACTTGGTCCCAGAAGGACCTTCCCTAGATTTGGCATCTTTATCCCCCTCGAATAGCTTCACCATCTCGCGCAGTCCTAGCAGCAGATAAGCTTGGGCCAAATGTCCACCTGCATTCCCTTCAGCGTTCCGACAATCTTCAATCCTCTTGAGGAACTTTCCTTCTAGCTCCACTAGACCCCACTCCAAATACCCTAGTCGTTTGTTGGCACTGACAACCATATCCTTCCATTCCTCGATCAACTTTTGATGGGCTTCTTGTATTTCCCGATGCTCACTTTCACACTCTCGAATTCTCTTACGCAGTTGATTGTACTTAACACGTGCCTCAGTTTTCTCGTCGATGATTCTGTGTCCGTGAATGAACCCAGGCTGACCCATACCATTGTGATTATTTTCCAACCAACCCGAATAGTGCGACACGCAACCAGCATGATACTTGTCTGGCTCAATAGATTCTTTCCCCAAAACGAGCTTGCAATGCCACATGTGTTGAGCTTGGCATTTGTGAGGGCTATCACCGTACTGGAAATCGGCCCTAAAGTGACTCATTTTGTCGACCCTTGGTATGATTTGCTTCCTTCCATCCTGCCTCATGGCTCGGAGGGGAACGTAGGGATAAGTTCCTCTTAGACCAATGAGTATGAGAAATGGTTCATCTCGGGATCGAATAATGAATTCTTCCGTAGGGAACCATTCGACCATCCACCGTACCTAGTTTTCTTTTAGATTCTCAAATAGCTCTACCCATCTTCCAGCGTCCTCTGGCTGAGCGAACATGTTAGGCATATAATTCATACGCCTTGGATGGTGGAAGGCAATGTGATCATCCCAGTCTCTACGTAAGATCTCTTGTCGGTATTCTCCTTTCTGGAGGTGCTCCATGAGCCAGAGCTGAAGTAATAAATTGC
Organism: Nicotiana tabacum; assembly: GCF_000715075.1. NCBI lineage: Eukaryota > Viridiplantae > Streptophyta > Magnoliopsida > Solanales > Solanaceae > Nicotiana > Nicotiana tabacum. The sequence goes on from NC_134080.1 coordinate 208,392,962, forward strand.
ATCCCTCAAAATGACTAGCCTTCCGCTGACAGGTCTCCAGAGCCCGGTATATCTCAGCAACAATCATGGGCACTATGCTGAAAGGTTGTCCGCCGATTCCTTCCATCAGAGTCTTGGTTACCATGGCCAATCTGGTGTGGATCCTAGCCTTCTTCATAGGGAACACTATCATCCCCAGGAAACAAAACATGAATACAAAGACCCTTCTGTGAATATGCCCCAGTGAGGTGAGGGCAAATTCATCTGAGTAGGTGCGGTATGACTTGCTATGGCCGTACCTCTCATACAGGTAGTCGAATGGGATGTAGGAGTCTTTCAAACAGGTCAAGTCTGGGTTCTTCTTCAGTCCCATCATCTTAAGGAAACCCCGACCCTTGCGATTCTCTGGCATAAGCAAACCCGGAGTCTCCCAAGGAATACCATCTAAGCCTCCTATTTCTTCGAGCAAAGGAGTTGTTTCGAGGTTCCCGAAGAGGAATACGGACCTGTCACTATCCCAGAACAGAGTTGCAGCCTCTATGATTTTGTTATCAGGCTGGATTTCTAGAAGAGAAGGCAGATTCCCTAAGTATTTATGGATGAGTGTTTGATCAGTGGAGTGAAGATCTTCCCACCAATTCAGCAGCCTTGGATGAATGTTGGTTACCATGCCAAATTTGGGGACTTCGTGCCTCATTTTCTGCAAAACAGAGTGTTAGACCCTTACCCCACCAGACTTACTATTTAAACCAATAATTAGCATAAAAAGCATTTAGTTCTCCAAATAAATGCACAGAACATGTAGGTGTCCGTTTGGGTTTCAGGGAAATCCCGATGGACTTTGGACAAGGCTATCTTAATGAGTCATTATGCGGATAACATATCTGACTCGGCTAGGTTGACCATGATGCATGCACATTTAGACAGAGTAAGGTTTCTATTGGGGTATTAGACAGGTACCCTTGAGCGGACAACTCAAGAGGGAAAGGCACGGAACCGTCGACTGCACCGCTGATCGACTGGTTTTACCACAAATACGCCTTTGCCAAATTTAAAGGGTGATAATATTGGAAGAGCGCAACCACTCATTATAAGCGTTGCTATGGTATTTGTTTGGCACGAGTGGAATATGATGTTGAAGATGCAGTTTACAAGAATGAAACAAATTGACATGTATTTTCACGTTCATAAGATAAATGATTACAATAATTACAGTAATTACAACAGTATTGAAATAAAGCAGTAAAGGAAAGTAGTTAAAGGAAAGAAAAGACATGAAGAGCCAAGTCAGTTTCGTAGTGAAAGAATAAAAAACAGTAAGTAAAGCAATTAATGAGATAATAAAGTCACAAGCAACGTGCAATGGTAAAAGTCTAAAGAAAATCCCCAGCAGAGTCGTCATGCTGTCGACGCCCCCTTTTTCTCTAACCGTGGGGTCAGAAATCGAGTATACGACATTGGGAGGACAACTCTATTCCCTTTCGAGAATTGGGTTTAGAAGTTGAAGAGTCACCACCTAATGATTATAGTGCATTAGGACACTTTAAGAAGGGTTTGAGATGAAGAGACCAGAGATTAGGGTAAGGGCTAGAAATTATCCCGAGGGGAAGGTGTTAGGCACCCCTCAAGATCCACTAATGTGGTTCTCGGCCATGTTACAATTGTGACATTACAAGTAAACAATCAAGTCTCAAATAAGGATTCGCACATAACATTGCGACCAAGTGGAAAATTTTCGAAGGTAAGTAGAGAGGGCAGAAATTCATGAAAAAGAGATTTGAACAGTTTTACAAGAAGAGATGAAAGCAAATAAAGGGAGGGGAGTCCTAAGTTTATAATTAATATGGATCACTTCAATGCAATACCCAGTGATCACTCCTCAGAAGAGGGGTCGCACGTGATATTAGCTCATCGGTCATCATATCCATATTCTACCCTTCCCACCCCATTAAGGTATTTAAACGCGATCAGTCTCATTTACTTATTGCATGCTAGTACCCGTCCCAATCCTATTGGTCTCGGAGGCATATGGGACTACTAATCCTAAAGGGGAGGGAGTTGGGGCTTTTGCGGAGTTTCAAAAGGATAAAAAATCTAGGCGACAAGCTATAACAGATAGCAGTTAAAAGGGATACAAATAGCAGTTAAGGCTCAAGTTGGCCTCCTTATTCAAAGCAGCAGATTATTTAGCATGACTTACAAATACTGGTTCGGTTTGTATTAAACTTAACGTAGGAAGGGTGGCTAACTTATCACATGTTTTTCAGATAAGAGGTCCAAATTAGGCCTGCCTACTGGTTGTAATTATCAAAACTGATGCAATTATAAAATTTTACCCTAAGACTTGCCTAGGCGTTAAACAAAACCTATAGGCATGATATCTATAAGTTTCGGAAATAAAGAAATAGACTGACTGCAGAAAGGAATTGTCAGTTACAAAAACATAAGTTCTGTAGGTGCTTACGCATTATTGCAACTAATTTTAGACTAATTGACGATTCAAGTTAGTTAATAGCTCCTATAGGCATGCTTTCTAAGTGTCACTGATTTTAAACACTGTTATTATTATACAGAAATCCTATGTGCAGGTCATCTATATGCGATTGGTTAGTTGTTTAAATCCTATAACAAGTTTGCCTAATGACGGATGCACATGCAAAATTGCAGAAAATCCTATAGACATGGTATCTATATGAAAGTGCAGAAAATCCTATAGGCATAGTATGAAAATACAGAGTTTCAGTGATTTGTAAAACGCAGAACTTTTAGAGACAGTAATTCCTACAAGCATGATCTCTAGATGGGATACAGAATTTTGGAAATGATAACCCCTATAGGCATGACATCTAACCCTTGCATGCATAGTTCCTTGTCCTTTTCCACAAGAAAACCCCAAATGTTATTACAAGATTATTACAGACCAGAATTAATAAAAAAATAAAATACATCCGAAATTAGAATTCCAACCAAGGAGGGCCTAATTCAGACTCTCAGTCTGACATGTGTAGTAAACCATCTTTCAAGGATCCAGGTTCTGAAGCCTTCTCTTATTTGGGATGTGTCAAAGTTCCAAGGAGCTTCAAGAGCTCCGGGCAGTGCTTACACCCCAAACACCATTCCAGAGTTATAGTAAAGTGCAGTGCGGAAAAGCCAGTCCTCAGGCATCCAAGTTCAGAGGGAGCTCTAGGGTCCCAAAGCATGGCTTACCAGAGAGGGGCAGAACTTAGTACTAGGAATGAGTGCAAAGTGAAAGAGGGATTGGGGAGCCATAGCGAATGGCGGTCATACCCAGCCATAGGTGTTGACTAGCACACCCCTGACCATTTGTTTGGTCCAAACAAGTTAAGAGCAAACCTTAGAGGTCAGACCTGAGTCTAGATAGTGATTAGGATACCACCAGACCCAAATCAGGCTCAGCATATAAAGGGGAAAAGGGGAGTGGGAATTTATTCGAGTAAAGGGTTCAAAAGAACCTAGTTCAAAGTCATGGGCAGCAATAACGGAGTGCTGTCATGGCTAGAACTGTACTCTCATACAAAGGAGTAAAGGGAAGGGATTCACATGAGAAGAGCACATACAGAGTTGCAGAAACATAAGGAAAGAAAGCATAACAGACTAAGATGTAAACACATGGTGAAAGAGAGAGCATGACAGGCTAGGAAATAAACACATAGTTAAGGGGCATTATTTAACTAAGAATGACATACCAGTTGCAAGTACTAGAATAGCATAACAACAAAAGCAAGTAAACAGCCAAAAATCAGCAGGAGCAAAATCGAGTCTTCAGTAAATACTTCAGAGTTCAAAGAGAACTCAAGAATGTTTCAGAAAGTAGAAAGAGAAGAGGAGGAGAGTGCTCAATACTAGAAGTTGAGAAAGTAGTAGTAGAGAAAGTATTGAAAAGTTCGAAGTATTTTTTTGTGTATGTCCATTTTAAGAGCAAAAAGGGTAGCCCCTTTTATAGTGCAGAAGACAAGTGAGAAGAAGGTAAGAAAATAATTTTGAAAGTCAATCACATAGATTTCCCTTCAACCAAGGGATTGATTTCAAACGGGCATGACAAATAAGGAAAGGATTTTGATTTTAAATCTTTTCTAAGGCAGTATAACAGGGGTAAATACATGGAAATTCATTTAAGGAAATAGTTCAACATTACACGGTTTGGGCTAAATAAGGGAAGGCAATCAATCATAGCCAGTAAAAATCAAGGTTTGAGCTTTGGCATGAATGGATCCAACCAAGAAAAGGTGGAGAGAAACTTAATTTGAAGAAAATCATTAACAATCAATCATACCCTTTTGAAAAGGGACTCGGAATCAATCACAGGCTGGCCAAAGGCCTTTTGAAAGAAGAGAAAGTCATATAAAAACCATACAGAGACAAGAGAGAGTTGTTGCAACACTAGCAAAGAAATCAGAGTAGCAAGGAAAGTTAGGTTCATAGACTCAAAGTGAGTCTTTGAAAGAGGGTCAGGGTTCTGAATGGAACCCTAGCCCAAGCACACAGCCAAGCTTGTCAAAAACCTCCAACACTAGGGTTTTCTGACTCAAATCAGATACATAGGCGAAGAACAACAAGTAGAATAGGCTCAATAGCCTCTCTCAGAAACTCATGAGAGAATAAGCAAACAGAGAGAACAACAAGTTGGAAACACAGGGAATACATTTAGGCAAAGCTTTGTTGCTTAAACAAGTTCAGGAGAGACAAGCAATACAGGTTTAGGAAAACAGTAGAAGAATCATGCTTAGGGCTTTAAACAAAAAATCCAGTGAAGGCAGGCAAGGAGCAAAAGCTCAGTAAAAAATACAGTAGAGGGATATGCGAGGGAGACACATAAAGCATGCTTATAGAACCCAGTAGGAGAAAGAACAAAACACAAAACAGAAGAACATGCGTAATAACGGCAAAACACAAGAACATAGGAGAAGACATGCGAGGAAAGAACATAAGACATAAGCGAAAAACTCGTAAGAAACATGGCATATACGGATTCACACAAAGAAAAAAAGAAGGAGAAGAGACAGAAGTCGTTTTAAGATTTTTGAAAACCCTAAATCGAAACAGACTAGTTTTAAAAAAGAAAAAATGGGGAAAAGTTTTAAAAACTTCGAGTATAACACAGATTTACCACAGATCTAAGAAAATAAAAGAAAAAGGAACCTCGAACAGCTTTAGGGTTTCTCAGAAACCCTAGAAACGAGAAGGCTTGGAAAGGGTCTGGTCTTAAATAGGTTTGAACCATAGGTATGCTTTTTAAGGCTTGAACACGTCGGAACGGAGCCTGAGAGGCCATAGGACCTCAGATCTGTGGAGGATCTGAACGGGCATCGTTGAGGTCGAACCTCGAAATCTTGAACAACCATGATTTTGGGGTGAAGGGATGTGAGCATAGGCCGTCCATGGCCTGAGAAGCCATGGACTCCGGTGAGATTTGGTCAGAGAAGACGAGGAAGACGGCTAGGGTTTTTGAGTGTTAGAGAGCGTTTGAGAGAAAGGGAGGGTTTGAGGGTGGCGGTCGAAGAGAAATGAGAGACAGGGTTAGGTCATTCGAAATTAAAAAGGAAAGGAGGGATGAGGGCCGTTGATCAAAATGATCAACGGCCAGGATCTGAAGTTACAAACGGACGGGTTTAGAAATTGGGCTAAGGGGTCAGATCGAAATGGGAATTGGGTCGTTTAATTTGGGGCGGAATTGGGCCAATTGAGGCTACAATTGAAAGGGAGAAAAGGTTGTTATTGAAATAGAAATAGGCTAAGTGTTAAATAGTCAATTTCCCCTTTTTATTTTATAAAAATAGTAACAATGATTTAAAAAGCAAATTAAAGGTGCTGAGTTAATAAATAATATGTAAACCTTAATTTAAAATATTGGGATCAATTTATATTTAAGAAAAAAAGCTATTAAATCTTAAAGAGGCTAGCATGACAATTACATGCAATTTAGTTTTAAAATACCAAATGAATTTGTAAAAATATGCAAAAATCATGCCAACTATATTTGAGGTAATTATGAGAATAAAGTAAATTATTTTCCAAAATGGCAAGTTTTGGGAATAACTATTGGGATTTTATGATGTAAAAATAGGTTGTATATTGATTTAAAAATTATTAAAATGCCAAAACCCTTTGGGGTACTTATATATGCACATATATGTCATTTTGAAATATATAGGGAAAAATTGGGTATCAACAGCTACCCCTTTTTACCCGAGGAGGATGAAAGCGTTGTCGGGTAAAGACAAGATGGTCAATTTTCACCGGATCGGTGATTGAAAAGAGTTTTGACCGAGCCCTGGCTTCTGAGCTGCCTACATATCCCTGGTTTTACAAGAATCATTCCATATGTAGTTTAAGAACCATTGACGGAGTGTGTCGATGGAGATTCGAAAAGACGGATGAAATGATTAGATTTGAATAGGCTTCGGAGGACCGGAGCGGGATCGCTCCTGCTGAGACGGCCGTTTGCTAGCCGGTGTACCTGCAAATGAGCAAAGCAGCATATATTGTGCATAATTAAAACATGATGCAAGTTCTCGTTGGACCATGAATGTTGTCTTCGGACGGTTAGGATGACGTCCTCGGACTATGATGTCCTGGGCCATGAAGAGCATAAAAGTAAAGATTCGTAGGCCATGAAATGGTGTTCTCGAGTTATGCCGATGGTGCCTCCAAACTATGACGCCTTTGAATAAGTTGACGATTTTTCAGCCCATGAGAAGGTGGCAATCTTTTAGCCAAATAAATGCAAAGGGTGGCGATCTTTCAGCTAAAGCGAGAATTTAAATGCAGGTGGCGATATTTCAGCCGTTCGAAATATAAAGTGGCGATGTTTCAGCCATGCAAGATGGAGACAATGCTTAGTCTCGTAAGGCAGATGAGTAGCCTTATGCAGAATGGAGGTAGAGCTTAACCTCGAAAGGCAGATAAGTAGCCTTATGCAAAAATGCAGATGGAGACAGAGCTTAGTCTCGAAAGGCAGATAAGTTGCCTTATGCAGGATGGAGGTAGAGCTTAACCTCGGAAGGTAGATAAGTAACCTTATGCAAAATGCAGATAGAGACAGAGCTTAGTCTCGAAAGGCAGATAAGTAGCCTTATGCAGGATGGAGGTAGAGCTTAACCTCGGAAGGCAGATAAGTAACCTTATGCAAAATACAGATGGAGACAGAGCTTAGTCTCGAAAAGGTAGATAAGTAGCCTTATGCAGGATGGAGGTAGAGCTTAACCTCGGAAGGTACATAGATAGCCTTATGCAAAATGCAGATGGAGACAGAGCTTAGTCTCGAAAGGCAGATAAGTAGCCTTATGCAGGATGGAGGTAGAGCTTAACCTCGAAAGGCAGATAAGTAGCCTTATGCAAAAATGCAGATGGAGACAGCGCTTAGTCTCGAAAGGCAGATAAGGTAGCCTTATGCGATGCAGAATGGAGGTAGAGCTTAACCTAGAAAGGCAGATAAGTAGCCTAATGCAAAATGCAGATGGAGACAGAGCTTAGTCTCGAAAGGCAGATAAGTAGCCTTATACGATGCAGAATGGAGGTAGAGCTTAACCTCGAAAGGCAGATAAGTAGCCTTATGCAAAAATGCAGATAGAGACAGAGCTTAGTCTCGAAAGGTAGAAAGGTAGCCTTATGTGATGCAGATGGAGGTAGAGCTTAAACTCGGAAGGCGAAAAGGTAGCCTTGTGCAATGCAGGGATGTAAAAGGATGATTAGTAGTAAGATCTCTTAGCTGATAACCGATTACGACAATATGATTGCTGGGGAGATTGTGTATGGATAGCAATTGCGGGCAAGTGATGATTCTGAGAAGTTGCATTCTTGGGAAAGTATGCGTTCATAAATATACCTGACGATATTGTTAGTCGAGTGCCTACATCCAAAGAAAAATCGTGAGTTCTGTAAGGGGAAAGGTTAGTTCGTCTTCCCCGGGCCTTTGACGTTGTGTGTTATTGGGGTAGCGTCGCTAAACAATAGCAATTCGGATAATAGTTATGCATGCTCTAGTAAATATATATTCAAAAATAGTTTTCTTTAGATGAACCAACGACTGCGATGTGGTTCAAGACATTGCAACCTCTTTTCTCCGGAATTTTGAGGGTCCTCCTCAAAATTCTGCCCCAGTTTGATGAGCGGACATTTCTGACGGCTGTGCTAAATGACTAAAAACATCTTTGGAATTTTGAGGGTCCTCCTCAAAATTCTGCCCCAGTTTACTGGGCTGGCGCTTCTGGCGATGCATGAACCAAAATTAACTTCGGAATTTTGAGGGTCCTCCTCAAAATTCTGCCCCAGTTCCAATAGCGGGAAAAATGGAATTTTTTTTAAATTATGACAGAACCCATAGGGCTGCCTACGTATTCCCTCTTAAACGAGAATCAGGTCAGGCGTAGTTCAAATTACATCATTAAGGGAATCATAAGTGGTTACACATAATATCGTTTCACTACATCTGAATTGATTGGCTTCGGCCAGACTTCTCCATCCATCTCCGCAAGAATAAGGGCTCCTCCAGTTAGAACCCGGTGAACCATGTACGGACCCTGCCAATTAGGAGAGAACTTCCCCTTGGCTTCATCTTGATGTGGGAAGATTTTCTTCAACACCAGTTGCCCCGGTGTAAACTTCCTTGGCTTAACCCTTTTGTTGAAGGCTCTGGACATTCTGTTCTGATACAACTGACCGTGGCAAACCGCATTCATCCTTTTTCCATCTATAAGGGCTAACTGCTCATAGCGACCTTTTACCCATTCTGCATCATCCAATTCTACTTCTTGTATGATCCTTAAGGAGGGAATTTCTACCTCGGCGGGGATGACCGCCTCTGTACCATAAACTAGCATGTAGGGAGTTGCTCCGGTCAACATGCGAACTGTGGTGCGGTATCCCAATAAGGCGAATGATAATTTCTCATGCCATTGTTTGTTCCTTTCGACCATCTTCCTTAGTATCTTCTTGATATTCTTGTTGGTTGCTTCCACAGCTCCATTCATCTATGGCATGTAGGCTGAAGAGTTCTTATGTTTGATCTTGAAAGTTTCACACATTGCTTTCATCAAGTCATTGTTGAGATTGGAACCATTATCGGTGATGATTGATTCCGGAACCCCGAACCGACAAACAATGCGGTCGCGGACGAAACCCGCCACAACCTTCTTAGTGACCGCCTTGTATGATGATGCGTCGACCCATTTGGTAAAATAATCTATTTCCACTAAGATGAACCTGTGCCCATTTGATGCGGCAGGCTCGATAGGTCCGATAACATCCATTCCCCAAGCGGCGAATGGCCATGGTGAGCTTGTCGCAGTAAGCTCGTTTGGAGGCGCCTTTATCATATCTGCATGTATCTGACAGCGATGGCATTTACGAACATACTGGATACAGTCTGTTTCCATAGTCATCCAAAAATACCCTGCTCGGAGTATCTTTTTTGCAAAGACAAAACCATTTATGTGCGGCCCGCAGGTCCCTGCATGCACCTCGTCCAATAGCTTGGATGCTTTGCTTCGACACACCTTAGTAGACCCAAATCGGGAGTCCTCATGTACAGGATTCCTCCACTGTGAAAAAAGTTGCTGGATAGCCTATGAAGTGTACGCTTCTGAGTAGCGTTGGCAAGTCCTGGATATTCCCCTGTTGTCAAGTACTCTTTGATGTCATGGAACCATGGTTTTCCATCTACTTCTTCCTCAACGTGGGCACAATAAGCTGGCTGATCATGAATCTTTACTAGGATGGGATCAATGAAATTTGTATCTGGATGCTAGATCATGGACGATAAAGTAGCTAATGCATCAGCAAACTCGTTCTGGACTCTGGGGATGTGCTGAAATTCTGTCTTTGTGAACCTTTTCCTCAACCCCTGTATATGATGCAAGTAGGGAAGTATCTTAGAGTTCTTGGTTGCCCACTCTCCTCGAACCTGATGTATGAGCAAGTCTGAATCCCCGATCACTAGCAACTCCTGAATGTTCATGTCAATAGCCATTTTGAGACCCAAGATGCAGGCCTCATATTCGGCCATATTATTGGTGCAAGGGAACCTAAGCTTGGCGGATACCGGGTAGTGCTGGCCGGTTTCTGATACTAAGACTGCTCCTATGCCAACTCCTTTGAAATTTGTAGCTCCGTCGAAAAACAACCTCCAACCATTATAGGATTCTGAATATCTTCTCCTATGAAAGATACCTCTTCATCGGGAAAATACGTTTTTAGGGGCTCGTATTCTCCGTTTACGGGATTCTTGGCGAGATGGTCCGCCAAGGCTTGCCCTTTGATTACTTTCTGGGTCACGTAAACAAAGTCTAATTCACTTAGCAGGATCTGCCACTTAGCGAGCTTGCTAGTGGGCATGGGCTTCTGGAAGATATACTTTAGAGGGTCTATGCTGGATATGAGATAAGTAGTGTAAGCACAGAAGTAATGCCTCAACTTCTGCGCGACCCAAGTCAGAGCACAACAAGTGCGTTCTAAAAGAGAATACCGGGCCTCGTACGGTGTGAACTTCTTACTGAGATAGTAAATGGCTTGCTCATTTCTCCCTGTTTTATCATGTTGTCCTAAAACACAACCGAATGCTCTATCCGATATCGCAAGGTAAAGCAATAGGGGTCTTCCTGGCTCAGGCGGAATCAGGACCGGTGGCGTTGATAGGTATTCCTTAATTCTGTCAAAAGCTTTCTGACAATCATCAGTCTATTTGGTAGCAGCATCCTTCTTCAACATTTGGAAGATAGGTTCACAAATGACCGTGGATTGAGCTATGAACCGGCTGATATAGTTGAGTCTTCCCAGGAAACTTATCACGTCCTTTTTGTTCTTTGGCGGCGACAATTCTTGGATAGCTTTGACCTTTGTTGGATCCAATTCTATTCCTCGACGACTCACGATGAAACCCAATAATTTTCTAGCAGGAACCCCGAATGCACACTTGGCAGGATTCAGTTTCAGATTGTACCTCCTCAGTCTGTTGAAGAACTTTCTTAGATCTGCCATGTGATCCCTGGCTTTCTTGGATTTGATGATGACATCATCCACATATACCTCGATCTCCTTGTGTATCATGTCATGAAAAATGGTAGTCATGGCTCTCATGTAGGTGGCACCAGCGTTCTTCAAACCGAATGGCATCATCTTATAAAAATACATTCCCCACGGCGTGATGAAAGCCGTTTTCTCTGCATCTTCCTCATCTATCCATATCTGATGATACTTAGCGAAACAATCAACAAAAGACTGCAACTCATGCTTGGCGCAGTTGTCGATAATAATATGTATGTTAGGCAAGGGGAAGTCGTCTTTGGGGCTGGCCCGATTAAGATTCCAGTAGTTAACACAAACTCTAACTTTTCCATCCTTTTTTGTCACTGGCACGATGTTGGCTAACCATGTCGGATACTCTACTACCCTGAGAACCTTGGCTTTGACTTGCTTGGTAACCTCTTCTTTGATTTTCAATCTCATGTCGGGTTTGAATTTCCTGAGCTTCTGCTTTACCGGCGGGCATGTTGGATCTATTGGCAGTTTGTGAGCTACAATGCATGTGCTGAGACCAGTCATATCATCATATGACCAGGCGAATATGTCTTCATATTCCTTCAGGAACTCCTTGTACTCTTTCTTTTCTGATGTTGACAGGTGAACACTGATGCACATTTCTTTTACATTCTCCGCATCTCCCAGATTAATGACCTCAGTTTCATCCAAGTTAGACAGCCTATTTTCAAAATTCTCAACTCCTCTAACGACTTCTTCTGGTATATCATCCTCTTCTGAGTCTGTATCCGTTTGTTGCGTTGTCTCATTGTAAGTCACAATCGTTAGTTCATCATCAAGGTAAGTAATAGTAATGCTATGTAAAATTAAGTGAATGATAGAAAAATAATAAGAGCGAGCTATATAATAAACTGAAATGCTTCGATTAAGACAATCAGCTAGTAAAAGTAAAGTGTGATGCATGGTGCTTTTGTTTAGACTTGTTATCCCGAAGCTTTCCGGGCCCTGGTGGTTCTGATTGACCTATTGCTGACTGAGCATTGGATCTCTTACTGTATGGTGATGGTGCCAGAATGCACGAACTAACCTTTGGGGAGGGGAATAAGAATAAAGAAAAACAAAAAAAAGGTAACAAGTTAGTGCGGGTTATGAGAAGAAAATGTTGCAATATTTAAACACATTGTGGAAGAATATAAATCGCGCCCTAATTTGGGTGCCTCGTTGTGCCCGAGGTAGGCCTAGCGACAAATTAATTTGGAGAACTTATAATGCTAAATGCCTTATTTTATTGATAAAAATAAGACGAATTCACGACGATGCTGAATAACAGAAAATAAAATGTCACTAGTGGTCATTGGCCTTATTACATCATTAAAAGCAAAATAAAAGACTCCTAACTACTTGGTCCCAGAAGGACCTTCCCCATATTTGGCATCTTTATCCCCCTCGAACAGCTTCACCAGCTCGCGCAGTCCTAGCAACAGATAAGCTTGGGCCAAATGTCTGCCTGCATTCCCTTCAACGTTCCGACAATCTTCAATCCTCTTGAGGAACTTTCCTTTCAACTCCACTAGACCCCGCTCCAAATACCCTAATCGTTTGTTGGCGCTGACAGCCATATCCTTCCATTCCTCTATCAACTTTTGATGGGCTTCTTGTATTTCCCGATGCTCACTTTCACACTCTCGAATTCTCTTGCGCAGTTGATTGTACTTAACCCGTGCCTCAGTTTTCTCGTCGATTATTCTGTGTCCGTGAATGAACCCGGGCTGACCCATACCATTGTGATTATCTTCCAACCAACCCTAATAGGACGGCACGCAACCAGTGTGATACTTGTCTGGCTCAATAGACTCTTTCCCCAAAACGAGCTTGCAATGCCACATGTGTTGAGCTTGGAATTTGTGAGGGCTATCATCGTCCTGGAAATCGGCCCTAAAGTGACTCATTTTGTCGACCCTTGGTATGATTTGCTTTCTTCCAGCCTGCCTCATGGCTCGGAGGGGAACATAGGGATAAATTCCTCTTAGACCAATGAGTATGAGAAATAGTGCGTCTCGGGATCGAACAATGAATTTTTCCATAGGGAACCATTCGACCATCCACTGTACCTGGTTTTATTTTAGATTCTCAAATAGCTCTACCCATCTTCCAGCGTCCTCTGGCTGAGCAAACATGTTAAGTATATAATTCATACGCCTTGGTTGGTGGAAGGCAATGTGATCATCCCAGTCTCTACATAAGATCTCTTGTCGGTATTCTCCTTTCTGGAGGTGCTCCATGAGCCATAGCTGAAGTAATAAATTGCATCCCTCAAAATGACTGGCCTTCCGCTGACAGTTGTCTAGAGCCCGGTATATCTCAGCAACAATCATGGGCACTATGCTGAAAGGCTGTCCGCCGATTCCTTCCATCAGAGTCTTGGTTACCATGGCCAATCTGGTGTGGATCCTAGCCTTCTTCATAGGGAACACTATCATCCCCAGGAAACAAAACATGAATACAAATACCCTTCTATGAATATGCCCCAGTGAGGTGAGGGCAAATTCATCTAAGTAGGTGCGGTATGACTTGCTATGGTCGTACCTCTCGTACAGATAGTCGCATGGGATGTAGGAGTCTTTCAAATAGGTCAAGTCTGGGTTCTTCTTCAGTCCCATCATCTTAAGGAAACCCCTACCCTTGCGATTCTCTGGCATAAGCAAACCCGGAGTCTCCCAAGGAATACCAACTAAGCCTCCTATTTCTTCGAGAAAAGGAGTCATTTTGAGGTTCCCGAAGCAGAATACGGACCTGTCACTATCCCAGAACAGAGTTGCAGCCTCTATGATTTTGTTATCAGGCTGGATTTCTAGAAGAGAAGGTAGATTCCCTAAGTATTTGCGGACGAGTGTCTGATCACTGGAGTGAAGATCTTCCCCCCAATTCAGCAGCCTTAGATGAATGTTGGTTACCATGCCAAATTTGGGGACTTCGTGCCTCATTTTCTGCAAAACAGAGTGTTAGACCCTTACCCCGCTAGACTCGACTATTTAAACCAATAATTAGCATAAAAAGCATTTAGTTCTCCAAATAAATGCACAAAACAGGTAGGTGTCCGTTTGGGTTTCAGGGAAACCCGATGGACTTTGGACAATGCTATCTTAATGAGTCATTATGCGGACAACATAACTAACTCGTCTAGGTTTGACCATGATGCATGCACATTTAGACAGAGTAAGGTTTCTATTGGGGTATTAGACAGGTACCCTTAAGCGGAAAACTCAAGAGGGAAAGGCACGGAACCGTCGACTGCACCGCTGATCAACTGGTTTTACCGCAAATACGCTTTTGCCAAATTTAAAGGGTAATAATATTGGAATAGCACAACCACTCATTATAAGCGTTGTTATGGTATTTGTTTGACACGAGTGGAATATGATATTGAAGATGCAGTTTACAAGAATGAAACAAATTGACATGTATTTTCACGTTCATAAGATAAATGATTACAATAATTGCAGTAACTACAATAGTATTGAAATAAAGCAGTAAAGGAAAGTAGCTAAAGGAAAGAAAAGACATGAAGAGCCAAGTCAGTTTCGTAGTGAAAGAATAAAAAACAGTAAGTAAAGCAATTAATGAGATAATAAAGTCACAAGTAACGTGCAATGGTAAAAGCCTAAAGAAAATCCCCAGCAGAGTCGCCATGCTGTCGACGCGCCCTTTTTCTCTAATCGTGGGGTCAGAAATCGGGTATACGACATTGGGAGGACAAATCTATTCCCTTTAGAGAATTGGGTTAAGAAGTTGAAGAGTCGTCACCTAATAATTATAGTGCATTAGGACACTTTAAGAAGGGTTTGAGATGAAGAGACCTGAGATTAGGGTAAGGGCTAGAAATTATCCCGAGAGGAAGGTGTTAGGCACCCCTTAAGATCCACTAGTGCGGTTCCCGGCCATGTTATAATTGTGACTTTACAAGTAAACAATCAAGGCTCAAATAAGGATTTGCACATAACATTGCGACCAAGTTGAAAATTTTCGAAGGTAAGTAGAGAGGGCAGAAATTCATGAAAAAGAGATTTGAACAGTTTTACAAGAAGAGATGAAAGCAAAGAAAGGGAGGGGAGTCCTAAGTTTATAATTAATATGGATCACTTCAATGGAATACCCAGCGATCACTCCTTAGAAGAGGGTCGCACGTGATATTAGCGCATCGGTCATCATATTCATATCTACCCGTCCCACCCCATTAAGGTGTTAAAGCGCGAAATGGTATCGTTACTTATTGCATGCTATTACCCGTCCCAATCCTATCAGTCCCGGAGGCATATGGGACTACTAATCCTAAAGGGGAGGGAGTTGGGGCTTTTGCGGAGTTTCAAAAGGATAAAAAATCTAGGCGACAAGCTATAACAGATAGTAGTTAAAAGGGATACAAATAGCAGTTAGGCTCAAGTTGGCCTCCTTATTCAAAGAAGTAGATTATTTATCATGACTTACAAATACTGGTTCGATCTGTATTAAACTTAACGTAGGAAGGGTGGCTAACTTATCACATGTTTTTTAGATAAGAGGTCCAAATTAGGCCTGCCTGCTGGTTGTAATTATCAAAACTGATGCAATTATAAAATTTTACCCTAAGACTTACCTAGGCGTTAAACAAAACCTATAGGCATGATATCTATAAGTTTCGGAAATAAAGAAGTAGATTGATTGTAGAAAGGAATTGTTAGTTACAAAAACATAAGTTCTGTAGGTGCTTACGCATTATTGCTACTAATTTTAGACGAATTGGCGATTCAAGTTAGTTAATAGCTCCTATAGGCATGCTTTCTAAGTGTCACTGATTTTAAACACTGTTATTATTATACAGAAATCCTATAGGCAGGTCATCTATATGCGATTGGTTAGTTGTTTAAATCCTATAACAAGTTTTGCTAATGACGGATGCATATGCAAAATTGCAGAAAATCCTATAGACATGGTATCTATATGAAAGTGCAGAAAATCCTATAGGCATAGTATGAAAATGCAGAGTTTCAGTGATTTGTAAAACGAAGAACTTTTAGAGACAGTAATTCCTACAAGCATGATCTCTAGATGGGATACAGAATTTCGGAAATGATACCACCTATAGGCATGACATCTAACCCTTGCATGCATAGTTCCCTGTCCTTTTCCACAGGAAAACTCTAAATGTTATTACAAGATTATTACAGACCAGAATTAATCAAAAAATAAAATACATCCGAAATTAGAATTCCAACCAAGGAGGGCCTAATTCAGACTCTCAGTCTGACATGTGTAGTAAACCATCTTTCAAGGATCCAGGTTCTGAAGCCTTCTCTTATTTGGGATGTGTCAAAGTTCCAAGGAGCTACAAGAGCTCCAGGCAGTACTTACACCCCAAACACCATTCCAGAGTTATAGTAAAGTGCAGTGCAGAAAAGCCAGCCCTCAGGCATCCAAGTTCAGAGGGAGCTCTAGGGTCCCAAAGCATGGCTTACCAGAGAGGGGCAGAACTTAGAACTAGGAATGAGTGCAAAGTGAAAGAGGGATTGGGGAGCCATAGTGAATGGTGGTCATACCCAGCCATAGGTGTTGACTGGCACACCCTTGACCATTAGTTTGGTCCAAACAAGTTAAGAGCAGACCTTAGAGGTCAGATCTGAGTCTAGATGGTGATTAGGACACCACCAGACCCAAATCAGGCTCATCATATAAAGGGGAAAAGGGGAGTGGGAATTGATTCGAGTAAAGGGTTCAAAAGAACCTAGTTCAAAGTCATGGGCAGCAATAACGGAGTATTGTCATGGCTAGAACTATACTCTCATACAAAGGAGTAAAGGAAAGGGATTCATATGAGAAGAGCACATACAGAGTTGCAGAAACATAAGGAAACAAAGCATAACAGTCTAAGATGTAAACACATGGTGAAAGAGAGCGCATGACAGGCTAGGAAATAAACACATAGTTAAGGGGCATTATTTAACTAAGACTGACATACCAGTTGCAAGTATTAGAATAGCAGAACAACAAAAGCAAGTAAACAACTAAAAATCAGCAGGAGCAAAATCGAGTCTTTAGCAAATACTTGAGAGTTCAAAGAGAACTCAAGAATGTTTCAGAAAGTAGAAAGAGAAGAGGAGCAGAGTGCTCAATACTAGAAGTTGAGAAAGTAGTAGTAGAGAAAGTATTGAAAAGTTCGAAGTCTTTTTTTGTGTATGTCCGTTTTAAGTACAAAAGGGGTAGCCGCTTTTATAGTGCAGAAGACAAGTGAGAAGAAGGTAAGAAAATAATTTTGAAAGTAAATCACACAGATTTCCCTTCAGCCAAGGGATTGATTTCAAACAGGCATGACAAATAAGGAAAGGATTTTGATTTTAAATCTTTTCTAAGGCAGTATAACAGGGGTAAATACATGAAAATTCATTTAAAGAAATCGTTCAACATTACACGATTTGGGCTAAATAAGGGAAGGCAATCAATCACAGCCAGTAAAAATCAAGGTTTGAGCCTTGGCATGAATGGATCCAACCAAGAAAAGGTGAAGAGAAACTTAATTTGAAGATAATCATTAACAATCAATCATACCCTTTTGAAAAGGGACTCAGAATCAATCACAGGCTGGCCAAAGGCCTTTTGAAAGAAGAGAATGTCATATAAAAACCATACAGAGACAAGAGAGAGTTGTTGCAACACTAGCAAAGAAATCAGAGTAGCAAGGAAAGTTAGGTTCATAGACTCAAAGTGAGTCTTTGAAAGAGGGTCAGGGTTCTGAATGGAACCCTAGCCCAAGCACACAGCCAAGCTTGTCAAAAACTTCCAACACTAGGGTTTTCTGACTCAAATCAGATACATAGGCGAAGAACAACAAGTAGAATAGGCTCAATAGCCTCTCTCAGAAACTCATGAGAGAATAAGCAAACAGAGAGAACAACAAGTTGGAAACACAGGGAATACATTTAGGCAAAGCTTTGTTGCTTAAACAAGTTCAGGAGAGACAAGCAATACAGGTTTAGGAAAACATTAGAAGAATCATGCTTAGGGCTTTAAACAAAAAATCCAGTGAAGGCAGGCAAGGAGAAAAAGCTCAGTAAAAAATACAGTAGAGGGATAGGCGAGGGAGACACATAAAGCATGCTTATAGAACCCAGTAGAGAAAGAACAAAACACAAAACAGAAGAACATGCGTAATAGCGGCAAAACACAAGAACATAGGAGAAGACATGCGAGGAAAGAACATAAGACATAAGCGAAAAACTCGTAAGAAACATGGCATATACGGATTCACACAAAGAAAAGAAGAAGGAGAAGAGACAGAAGTCGTTTTAAGATTTTTGAAAACCCTAAATCGAAACAGACTAGTTTTAAAATAGAAAAATTGGGGAAAAGTTTTAAAAACTTCGAGTATAACACAGATTTACCACAGATCTAAGAAAATAAAAGAAAAAGAACCTCGAACAGCTTTAGGGGTTCTTAGAAACCCTAGAAACGAGAAGGTTTGGAAAGGGTCTGGTCTCGAACAGGTCTGAGCCATAGCTATGCTTTTTAAGGCTCGAACACGTCGGAACGGAGCCGGAGACTCCATAGGACCTCAGATCTGTGGAGGATCTGAACGGGCATCGTTGAGGTCTAACCTCGAAATCTCGAACAACCATGATTTGGGGGTGAAGGGAGGTGAGCATAGGCCGTTCATGGCCTGAGAAGCCATGGACTCCGGTGAGATTTAGTCGGAGAAGACGAGGAAGACGGCTAGGGTTTTTGAGTGTTAGAGAGCGTTTGAGAGAAAGGGAGGGTTTGAGGGCTGCGGTCGAAGAGAAATGAGAGATAGGGTTAGGTCGTTCGAAATTAGAAAGGAAAGGAGGGATGCGGGCAGTTGATCAAAATGATCAACGGCCAGGATCTGAAGATACAAACGGACGGGTTTAGAAATTGGGCTAAGGGGTCGGGTCGAAATGGGAATTGGGTCGTTTAATTTGGGGCGGAATTGGGCCAATTGAGGGTACAATTGAAAGGGAGAAAAGGCTGTTATTGAAATAAAAATAAGCTAAGTGTTAAATTGCCAATTTCCCCTTTTTTATTTTATAAAAATAGTAACAATGATTTAAAAAGCAAATTAAAGGTACTAAGTTAATAAATAATATGTAAACCTTAATTTAAAATATTGGGATCAATTTATATTTAAGAAAAAATGCTATTAAATCTTAAAGAGGCTAGCATGGCAATTACATACAATTTAGTTTTAAAATACCAAACGAATTTGTAAAAATATGCAAAAATCATGCCAACTATATTTGAGGTAATTATGAGAATAAAGTAAATTATTTTCTAAAATGGCAAGTTTTGGGAATAACTATTGGGATTTTATGATGTAAAAATAGGCCGTAAATTGATTTAAAAATCATTAAAATGCCAAAACCCTTTGGGGTGCTTATATATGCACATATATGTCATTTTGAATATATATAGGGAAAAATTGGGTATCAACACATAGCACACTGCTGTAGCCAAAAACCAGCAACTAAAATGGCCTAGAAATGTTTTGAAACCACCCTGAAACTCACACGAGCCCCTCGGGACACCGTCCGAACATACCAACAAGTCTCAAAATATATCACAGACTTAGTCGATGCCTCAAATCACATCAAACAATACTAAAAAAACGAATCAACAATCCGTGTCTAATGAAACTAAGAAATTCCAATTTCTATATTCAATGCGAAAACCTATCAAATCACTTCCGATTGACATCAAATTTTGCACACAAGTCACATTCGACGTTACAAACCTACTCCAATTTCTAGCATCAGAATTCGTCCCTGATATCAAAAAGTCCACCCCCCGGTCAAACTTCTCAAAAACCTTCAAATTTATAACTTTCGCCAAATGACCCCGAAATGACCTATGGAGCTCCAAATCCACTTCCGGACATGCTCCCAATATCAGAATCACCATACGAAGCTATTCCTAGACTCAGAATCCCAAACGGACATCGATAACATTGAAATACACCTCAACCCAAATTTATGAAATTCTACCAAAATGCCAACTTCCACAATAGGCGTTGAAATGCTCTCGAGTCATCCAAAACTCGATCTGAACATACTCCCAAGTCCAAAATCATCATACGAACCTGTTGGAACCTTAAAATCCCAATTCTGAGGTCGTTTAGTCAAAATCACTTTAGTCAATTCTTCCAACTTAAAGCTTCCGAAATGAGAATTTTCTTTCCAAATCAACTCCAAACTTTCCGAAATTAAATTCTGACCATGCATGCAAGTCATAATACCTGAAGTGAAGCTACTCAGGGCCTCACACCCCTGAACGACGTGCTAGAGCTCAAAATGTTCGGTCGGGTCGTTACATATATATAGCCATAAGGCTCGTTGCGGCGTGCAATCTGATTCACGCATACACACACACATACACACATGTATATATGTATATATTTAATCAAATACTCTCACTAGGGGTGTGTACAGCTCAGGAAGGCTCCTTCAGCCCAAGTTGTAATCCGCACGGACAACTCACGTGCTATAGTGTCAATATTAGGATCTGCACGAACAACTCATGTGTTTTAGTATCAATATTCTCGCAATCAGGCTCTCAGCCTCACTCAGTCATCAATCTCTTCAGTCTCTCGGGCTCACAATGTCATGAAACTAGCCTAAAATGATGATATGATGTGTCAATGAATAGCAACATAGACTGAGATATGATATGGAATGAATGAACATGATTGAGTATGAAATTTCAATTTAAACAAATAACTCAACAACAGAAATGATCTCAATGGGTCCCAACAGAATAGGCATGAAGCCTAGACATGGTTTCTAATGGACCTCAACTCAATAGCTCTAGTACGTAGAGATTTCATAGTTACAAATAAGATCAGATAACTACACATTAGCACAGGGATACGGAGTCACAATACCCGTGGTGCACACCCATCACCTAGCATGTGTGTCACCTCAACACCAAACACATAACACATAATTCGGGGTTTCATACCCCCAGCACCAAGTTTAGAAGTATTGCTTACCTTGAACAAGCCAAATCCTATGCCGAGCGAGCCAAACAACGCTCCACAATGACATCCTGCGTGTACCAACCTCCGAACGGTTCGAAACTAGCCAAAAGCAACTCAAATACATCAAATAACGCCCAAAGAAATAATTACAAATGATAAAGGTCGAATCTTTAATCAAAAACCCAAAAGCCCAACCCAGGCATACACCTCGGAACCTGATAAAACTCACAAAATCCGACAACTCATCCAATTACGAGTCCAACCATACTAGTTTCACTCAAATCCGACTCCGAATCGATGTTCAAAACTTAAAAATTCGCTTTATGAAATTTTAAACAAAAATCCCCAATTTCTCTTTAAAACTCATGATCCGGTTACCAAATATGAAGATAAAATCTCAAAATATAATCAAAACCGAGTGCAAAACACTTACCCGAATCCTTGTGATGAAATTTACCTCCAAAATTGCCTCAATCCGAGTCCCACATTTCAAAATATGTACAAAACGACCAAACCCTCGATTTAAAGGCTTCTGCCCAGCCATTTCCGCTTTTGTGGACACATGAGCCGCTTCTGCGACACAAGCTTTGACTTCTGTGGACTTCACTAGCAAGCTGACCCCTCGCACCTGCGGATCTCCATCTGCTTCTGTGCAACTGCAGGTGCGAAACCAAACATGCTTCTACGCTCAATCTCGCTTCTACGCCCAAGACCTTCGTTTCTGTGGGCCGTAGATGCGCCCCAATTTCCGCTTCTGCGATCTATTCCAGCCAACATGTTTGCGCTTCTGCTACCACCTGTCTGCATTTGTGGAGTCGCATTTGTGCCAATTATTTCACAGATGCGGAAACACCAAAACCAGCACACCTACAGCAATGCAACAAGAAACGGAAATTATCTTAACCTCGTCCGAAACTCACCTGAACCCCTCAGGACCCCATCCGAATATACCGACAAGTCAAATAACATAATAGGGACCTACTTGAGGCCTCAAATTACGCATAACAACATCAAAACAATGAATCGCACCTCAAATCAAATTTTATGAACCTTGAACTTTTAACTTCCAAAACTCGCACCGAAACATACCAAATCAGACCGGAATGAGCCCAAATTTTGCACACAAGTCCCAAATGACATAACGAAGCAATTCTAATTCTCGGAACCACAATCCAAATCCAATATCCTCAAAGTCAACTCTCGGTCAAACTTATGAACTTTTCAAACCTTTAAATTTCCAACTTTCGCTAATTAGTGTTGAATCCTTTTAGGAACATCCAAATGCCAATCCGGGCATACACCTGAGTTTAAAATCACCATCCAGACCTAACGGAATTGTCAAAACTCTAATCCGGGGTCAATTACTAAAAAGTCAAACTTGTTAAACTCTTCCAATTTAAAGTTTCCTAGTTAAGAATTATTCTTCCAAATCAATTTCAAATAACCTGAAAACCAAAACCAACTGTCGCGTCCCATTTTTTCCCTCTCCGCGAGGAGAGAGAGAAGTCCGGGTTCCGATATTCATGGGGGTAATCACTTATTTTATTTTGGGAATTTGGGTTTTTGAAGAGTCGTCACCTAACGGATTATGGTGCATTAGGGCACCTAGAGCGATTAACTCTTAGACTAGTTTGCATTACCAGAGATTTAGGGTAAGGGCTCGAAGTAACCTTGAGGGGAAGGTGTTAGGTACCCCTCGCGGTCCACAACAGTTGGTGCCGGCCAAACTTAAACTATGTAAATTAGTCCTTTTAACCAATAAATAGCTTAAACACGTACTTGCAAATAAAGGCATGTTTTGGATATTGTAAGGATATGTAAGGTTCAAGTAATGAAAACAAGGAAAAGGTTTGAACGTATATAAAGAGAAGTAAATTTGTTTATAAAATATAAGAGTTGGAAAGAGGAGTCCTAGGTTGGTTAGCCTATAGGATCACCCCACACAATGTCCGATAAAAACTCCTCAATGAGGGACTACACGTGACATTAGCGCGTAGTCATCATATCCTTACTACCCAATTCCCTCCCCTTGGTCATGGCCTAAAGCGTTCTAATAACCTTGACAAATGTCTTATGCATGCACTACCCCTCCCTTCCTTGTGGCCCTGGAGATATTTTAGGACCTCTACTTTTGGACAGTTCTAGACCTTCCTAAGGTTTTAAAAGATAAAAGTCTAGGCGTCAATCAAGAACAATTAGGACTGCATTCAAAAAGGACAAATTATAGGCTCACAATCACCTTCACAAATATAACAAGTAAATGCACGTCTTCAAATAACAAACAGGTATTTAAGAGAAAATCCTAGAACATGGTATCTAGGTGAGCAGGAATTATACAGTATTGAACTAAGACAAAGTATCAAAATCCTATTTAGCTTGCCTACTGATTTGGACCTGTTAAATGTGAATAGTTTTAAATAACAAAGCACAGTTTTAGAGTTGCGGAGTTTGAATCGCCATATAGGCTTGCCTAAACGCAGAACAATGATGTCCTAAGAGCATGATATCAACATTGATGCAGTAGAACAGTGAATAGTTTTAAAACGGACATCTTGAGATCCTATAGGCATGCTTTCTAGCAGTAGTAAATTAAGGCAGTACTTGAAAACTCATTTAAAGAAGCGGACAGTTGATTAGTCCAATTTAGAATGAACTAAAGTGAATTAAGGTGATTTGTTTAACTAAACTGATTTTAAGTTCTATAAGCAGGATTTCTACTAAAACTGATTTTAATTCCTATAAGCATGGTATCTAATTGTTAAGAGCTGATTTTAGAACTTATAGGCATGATTTCCAGTGAAACAAGTGTAAATACATGTTGTAGCAGAAACTGAACTCAATCACTTTTCACTCTATAGGCATGATATCTAATTATAAAGCTGATTTTAACCCTATAGGCATGGTATCTATTATTGAATCCATTTAGATCCTATAGGCATGATTTCTAATATTGTGAAAGCATAGCAAACATAGCAAATATAATAACACAGATCCTATAGGCATGGTATCTACCCGATTTACCCAACATATATATAACTACCCACCCTTTTTACTAATCACCCCAGTGTTATTTACAAATAATTATTACAAACCAGCTGAATAAATTACATAAATGAACAGAAGTTAATCTATAAGGAGCCTGCAATAGGCCCAAATGACTTCCAGGCAGTGCTCACACCTAGACTTTTCTAAAACAATAACTGATTTAGGTGTAGTGTGTAAAGGCCAACTCTAACATGCCAGAGTTCAGAGAGATCTCAAGGGTCTCAAAGCAGTACACATATACAGAGGGGCAGAACCTAACATTCTAGGAGTAATATGAGAGTGCATGATGACTTTGAAAGAGTTTTGTAAAATAGTTAGAAGTAAAAAGATTCAGAAAGTTTTCTTTTAAAAATGCTGGGAGTGACCAGTTCCTAAGAAGAATGCTAGGAGTAGGAGCAGCAGTTTTGAAATCATTCTGAGGAAAACACACCCAACAAACAACCCAATTAATCAAGGACTACCCAAGAAGGCTTACAAACAAGGGGTGAAGGGGATTATGAAACATATAAGATTGAGACTACATACAACAAAGGTCTAGAACAACTAGGAGTATACTGAACAGATTGGTCATAGACATAGAGAAAGAATATGACAGAACCATGTTGACAACAAAGATATGCTGAACATAATTGAACATGCTCAGAACCAATTGAATGCACTAGAAGACTAAATAACTAATAGAGTCATACCAATTAAAGGGAGGGGTAATGGAATTAAATGAAGTCAGTTATGCTGATTATACATAAGGCAAAATTTAGAAATGCTTAATAACAGCAAATAGAGAAACCAAATTGAATAACTAATACAAGAACAAACATAGATGTATAGGCATAGGACACTTAAAGTTGAGTTTCAAAATCTAACTAGAGACATACTAGTTGGAGAAGATGATGCAGAATATAAAGCAAGTAAAGTTTCAATACCTAGCCTTGGCTTTTAGCCGGCTAGATCAGTGAGTAACACAAAGTAGCAGTAGAGAAAGAGAGGTTTGGAGTGTAAGGAATAGTGATTTTTGAACTAATGTGTTCTCCTAATGAGAGTAGAAGAAAGCATATAAATAGTAGTTTGAAAGCTAGGTAAATAAGGTAAGAATCAAATTGTTCAGTAATTGGAGAATCTCAGAATTAATTAAAATAAAATCAGTCCAAGTCTTCCCTTAATTAAGGGAGTCATTTCAAATGGTAAAGAACAGGTACCAAATAAGGAAAGAGTTCAAAAGACCTAGGTACAGAATAAGCAATTAGGGGTAGATACATAGAGTTCTAAATAAGAAAATATCAGTAAGAATCAAGCAATAATGCGGACAAGGCAAGAGAAAATTAATTAATGTAAGCAATTCAATTAAATCGAGTAAAAAGGTAAGAATCGAAAGTTTAAGGGAAAATGTTCAAATCAAACTAAGAAACAAGGAGTTCAGAATATCCAAGGGTTCAATCAAAGAGAAAGTCATGAAAGAGTCAACATGTTTAGCATATAAATAAGGTAAAACATGAATAAAAATCAACATATAACTTTAACAAAACAAAAATAAACAATACTCATTCAATGAGAAAGATACAGGTCTTGATATGAACAGTCAAGATGAACACAAGCACATAGAATCAGTGAAAGGTCAAACTAAGAAGTTCAGTAGAAGCATATTAGGGCAAGAAAGTCACAGGAAATCACAAGAACCCAAAGTAAGAACATAATCGGATGTACTAATATTCAGAAACCAAACGAAAACCCCCAAAAATTAGGGCTTTTGGTACAAGAGAGTTAGGGTTGTAGCAAACTCATAAAAATTAGTCAAAATATATGAGAAGCAGACGTTTAAACACAAAAATCATCAAACAACTTTTAAAAGAAATTCAGGAAACCCTAGTTTTAGGAAAAGATGAAAATCACTTGAAAATCATACGATTCTTGTAAAGAATCTTAAGGCTGTTGTAAAACTCACATAAAACAAACCCAAATCACCTCAGATCTATACAAATCTAAGAGGTTTAGAAAAAGAAATTAGGGTTTCGAAGAGAACGGCACAGAGATGAAGAAACATACTGAGAAACCCATAGATCGTAGCCAAGATAGGACGATCTTACTCGGAATCTCAGTAAAATGGCATGAAACAGGCGAAGGGAGGAACAGTAGATACAAGTCACTAGCCCTGGTCCCTTGAGGGCCCTTGAGATGGCAAGAATAGCATGAGAGAGGCCATTGGAGGCCTGAGAGGTGGTCAGAGGTCATTGGAGATGGCCATAGATGAGTGACGACATTTGGAGATTAGGGTTTAGGTTGAGAGTGTTTGAGAGCAGAGAGGATCAGGTGACGGCGGTGTAAGGTGTAAAATGAATTAGGTTAGAGGGGTATGGGGAAGGGGTTATTTAGGTTAATTAAGGAAAGGTTTAATCCGGGTCGTTGATCAAAATTGATCAACGGCTAGGATTTAGCAAGCATTGGGTTGGGCTAGGTAGGGGTTTGGGCCTGGGTAGTTTTAGGTTTAAAAATTGGGCTAGTATTAGGGTTGGATTGGGGCTGAAATAGAAATAGAATTAGGCCATATTTTAAATAGTCATTTTAATACTATATAACTTATAAGAAATAATAAATGATTTCTAAAAAAATAATTTTGTGTACTAAAATGGTTTAAAAAATAGTTATTTAATATTTTAAAAATATAAAAGATCATTTTATGCATCAATAATATAATTATGCATTAATAGGGCAAGTATTGCAAATATATGCAAATTAGCTTTAAATGTAAATGCAATTATAAAAATGTACCAAAAAATATTTAAACAATATTATGGCATAAATATAGAATTTAGATGGCTAAATCATCACAAAAATAATTTGAAGGATAATTATTGGAAATTTTATAAGTAAAAAGGGAAGAAATAAATCAATTTGAAGGCTTTAAGATTATAGAAAAATTATAAAAATGCTTAGGCATGCTTATATATGCATATGTGCTATTTTGAAGGTGTACATATATGTATTAAAAAATATAAAGAAAAATTGGGTATCAACAGTTGCCCCTCTTTACCCGGGAAGGATGAAAGAGTTTTCGGGTAAAGAAATACTGGCCAATTTTGACCGTATGGGATGTTTTGAAAGACAGAGGCCGAACTTCGGTCTTCGAGTTGCCTACATATCCTTGGTCTTACATGAATCAGGTCATGTGTAGTTCTAGATTCATCGACGAAATATACCGATGAAGTCATCGCAAGAACAGCCATAGGATGCAAACGCGGCTATGGTGAGCGGTTACGGTTTGAGACAGTTCAAGGAACTGGAGTGAGGTTGCTCCTGCTAGGATAGTGGTTGTTTGTTGGTCACCTGCAGATGAAATAATGCTGCCGACATGTATTTGTGCGGAAAATTAAACATGATGCAGATTCCCTTTGGACCATGAAGGTTGTCGTTGGACGGTTAGAGATGATGTCCTTGGATCATGACGTCCTAGGCCATGAATTGTTTCGTGAGGGATTCGTAGGCCATGAAATATTGATCTCGGGCCATGCAGATGGTGCCTCCAAACCATGATGCCTTTGAATAATGATATGCAAATTGAGGGATCCTTAGGCCATGGCATGGTGTCTTCCGGCTATGAGGATGGTTCCTTTTAGACTATGATGCCTTTGGATAGATTGGTGATATTGCAGCCCATGATATGCAATAATATGATGTTAACAAGACAAGGCTTAGTCTTGTGAAAGGGAGGGCAGAGCTTAGCCCAATTGAAAAGCAAATAGATAGAACTAGAAATAGATCAATATTTGTGTAAAGAGGTACAGTACTTAGTCCCATGCAGATATGGGAGGCAAGGATTAGCCTCATGCAGATAGTGAGGCAGGGATTAGCCTTATGCAAATAGGGAGGCAAGGATTAACCTCATGGAAATATAGAGGCAGCGATTAGCCTCATGTAAATAGGGAGGCAAGGATTAGCCACATGCAAATATGGAGGCAGGGATTATCCTCATGCAAGTATGGAGGCAAGTATTAGCCTCATGCAAATATGGAGGCAAGGATTAGCCTCATGCAAATATGGAGGCATGGATTAGCCTCATGCAGATGTAGAGGCAGGGATTATCCTCATGCAAGTATGGAGGCAAGGATTAGCCTCATGCAAGTAGGGAGGCAAGGATTAGCCTCATGCAAGTATGGAGTCAAGGATTAGCCCCATGCAAATAGGGAGGCAAGGATTAGCCTCATGCAAGTACGAAGGCAAGTATTAGCCTCATGCAGATAGGGAGTCAAGGATTAGCCTCATGCAAATATGGAGGTAAGGATTAGCCTCATGTAAGTATGGAGGCAAGGATTAGCCTCATGCAAATATGGAGGCAGGGATTAGCCTCATGCAATTAGGCAGGCAAGGATTAGCCTCATGCAAGTATGGAGGCAAGTATTAGCCTCATGCAGATGTAGAGATAGGGATTAGCCTCATACAAGTATGGAGGCAAGGATTAGCCTCATGCCGATGTGGAGGCAGGGATTAGCCTCATGCAGAGAGCAAGTAGCAAATGGGAGTAGTATATGTCTTAGTTGGAGATGTATATTCGGTGTCTGATGGCCTGATTGATAGTAATCTTGCTACGTACATATATTTGCGGATGTTATTGCTACGTCAGATGTGAAGAGAAATTGTAAGTTTTGTGAGGGGAGGTTGGTTCGTGCTCCTATCAGCTGGCTTTGCTTTGCTCCGTTCTGAAAACCTTTCTGAGTTCCCCTAGGTAACACCTGACTGTTATGGAAATAGAGTTTTCAAAAATATTCAATTATTGATAAAAATAGAGTTATTTTAGGAACGTATTGATATATCAAGTTATATTTGATGAACTAGTGACTGTAACACATCTCAAAGGCATTGCAACTCTCTTATATTGGAATTTTGAGGGTCCTTCTCAAAATTCTACCCCAATTTGGTAGATGATCTTTTGACCGTTTGCAGATAATAGGCCTTGCTGAACCTTCTTCGGAATTTTGAGAATCCTTCTCAAAATACTGGCCCAGTTTCTTAACCAATGTCTGACCGTCTGACATATGTTGGCGTTAGCTAGACTTGCTCTGGAATTTTGAGGGTCCTCCTCAAAATTCTGCCCCAGTTTTTGATCTTGGGGGGGAATGGAAATTTCATTATAATATGACCGAATCCACAGGGCTGCCTACATATCCCCTCTTAAATGGGAATCGGGTCAAGCGTAGTTCAATTACATCAGATGAGGAAACGTGAATAATCTAAGCATAATATCTCTTTATTGCGTCTGAATTGATTAGTTTTGGCCAGATTTCTCCATCCATTTTTGTAAGTATGAGTGCTCCTCCTATCAGCACCCTGTGAACTATGTACGGACCTTGCCAGTTGGGAGAGAATTTTCCTTTGGCTTCCTCTTGATTTGGGAAGATCTTCTTCAGTACCAGCTATCCTGGTGCGAACTGCCTTGGTTTGACCCTTTTGTTGAAAGCTCTAGTCATTCTGTTCTGATAAAGTTGATTGTGACACACTGCGTTCATCCTCTTTCCATCGATAAGGGACAATTGTTCATAGTGACTCCTTATCCACTCGGCATCACTGAGTTCAGCTTCTTGTATGATTCTTAAAGAAGGAATTTCAACCTCGGCTGGGATGACAGCCTTGGTACCGTAAACTAGCATATAGGGAGTTGCCCCAGTTGACATGCAAACTGTAGTGAGGTATCCCAATAAAGCAAAAGGTAGCTTCTCGTGCCATTGTTTGTGGTTCTCTACCATCTTCCCTAGTATCTTCTTGATGTTTTGTTGGCAGCTTCTATGACTCCATTCATATGAGGTCTGTAGGCTATGGAATTTTTGTGCTTGATTTTGAAAGTTTCACACATGTCTTTCATCAGATCACTATTGATATTGGCGGCATTATCAGTAACAATGGACTTGGGAACTCCGAATCGGCAAACAATGTGATCTTTGACAAAATTTGCGACGACTTTCTTGGTCACAGCTTTGTAGGATACAGCCTCTACCCATTTTGTGAAGTAATCAATGGCTACCAGAATAAACCTGTGTCCGTTGGAAGCGGTGGGCTTAATCGGACCAATAACATCCATTACCCAGGCGGCGAATGGCCAAGGTGAGCTAGTTGCATTGAGCTCGTTTGGTAGAACTTTTATCATATCGGCATACACCTGGCATTGGAAACATTTGCGGACATACCGGATGCAGTCTGTCTCCATGGTCATCCAAAAGTAACCGGCCCTGAGTATCTTTTTAGCCAAGACAAAACCATTCATGTGCGGGCCACAGGTCCTGGCATGTACATCCTCAAGTAGCTTAGAAGCTTCCTTTGCGTCGACACATCTTAGCAATCCCAGATCGGGTGTTCTCCTATACAGATTTCCTCCACTATGGAAGAAGTGATTGGACAATCTCCGTAGTGTGCATTTTTTAGTGTGGTTTGCATGCTCCGAATATTCTCTCTTTGACAAATACTCCTTGATGTCATGGAACTAAGGCTTTCCATCTATTTCTTCTTCAACATGAGCATAATATGTCGGCTGATTATGGATCCTCACCGGAATGGGATCAATATAATTCTTATTTGAATGTTGTATCATAGATGACAAGGTGTCCCATGCATCGGCAAACGCATTCTGAATTTTGGGCACATGTCAGAATTCTATCTTTGTGAACCTCTTTCTCAGTTCCTGCACATGGTGCAGATATGGCAATATCTTGGAATTCTTGGTAGCCCACTCTCCTTGTACCTGGTGCACAAGCAAATCTGAATCACCGATCACCAACAACTCTTGAATGTTCATGTCGATTGTCATGTTGAGACCTAGTATGTAGGCTTCATATTTTGCCATGTTGTTAGTGTAGGGAAATCTGAGTTTAGCAGATACCGGATAATGTTGACCCGTTTCTGATACCAAAACTGCTCTAATGCCCACTTCTTTGAAATTTGCAGCTCCGTCAAAGAACATCCTCCAACCGTCGTATGCTTTGGTAATGTCCTCTCCTACGAATGATACTTCTTCATCAGGAAAATACGTTTTTAAAGGTTCACATTCTCCTCCCACCGGATTTTTAGCAAGATGATCTGCCAATGCTTGTCATTTGACCGCCTTTTGAGTTAAGTAAACGATATCAAACTCACTCAACAGTATCTGCCACTTGGCTAGCTTCCCAGTTTGCATGGGTTTCTGGAATATATACTTCAAAGGGTCCATCCTGGATATGAGGTATGTAGTATAGGCACAGAAGTAATGTCTCAACTTCTGGGCCATCCAGGTCAAAGCACAGTAAGTGCATTCCAGCAAGGAGTACCGTGCTTCGTAAGGTGTGAATTTCTTACTTACGTAGAATATGGCTTGCTCCTTCCTCCCTGTCTCGTCATGTTATCCCAGAATACATCCGAAGGCTCCATCCAATACAAATAGATATAGTAGCAAAGGTCGTCCTGGTTCTGGCAGGACCAGAACTGGTGGTGTAGATAGGTACTCCTTGATTTTGTCGAAAGCTTTTTGACAATCCTCGGTCTAGCTTGTTTTGGCATCTTTTCTCAGCATCTTGAAGATAGGTTCCCATATGACTATGGACTATGCTATGAAGTGACTGATATAGTTGAGATGTCCTAGGAAGCTCATCATATCCTTTTTGCTCCTAGGTGGCGGTAACTCCTAAATAGCCTTGACTTTAGACGGATCCAGCTCGATCCCTCGACGACTGACAATGACTCCCAATAACTTTCCTGCGGGAACCCCGAATGCACACTTTGCGGGGTTCAGTTTCAAGTTGTACCTCCTCAACCTGTCAAAGAACTTTCTCAAGTCCGCTATGTGATCTGCGGCTCTCTTGGATTTGATAATTACGTCGTCCACGTACATCTCTATTTCTTTGTGTATCATATCATGGAAGATGATTGTCATGGCTCTCATGTAGGTAGCTCTAGCATTCTTTAGACCAAATGGCATCATCTTGTAACAGTATACACCCCAAGGTATAATAAAAGTTGTCTTCTCTGCATCTTCTTCGTCCATGTAGATCTGGTGATAACCCGCGAAGCAATCTACAAAGGATTGGAGTTCATGCTTGGCACAATTATTGATCAGGATGTGTATATTTGGCAGTGGGAAGTCATCCTTGGGACTTACTTTGTTTAAATCCCAATAGTCAACACATACTCTGATTTTCCCATCCTTCTTTAGAACCGGCACGATGTTAGCTAATGAAGTTGGGTACTCAACCACCCAGAGAACTTTGACTTTGATCTTCTTGGTAACTTCCTCCTTGATTTTCAGGCTCATATCTGGTTTGAATTTTCTGAGTTTCTGCTTCACTAGCGGACACATGGGATTAGTAGGCAACTTGTGAGCCACTATGGACGTGCTCAAATCGGTCATATCATCATATGACCATACGAAAATGTCCTCATATTCCTTTAGGAAATGGATGCATTCTTCCTTCTTTGTTGGTGACAAGTGAATGTTGATGCGGGTCTCCTTGACGGTCTCGGTATTCCCCAAATTTACTGCTTCGGTTTCGTCCAAATTGGACTTAGGCTTATTCTCAAAATTTTCAACCTCACTGACAATCTCCTTGGGTATCTCATCTTCTTCATCTAAATCACTATTCTCATGTTGTGTTGCCTCATTACATGTCACAATCACTGATTCATCAGGAAAAGTAATAATAACGCTATAGAGAAAAGAAATGTAGAAATAGTAATGAATAATAAAAGCAAATGCATTTGTTTAAAACCGAAAAAATCATCCAAACAAGTGCGGCTCGATGAATCGAGCATTTATGTTGAAACAAGTAAACAAAATTACTGGAAATCATAAATGCCTAGAATGGCTATAGAAGTAAAATCTGCCAAGCTACCTAGGGACTCGGCGGGCTCGGGATAGTGTAGCGGTCCAATTCCAGAGAACAGCTCCCTTTTTCACTGTCTGAATAGTGAGGCCTTCTTCCTTCTCCTCCTCAATTATGGCACTACAGTCCATGTCTTCATCCTCCAAGAACTGATTTTTCAACCCAACTAGGGCTTCCTCTTCTGCAGTCCCCCATATCGTATCAGCTTGGTGAAAAGCTTGTTCTAAGCGTGGCACTAATTACTCGAGAGGGTAATACGGTCGACACGATGGAGGTGAACAATCATTATATTCTTGCCATGTGTACTAATATCCGAGCCCAAAGCTGGTACCATGACTTTTCAGCCGTTTCGGTTTAGTAATACCTTGGAGGTTCTTCCCAACCCTTTGTCGGGCTCATATCTAGACCATGCTAATATACTTTCTATTTTACTGCTCCACCACTTATCTTTCTCGACAGCATTGAGCCATTCAATATGATGATAGGTTTCCCCTCCTAGCCTTCTTTTATGTCCAATAGCTAGGATGGTTTGACTAGTGTAAATGGGGTTACTCCCATCTCCGTGAATGATCACCTCCTGACGATTCCATTCGAACTTCACGGCTTGATGTAGTATGGAAGGCACAGCTCCAGCGGTATAGATCCATGGTCGGCCCAACAAAAGATTATATGAGGCTGGTATGTCAAGCACCTAAAACTCGACGTCGAACCAAGTTGGCCCCATCTGCAAGCAAAGGTTGATTTACCCAATTGTGGCCCTTTGGGACCTATCGAAAGCTTTCATATTCATGCTTCCTACACGTATTTCATGAAAACCTTTGTCCAACCTTTTCAGAGTGTCCAATGGACAAATATTGAGGCTCGAACCTCCATCAACCAGGACCCTGGCAATGAATTTGTCTTCAAATTGCACTGTGATGTACAATGCTCGATTGTGATTCAACTCTTCAGGCGGTATCTCATCTTCATGGAAAATGATCTTATGACTTTTCAGTACTTGCCCTACCATATTGGCCATTTCTCCGCCAGTGATGTTATTGGGAACATAAGCCTCGCTCAATACCTTTATTAAAGCGTTCTTATGTGACTCTGAGTTTTGCAATAGTGATAGGATAGATATCTGAGCAGAGGTTTTGTTCAAATGATCCACGACATAATACTCCTTTGCTTGTACTTTCCTCCACAGGTCATCTGGCCCTATCTCAATGACAGACTGCCTGGTAGTGGCATCCTTACTCGATCCTCCCAAGTGTTCAGGTGTATAAACTCTTCCAGTCCTAGTCATTCCTTGTGCAGTGTCAGATTCTTCTACCTTGGCCTTCCCTTTTCGCCGAGCCTCGGCCATGTAATCCTAAGGTATTGCTTTTGAGTCGAATGGAGGTGTGGTATACTGTCACAGTGAAAGGTGTGACCAACTTCTACTTCAAATGGAGCGGGGGTGGCCACAGTTGGAGCTACCTCTACCTCAAATGGAACCGGTGTAGCTACCTCGACCTCGATTGGTGACTGAGTTTGTACCATAATAGGAGTAAGCGTGACTGTAACTTTAAAGTCATCGCCTTCTCGAATAAGCCCAATCGACCCCTAAGGGTCCCATTCTTCGTTTGTCTCTATCATATGTACCCCACCACCTCTATGATCAGGGAGGGGGTTGTTGCGGACATTGGTTATGGCCTCTTTCGTCTGTATGACCTTGTTGTTGATTAGCGTCTGGATCTTATCCTTCAATGTTCGGCACTCATCAGTGGTGTACCCCTTCATACTAGAATGGTACACACAAGTTTTGTTTGGATTGACCCATTGGGATGGATTCTCTAATGCCATAGCAGGAATAGGGGTGACATAACCAGTGACTTTCAACCTCTCATACAATTCGTTGATGGGTTCAGCAATGGCGGTGTATTGTCTAGGTGGCTTGCGGTCAAAATTGGGTCTTACTCTTGAAAAGTTTTGGCGAGTTTGAGGTGACTAGAAATAGGATGGTTGGGAGTTATAGGTGTGATGGACAGTGGCTGGTTGGGAATATCTGGGAGATAAAGGCTGATATGTAGGTGGTGGTGTTTCATATGTGGGTGGAGGTGCTTGGTATGTGGGTGGAGGTATTTGATATGTGGGTGGAGGTGTTTAATATGTAAGTGGAGATTTCGGGTTCTAAGCCACCATTACTGCCCCAACATATCTCTTCTTCGATATACCACCTGATTGTAATGCCTTATTTGTGGCATGTAGTGCCTCAAAATTCGTTACTATCCCACTCTTGATTCCTTCTTCAATTCTTTCTCCGAGTTTGATGATATCAGAGAATTTATGATTTTCGATAACCATCAACCTTTCATAATATTGTGGATCCTGTGCCCTGACGAAGAACTTGTTCATTTGTTCCTCGTCCAAAGATGGCCTGACCTTGGCTGCTTCCTACCTCCAACGAGTAGCATACTCATGGAAAGTCTCAGTAGGTTTCTTCTTAAGGTTCTGGATGTAGAAAACATCAGGTGCATTCTCTGTATTGAACCCGAACCGGTCCATGAAATTCGACGCCATACCTACCCAATTGGACCATTTCTTGGGATCTTGGCTGATGTACCAAGACAAAGCATCCCCAGTAAAACTCCTCATAAAGAGTTTCATTCTGATCTTTTCGTCTTTCCCGACCCCGACAAGTTTGTGGCAATAGGTCCTTAGATGGACTGTGGGATCACCTGTGCCGTCAAACATCTCGAACTTGGGAGGTTTGTACCCCTCTGGCAATTCCACATCTGGCTGTATACATAGGTCTTCATAGTTCAAATCTTCTATTCCTTTGTCACCTTCAACACCCTGTACTCGGCTCGTCAACTTCTTGAGTTCTTCAGCTATGTTTTTAATGAGCATGTCCTTCTCGGAGGATTCCGGTGTATAGGAGATTGGTTGGATAGAGTAAGGTACGGTTTCTACGTAGATAGGATTGCTTTGATGAGTGCCAGGGACTTGGGTGTAATGATGGTCATTAGTTGAGTTTTGGGGATCGGGAATGGGTTGTGGTGTGCTTTGGGGAGTGTGGTAAGTGGTGGTTGGTGGGTACTGAATTGGATGATGGTGATGTTGTGGTGGAGTTGGTACTGGTAAGGGGTTGAGATTTTGGGGTGGGGTTGCGTATTGATTCGGTGCAGGAGGATTCGGTGGGTGTTGGTTTTGTGTGTTTTGGGGAGGTGCTAGGTTCTTTGTGTTTTGTTGGTGGATGTCGGGGACGTTTAAGGTAAGTGACAAGTTTGCCAAGTTGCGGACCTGCTCAAGTTCTCCTTGTAATTCCAATATCTTTTGTTCCAGTATTAAGACTAGATTATTTGGGGCCAGAGTACTGCGACCATCTGAAGTTTCTGCGTTCTCAATATTCTCCTTTCGGATACCACTTAAGTCGTCCATTTTTGCTTTTCCTCTGCCTTTTGTATTGCTTGGAGGAGTAGGAGGTAGAGGGCCTCTAGATCTGGTATGGTACGTTGATAATGCCAGTATGAGTGAACCAACCTAAGGGGATGGGAATAATCTAAATAAGGAAAAACAAAAAGGTAACAAGTCAGTGAGGATTCTGAAATGTTTGCAGTATTTAAACACATATTGCAGAAATGTAAATTTGTTTCCTAACTTGGGGATCCGCGTTGTGCCCGAGGTAGGCCTAGCGATAAATAGATTTGGATAACTTTATATTCTAGTAAATACTTCATTTCATAATGTAAAAATAGGCGAATCCCAAAATAACACTAAGACAATTGAAAAGCAAGTCACTATTGGCACTTGGCCTTATTACATTTGGAAAGTGAGTAATCCTAATCTATTTGGCCTCGAAAGGACCTTCCTCGGGCCGAATGCATTTGTCGATCAAATCCTCCAATTCGTGTAGGTTCATCAGTAAGAACGTCTTTGCTAAATGTCCTCCTTCATTTCCCTCAGCGTTCTGGTAGTCGGTGACTCTCTTCCTCACTTTTCCTTCCAATTCCAGCAGATTGTATTCTAGATATTCTAGCTTTTCGCCAGATTTAACGGCTCTCTCTTTCCATTCATTGATTTGGTCACTTGATGGAAGATTCCTCCACTAGTCTAGCAAGAGTGAGGGTGTTCTAACCATACTGAAGCTGGGGACCTCCTTCCTCATTTTATGCAAAATAAAAAGGTTAGGCCCTTCTCCCACACCAGACTCGACTATTTATACATTCATGATTAGAATATTGGCATTTAGTTCTCCAAATTAATGCACAGAACGTGGTTGTATCCGTCGGGATTATGGAAACCCCGGTGGACCTTTGGATAAGGCTTGTCTTAAAGGATTACTATGTGGATAACATATTAATCCGACTAGGTTTGACCATGATGCATGCACAATTATAATCAGAGTAAGGTTACTATGGGGGTCTAGACTGGTACCCTTAAGCGGACAAATTGAGGGGGAAAGGCACGGAACCATTGACTGCACCGCTAATCGACTAGTTTTACCGCAAATAAACCTTTCCGAATTTAAGGGTAATAAATAGGAAGAGCGAAACCACTCATAAAACGTTGCTATATGATTTGATATGAACGAATGGAATATGATGTGGAGCATGATTTATGCAACAATAAATAGCATGTAGTCAAGTATTTGCAAATAAGAAAATAATTAATGCGGTATTTAAACAATAGAAAGATAGTTATAGAAAAAGAAAACAAGGAGACAAGTCAGTTTCAAGAATAAGAAATCATAAATGCTGGAAAATAGACAGTTAAATTTAAATAAGGGGAAAGGGTACGTGAGATGTAACATGCTTGGACTAATTCACAAAAGATAAGTTCGTTATGGTAAGAGCCAAGGGTATCCCCAGTAGAGTTGTCATGCTGTCGCGCCCCCTTTTTTCCCTCTCTGTGAGGAGGGAGAGAAGTCTGGATTCCGACATTCATGGGGGATAATAACTCATTTCCTTTTGGGAATTTGGGTTTTTGAAGAGTCGCCACCTAACGGATTATGGTGCGTTAGGGCACCTAGAGCGATTAACTCTTAGACTAGTTTGCATTACTAGAGATTTAGGGTAAGGGCTCGAAATAACCTTGAGGGGAAGGTGTTAGGCACCCCTCGCGGTCCACAACGTTGGTCTCGTCCGAACTTAAACTATGTGAATTAGTCCTTTTAACAAATAAATAGCTTAAACACGTACTTGCAAATAAAGGCATGTTTTGGATATTGTAAGGATATGTAAGGTTCAAGTAATGAAAACAAGGTAAAGGTTTGAACGTATATAAAGAGAAGTAAATTTGTTTAAAAAATATAAGAGTTGGGAAAGAGGGGTCCTAGGTTGGTTAGCCTATAGGATCACCCCACATAATGTCCGGTAAACACTCCTCAATGAGGGGCTACACGTGACATTAGTGCGTAGCCATCGTATCCTTACTACCCAATTCCCTCCCCTTGGTCATGGCCTAAAGCGTTCTAATAACCTTGACAAATGTCTTATGCGTGCACTACCCGTCCCTTCCTTGTGGCCCTAGAGGTATTTTAGGACCTCTACTTTTAGACAATTCTAGACCTTCCTAAGGTTTTTAAAGGATAAAAGTCTAGGTCAATCAAGAACAATTAGGACTGCATTCAAAAAGGACAAATTACAGGCTCACAATCATCTCCACAATTATAACAAGTAAATGCACGTCTTCAAATAACAGACAGGTATTGAAGAGAAAATCCTAGAACATGGTATCTAGGTGAGCAGGAATTATACAGTATTGAACTAGGACAAAGTGTCAAAATCCTATTTAGCTTGCCTACTAATTTGGACCTGTTAAATCTGAACAGTTTTAAATAACAAAGCATAGTTTCAGAGTTGCGGAGTTTGAATCGCCCTATAGGCTTGCCTAAATGCAGAACAGCGATGTCCTAAGTGCATGATATCTACATTGATGCAGTACAATAGTGAACAGTTTTAAAATGGACAACTTGAGATCCTATAGGCATGCTTTCTAGCAGTAGTAAATTAAGGCAGTGTTTAAAAACTCATTTAAAGAAGCAGACAGTTGATTAGACCAATTCAGAATGAACTAACGTGAATTAAGCTGATTTGTTTAACTAAACTGATTTTAAGTTCTATAGGCAGGTTTTCTACTAGAATTAAATTTAATTCTTATAGGCATGGAATCTAATTGTTAAGAGCTGATTTTAGAACTTATGGCAAATTTCTAGTGAAACAAGTGTAAATACATGTTGTAGCAGAAACTGAACAAAATCACTTTTCACTCTATATGCATGATATCTAATTATAAAGTTGATTTTAACCCTATAGGCATGGTATCTATTATTGAAGCCATTTAGATCCTATAGGAATCATTTCTAATATTGTGAAAGCATATCAAACATAGCAAATGTATTAACACAGATACTATAGGCATGATATCTACCCGATTTACCCAACATATATATAACTACCCACCCTTTTCACTAATCACCCCAATGTTGTTTACAAATAATTATTAACCAGCTGAATAAATTACATAAATGAACAGAAGTTAATCTATAGGGAGCCTACAATAGGCCCAAATGACTTCCAAGCCTCCAATAGCCTCAAATGCCAAAATTGCATAGACAATATCATGTCTAGGTGTGTCAGAGTTCCCTAAGGACCTCAAGGATCCCGGGCAGTGCTCACACCTAGACTTTTCTCAAACAATAACTAATTTAGGTGCAGTGTGAAAAGGCCAGCTCTGACATGCCAGAGTTCAGAGAGATCTCAAGGGTCTCAAGGTAGTACACATATAAGAGGGGAAGAACCTAACATTCTAGGAGTAATGTGAGAGTACATAATGACTTTGAAAGTGTGTGGTAAACAGTTAGAAGTGAAAAGATTTAGAAACAGTTTTCTTTTAAAAATACTGGGAGTGACCAGTTCCTGAGAAGAATGCTAGGAGTAGGAGCAGTAGTTTTGAAATCATTCTGAGAAAAACACACCCAGCAAACAACCCAATTAATCAAGGACTACCCAAGCAGGCTTACAAACAAGGGGTGAAGGGGATTGGAAACATATAAGATTGAGACTACATACAACAAAGGTCTAGAACAACTAGGAGTATACTGAACAGATTGGTCATAGACATAGAGAAAGAATATGACAGAACCATGTTGGCAACAAGGATATGCTGAACAGAATTGACATGCTCAGAACCAATTGAATGCACTAGAAGACTAAATAACTAACAGAGTCATACCAATTAAAGGGAGGGGTAAGGGAACTAAATGAAGTCAGTCATGCTGATACACATAAGGTAGAATTTAGACATGCTTAATAACAGCAAATAGAGAAACCAAATTGAATAACTAATACAGGAACAAACGTAGATGTATAGGCATAGGACACATAAAGTTGAGTTTCAAAATCTAACTGGAGACATACCAGTTGGAGAAGAGGATGCAGAATATAAAGAAGTAAAGTTTCAATACCTAGCCTTGGCTTTCAGTCGGCTAGATCAATGAGTAACATAAAGTAGCAGTAGAGAAAGAGAGGTTTAGAGTGTAAGGAGTAGTGATTTTTAAACTAATGTGTTCTCCTAATGAGAGTAGAAGAAATCATATATATAGTAGTTTGAAAGCTAGGTAAATAAGGTAAGAATCAAATTGTTCAGTAATTGGAGAATCTCGGAATCAATTAAAATAAAATCAGTCTAAGTCTTCCCTTAATTAAGCGAGTCATTTCAAATGGTAAAGAACATGTACCAATAAGGAAAGAGTTCAAAAGACCTAGATACAGAATAAGCAATTAGGGGTAGATACATAGAGTTCTAATTAAGGAAATAACAGTAATAATCAAGCAATAATACGGACAAGGCAAGAGAAAATTAATTAAGACAAGCAATTCAATTAAATCGAGAAAAAAGGTAAGAATCGAAAGTTTAAGGGAAAGTGTTCAAATCAAACCAAGAAACAAGGAGTTCAGAATATCCAAGGGTTCAATCAAAGAGAAAGTCATGAAAGAGTCAACATGTTTAGCATATAAATAAGGTAAAATATGAATAATCAAGAATCGACATATAACTTTAACAAAACAAAAACTAAACAATATTGATTCAATGAGAAAGATACAGGTCTTGATATGAACAGCCAAGATGAATACAAGCACATAGAATCAGTGAAAGATTAAACTAAGAAGTTCAGTAGAAGCATATTAGGGCAAGAAAGTCACAGGAAATCACAAGAACCCAAAGCAAGAACACAATCGGATGTACTAATATTCAGAAACCAAACGAAGAACCCCAAAAATTAGGGCTTTTGGTACAAGCGAGTTAGGGTTGTATCAAACTCATAAAAATTAGTCAAAATATATGAGAAGCAGATGTTTAAACACAAAAATCATCAAACAACTTTTAAAAAGAAATTTCGGAAACCCTAGTTTTACGAAAAGATGAAAATCACTTGAAAATCATACGATTCTTGTAAAGAATCTTAAGGCTGTTGTAAAACTCACATAAAACAAACCCAAATCACCTCAGATCTGTACAAATCTAAGAGGTTTAGAAAAAGAAATTAGGGTTTCAAAGAGAATGGCATAGAGATGAAGAAACATACTGAGAAACACATAGATCGTAGCCAAGATAGGACGATCTTACTCAAAATCGTACTGAAATGGCCTGAAACAGGCGAAAGGAGGAACCATAGATGCAAGTCACTAGCCATGGTCCCTTAAGGACCCTGGAGATGGCAAGAATAATATGAGAGAGGCCATTGGAGGCCTGAGAGGTGGTGAGAGGTCATCGAAGATGGCCATAGATGAGTGACGACGTTTGGAGATTAGGGTTTAGGTTGAGAGTGTTTGAGAGTAGAGAGGATTAGGTGACGCCGGTGTAAAGTGTAAAATGAATTAGGTTAGAGGGGTATGGGGAAGGGGTTATTTAGGTTAATTAAAGAAAGGTTTAATCCGGGTCGTTGAACAAATTTGATCAACAACCAGGAATTAGCAAGCATTGGGTCGGGTTAGGTAGCGGTTTGGGCCTGGGTAGTTTTAGGTTTAAAATTGGGCTAGTATTGGGGTTGGATTGGGGCTGAAATTGAAATAGAATTAGGCCATATTTTAAATAGCTATTTTTATACTATATAATTTATAAGATATAATAAATAATTTCTGAAAAAATAATTTCATGTACTAAAATGGTTTTAAAATAGTTATTTAACATTTTAAAAATATAAAAGATCATTTTATGCATCAACAATGTAATTATGCATTAATAGGGCTAGTATTGGAAATATATGCAAATTAGCTTAAAAATGTAAATGCAATTATAAAAATGCACTAAAAACTATTTAAACAATATTTTGGCATAAATGTAGAATTTAGATGGCTAAATCATCACAAAAATAATCTGAAGGATAATTAATGGAAATTTTATAAGTAAAAAGGGAAGAAACAAATTAATTTGAAGCCTTTAAAATTATAGAAAAATTATAAAAATGCTTAGGCATGCTTATATATGCATATGTGCTATTTTGAAGGTGTATATATATGTATTAAAAAATATAAAGAAAAATTAGGTATCAACACCGACGATTCACACAAGTCATAATACATCATACGATGCTGCTCTAGGCTTCAAATAGCTGAACGAAATGCAAATGATCAAAACAACCGGTCGGATCGTTACACTTAAAGCTTGAAACTTCACCACTCAATTCACTTTCAAATAAGCAATCATCACCAATTAAAGAATGATCCTCAAAATAGAAAGCATGAACAACTGTAATCAATGGATCAAACTCAACAAAAGTACATAAAGATCCTCAACCTCAATCAATGCTTCTTCATAAGCAAATAGGTCATTCAATCAAACAAAACAATTAGAATCACTATCTAGTGCATCTTCACAACTCAAAGAATCATTAGAATTAATAAATGTACCCAAACTTACACTAGAAACATCATTATGCTCATCACAAGAAGAAATAGTGTTAGGCTTAGCAATCATACCTTGATGCACTTCTAAAGATTCTATTTTACCTCCTTGTATAATGAAAGAATCTTCACTCTGGGCAGGGTGGATTCGGTCACTTCACTTGGAGTTCTTTCTTGAAGACTTCCACTTGAATCTTTCTTCAATTAATCTACACAATAACCCAAAAACTAGCAAGAAAAACATTAGTCATGAGAGAATTATAAGAAAAATGTTCCTCACTTGAACTCTCTTGTTTTCTCTCTTCTTTCTTTTCGTTCTTCTTTTCAATCTTTTCTTTTCCTTTTTTCTTGTCTCTCTCACTCAATTCTTTCATATGCCTATACTCTTCACTCACTTGAAATGGAGTCAAAGGAGAAAGGACTATTTTTTTGCTATTTTCCTCAAAAGAATATTTATTTGTCCTTCCATCATGTAGAGCATCCTTGTCATATTTCCATGGCCTCCCCAATAATAAATGATATGCTTGCATGGGCACCACATCACAAAGAATATCATCAACATACTTTCCAATTTTGAAACTCACCAAGACTTGTCTACTCACTTTAAGTTCACCACATTCATTGAGCCATTGGAGTTTATAATGATGAGTATGTCGTTGAGTCTTAAAGTTCAACTTGTCAACCATAGAAGCACTAGCAACATTAGCACAACTACCACCATAAATAATCAAAGAATACATTTGATCTTTAATCTTACACCTTCCATGGATAAAGTTCTTTTATTGGTTCATATCTTCCATCACTTGTGCACTTAACACTCTCCTAACAACATACAAAGGTAAATTAGGAGTGTCATATTCTACTTCATCATCACATTCGGTCTCTTCTTCTTCACACGATTCTCTACTTTCTT
Organism: Nicotiana tabacum; assembly: GCF_000715075.1. Classification (NCBI taxonomy): domain Eukaryota; kingdom Viridiplantae; phylum Streptophyta; class Magnoliopsida; order Solanales; family Solanaceae; genus Nicotiana; species Nicotiana tabacum. The sequence goes on from NC_134080.1 coordinate 208,436,612, forward strand.
CCCTTTCATAAGCTTCTTCCATAAGAATTATGGTTCTTCTATTAGGACATTCACTCATTTTATGACCACATACTTGACATTTGTAGCACCTATTAGAGTTAGAATTTTGGAAATAATCTTTATAACTGTTACCTCCCTCTTTGGCCTCCACCTTTGGTTTGCCTTTGTCATTTTTCCACTTAGAGTCAACTTTTGGGTTGTTGTCATTTGAAAGAGATTGCCAAGTTTTCTTGTTTTTGCTCCATGGAGTGTTACAACCTTTGAGTTTGTTGTTGCCTCTCTTCTTGGGGTTTATTTTCAACCTTGATAGCCCCTTGGAGTGCGTCCTGTATAGTATCAATTTTTTGTAAACTCATTTGGCTAGAGATTTCATGCTTAAGCCCCACCAAAAATATAGAAATCATGAGTCTTCCATTATCAGCAAGATTGTCTCTAACCCTAGTTGTCTCCAACTCTTCAAAGTAAACCTCCACATTATTGTTTGCTTGCTTCATGTTGTAAAATTTGGTAAGCGAGTCATTTACATACTCTTCGGGCACAAATCTTGCTCTCATAACCACTCTAAGAAACACCCAAGAATCAATGGCAAGTAGGAACTGAAGTCTTGATGTTGTTAAGACCCTGGTCTTCTTCATCTCCTCACCTTCTACCATATTCTTCATTGCCAATATTTCCATCATAACCATAATCATAAGCATCATTCAAGTTTCTACCTTGATAATTCCTACCATGCCTTCCACCTCTCCCTCTAAAGCCTCATTGTCCATTCCTTCTAGGTTGGACTCTAACTGGTTCATCATATTGCTCGTCATAGTCCAAATCATCATCAAAGTCATTTTATGGTTGTTGTGGCCTAAGAGGTTGTTGATTCTCAACTCTTTCTTGTCTACCTTGTGGAAGTGGACCTTGTCTCGGTACTTGATTGTTATCAACTTGTGGTTGATTAATTAGCCTTGCAATGTGTGGTGCGATGGGAGTAGAACTATTTTATGGTATTGTACTAGTTCCTACTCCTTGGTTAGGATTAGATGACAAGCCTTGCCATTGGTTAAGAAGGTTCTCATGAGACTTGATCATATGTTCCATGTTGTCAACTTTCATAATCAAAGCTTGTAAAGCTTACAAAATGGTATCATTAGAGACTCCCTCAATGGGAGTTGAAGTGTCATGACCTCGGTTAGCCCTCCGTGAACCATCGTGATGGCATCTAGTCTCTACGACTAGGTAAGCCTAACAATGCAGAAAAAACAAAATTGTAGAAGAAATAATTAAAAAAACAAAATAGTAAAATAAAACAGTGTTTAAGATGTCGCTCGGCATATACAATAACAATTCTAGAAACTAACAACATATCCCAAAACCCGAAATCTCATGAAACACAAGCTTTTGAATGTCTACGAGTGCTAACTCCAGAATATTTAGCAAGAAAAAGAAATACAGAAGGGTTAATACTTAAAAGGAGAATAGAAAGGGACTCTTCGGTCTGTGAACGCGGTAGATATACCTCAGAGTCTCTACAAGCGCCTTGTAGAGAAGTACCCAGATCTGCTAATGAAAAACATACGCAGAAAAGGCATGAGTACACCACAGCGGTACTTAGTAAGTGCCAAGCCTAACCTCGGGCGGGTAGTGTCAACACTTTAGTAAGTGCCAAGCCTAACCTCGGTCCTTTTGAGATATTGAGACGTGTTGGGGAGGTTGCTTATGAGCTTGCCTTACCTCCCAGCTTGGCAGGAGTTCATACGGTATTTCATGTTTCAATGCTCCAGAGGTATCATGGGGATCCATCGCACGTGTTGGATTTTAGTTCAGTCCAGTTGGAAAAGCAACTATCTTATGTTGAGGATCCAATGGCAATATTGGACAGGCAGGTTAGAAAGCTGAGGTCAAAGAACATTGCATCAGTAAAGGTTCAGTGGCGGGGTCAGGCAGTCGAGGAGGCGGCCTGGGAGACCGAGCAGGATATGTGCAGCCGTTACCCTCATCTTTTCGCTACTTCAGATATGTATATATGCTTGTTCAAGGACGAATGAATGTTTAAGTGTGGAAGGATGTAACGACCGGCTGGTCGTTTTAAGGATTAACGCCCCGATCCCCTATTAACTACTTTCCTCGTGTTTGTTTCTGCTATTTTGATTTGTCGGGATGTTTGGTTGTGAGTTTTGGAGAATTTTGGGACACTTAGTCCAAAAATGAGAGTTTACGTTTTAGAAATTAGACCGTAGTCAGAGCAGTATAAAGACAACCTCGGAATGGAATTTCGTTGGTTCCATTAGTTTGTTGGGTGATTTCGGGCTTAGGGGCGTGATCAGATTGTGTTTTGGAGGTTTGTAGCTAAATTAGGCTTGAAATACCGAAAGTTGAATTTTTGAAGTTCCGGTTCGATGGTGAGATTTTGATATCGGGGTCAGAATGGAATTCTGGAATTTGGAGTAGCTCCGTAGTGTTGAATGTGACGTGGGTGCAAAATTTCAGGTCATTCGGACGAGGTTTGATAGACTTTTCGATCGAAAGCGTAATTTGAGAGTTTTTGGAGTTCTTAGGCTTGAATCCAATGTTAAATTGGTGTTTTGATGTTGTTTTGAGCATTCCGAAAGTTGGAACAAGTTTGAATGATGTTTTAGGATTGGTTGGCATGTTTGGTTGAGGTCCCGGGGGCCTCGGGTGTGTTTCGGATGCTCAACGAACCATTTTTGGACTTGGAGAAGGATCAGATTTTTGCTGGTTTTTGTTGCAGACTTTTCTTCATCGCGATCACATGAGGAGTGTCATGGGCTGCTTTCCAGACATGCCCCATGACCCCTTGGCCGCGCCCCATGGCGGCCTAGCAAGCCTCACAATGCCTAGCGCCATGGTCGGCCCCGTGGTCTTGGCTGCGCCAAGTGACAAGCGCGCATGTGCCTCTGTCGCCCCACCGATGCCTCTCGCCAGCGCCCAAGGGCTGGCCAATGACAACAGCGCCGCGCGCCCTGACAATGCCGCGCGCGCAAATCCTGATGCCTCGCCAGCGCCCAGCTGCAGGCCCATTCCAACAGCGCCTCACGCACAGACCCTGATGCCAAGCACCAGTGCCCAGCCTCAGGCCAGCACATCAAGTGTCGCGCGCGCCCACAGCAACGCGCGCGCAGACCCTGACCCGCAAGACAAAGATGCTGCCATCGGACTTAGTTTTTCCTTGTAATAATCTAAGTCCTTTTCATTGTAATCATAGGCTAGTTTACATCATTTTCATTTCAGTGTGCTTCTACAGCTTTATTAGGACTAGTCTTGTAATGTTGGTTTATTTTTTTTAAGCATTATTAAGGGGGACCAAACAATCAAACATTTCAATCAGCATTTTCTGGTGTCTCTCCCCCTCGACACCACATCATTGTAATCATCATTTTCAGTCATCAATAAAATCATCATCAGCATTCAAAACCCAATTCTCTCTCAAGCTTCCGCAATTGCCCACGACATTGGTTTTCCCGCACGGCACTGACAATCTAGTCTAGCATGCGGCGAGGACCTCATTGGCGGACAGCAACCGCACTGACATCGGTTGCTTAGCCTTACGTTGCCCTTCCAAAGATCATCAGGAAGGCGTTGCGTAACAGTTGGTATCAGAGCCTAGGCTCGACATCGGACGAGGGAAAACATTTGCCATCATCACCATTTCTGACCATGGTGAATCATGGGGAGCGTCTAGCATCCCTAGAAGAGACGGTTGACCGATTACGACCCATCGTAGAAACGGTGCCTGATCAAAGCAACAACCTAGTGCAAAGGTTGGACGACCTGGACCGCCGAATGCGGCAGGCCGAAAATGACATTGCAAACATCAGTCGTGACTCCGACGAGGACCGACAAACGGCAGCCATCGAAACTGCCAATATTCATGGCAAATTTGAGGACCTCCAACAGGAGCGTGCCGACGATTTGGCCCATCAGCAACATGAGGCAGACAGACTAACTGCAATGCAGCAAACCATAAACGACTTGACTGACAAGCTCAACGTTGTCAATGCTGCCTTACAGAGCCTACTTCGAGAAGGCGACCATCACATCAGGGGTGCAGCAAACCTCACCCCCATTCCACAAAAGCTTAAGATACCGGAGCCAAAGCCATACGACGGATCCCGGGATGCTAAAGAAGTGGAAAACTTCATCTTCGACATCGAACAATACTTCGATGCCGTGGGCCATTTGGAGGAATCCAAAAAGGTAGCGACTGCTGCCATGTATCTTCAGGGCGATGCCAAACTTTGGTGGCGGGTCAAACACGAAGCCATCAAGGCCGGTGAAGATACTCTTCAGACATGGGACGAATTGAAGGTAGCCATACGCCTGCAGTTCTTTCCCGAAAATGTGGAATACAACGCAAGGAGAAAGCTACGGGACCTCCGCCACACCAGATCAGTGAGGGAGTACGTGCGCGAATTCTCCGCACTCATGCTAAACATACGCGACATGGGGGACAAAGACAAACTCTTCGCATTCATAGAAGGTTTGAAACCTCATGCCCGTATGGAACTACAGCGACAACGGGTAGACACCCTGCCCAAGGCCATTCAAGCTGCAGAATGCCTTGGCGACTGTCATTTGGGAACTCAGAATGACAGGCCCCAGCCGTCTGTCCGAGGGGGATCCAACGGGCACCATCCCAGCAATGGTGGCCCAAGCAAAAGTGGGGGAGATCGGAGTGCATCCAAAACTAAGACTCCTCCCTCCAACAGCAACAGTGCTGCATCCATCAACAACAATCAGGGGAGAAAGCCTCCCTCAGAATGCCGTCATTGCGGCGGGGCACATTGGAACAATGAATGCCCAAACATCAAGGTCAATGCTCATCAGACGGTCGAGGGTGAGTTAGACACATCAGACTCATCAGACGACGACCAGGTAGGCGCCTTCAATGCAATTGTTGGCTCTATCCCTCATGCCTTAGCGGGGACCAGTGCATCTCCTCCTAAGAAAACATCAGTCCCGATCACCAGGAAAGGGAAAGAAAAGATGGACGAAGGACCTCCTAAACAAGCGAGGACCCTAATGTTCGTCGAATTGAAAGTGAACGGCAAGCCCCTTCACGCCTTGATAGACACGGGTGCCACCCACAACTACTTGTCATCAACACAAGTAGAGCGCCTAGGTCTTGTTGTACAAAAGAGCAAAGGCCGTGTCAAGGCTATAAACTCACCACCTCAGGCATTGGGTGGAACAGCTACAAATGTCCCAGTGAAACTTGGCCCATACAAAGGAAGCATCGACCTGCGCATCGCAATCATAGATGACTTCGACATCATAGTGGGTTTGGATTTCATGAGGCAAACCAACACCATTCCAGTACCATTTGCCAACATGCTCCTGATGATGGGAGAAAACGGGGCCAAGCCCTGCACCATACCATGCTTTCCCATAAAGATGGCCGCTGAAAACATCTCGGCCATGCAGTTGGAGAAGGTAGTCAACAAACATGAACCCCAGGTTCAGGCTACTCTTCGCAGCAACAATCAGTCATCATGTCATCGGCCTCAAAAGACTGGTGACGCTCATCATCGTGTGAAGACTTGTCAGCCATGCCACAAGGACAAGTCGGATCACTCATCACAGCCGGGACCCTCGCAGCCATTACATGTCCCTCAGAGACCATGGGAAAGTGTTTCCCTCAGATTCATCACGGGATTGCCCCAAGTCGGCAATCTTGCATCCATCATGGTTGTCATAGATCAGTTCTCAGACTATGCAACTTTCATAGCAGCCCCGCAAAATGCATCAGCGGAAGATACAGCTCGACTCTTCTTCTCGCACATTGTCAAACATTGGGGCCTGCCCAAGAACATTGTTAGTAGGCGCGACTCACGCTTCACTAGCAACTTTTGGACCCATCTCTTCAGGTGCTTTGGGTCAACATTGAGTCACAACACAGACATCCATCCACCAACGGATGGCCAGACAGACCGGTTCGATAACATGCTGGAGGAATATCTCCGCAACTTCGCAACCGGATCACAGAAGCATTGGGTGAAGCTCCTGGATGCTACTCAACTGTGTTTCAATTCTCAAAAGAGCCATCATACAAACAAGAGCCCTTTTGAAATTGTTACCGGACAGCAACCGCTTCTCCCGCAGACGGTGAATGCATCAACCATGCCGAAATCTCCTCGAGCTGCCAACTTCTCGAGCGAATGGGAGCGCAACATGGAGATAGTGCGGAGCTATCTCACCAGGGCCCAAGAGCGGGCAAAAAGGTTCACCGAACAACAGCGTTGCTTTTCCCAACATCAACCAGGGGACAAAGTAATGCTACGCATCCCAAAGCAGTACTTGTTTGCAGAAAGGACCCATGACCCTCGGCTGCAACAAAAATACATCGGGCCCCTGCCCATTGAAAAACGCATTGGGAAGTCCACATACCAGGTCAAAACTCCATCCTGGTGGAAGATCCATCCAGTCTTCCATGTCAGCCGCATGAAATCATTGCTTCGCTACAACAGCAAGCTCAAAGAACAGAGGGGCGCAGACCTCCCATCCAACAACCATCAGAAACATCATCATCATCATCATCATCACAAGGCTCCGAGGACGGCGCCAACTCAGGTGGGGGAGAATGTCATGGGCTGCTTTCCAGACATGCCCCATGACCCCTTGGCCGCGCCCCATGGCGGCCTAGCAAGCCTCACAATGCCTAGCGCCATGGTTGGCCCCGTGGTCTTGGCTGCGCCAAGTGACAAGCGCGCATGTGCCTCTGTCGCCCCACCGATGCCTCTCGCCAGCGCCCAAGGGCTGGCCAATGACAACAGCGTCGCGCGCCCTGACAATGCCGCGCGCGCAAATCCTGATGCCTCGCCAGCACCCAGCTGCAGGCCCATTCCAACAGCGCCTCACGCACAGACCCTGATGCCAAGCACCAGTGCCCAGCCTCAGGCCAGCACATCAAGTGTCGCGCGCGCCCACAGCAACGCGCGCGCAGACCCTGACCCGCAAGACAAAGATGCTGCCATCGGACTTAGTTTTTCCTTGTAATAATCTAAGTCCTTTTCATTGTAATCATAGGCTAGTTTACATCATTTTCATTTCAGTGTGCTTCTACAGCTTTATTAGGACTAGTCTTGTAATGTTGGTTTATTTTTTTTAAGCATTATTAAGGGGGACCAAACAATCAAACATTTCAATCAGCATTTTCTGGTGTCTCTCCCCCTCGACACCACATCATTGTAATCATCATTTTCAGTCATCAATAAAATCATCATCAGCATTCAAAACCCAATTCTCTCTCAAGCTTCCGCAATTGCCCACGACATTGGTTTTCCCGCACGGCACTGACAATCTAGTCTAGCATGCGGCGAGGACCTCATTGGCGGACAGCAACCGCACTGACATCGGTTGCTTAGCCTTACGTTGCCCTTCCAAAGATCATCAGGAAGGCGTTGCGTAACAGGAGGCTCGCGATCGCGAAGGCTTGGATGAGGCAGAGGGGATTTTGTTCTATGCGATCGCGGGAAGGGGAGTGCGAACGTGTAGTATTGGTAGAAGTTGAAACTGAAGTGTTCTAGTGATGTTTTGATATAATTCATTGTTGATATACCTTGATTACATCACTTGAAATGATGTAAGCACTTTAGTTGGTCAAGAAATAAGTGGCCATTGGAAACAGTGCAGGTAGTCACGTCGCTTCCAGCTGTGTCCCATTGACTTCGTACTGCTATGAGGGAACCACAAGGGTATCAGGTCCTTGTTTGGTTCTCTATCCCCTGAAACTATAGCAATTCACATTTAGCTGGAATCCATTAACTTACAGTATAGCCCAAGTGTATCAGGTTCCCTATCTGGTCCTTGACAAAGTTTGTTAGATCATCCATACATAAGTCAAAGACATTGAAAACCTATCAATTTCCCCCTTTTTGATGATGAAAAACTTAAACATTGATAACGTGTATATAGAGCAAGAAGAACCAGATAAAGTAATAGGAACTCATAAGTTTCCCCTGACTTTATGCCTTCCTTTTTGAATCATGTTCTCCCTGACTTTTATCTCTTATCTCGATACTTTATTTATTCCCCCTTTTGACATGATTAAAAAGTCACAAACAGTCAAATAACATAAAGAAGTCCAGCCTAGCTAACTCATGCCATATATGTGCATACAACATGATGGAGAAGAGAATTCAAAATTCAAGCAATGAGACAATAAAAGAGGATAGATTTTATATGCCTTCACTTAAAAACCAAAGGCAACATTGGACTGTTAAGACGAGAGAAACACTGTTTCATCCCAACCACATCAAAAAAAGAAAACAAAAAATTTGCCAGAAAAAAACTTAAAAGAACATTCCAAAAACTAGTCACTGAAGGGGTACTTAGTGGGCACTAGGAGTAGAGGGCTTGGAGGCTGCAGCAAAGTGTTTGGAGAACTAGGTCTATTCGGGCATTGGCCGACTTTTGCTTATTGAGTAGTTCTGCTTTCAGGTTCTCTACTTGCACCCTGAGATCAACATTCTCTTTTATCAAACGAGCTACTTCATCATTTGACGTCGGAACCCCTTGGGCTTGCTGACCTTCCAGGATAGCATTCCTAACCTTCAACCGGCGAATCTCCTCAGTTGCACTATTTTGAGCATTACTGAGCTGTAAGACGGTTGATGTACTTCCTACCCCCCCCCCCCATTATTTTCTATGCACTCACATTCTTCCAACGTTGTCTGTGAGAAAGTCCACTTCTTAGTCCCTACCTTGCCTTGCCCCAGTGGCACCTCGAAGAACTTAAACACTCGCATAAGCAGAAACCCATAAGGAAGGCCATGATTACCATCCTTGAAGGTTGCTACCTTTTGCATGTGTTTAATCATAATAGCAGGCAGGCTTACATGAGTAAAGCTATCCAGTTGTTCAATAAAAACAGGTTAGACTTAGAAGTTATGGACCTTCTTTTAACACGAGGCAATAGAACTTTATTTACCAATTCAAAAAGCAGTTGATAAACAGGGAGTAGTGCCTTTTTGTGGATCTGATCCCCCTTTTGATTCACATTGTCTTTTACCACGGTGTTTCGGAAATTATACTGACACACATCCTTCATACTGGACACACCAACTGTAGGGACTTTAAGAATTTCCCCAAGTACCTTTACATCGAACATGATATCTACTCCGTTCACCAAATCACAAATGTGGTCGGTCTCAATGGGAAAGAGGCTAGCAAAGAAGCTTTGAACCTCATCCTCATATACCTTAGGTGCATCTATTTGGAATAGATGTACCCATCGTTGAAACTCAACCATTTTAAGAACTTGTCGCATACCAGCCATCTCAGAGATTGATGGGTCAAACGTACGACCCAACAAAACCTTTTGATGCCTTAGGCGTTCTGAAACGGAACTACCTTCACTCCTCAGTCGCTTCACAGAACCAGGTTCTTGAATAGTTTCAGACTTGCATTTGTCGGACTTCCCACCACTTGATTTCTCTTTTTCCTTAGACTTGATTAACACATCCTCATCAGACATCGAGGACTCACTCACATCATCCTTCAACTTGGAACTGAGGGTTGAAACTCTCTCTACTGAAGCATGCTGCTTCTTCTTTTGGGACCATTTCACCAATGAACCAGGTTCCTCTGGTGTTTCCTTTTCCACTTCTACCATAGGGACTGCTTTAACACATACGGGCACATTAATTTTCACTAACCTTCTCATTTGGTTCTTACTACTTTTTCTGCTCTTTTGAAGGGCAGAGTCGTAAGTCACTTTAGCTTGCAACCTGATAGTAGGTTGCTTGGTGGAAGACTCAGGAGTGGACACCACCCTTCACATAATTATGAACGCATCAAAATCCAGGTTGTTTAAATCCTCCTCATCATTAGACCTCATCTCAAGAGCTTGAATGTCTAGAGGCGCAACAGCAAATGCACGAGCAGAACTGTCCTGGGAATAAGAACCCTGAATTAGGTCCTCCGGAGGGGGTCAGGTTCTTCATATGAGGGCCCCAGTAGTTTCTGCTAGTGCACCGTCCTCAACAGTCACTATGGCTACTTCTTCCCCCATACCCTGTACCTCATTTTTCTGAGAAATTACCTCATAAAGGACACCGTCAGCAGATACCACAAAGATAGTTCCAGCATTTTCTTCCTCAATCGGCACCACTGCCACCACGGAATCTGCAGTAACAATGGTGGAACCCTCTGCGACCTCATTGATTTGACCTTGTTCTCCACTTATTCTTTGATTAGTGGGAACCTTAAAAGATAGAGAGGATGGATCAACAATTTTAGGGGTTTCTCAAATGGAGAGAGACGAGGAATCTAGGTGAGAAGTGACTTCAGCGGGAAGAGTAGGAGTGGTTATCAAAGACTTAGAGGGGACGGAAAACTCCATAGGATTTTTAGTACCAGGGATGACTGAGGCAGGGATATCGGAGTTTGTATCAGCCATTGAAAAGATGGAGTGAAGGTACTCTAAGAAGTTCTAATGGAAGACTTATCGTTTGTGAAGAAAAGAAGAGGGTTTTGTTAAGGATGGATAATTATGAAGAGAGAGATATGGACCGGTTTTAAAACGATAGTTGTGCGTGGAGAAGTGCAATGTTTCAGAAGGAGATGGAATGATTTGGAGTGAAGAGACGTGACGGCAGTATCTAAAAAGGTATATGACATGGCAGTTGTGTTTTATACCTTTTTAAGACGTGTATTAAAGAATGCACAGAACTACTCACCTTAGGTACAAGAACCAGGTTCTTGACCTGTTATTTGAAAGTATCAATCCTCTTTTATCATCTATGTACTGTATTTATAGCTTCTATACTCATCATGCGTGTTTACCTGCAGTGGTATTGAAGTGAGTTAGACTTGGCCAGAAAACACTTTTAGCTAGTTTTACCTTAAGGTGATTTTCATAGCAAAATGATCAGGAATCAGGTCCTCAATTGGGCTTTAACATCCCCAGCTTCACTCTGTTTCTTTCAAAATGTTCCTTACTTATTGCTTTGGTGAAGATATCTGCAATTTGGTTTTCTGTGCTACAGAATTTCATACAGATCAACCCTTTCTCCACATTGTCCCTCAGAAAGTGATGCCTCACATCAATATGCTTGGTTCTTTTTTGTTGAACTGGATTCTTGGCCATGTTGAGTGCACTGGTGTTGTCACATAGAAGAGGCACACTCTCAGTAAGTACCCCAAAATCTTCTAGTTGTTGCTTAATCCATAGAAGTTGAGTACAGTAGGATGTTGCAGCTACATATTTTGCTTTAGCTGTTGAAAGGGCCACTGAATTTTGCTTCCTTTTTCCCTAGGAGATGAGATATGATCCTAGAAAGTGAGTCATTCCAGAAGTGATTTTCTTGTCCACAAGATAACCTGCATAGTCTACATCAGCATATCCAATGAGATTAAAACTGTCACCTGAGGGATAATAAAGAACCAGGTCCTGTATTCCTTTAAGGTATCTCAGAATTCTTTTGGCATCCTTCAAATGAGATTCCTTGGGATTTGATTGGAACCTTGCACATAGCCCCACATTGAAGATATTATCAGGTCTTCTGGAAGTAAGATAGAGAAGTGATCCAATGATGCCTCTATACATGGTTTGATTCACATGAGATCCAGTTTCATCCATGTCCAGTCGAGTGGTCGTCGCAATGAGAGTATCTATCACATTTGACGCTTCCATGTCAAACCTTTTCAAGAGCTCCCTGATGTATTTTTGCTGGCAAATGAATGTACCCTTTGAGGACTATTTTACTTGAAGACCCAAGAAGAAGTTCAGTTCCCCCATCATGCTCATTTCAAACTCATTTCCATGAGTTTTGCAAATTCTTCACACAAAGACTCAGTTGTTGCCCCTAAAATGATATCATCAACATAGACCTGATCAATGAGCAGGTTCCTTCCCCGTTTCTTTAGGAACAGGGTGTTGTCAATTTTTCCTCTTTTAAAACCATTTTCCAAAAGGAACTTTAACAGCCTTTCATACCAAGCTCTAGGAGCCTGCTTCAACCCATACAATGCTTTGTCTAGTTTAAACACATAATCAGGGTGTTCATGACATTCAAACCCTTGTGGTTGCTAAACATAGACTTCTTCCTTAAGAAGTCCATTCAGAAAAACACTTTTGACATCCATTTAGAATAGGGTGAATTCCATATGAGATGCGAAAGTTATTAGAATTATAATAGCTTCCATGCGAGCGACCGGAGCAAACGTTTCATCACAATCAATCCCTTCCTCCTAATTGTAGCCTTGAACCATTAGCCTGGCCTTGTTCCTTGTGGTATTTCCATGTTCATAAAGCTTGTTCCTGAATACCCACCTGGTTCCTATAATGGTTCGATCTGAGGGTCTAGGTACCAGGTGCCAAACATTGTTCCTTTCAAACTGATATAGCTCATCTTGCATGGTTGTAATCCAATATGCATCTTTCAAGGCTTCCTTGATATTCTTGGGTTCTATTTAGGAGAGAAAGGCTGAGAAAGCAAGTGAAATTTTGGCTTTTGACCTAGTTTGTACTCCAAAATCTAGAGGGGTGATTATGTTGTCAAGAGGATTAGAGATTTTGTGTCTCCAGTTAGAGGTCTGAGGTTCTTTTGTAGAGAATGTGGGTACATTTAACTGGTTTTCCTGTGTTCTTCTCTCAGGTGCTAGTGGAGTACCCTGAACTGCGTCAACCACTCTTTCTTCAGCTTTAGTGGTTGCAATTGAAGTACCTAGTTCCATTGAAGATAAGGCAACATTGTCTTCACTCAGCTCTTTTACTTGGTTCATCATATCTGCCTTTCCATTTGTCATGTCAATGACTTCACCAGGGACTAATAAGGGTTCTCCATCTTGATCTTCTTCAGCACTCATCTCACATAATGGATAAGACTCATAAAAAATAACATGAACACTTTCCTCAACACATTAATTCCGCTTATTGTATATCTTGTATGTTTTGCTTTGAAAAGAGTAGCCCAAAAATATTCCTTCATCACTCTTGGCATCAAATTTACCAAGCTGATCCTTTCCATTATTGAGAACATAGCATTTGCACCCAAATGTTCTTAGGTGAGTCAGCTTGGGTTTCTTCCATTCAGCAACTCATATGGGGTTTTGTTCAGGAGTGATCTGATCATGCACCTGTTCACCAACTAGTAGGCAGTGTTGATTGCTTCAGCCCAGAAGTTCTTTGCAATTCCATTGTCGATTAGCATTGTTCTTGCCATCTCTTCAAGAGTTTCGTTCTTCCTTTCCACTACTCCATTTTGCTGGGGAGTTCTGGGAGCTGAGAAGTTGTGAGTGATGCCATTTTCATTGCAGAAATCATCAAATTTGGCATTGTCAAATTCTGTTCCATGATCTGATCTAATGCATGCGACTCTAGACTCCATATTCACCTGGATTTTCTTCACAAATGCCACAAACACCTCAAAGGTTTCATCTTTAGTTCTGAGAAACAGAGTCCATGTGAATCTGGAGTAGTCATCCACTATCACGAAAATGTATCTTTTTCCTCCCCTGCTTTGCACTCTCAAGGACCACATAGGTCCATATGCAGAAGCTCGAGTGGCTTTGAGGTGCTCACATCCCTTTTAGACTTAAAAGAGGACTTCACATGTTTTTCTGTAGCACATGCATCACAAACGTTTTGCACCTTGAACTTTGACATGGGCAGACCATGGACCAGGTCCTTCTGAATTAGTTTGTTCAGAAGAGAAAAGCTTGCGTGCACCAATCTTCTGTGCCATAGTTCAGCATCATCATCAACAGCTTTCAGACAACTCAGATCACCACTTTGTAAGGACTCGAAATTAGTAACATAGATGTTCTTGTATCTCTTGGCCACAATTACCACTTCACCGGTTACCGCATCAGTAACTGTACATATCTTGGACAAGAATTCCACCTTGTTTCATTTATCACAGATCTGAGAGACACTCAAGAGATTGTACTTAAGACTATTGACATAGTACACATTTTCAATAGAATGAGTGAGTGAGTTCCCGACTTTTTCAACTCCAAGAATGTACCCCTTTTTCCCATTGCCAGAGGATACACTCCCTCCTTGTTGGGCTTTTAGTGAAAGAAAGTCCATGGTGTTCCCAGCCATGTGCTTTGAACACCCATTATCCATAAACCATTGTTGATCGCTTCCTTTCATTGTTCCCTGCACAAGAAGATCAAGAGTTAGTTTTAGGAACCCAAGCAAGTTTGGGTCCCTTGTAGTAGGTAAGAGGATGAATAAGAGCTCTCTTAGTCCATACAGGTAATATGCATTTTTTGTGAGTGGAACCTGGTCCCTCTTTTGTAGTCACTTTTTTAGCAAACACTTTGTTTTTCTAAACAGATTGAACCCTGGCCTGGCAATTTTCTTTGAAGTGCCTATTGTTCCCACAGTGGGTACAAAGCCAGTTATCAGGAACAATGACGTAATTGCTATGAGGGTTGTAAGGAGTTTTCTCCCTTTGGAACCCGATTTTCTGCCTGTTTCCACCATTATTAGTATATATGGCAGTGATAGCTTCTGAGGACCAGGTCCACTTTAGGGACTTTTCAAGATCATTTTTTACTCTTTCCAATTCAGTTTGGAGGTGCTTGTTTTTCTCAGTTTCAACACACATCCTAGTTCTTACAGGTTTCAACTCATTTTCAAGCCTAATGTGTTCATCATTGACTATCTCTTTTCCTTTTCCAGTATTTCCAGGTTTAGACTTAGTTCCTAGTCCTTCCATTGTTTCCCTTAGGTCTGCAATTTCTACCAAGAGATCATCTCTTGTTTTATCAGCTTCCCCTAGTTATAAGATCAAGTCATCCTTATCCTCCACAAGGTTATGATAGGCATCAATCAATACATTAGCTAAAGACATAAGTTTCTTAGGAGAGTAGGATTTCAGATTTCTCTGAACATCCCTGAAATTTACCTCTTTGTCGTCATCGTCTTCATCATCATCTGATTGGGCCATCAAAGCAAAAAGTTGAGTCTTATTCATTTTCCTCGCTTTCAACTACCACCATGGAACTATCACCAGCATCAGTTTCATCTTTAGACTCACTAGAGGAATTCCCCTATGCTGCAAGAGCCTGTTTCATACCATGGTCAGCAGATCTCTTTCTTTTGAAGTCCTTGAGAGGAACCGGGTTCCTCTTAGCTGCTTTTTCAGGGTTGTACTTGGAGAAAACTTGCTACAATAGAGGAAAATCTTTGATGAAGTGTCCAGGCTTTCCAAACTTATGGCAGTGATCATAGTTTTTTGGTTTGCTAGAGCTACCCCTTTTTAGCATTTCTCCATTTCTTCTGACCATCTTCTGAAATCTTTTGGTTAAGTAAGCCATGTCACTGTCTTCCTCACTTGAGTAATTGCTATTAACATTGAGTACCAGGTTCTTTTCTTTCATTGTCTATCTTCCTCTTCATCTCGTAGGTCTTCAGATTTCCAACCAGCTCTTCTATGGTCAGCTCCTGCAAGTCCTTTAACTCAGTAATTGCATTCACCTTGCTTTCCCATGGACTAGGCAGAATACTGAGGATTTTCCTCACTAGCTTGTTCCTAGGAATGGTTTCACCAAGTGAGTGTAACTTATTTATGATGGAAGTGAATCTTGTGTGCATATCTTGAATAGATTCATCATCCTTCATCCTGAAGAGTTCATACTCGGTAGTGAGCATATCGATCTTAGATTGTTTTACTTGGGTGGCTCCCTCATGAGCTGTTTATAAAGCTTCTCATATCTCCTTGGCAGTGTCACAGGCGGAGATTCTATTGTATTCTTCAGGTCCTATTCCACATACCAGAATCTTCTTGTCACGAAAATTCTTCTCCACAGCTTTCCTGTCTGCATCGGTGTATTCTTTACTGGTTTTTGGCATTGGAAATGGAAGTTCTTCCACCACCTTTGTTGGAACATAAGGACCGTCACATATGACATCCCATAACTCAGAATCCTCAGCCATGATAAAATCATGCATTCTTGATTTCCACCACCCATAGTATTGTCCATTAAACCTGGGTGGTCGGTATGTAGATTGACCTTCTTCAAAATTTGGTGGAGCAGCCATAAGGATACTTCCTAGGTGTTAGCCTGATAGGAGGAACCCGCTCTGATACTAATTGTTAGTTTGTATGAGTCCACCAAATAGTAGAGTACCTGGTCCTCTATGAGGTTGTACTGAGAATTCTAATAAAATAGTAAGTAAATAAGACACGAGATTTTTACGTGGAAAAACCCCAACTCAAGGGGACAAAAATCACGACCTACACCTGTAGGCTTTCAACTTCACTAACTTATAAACACCTATTACAAGCCACTTTGTAATGACTTCATTACAAAGAATTCAACTCAACTAACTTGTGATACTCTTACCACAAGCCACTTTGTCACTCTCTAGTTACAAAGACTTTAACTTATGATTAAACCTAGTCACAACATAAATTCAGAGAGTTTACGGATTTTACAAAAGGGTTCCTAATCAATGCTTCTTGCTAAGTCACTTAGGAGATACAATAAGAACAATTACAAAGTTACAACACAACTAAGGACAACAAAATACTAGCTTTAGGAACTGGTCCGTAGTAGCGTTTAACTTTGTTCTTCAAGCTCGTGAGAATTAATTTCTCTATTTTGCAAAAGGCTTGAATGAGAAACTAAAGTGTTCAAGTGATGTTTTGATATAACTCATTATTGATACACCTTGATGACATCACTTGAAATGATGTAAGCACTTTAGTTGGTCAAGGAATAAGTGACCACTGGAAACAGTGCAGTGCAGGTAGAAATAGTGCAGCCAGTCACGTCGCTTCCAGCTGTGTCCCATTGACTTCATACTGCTATGAGGGAACCACAAGGGTATCAGGTCCTTATTTGGTTCTATATCCCCTGAAACTATAACAGTTCATATTTAGCTGGAATCCATTAACTTGCAGTGTAGCCCAAGTGTATCAGGATCCCCATCTGGTCCTCGACAAAGTTTGTTAGATCATCAAAACATAAGTCAAAGACATTGAAAACCTATCACACGGACTGCGCACGCAAATTGAGGAAGGATGAATAGAGCTATTCGAGGTCTCAAAATATAGAAATAAAGGCTAAAACTCAAAATAACCTATCGGGTCATCACAATTATAGTCCTACCTCGGCATGTGTAGCTTCTAGTATTTGTTCCTTTTTTTATAAGGGCATCTCCAACCTTTACCCCCCAAAATGAGGACAACTTATTCCAACCATTCCCCCCCATGAGAATGTTCTTCTCTCTCTTCTATATTATATTATTATCTTTCATTTCAATTTTATTTTTTAATTTCTATTAAACAAATTTCATCTTTTATTTTTATTAATTTATAATTTTCATTAAAACAATTCCATAAAATTTTAAATAATATAATTTGTAAGAAATTATTATAGATTAACTAATACTTAAAATAAAAGTGAAATCATTGCGATACAAAATTCATTAAATAATCCAAAAATAAATTATTATCAGCACCTTCACGATCTCGATCACATGACTAGAAACAGAGCCAACTCTGATAGCATCACTATTTTGATCGTCCAAACACTGCAACACATAATTGTTCATCTGAAATGCTTGCATGCACGATTGCATGTGAGCTTCAAGGCCATGTGACTGTAATTCTTCTAAAGATGATGACGATGATGAAGAGTAATTTGAATCATAATTATTAGATGGACCTCCCGTATAGAAATTCATTTTTATTAGAAGACAAATAATAATTTTTAGTTACTTTTAATGTATTTTAATTTAATATATTTTTAATTTTAATGTATTTCAATTTTAGCAACATCTAATATTTTATATTTGCACATTTTATTTTTTGTGATGGTTATATCTTTTTCATACAATTATAACTCATAATGAAATTAACTACCAATTTTACATAAAAAAGTAGATGCACGATATTTAATTTTTCAAAATTATACGTCAAAGTTAATATGAAAAATTAATTAGATAAATATATTATATAAACATAATTAAGTATATATAAAAAAATAAATTAAACGATTAAATAATAAAAATAATAACATTTTAATAGGGAATAGTAAATGGGGAGATGAATAGTGCATTCCCAAATTTGGGGAGACACTATTCACTCCCCATTTTGGGGACAAAAATGGGGGAGGGTTGGAGTGAAATTTCCCATTTTGGGGATAAGGTTGGAGTTGCTCTTAGGGCATCTCCAACCTTTACCCCATTTTTGGTCTCCAAAATGGGAATTTTTCTATTTTTGGGACAACTTACTCCAACCATTCCCCCATTTTTCCCCCAAACTTTTTTATATTCTTCTCTCTCTTCTATATTATATTATTATCTTTCATTTCAATTTTATTTTTTGATTTCCATTAAACAAATTCCATCTTTTATATTTATTAATTTGTAATTTCCATTAAAACAATTCCATAAAATTTTAAATAATATAATTTGTAAGCAATTATTATAGATTAATTAATAATTCAAATAAAAGTGAAATCATTGCGATACAAGATTAATTAAATACATATTACATAACGATAAAATTCATTCGAAATATTACATAAATATTCAACTTCAACCTCTAGTATTCTCCCATAAATGATCTATTAATGCATTACAAAGTGCAAAATGAGCATCTTTGTCCTTAATTCTTCTATGTCGAGCTAAAAAATTCTTGAAATCGTTGATTTACATCTACTATCATTTCTAGTGTTGGAGTTGGACTTTTCAATTTTAGCAACATCTAATATTTTATATTCGCACCTTTCAATTTTAGCAACATCTAATATTTTATATTTGCACCATTCATTTTTTGAGATAATTATATATTTTTTGTACAATTATAACTTATAATAAAATTAACTTACAATTTTACATAAAAATAATAAATGCACGAAAATTAATTTATCAAAATTATACAACAAAGTTAAGATGTAAAATTAATATTATAAAGACATTACATAAACATAATTAGGTATATATAAAGAGATAAATTAAAAAATTAAATAATAATAAAAAAGTGATGAATAGTAATGGGGGAGATGAATAGTGTACCCCATATTTGAGGGAACACTATTTATTCTCTATTTTAGGGACAAAAATGGGGAGGGTTGGAGCTAAATTACCCCAAAAATTGCCCCTATAGGGAATGAGGTAAAGTTGGAAATGACCTTAATACTTTCTCAGTTGACTAAGCACGCTCCGAAAATTATTTAATCACATTTAGCAGCTTTGGCAATAAATCATTATCTATAAATTAGGCTCAATAGCCATATACATTATCTTTTGTATCATGGTCAATTTTATTTTATCATTTGAAAGTCAGTCATAATTATGGTCATGAAAAACTTTATCATCATAACCAATTTCATCTGAAAGCTTGTAGCACTTGTAACATTCTTAACATGTGAAATAAAGCATATAAAACTATATCATTGGAAGAAAAACATAAATAATATATAACTACTTGTCATTCATAATTAAACACTAACAATTGAAAATTACTTAGTCATGAAGACATACTTAAGAGATATGGAGTTTGGTAGAAACAATTTTTTTGAAAGGCAGTTTAGCTCAATATCGTTTCCTTTGTTTCACTTGTGATACACATTTTTCTTTTAGTCATCTTTTACACAATTTGCCTGATTAATCATAGAAAATTACGAGACTTTATATACATGATGACACATATACGAGTTTTTTTCAATCTCTTCCTTATATGTGATAACTACTTCAAATACACGTGAATATGTTTGACAAATATACGAGTTTCTTTCAATTCGTTGTTTAATAAATGTTAAATTTAAAATCCACACACGTGTGATATGTTAATGGTGATAATTTTCTAACCGTCATATTATGTTTATCTTTATTTTTTTTTTGTGTGAAATTCGAAACTAAAAATATAAGTACAATTTTTAAAAAATTACAATTTGATGTTTTCATTTTTCCATTTTTTTTAAAAATACTATACCAAAACTCAACAAAATCAAACTCATTTGATTCATCTTTCTCTTTTTGTTTCGATTTTATTTGATTCAACTTATTAGATTTCGTTATCCTAATTCAATTTTTATCAAATTATAAACATCCCTTTCTAATGGATGCATTTGTTAAATACTTTAGGAGAGTTTTGTACCCTAGAGGTAGAACGACCTCTCTATGTAATATTTACTTCATATATCTCATCTAGTATGATATACTTTCCTTTTTTGCTTGTTAAAAAAATATATTTATATTGAAAAATAATTTAATCTTAAACTTTATATTTATATTATTAATAAAAGAGTTTATAATCACAAAAATATATATAAAATATTTCTTATCATAAATTTAAAAGTTCCCTTTCTTTCTTAAACTTTATGTTTAGTAAAAAACCATCACATAGATTGGGGATGAAAGAGTAGTAGTTTTAAGTTTTAACAATTTCCCTTTTAAGTTTTTTTTTTTGGTTAAATTTGTTTTTCCCATACATCGGCCTTTTCTCCTCTGTCTGACTGTATATATCCATTTCTTCTTTTTCCACAAATAACCTGAACCCGATTCTCAACCCAAAGTCAAGTTCCCCTTCACTTCTACTGTCTGTACGCACTATTCGAAGAAGCTTCCAATGGCGGAGGCATCCGAAGAAGCCATCATCGTGAAGCTTTATGAATACGGCGAACGCCTCAACGAGTCCAAAGACAAGTCTCAGGCCCGTAAAAATATCCAATATGTATTCATTGTTCACTTTCCTTTATACTAGGGTTCGAAATTGAATAAATTTATTTTGATTGAAACTGTTGGATTGTTCTTTTGGTGTAGAATGTGGAGGACTATGAGAATATAATTAAAGCATCGAAGAGCAGCAATGCTAAAGCTATGCAATTAGCAGCTCAGCTAATCCCCAGATTTTTCAAGCACTTTCCTAGTTTATCAGGCCGTGCTGTTTACGCTCAGCTGGATTTCTGTGAATCTGAAGAGCTTGCGGTAAGTCTTTTTGTATTTTCTTTTTTATTGAAAAGATAAAATTGAACAATTTCTCCATTTGTGTGTGTCATCCGAGTTATTATGTTAATATTCTCTACTTCATTTCGAATTCCTGAGATTGTTTCTTTTACTTATGATTATGAAATAACGATAAGGTTTCTTTATTGTTCTTCCTGTGTGAAAGATGTACTTTGTGAAAGATGTATAAGTTTTTTCCCGAATAATGTTAAGACGTTATAATTATGATTACTTCCTCTGTCCCAAATTTAAGTGATGTATACTTTTCTATATTTAGAAATAATTTCATTTTAAACTTCCCATTGATTTATATCCACACAAATATTTATATCTTGTTTTAGACCACAAGTTTCAAATTTCTTTATTAAACTATGTGCCCAATTAGAGTGCATCACAACTGCTGAGATACAAGAATGTATGCAAGAGATGGGAATCATCTCGTAGTTTTAAACTGAGATTATGTGTAGCAGGTTCATGTATTCATTGTGTGTTTTTGATGCTGAATTTGTGAGGGACTAGCTTAGGTAGCAAGTAGCTACTAGGATTGACTTAAGAAAATCTTCATATTGCTGGAGGTGGATGAGGAAAAGTTACTCCGTCTATTTCAATTTATGTGTCTTACTTTCCATTTTAGTTTGTTTAGAAAAGAATGTCACTTTGTAAATTCAGTGACTAACTCTTTAGTTCCAACATTCTAAATGGCCTGTAGTCCATAAGGTTCAATGGGCATTTTAGTACATTACACACATCTTTAATATAAGACCACAAGATTTAACAGTCTCCCTTGCTTTCGTGAAATCCATGCTCAGTCAAAGTAAGACTTTATTATTACTTTTTTGAGAAAAGGTAAGCATCCTTTTAGCTTTGCAGAACATTTTATCTATGTTGTTGACAACATCAATTTTAATCCACCAATACAAAAGACCAAGACATAAGCCTTTTTAATTGCTGAGTTGTCAATTTGTCATTCTTCTATCGTAAAACATCTATTGTTTCTCTCTTTCCATACCACCCAATTGCCATAGAGCTTTATGGTCTCCTGAACAGCTAGTCCCTTCCAGCTTCACAAAGCAAGTTTCAAATAACCTGGTATCATGCCACCGGAAATTAAACAAGTTTAGGCATAGCAGATTCTGCTCCACACATGTAGCATCTATTATATAATGAGAAACCCCTATTTATCAACTCCTCCTGAGCAAGAGAAGCCTCATTAACAGCAGACCAACAAGAACGGCTACTCTAGGAGGCACTTTCATGTTCCATATCAAAATCAATTAGATTAAACTGAAATATGCTTATTGTAATTTTCTTTCTTTCGTTTTTAGTTGGCCATTTCAGTAAACATTGTCCCCCCAACAAACAAAGATTTGTGTATCCAATTGCATCATAGAATTGGGTTCATGAACCACAGGAATTTGAAACTCAATTTTTGCTGTATTTTGGGAGTAGCAATGCCTGATTGAACTTTAGAAGTAAAGATATTAGTTTGCCGGCTCAATAATATGAAAAACAGTAGGGAGAAAATTAAATCACAACACTGTAGTAATTGCATTCAAAGCCATCACATGAGTATATTTTTATGATGCAAGTTTATTGTCGTGTCCTTTCGCTTTTATCTTGATTTTTGTGCATAATTGAAAAGATGAGGAAATATGATTTAGACTCTGGTAAATAAATTTAGCCCGTAAAAAGCATGTCTTTGTTGTTCAAGAGAAATAACAAGGGAGAGGAAATCATTGCCTTTTTTATTTCTTTACAACAACAATAACAACCCAGTATAATCCCACAAATGGGGTTTGAGAAGAGTAGTGTGTACGCAGACCTTACCCCTACCCTGGGGATAAAAAGACTGTTTTCAATAGACCCTCGGCTCAAGAAGATACCTATATTTTCTGTACCCAAGTTCCAATTAATTCTTGTATCTGGATTATTGGTGTATAAATACTTATATTTTCTGCACTCAAAGGTGTGGCCTAGTGGTCAATGACGTGGGTGCAAACCTTGGAGATCAGGTTCAAATCCCAACAGAGTCATCTGGCTAAGTTTTGGTGGGCATACTTGCTCAATAACTGTGTTGGTGGAGGTAACATGTACCTAGTGCCTACAAATACATCAAACTCTTTAGATGCTCCCAGGCACGAGTCCCGAGGTGAGAGCCTAAAAACTCTCCCCAGTATCGTTTCTCTCCCTTTTCGATGATCTTTCCTTTGGTTACTTAGTTTTCTTTATTAATTATGTCTTGGTGATTTTCTCAAAAACTTCATCTTCTTTTTCTCTTTTTTCCTAAATTATGGTTAATAGAATATATTTTATTATTGGTGAGAAGTCTTTTGACATTACTGAAGTAAAAAATGGTGCAGAGTTTGGTACGAATGGGTGGAACGCAATAAGAATTTCATGAGGAAAATGACTCTCAGTCGAAATGTCATGCTGTGGGTGTGTGGTCTTCTTCATACAACATCTGATCGAAAGGGGAATGAACTCAGAAGGTGGAAATCCAGAGACCATGTCTACAATTTCTTCTGTACAAAGAAATACAATGATTTTGGCAGATATATAAGCATTGTAGCAGTATAGGGGGAACGCAGAGCTATCATAATCCTTCCAGAAGCAGCAACATTCAATGTGGGATGGAGAGATGTTGCTTTAAAGATAGAGAAGTTCATAAATAAGGTGGCTCCAGCTGTGAAAAGCTTTGTCAAACCAATTGTGAATTTTTTTTTCAAACCAACAGAGGAGCACTTTTATATGGAAGCATTCAAAATCGATAAGTGGGAGGCAAAAGGAACCTCGACGTCGTCTGCACAAACCCCTTTTGGTCAACGAGTTACTGTTCAAGGACCTGAAATTTCTGATAAGGATTTACTAAGTAGATGTTTGGTTGGCAGCTTCAGTGATACGAAGGAATTGCCCACTCTCTCCGACATCAGGAGATGGATCACTAACAAATGGAGCAATATCCATGGCATACAGATATACGAAATGCATGGCTCAAAATTCTTGTTCGAGTTTTCGTCAAGAAAAATGGCAGAGCATATCAAAATGGGGGAATGGAGATGGACGAACAAACTGTTGATGCTTGAATGATGGTCGCCTACAGTAGGCTGCTACCCGGCTGACGCAAAGCTGGACTGGGTTTGGATGAGATTACTAGGGATTCCTCTTCATCTTTGGTCCCAAAAAATCTTCAAGCTAATTGGGGATAAATGTGGGGGATGGATTGAAACATAGGAGGAAACTTCTCTCAGGAATCATTTAAAATGGGCTCGAATCAAAGTGAAGGGCCCACTCGACAAAATCCCTAGAGTCATAGAGGTGGAGAAAAATGGTATAATTTTCTCTGTGCCGATCTGGTGTGAATCGCCGGCGACCTGGTGCAGTGCTGATAGTACATCAGAGAAATTTGAAATTTCTAAAGGTCCTAACCCTAGAAATACAGCTATGGGTCTGGAAAGTAAGAGGCACATGGCTCAAGAGTCATGTGACATTGAAGTGGGGCCTTCTTTTAAAAAAAGGTTCACATGCTATTGCTGAATCATCTAATGGGCCTAGTAAAATTCAAAGTCCCCCTATTTCTTTCACTAAGCCCATCCCCACTTTTACTAAAAGCCCAGATCTGGGAATAAAAAATAGATTCTCCGTTCTCTACCCATGGGACAAACCCGACCCAATGTTGGAAAAACTCTTTGCAATTCATAACTCAATGGACATCGTTGTATCAGAAGATCCATCTGAAACAGAAGACCCACCACGTCTCTTAGATGCAACAGAGAATTTGGCTTTGCATGGTGGATTCGAAGAAGAAGGTCAAGCTTTAGGGGTTGGCGAAATCATTCCCTTGTCTCCTCTACCCAAGAATTCCCTACAATTGTCAGAATATGAAGATCAAGAGGCATGGTCTGTTGATGAAGCAGAACCCTTGAACTTTCAATTTCTAGAGGCGGAGATAGAAGCTTCCTTATGGGTGCACAAAAATGTTTTGAAGATGAGCAAAGCATACGGAGTGAACTTTCAGGGGTGCGAGGGAGAAGCTCTGTCCCTCTTCATGAAAATCGATAAGCGCAGATTAGAGATAAGAGAAGAAGCTGCTTTAAAGATAGTGTCGACTCCAAAAAAGAACAAGGGGAGCATGGAAGTTCAGAATCTGGTGTTCAACATGAACTTCCTAGATTCCAGTTCAAGAAGCAGGGGGAAATCTACCATCAATTGTTATCAATGCAGGTAAAAATTATTTCTTGGAACGTGAGGGGATTGAACAGAAGGGATAAAAGATCTATTGTCAAGTCTCTATTTGAGAACTGGAAGGCGGATATCTATTGCTTACAAGAATCGAAATTGGAAGGAGATGTGCAGAGTTTTGTGAAACAAATTTGGGGGTTCAGATGGGTCAAATTTGGCTGTCTGGAAGCTAATGGCAGTAGAGGGGGTATCTTGGTTCTTTGGAACAGTAGATCCTGGAAAGGGGAGGTGATTAATGAAGGTAGCTATTCTATCACTGTTAAGTTTGATGCTCAGGGCTATAATTTCTCTTGGCACTTGATTGGAGTTTACGCTCCGCATTGTAGACTTGAAAGAAGGAATGTTTGGTGGGAAGCTGCTGCTTCCAGGGGATCTTTCGATGGACTTTGTTTGAGGAGATTTCAATGTCACTAGGTTTATGGAGGAAAGAAGGGACAACAACATCATATCAAGAGCCATGACTGAGTTCTCCAATTTCATTGAGGACCTTGAGCTCTACGACCCTCTGCTTTTAGGGGGAGTGTTTACATGGACCAGGAGCAACAATTCTCATATTGCTTCTAGATTGGACAAATTTTTGTTCTCCTCTGATTGGGATGAGAGCTTTAGGAACATAAGGCAATCAGTGCTTGCTAAACCTGTCTCTGACCACACCCCCATTTTGCTTAATTGCGGTGTCTGGAAGACCTCTAAATCTTATTTCAAGTTTCAGAATTGGTGGTTGGGAGTCGAGGGCTTTAAGGACATGGTTGCGTTGTGGTGGTCTTCCTTCAATGTCCAGGGGAGGCCCGACTTTATTCTCGCTCAGAAACTCAAGCTTTTAAAAGGCAAATTACGAGATTGGAGCTTAACTCAAGGAGGAAACATGCCAGCTATGAAATCTGATTGTCTTAATAATATCCTGGTACTACAAATTGCCCAGGAGACTGGGGACCTTACTGAAGATGAACTGTTACAGATGGCAAGCCTTACTATGGACCTAGAAGAAATTGCAAAGAATGAAGAGTTATCCTGGAGGCACAAATCAAGAGTACAATAGTTGAAACAAGGGGACAGAAACACAAAGTTCTTCCATAAGGTGGCAAATGCTAATAGAAGGTTCAGTGCAATCGATAGACTCACCATTAATGGGGTTCAAGTTGAGGATTTAACTGCAATCAAAAGTGAGATCCTTGATTTTTACCTGCATCTGTATAGCGAGTCCGAATTATGGAGGCCTGAGTTCAAGTATAGTTAATCCCCTCAACTAAATAACTTAGAAGTGGAGTGGCTAGAGCAGGATTTTGACGAGCAAGAAATTTTGGATGGGCTTAAAGCATTTACAGCTGACAAAGCTGCTGGACCTGACGGATACACCATGGGTTTCTTCTTACACTGTTGGGATGTCCTAAAAGAAGATCTGGTGAATACTTTTCAGAATTTTCACTCACAAGAATATTTTGAGAAAAGTTTCAATGCTACCTATATAGCTTTGATTCCTAAGAAGGTTGGTGCAGCTGAGTTGAAGGATTTTAGACCTATTAGTCTGATTGGCAGTGTCTACAAGATCATTTCTAAGGTGCTGACTGAAAGACTGAAGAAGGTGGTCTATAAACTTATGGACTCTCAACAGATGGCCTTCATCAAAGGCAGACAAATCATGGATGCAGCTTTAATGGCTAATGAATGTGTTGACTCCAGAATTAGGGGGAAAGATCCAGGGGGTGCTGTGCAAACTTGATATTGAAAAAGCTTTTGATCATGTCAACTGGAATTACCTTATCAAGCTTTTGAAAGATATGGGTTTCGGTTGCAAATGGATTGTGGATTCACTTCTGCATTAGTAATGTTAGATTCTCCATTCTTGTGAATGGCACTCCAGAGGGGTTCTTTCCATCTCAAAGAGGATTAAGGCAAGGAGACCCACTCTCACCTTTTGTCTTCATTATTGCCATGGAAGGTTTGAATAGCATGATCAAGAAAGCCAATCTTGAAGGTTGGCTGAGAGGCTTCAGGGTGCTCAACAATGACACAAGTAATCTGGAAATTACTCACTTACTATATGCTGATGATTCATTGGTTTTCTGTGATGCCAAAGTAGAGCAAATTACACACTTGAGGTTGATTCTAACTGTGTTTGAAGCTGTGTCAGGTTTACATGTAAATTGGAGAAAATCCAATTTGTTCACTGTGAACAAGGTTCCAAACATTCAAAGACTAGCAGGCTCTTTGGGCTGTGAGGTGGAGACTCTGCCTACTACATATCTGGGGTTACCTCTAGGGGCTAAAAATAAGTCTCAACAGATATGGAATGGAATTGTTGAAAGATGTGAAAAGAAACTATCTAATTGGAAAAGCAATTACTTGTCCCTGGGCGGTAGGGTTGTCCTGGTTAATAGTGTTCTAGATGCTCTTCCCACCTACATGATGTCTCTCTTTCCCATGCCAGTCAAGGTTGAGAAGAGAATCGACGCTCTGAGGAGGAACTTCATTTGGCAAGGAAGCAAGGAGAAGAAAAGTTACCACTTGGTCAAGTGGGAAGCTCTCACAGGCAGCAAGAAGAAAGGGGGCTTGGGTATTAGAAACCTAAGGTAACATAACAAGAGTCTTTTAGTGAAGTGGTTGTGGAGATTCCCTCTGGAAGACCAAGCCCTATGGAGGAAGGTGATCAATGAAAAATATGGGACTGTGGGGCAGTGGTGCACAAGTTCTGTTACCAGCCCATATGGAGTGAGTGTTTGGAAATCAATAAGAGCCCTATGGCAAGATTTTTCTTCCAACATCAGCTTCAAAACTGGGAATGGTATGAAGATCTCCTTTTGGAATGATGATTGGATAGGAAATGGTCCCCTCAAGGAGAGTTTTCCAGATATTTTCAGCTTAAGATATTTTCAGCTTAGCACAACAAACTGATGCAACTCTAGCTGAAACTTGGAGCCTACAAGGTTGGAACCTAACCTTTAGAAGATTTCTCAATGACTGGGAAGTGAGTAGAGTGACTGATTTCTTCAGTCTTCTACAGAACTTCAGGGGAACTACTGAACAAGAAGACAAGCTGGTGTGGGTCGGAAGCAACAATGGCATCTTTACAGTAAATTCAACATACAAGATTTTAAATAGATGTGACCAGAGCTACTGCCTCTGGCATTGGAAACATATTTGGAAGGCAAAAGTCCCCCCTAAAGGTGACAATTTTTTGCTGGTTAGTAGTCAAACAGGCTGTTCTAACTCATGAAAATTTGATGAAGAGAGCAATACAACTATGCTCAAGATGTTTTTTGTGCGGCAATGAGAATGAGACAATCACTCATTTGTTCATTCACTGCCAGGTGACTAGCAGATTGTGGCAGTTGTTCATGAGCATGAAAAGCCTAAGCTGGACAATGCCTAGGAGAACTGATGAGATGATGGCAAGTTGGAATGGCCACGGGATAATCACATGCCAAAAGAAGTGGTGGAACATTGTCCCAGCATGTATTTGGTGGACCATTTGGAAGGAAAGAAACTCTAAATGTTTTGAAGATGTGGCAAGCCACGAACAAAGGATTAAGATGAATTGTATATTTTTGTTTTATTTTTGGTGTAAAGAAGCACTGGTACAAGATGTAGAATCTCTAGTAGATCTCATAGGCTCCTTGTAGCTGTTACAAGATTGGTTTTTGTCTATTTTGGGTCTTGTAACCTGTTACTCCTTAGCACAATCTTTGTGCTAGGGACTAATTTTATCAATATATTGGAATCTGTTACCTTTAAAAAAAAAAAAAACATGTACCTAGTGCCTAGTGGAATAGTCGAGGTGAGCGCGAGCTGGCCTGAACACCACCATTATAAATTTTTAAAAAAACCTGAAGTTTCTCCTTGATCTTAATAATTTCATTTTTAGGGTAGAAAATGGGAAGGTAATGAGGAAAAGATTGTGATGAGATTGACCTTTGAGTTGATTCTGTCTGTTACCTATTCTCCTTTCTAGATTTTCTATGTTTCTTGATTACATGCAAGACCTTGGTTTCATTTGTAATTATTATATTTCTTTCTAGGTTTCAATCTTCTTCAGTTTCTTTCCGGTTTTGCTTTCAATTTCGCTTTACTGCTTTTTGACATGTTTAAAATATTCAATGAGTTTGGAATTCCTAGAAATGTTTGTCGTCGCATGATTTAAGTTTCTTTCCACAGCTAAAGGATTAGAAGAAAAAAAAGGTTTCTCTTCACAGTGTTTGCAGCATAAAATGAGACTAGAATTCTGTGGGGTTGATGTTTCTGGAGTGGAGCCTTGACCTTTGTTTGACCTATTACTGCGTGCAGGTTCGAGTGCAAGCCATTCGTGGACTTCCTCTTTTTTGCAAGGACACACCCGAGCATCTTTCGAAAATTGTTGATATACTTGTACAACTCCTGACTGCTGGTATAGAAATCTCTTAGTCTTTCCATCAAGAATTGTTGATTATGAGAAAAAAGATGTGATCTTGACTTCTCTATCTTTCTATTCTTCCAGAGGAAAATGTGGAACGTGATGCAGTAAACAAAGCCCTTTTGTCCTTGTTAAGGCAAGATGTAAAAGGTATGTTGATTTTTTCCTAGTGACTTTGAAACCATGCACGTAGGTACTATCTTTAGATAGGTTCATCTTAAATTGAGTTTAAGATTAAATCGCCGAGCTGATCAAACTGCTTTAGTTTTTTTTGCTTTATGCTATTTCATGTTTCCGAGTACCACTCTTTTAGCACAAAGGTAGAACAATCAATACATTAAAGCCTGGTCAAGACCAAATGATGCCACAAAATAATGGATGTTGTATTTGGTATCCCTGATTCTTGTATAGTGCCTTGTTGGTATATAAGCTATAGGCATATTATCTTCAACTTACCCAATAAAATGCTAAAACCTTCAGAGTTTGTTGTGGGAAGAAAATGAACCTTGAGCTTAGCTCTACACTGAACGCTATCTTATGAGTTCAGGATTATCTAAAACCATATTAGGAGACAAACAACGAACTCCTCAACATCCTAAACGTCCTAAACACCCCTGCAAGCCCATGGTTAGACATCTTAACATGGGGGCCCAACATTGTCTAAACAGATTGAATCTGGCTCTGATACCATTTGAAGAAAATGATTGGACCTAATCCAACCCCAAAAGTTTGTTCACGAGGTGAGATTGCCATAGACCATATAAGAAGACAAACAAACCATCTCTCAACCAATGTGGTCACTTAACATGTTGCATTAGATGCATTTTATAAATCAACAAAGTTATTGCACATTATATTTTGCACTAGATGCACCTTAAGCAAGCATGCTCTTGCTCTTTGGGTCAATACCTGGGAAGCTGTATACCATTGTTGCAGCTTGTTATATGCCTTGATTGGGCTACTAGTGCGAGGGTTTTACAGCCATAGGTGTACAAATATTTATACTTCAGTATGACACTGCTGAAGCCGGAAGATGTGGTGTACATTTTGCTTTCCAGAAGGAGGACGAGAAGATGCCTGCGTGGGATGTACTTATGTGATATTTTGAGAGAGAGGAATAAAAGAGGGATGAAGGACTAGAGAACAAATTGGGAGCTGGATAGTTTTTGTCAGTTACTTCAACAATTAAATTTATGCTCAGTGGATCAGAACAAAGTAGATTGGTTAATTTGGTTTAACAACAATGACAAATTGTTCACAGTGAATAACTGCTATAAAATGATGTTACAGCAAAATAGTCAGGGAATTCCAAACTGGGCTTGGAAGATGATTTGGAGAACTAAAGTACCTGTGAAAGCAGCCTTTTTGGGTTGGTTAGCAGCTATAGATGCTTGTCTAACCCAAAATAAGTTGCAGAGAAGAGGCTTCTCCTTGAGCAGTAGATGTTATCTTAGTAATGCAGAGGAGGAGACAGTGGAGCACCTTTTCTTACACTGCAGAGTCTCAAGACAATGCTGGGAACATTTTCTAAGGTAATACGACAGAAGATCTGTAACTTGTTGGAAATCTGGCAATGACAAGGAGTCAAGAGAAGTTTAAAGCAAATATGGAGGACCATTCCAATTTGTATTCTATGGACCATATGGTTGGAAAGGAACAAGGCCTCTTTGAGGGAAAGAGGCTACAGATTCCCAGAGTTAAAAACGAATGCATTAAAAAGTTGTACTTCTGGTGTTATAGTAGTAATATAGATAGGATGGATCAGTATTTGGAGTTTTTGCACTTCTTAGGGGACAATATGTAGTATGAACTAAGCAAGAGCTGCAGCTATCTTGTACTTTACTTCTGTTCCATCTTGGTACCAATTTTAATAATATCTTTACTTATCAAATAAAAAAAACGAATTTTTTCCTTGCCATTATTAAGAAAAGGGCTGGAAATGAATTTGTACCACAGAGGGCTTGTCTTTTGTTTTAAGTGAATCTCGGTGCACCCACGAGGTCCCTGTTAGTGTGGAATGATTGGATGTCTAAGTCGTACATTTTCTTATGCTACCACTTCCATATTGGGAATTCCCCCCAACACCAATAAAATTGTTACTTTATTAAAAAATATGAGACTGTCTCTAGTTGGGATCATTTGTAAAAGCAGATGGGTTAAAGATCCTGTTTGAATGCTAAGGATACCAACATTTTCAAACACAAAAACTAAAAAAGAAGCATTGAATTTTTTTGGAAGTTTTAGCACAAAGCGAAAATAAAGCACATGCTTTAAGAAAGAAAGGCGCAAACGAAGTGATAAAAAAATACATGTAATCCATAACAAATAATAAGAAAGGTAAAGATTATTAATGAGTACCAAGAAGGTACCGAAATAGTACGACCGAGAAGAAATTTTCCAGGAAGACAAAAGGTTTGGCCTAATACAGGAACATTGACAGTAAACACACAACAATTATTTGGGCGAAAATTGAAAAACCAAAATTTTTGGTGAAATTTGTGTAGTGCTGCCTTCTTCAAAACATTGCCCATGGGTAACGAGACGTAAGCCTTAGTGGCTTGGTGCCTGAACTAATCACTGTCTAAGTGAGGCAAAGTGCTCTACCTGTGTTGCACCTAGCTTCAGGGCTTAAGCTCACTTCAAACGAGCCTTTGATAGCACCATAGGGTATTATGCAGGTTTTTTGCTCTCTATTTAGCATTATCTTATCTCCAAAATTTGTCTAGTCAAAAAAGGGGAAAACAAGAAAACTAAGAATCATCTTTTATGAATTTAAAAGGCAAGGCATGGATTTCATGATATGTTTGTGTGAGCTGTTGTAATATTGCTTAGATGAGAGTTATTGTTTAGCCAATGCTACAACTCTAATTCTAGTTACCGTGGTGTGTTCCTTAATTAGACAAATGTGGTATTGGAAACTTCTCTTATCAATTTATTTCTACCAGTCTGTAACTTATATCTTCATGAAAATATTTGGACACTGGATGCGAACTTTTTGACTGGTTATTTCTCTCTTCTGAAGCAGAAAGAAGAAAACCCAAAGTAAAAGAAGAAATTAACCACAATCAAGCCAAAAAAAATCTAAAAAACACATACATACTACGCGCGCGCTCGCACACACATATATATATCATGAATGCTTATCTTTCATGAGTTTGCGGATCGCTTCCAATTGTGCATTAGGAGATAAATTACAGGAACCCCTCAACATTAGGGGTGTGCATTCAATTTATCGATTCGATTTTGACCCTTATCGATAATTACTTATCGACTATTGATTTGTATATATGCTTATCGTTATCGTTTCAATAAGGTTTCAATTTTTTCGATTTCGATTTATCGATTTTTGGGGCTTATCGATTACACCAATAAGAAAATTTGTGGGATTTCACGACTTACTTACGATGCATCATTTGATCTTACAACTGCCTCGTGCTGATAATTCCGGGATTTTGGATTGATGAAGTCAAGAATTGCTTAAAGCCATTCTTGAATCGATGAAAGGGGAGCAAGCATCATCCAAGGAACGATGTCATACTTCATGACAAAATGTATGAAGTAACGAGCCCAATTTTCACGCTTGAGGGCATGAGACCATATTCTGTCACCAACAAGAGGGGATCCAAAAGTTATACAGTATGGATAAACCAGGTTTTCATTTGGTCTTGTGCAACAATGTTCGAGACACCATCTGCCAAAATCGCAATAGGGCCACCCGACGAGTGCCCTGCAAACACTATCTGTTTTCCATCTGACATCGCCTTCTCCACCTAAAACGAATAGTTCCCATGAATCAACATTCAGTTTCCAAATTAAAGATTAACCTATGAAGGTTAATCTTTGTTAGTCTAAAGAGGAATCATCTTGAAGGATATTTGATAGGAATCAGTGTTTTAATTTGACTTGGGAACATATTCTTGGACATGAAGATATTTGATTGGGATTCCACGGAAAGTATATTAGGGACTTAGGGTAAAGGAAAGGGTATTATAGAATAAGGGTATATTTGTCTTTTTAGTATATCGATAAACCGATAACCGAAGAGGATAAAATCGAAATCGAAATCGATAATTCGATAAGGAAAATTTCAAAATCGAAATTGAAATCGATAAATCAATAAACCGATATCGATAAACCGATAACAAATAATCGATTCGATTTATCGATAAACCGATTCGAATGCACACCCCTACTCAACATGGACCGGATCGCTTCCAATGTACATTAGGAGATAAATTACAGGAACTCCAGTCCTGGCCTAGTTATCATTTTGATAGTAAACCTTAAACCACGGTCCTTTTCACAACCCTTTCATGCTTATCCAAATTTTAACGGGCTAACCGAGGACCACCGGTTAAGTTGCCTTAACCAAGGTTTATTAACAAAACTAATAACTGCCTGGGCTATATAGTTCCAACCTTCAGCACCATCGGGGTGACTCAGTTGTAGCTTAATAGCAAAGCATGTTTTTTTTTTGATTTGCACCGGGTGTCCGAGTCTCTAATAGCAAAGCATGTTTTATAGATAGCCTATAGATACTAAGTTTAACACTTAAGTTTTTAGCTTACCATTTAGGCTAAACAGTAAAAAGAATAAGTATATCAATAAACAAATTAAAATTTAATACCTGAGACCGTCGGGTTTTTGGCCAAGTGACCTTTTTTGATTTTTTCATTTAGAAGATTTACAATAGTAGAGAGAAGTTAGAGAGAAGGCAGAGCGTTGGCTAATGCCTGCCTCTCAAAAGAAATGAGGATCCTTATATAATGGATCTCTGTCAAAAACAAACAAAATTTAATAGTAAAATGGCCGACAAAATAATTACATTATGGCCGACAGGATAAAAAGAAAATTCTGTATTATTATAACCGGACAAACTACTTATAAAAGTAGATTCCCTTCAATAATGGAGGGGTTCGTTACTTTATTAAAGTTGTCTTCATTACCCCAATAATTTATCTTATGGGGCCTGCATGTCTTGGCTTTTTCTTTGTTGTCTTTTTTCGCATAAGATTCTTCTGCATTCTCCTTCAATTTTGCAAGGAATTCTTCAATTTCATCAATATTAACATCTGTGCTTGGACTGCTTTGAGCTTCTCCTGCTACACAGGTTTTTTCATCGGAAGTATTACCGATTGAGGTCATCGATACATCATCGCCGATTTCTGTTCTAAAATTTTTTGCCAAATCTTTCTTTATTTCTTCAAAATATGATGCAATAATTTCTTTTTTAGAGACCGCATCTTTCTTCATTTGAAGTCTTTTAGTAACAATTTCAAATGGACTTAATTTATCCGCTGCAACATCTGTTATCTCTTGTTTGGCATAAACTTCAATTTTTTCCTGAATTTCCTGAATTAATTCTTGGCCGAATAATTTTCCTTGCTGGTTTGGTTGGAGTAATTTACTCCAAAACTCATTATAAAAAATTCTGTGAAGATAGGGAATCCCCTCGTCGGTAGAACCAACTTGTACATCCCATTTCATTATCCAAGGAATTGAGAATTCTATGAAAAAATACATGGATGCAATGGCATCATAAAAGATATTATCTTTTTGTAACGAAATGATTTTGGGAGATATATCTACCATTGAGTATATAAATTCTTAAATACTGGAGGAAGGATATCTAATGATGGCCCATATGATTTCCACCATTTAAAAAACCAATTGGGAATTTGTTGACTGTTCATATTAGAATAGATCTTAACGAACCACGAGTGTTTCCTATTAGGATTCTCGTATAGGAAAGTTTTATTAAAACTTTCTACGTAGTCCCAGTAATTGAATTTAACTGCGACTTTCTGGTCAGGATGAGTATATTTTCTATCCTTTAAGGTACTGATACCCCACTCATCTGAGGGTAATACCTTTTTTATAATTATCTTGGAAAAACTATAAGTTTTCTTTGTATTTGCAGGATAAAAATGCTGAATTTCAGCTGATCCTATAGTTGAGAGTATTATCTCATATTGCATCCTGTATTTATAAGCAGGAGTAGCATATGAAACTGTATCCAGATATCGAGTCATAAGCTGCCATGGATTATCCTTCCATTTCAGGTCGGATTGTTCTAAAAGAATTATTAATTCTTTCTTTTCCTTTTGGTTATAAACCTCAAGGTTCTCATGACTTTCCTCTGTTATTACTGAGGAATATGTTGACACATTTGATGTACCTTCTTCTTTTTTGTATTTTATAAAATCCATGAAGTCTTTGTATAGAGAGTGTTCTGTACTACCACCTGGAATATCTGCTATATTAGCAGCTATCAATTGCTGGTTCCCCATTTGAGCGAGAATATTATTCCCTCTGCCATAGGAAGATGTTCTTCCTTTTCCTCTATTTCAGGGAGGTCTGTATGCAGGCCTCATATTCTGTACTAAACAAAAAACTGTGAGTTCAAATATTCTCTAGTAAGAAAATCAGGGAGAGTATTATCTGACCCTTTTTTGTAGACTATTTCAAAATCAAATAGGGCTAATCATGCTTGCCACCTTGCAAATATTTGTTTGGAAACATCATGTTTGAAATCTTTATTAAAAATAAATCTTGTTGCTTGACAATCAGTTTTTATTAAAAACTTTTGATTATATAAATCAGTCTGGAATTTCATAACACATTTTACTATAGCAAGGATTTCCTTAGCTACAATAGCATAATTGTTTTGGGAATTATTCCATTTTCCCGAATAAAATTCAACAAGGTATTCTTGTTTATCTATTGGGGAGCACTGTTTTAGTATTCCACCATACCCAATATCTGAGGCATCAGTTTCAACAACCTTTACCCAGGTAGGGTTAGCAAGAGTTAAACATGGAAGATTATTAACCTTCTGTTTAATTCTTTTGACTGATTCTGTATGACTATTAGTCCATGCTTTCAGATTCTTCTTCAATCTATCATAAAGAAGAGCAGTATCTTTAGCTAAATCCTTTATGAAAGGAGATATATAATTCAGGCTTCCTAAAAATCTTTGAAGCTGGGTCTTGTCAGTAATAATATTAGGAAATTTAGAAACAAATTCAATACTTCTGTTAATAGGAATAATTCTCCCTTTTTCTATGTTATGACCAAGAAATTTGATATTATTTTGGAAAATCATCATTTTTGGTTTGGATATTACTAAACCATTTTGGATAATAATTTTCTTGAATAAATCCAAATGTTTGAAATGTATTTCAATAGTCTTTGAAAATACTAAGATATCATCAATATAGACTATTATAAAGTCTGTATATGGTAAAAAAAATATCATTCATAATTTTCTGGAATTCTGATGAGGCATTTTTCAAACCAAAAGGCATAACATTCCACTCATATTGGCCCATTGGAACGTTAAAAGCCGTTTTATATCTATCATTTTCAGATATCTAAATTTGCCAATAACCTGATTTTAAATCAAATTTTGAAAATATTATGGCACCATGTAACCTATCCAGTAAATCTTTTTTATTGGGAATATGATATCTAATCCATTTCAAAACTTTGTTAAGAGGCTTATAATTAATAGCCAATCTAGGAACTCCTCGTTCTTGTTCGGCATGTTTATTAACATAAAGAGCAGTACAAGACCATTTGGACTTAGAGGGTCTTATTAAACCCTTTTGCTGTAAGGAATCAATTTCCTTTTTGCATAACTCCAAATATTCAGAGTTCATTTGATAAGGTCGGACCTTGGTTGGAATATTATCCTCAGAAAAATCTTCTTCATAAGGAAGACTTATGATATACTTCTTCCTATTCCAAAACTGGTTTGGATGATCACCACAGATATGAGTAGAAAATTGGTTTTTTAGAAAATTAATTTTTTCTATTAATTTGGGATTTTTTAAATCATGCTCAATCATAAGAGAACAAATTTCATTTTTCAGAAAATCAATTTGTTTGATTTTTGAAGAAATATTATTGGAAATAATTTCATTTAAATATCTTTGAATCGGCTGAGTTATAAACTCAAAAGTAATTTCTTTTCCATTGTAAGTTCCAGTAAAACTTTTGTATCCCAATTTGTGAAAGGAATTATTTTATGAAAAAATGGGACACCTAGTATTACGTCCTGAGCTATATCTTTTACTAAAACAAAACTTTCTGGTATACAGACATCCTGTTGGCAAATATAAGCCCTAGGTAGTTTATATGAAATACCCATTTGACCACCACTAGCATTTTTTAATCGATGAGTGGTTTTATGAAAATGTCTGGAATGTATCACTTCTTCTTTTATACAGCTTAAATCTGTTCCACTATCAAATAAAACAGTAAATTCTTTTTTAAAATTATAATCAATTGAAAGAGTTATTTTTATTAAAAACTTTTGAGTAGTAAAATATTGGAGTTTTTTGTAAAAATTCATCTTCAGCGTAATCAATAGCTCCTAGTAATTTACTAGCAGATTTGCCTTCAAATGTACTTGCACCAATATCGGTTTCAGTAATATTAGTACTGAATTCTTTATTAATCTGAGTGTCAAATTTTCTAATCTCAAAATTCTTTCATCCAAGGCTATATTAGAAGCCTTTATCTATGAGACTTCTTTCTTGAGATAATTAATCTCAATACTTAAATCTTGGATAGTAGCCAGTCTATCCGGCTGGGACTTATTCTTAATAAGTCTTCTGATTTCAGACATAGTGTAAGGCCCTTTTTGAGATGGACTTTCTTATACCTCTGTTCCTACTTCTGAATTTGTAGGAAATTTATCAATGATTTGGGACCTTAATTCAGGGTCTTTAATAACCCTTAATAGTTCTAAAATACTATTGTTGGTTAAGACATTGATATTCAAGTCTTTGAACTGAGAATAAATATTATATAGATCATCATCAGTGTTACAACACTGTTTTGACCACTGTCCCTTATTTCAGGATTCTTGCTCATCTTCAGAAGATGAAATATAATCTTCTTTTTGAAGGACTCGTAAGTCTTCACCGGTCGATGAATATACTCATCCTGACCAGAAAGTCGCAGTTAAATTCAATTACTGGGACTACGTAGAAAGTTTTAATAAAACTTTCCTATACGAGAATCCTAATAGGAAACACTCGTGGTTCATTAAGATCTGTTCTAATATGAACAGTCAACAAATTCCCAATTGGTTTTTAAATGGTGGAAATCATATGGGTCATCATTAGATATCCTTCCTCCAGTATTTAAGAATTTATATACTCAATGGGTGGATATATCTTCCAAAATCATTTCGTTACAAAAAGATAATATCTTTTATGATGGCATTGCAGCCATGTATTTTTTCATAGAATTCTCAATTCCTTGGATAATGAAATGGGATGTACAAGTTGGTTCTACCGACGAGGGGATTCCCTGTCTTCACAGAATTTTTTATAATAAGTTTTGGAGTAAATTACTCCAACCAAACCAACAAGGAAAATTATTCGGCGAAGAATTAATTCAGGAAAAAATTGAAGTTTATGCCAAACAAGAGATAACAGATGTTGCAGTGGATAAATTAAGTCCATTTGAAATTGTTACTAAAAGACTTCAAATGAAGAAAGATGCGGTCTCTAAAAGAGAAATTATTGCATCATATTTTGAAGAAATAAAGAAAGATTTGGCAAAGAATTTTGGAATAGAAATCGGCGATGATGTATCGATGACCTCAATCGGTAATACTTCCGATGAAGAAACCTGTGTAGCAGGAGAAGCTCAAAGCAGTCCAAGCACAGATGTTATAACCCGTTTGGCCAAGCTGCAAAAATCAGCTTATTTTGAGAAGTGCTTTTCTTAAAAGTACTTTTGGTGAGAAGCAGTTTGTGTATGGCTAATTAGTTTGAAAAGCACTCCTGAACAACATTTAGTGTTTTGCCAAGTTTTAAAAGATTGCTTCTAAGTGTATTTTTCTCAAAAGTGCTTCTCAAAAAAGTGCTTTTGGAGAGAAGCTACTCTTTTCTGCTTCTCCAAAACTGCTTCTGCTTCTCCTCAAAAGCATTTTTTTTCCTTCCAAAAGCTTGGCCAAACACCTCAATTTTTGGCTAAAAGTGCTTTTGGCAAAACAAAAAAAGCACTTTTGACTAAAAAGAAGCTTGGCCAAACAGGCTATTAATATTGATGAAATTGAAGAATTCCTTGCAAAATTGAAGGAGAATGCAGAAGAATCTTCTGCGAAAAAAGACAACAAAGGAAAAGTTAAGACATGCAGGCCCCATAAGATAAATTATAGGGGAAATGAAGACAACTTTAATAAAGTAACGGACCCCTCCATTATTGAAGAGAATCTACTTTTATAAAGTAGTTTGTCCGGTTATAATAATACAGAATTTTCTTTTTATCCTGTCGGCCATAATGTAATTATTTTGTCGACCATTTTACTATTTAATTTTGTTTGTTTTTGACAGAGATCCATTATGTAAGGATTCTCATTTCTTTCGAGAGGCAGGCATTAGCCAACGCTCTCCCTTCTCTCTAACTTCTCTCTACTATTGTAAAGAACCCCTCTGTAATCTTCTAAATTAAAAAATCAAAAAAGGTCACTTGGCCAAAAACCTGACGGTCTCAGGTATTAAATTTTAATTTGTTTATTTATATACTTATTCTTTTTACTGTTTAGCCTAAATGATAGGCTAAAAACTTAAAGTGTTAAACTTAGTATCCATAGGCCATCTACAAAACATGCTTTGCTATTAAGCTACAACTGAGTCACCCCGATGGTGCTGAAGGTTGGAACTATATAGCCCAGACAGTTATTAGTTTTGTTAATAAACCTTGGTTAAGGTAATTTAATCGGTGGTCCTCGGTTAACCCGTTAAAGCTTGGATAGGCAGGAAAGAGTTGTGAGGAGGACCGTGGTTTAAGGTTTACTATCAAAATGATAACTAGGCCAGGACTGGAGTTCCTGTAATTTATCTCCTAATGTACATTGGAAGCGATCCGGTCCATGTTGAGTAGGGGTGTGCATTCGAATCGGTTTATCGATAAATCGAATCGATTATTTGTTATCGGTTTATCGATATCGGTTTATTGATTTATCGATTTCAATTTCGATTTTGAAATTTTCCTTATATATAATAATACAACAATTATCTAAATGCCGAAAAATATTATTACATTAGCATAATACATGAATTTAAAATAAAAGTACATTATCAAAACTTACACAAATGATTAATTTTGTCATGTTAGTTAGATAATTACATATTATAGTTTAAAAATATTTAATGTGATGGTATCTCAACGGATACTTCTTTGTGGACAATATTTTTTTGTGTATGTTTCCTCCTAATGCGCTAGTTGCTCTCCCTTAACTAGAAATATTGTTGTCGATCTTGATATCCCTCTTGAAAGTGCAACATACAGTTATTCGTGCAAGAAAACATATTGTGATAAATATAGTCCAATATTTAGGATGTTTGTCTTTGTACTTTATTTATTATATTTGCAAAACATAAACATACTAAAAATTATTTTCACACAAATTTAAAACAATATTCCTTAGTTTCGGAAGACGAAAGTTGAATTCAGGGATAAGAATATACTTAGAAACACACTAACCAGTATCATAATTTTTGCATGTATGACATTATTGTCAAAACTTCTATATATTATCTGTGTGCTATTACATTGACTACTCGGCTTATCTAAGTTTTTCAGTAGCATGACAGTTATATTTTTCTTCCAAATTAACCTATATACAATAGAAGATCAATTTTAACTTAGTCTATTATAAACTTGACAACAAAAATGTATGGTTTAAGGTCATTTCGTATTAAAGTATTTAAGTATTATTCTTGGTAGTAATTATTGGTATCATTTTCTACTAAGTCAAAAACTGAAAAATATTTTATTTTTACTATAACATTTTGCAACCATCATTTTATTTAGTTTATCAACATATTCATTTCTGCTAGCTAACATATTTTTTTTTAATTTTATTATGTGACTTGCACAAATTGCATTTTAATCTAATGATAAAAATATTTCTCTTATTAAATGCACTATTATTACCATTGAGATTAGTAACCAAGTGTTTAGGAAGAACCAAATCATCTTTTATTAAATGCTCTTCTTCGTTTCCGACACGAAGCAAGAAGACACTGAATATTGGATCTATTCTTACTTTATATTTCTTATCAGTTGAATTTTTTTCGTTTGAGGCCAGAAGTATAACTTTGACAAGCTAGCTTTTACAGTCTCTGCTTTTGTCGATTTTGGAACTACTGGTAGTACTTGACAGAAATCACCTCCCAAACCATTAATTTTTCATCAAACGATTCATTAATATCCAATATATCTCTAGAACTCCGCTTAATTATTTCGATCGTTTGATACTCAGCCCATAAGTCTTTCATCCCTTATTATCAATTTTGCTTTCCTTTTAAATTTATCACCATTGCTCTGCTTTGATATATTTGTGATGGTTATATAAGTTGTTTGAAGAGGTATATCAAATCTAAAGTGGTTGGTATCACAATAAAATCGTTGTTGCTACACCACTTGCTACTATTAACACTGTCATGCCTCTTGATATGATATTTTCAAGTAATACATGACATAAAAATATTATTTCGATTCCGCCGGAGGCATCTATAAAGAATAATCACGTTATACCAGAGTCGACTCTTTATAATATGGTCTTGAAAACTTGTTCTTGTTTAGATTTTAACTTTGATTGTGCTTCCTTAGACACTTGTATAGCATTTTGATTCTTATTAATATACTAACCTTTTTACTTTGCGTGTAACGCTCTTTTTATGGAATACATTTATGTGCCCAAAGATTCTTTTTAACTTGAATAAGAATTTTACTCATATGATGAATTGGATTCTCTTGCTAAATAATTAATTCAAAGATTTAATTATTTGGTTTTAACATAAAAAATAATTTATTATATGTTGATTCAGGTCTTAATATTAGTTCATCTTTTGTTTTGAATATTTAATCTTAGTATAATTTAATCCACCATAAATTTTATTTTCAAAGAGTAAAAGATTGATATGGCATTTCACTTTTAGATCTTTATGTTTGTAGAATCATTAGTGGTATTGACTATCACCAACCATTTTTTTTCTCTTTCTCACACATTTATATTCTTAAATTTTTTCTTAGTTGTTGTTTAATAATTGTATTTTTCAATATTACAAAAATTAATTAAAAAATATTATTTGAGTAGGAAAATAGTTCAAATATAATATAAAAATATATTATAGTGGGGGTGTTTTTTCTTCTTCTCAATTTTAACTCTTTATGCATTCCATTTAATTTTACTTTTATTTTTTCTTCGTATTGGAGATTATGTAGTGGTAATGTATTGCCAATACGGAGGATTCTTATGAAATTGATTTTATTAAACCTTCATACATATTTTTAATAAGAATTTAATAGACAAAATTTTATTAATTTTAAATATTAAAAATTAGCATAGAAATTGTAGTCCAAAAAATAGGTTATTACAGTTATGTCCTTTCCCTATGAGTTCTTCCAATTAAGAAATATAGAGTTATAACTATATTCGGACTCAAAATTTGTTCCTCTGTTATTGCTGGAACCAAATTGTAAACATTATCACGTGGATAAGTGAATGAGTCAAATTCATTGTTAGACTTCACTCACGAAAATAACGACAAGTCCTTTTGCATTTAATTTGAAGGTAGTGTGAGTAGTAACCTAAAACTAATAGGATTATAATGCTAATATCTATAATTCCGGTTATGACCTTTTATTATGTGTTATTATGCTTAATATTATAAGGTTATTTTTGTAAACCGACATTGTATTCATGCTTTTATAATAATATATATATTTGTATGTTATATATAAAAATATACAAAATTTATACACTTTTTTGGCTACCGAATGTATATAGTTTCAGTCGTATTATCCATACCTGAAATCAGAGATTGAAGAGAGGTTGGAGCAGCATATAGTCATTATTCTCTCCTGCTGGTTCGTAGTTGATTTTGGAGACACATTGATGGGGTAGACTGTAGAGGGAGAAACAGAGGAGGACAGGGGCACAGCTAAGAAGGGAGAATAATGCCTGAAGAGTTAGCAAGGTTAACTGATAAGCAATGCAAGAGAGGATGCTCTGCAGTAGAACTAGCTTGTGCTTGCTATGAAAACTTTCAATCCCTCAGTATCGTTTTACCTTCTGCTCTATTAATTCATTTTCCTTCTCTTTTCTTGATGCTTTAACTGCGTAAAATTTTCTGATAGAATTGCTGCTCTGTTGTTAAGGCAATTAACTTCCGTTCTTTTCCTGTAGCTTCATTGACAGCTCTTTTTAAACACATTGAGACTGTTGATGAGCAGATGTCTGATGATAATCTCCGTGAAAGGACATTAGTTTTTATAAAAGACAAGGTAATAAGGTCAATATTTTTTCTGTGGAAGAATGCCCATTTTGCAAGTCCTATGTATTCTAGTTGGCTGCATGACTTTGTTGCAGGTATTTCCTCTAAAAGCTGAGCTCCTCAAGCCTCCAGAACAAATGGAAAGGCACATTACCGATCTGATTAAAAAGGTAATTACATATTCTACTCCTGTTCTTTCTGTCCCATAGGGAGTGATGAGGAGATTGTTCAGTAATTTTGACTTGCTTCCCTTCAGAAGCTTTGCTTCTTCTACCGTCCGCCAGTTCCTGTGGTATCTTGTAGAGAAATACTACATGCAATGTGATTGTTCTCACCTAGAATACGGGGATTATTGTGATACCAGTGAAGAAAATTGCCTAGATAATAAATGCCGTATGTTCTAGATGATTAGAACGCAAGAAAATTAATTTTCTTGGGAAAGGTAACAGTGAGAATGCAAGAAGATTAATTGCATCCCATTGCAGAGTCTACAAGATGTGACAGGAGCAGAATTTAAGATGTTCATGGATTTTCTGAAAAGTTTGAGCATATTTGGAGATAAAGCTCCTGCAGAGCGTGTGCAAGAACTGATTGAGATCATTGCAGGCCAAGCTGATCTAGATGCACAATTCAATGTAAGTGTTCGGTTGGCCATTTAGAATGTTGTAGAGATTTCTGGTTTCCTGTTCTTCTCAGTCAAAAAGCTCTCACTAGGGTGGTTGGTTGGTTGTTTTAGTCTACTGATGTTTTTGCCTTAGTTACTGAAAGTATTGGTTATTTGAATCTCTAGAACCAACAGTTGGATGCTCAAAACTTTACACTTCGTTTAGTTGGTTTCTGTTTTAGCAATTTCACCCCAAGGTGAAAATGTTTACAAT
This sequence comes from Nicotiana tabacum, assembly GCF_000715075.1. NCBI lineage: Eukaryota > Viridiplantae > Streptophyta > Magnoliopsida > Solanales > Solanaceae > Nicotiana > Nicotiana tabacum. The sequence continues at coordinate 208,481,339 of NC_134080.1, forward strand.
CTGCTATTGGGATGAAACTATAAATTCAACACATTGGAGAAGACCCATCCCGGAATTCACACATCAAATCAACCGAACTAGTTCAAATTTTCCAAAAGTATTAGAGCTAAACTCAATCTGATTGAAAACTTTAATTAATAAAACTGATCTAAACCTAAATACATGAAAATTGCTTCAATGTTAATTTTAATCAGTATTATCAAATGCTAAAATGCACTGTGGTCTGTTGGGGCTTTATGAGCAAAACGCAAATAAAGCGTGGGCTTTAATGAAAAAGGTGGAAAAGAAGAAAAAAGTGTATATGTATGTGTGTGTGCATGTGCAATAATTAAAGTATAATAATTTAAAGCACCAATAACAGTTATATGGAAAAAGAACTTAAAATATTAAAATATTAACTGATTAGCATCGCCTCTTTAAGATAACACTCACGGTTATTAGACAAATGTATGGTGATTGCGCTGAAGCGCCCATTAAGCCAGGCGAAGAGCTCAGTCCGTCTTGCCTAGGTGCACTTTAAGCGAGCTTTTGACAATATTGATTATGATTGTGAGCTTTTGATCTTAAGCATATAGATTTCTCTATCTATCTGCTTTCCTGGCATGTAGTGCTTAAAGCACTACAGGATGGAACCTCTGAAACTACTGGATTGCTAAAGTCAGTATCCTAAATGTGATGTACATCGTAATTCGTACATCACATGTATCAACGGAAATCACATGTCGTCTTGAAAGAATTAGATTTCTGTTCTATATTCTCCATCTTGTTTTCCCTGAGTCTGAACTCCTAGTCTGAGTAAACTTCAGTACCATCTGTGGGCTTGTTGATCTGCAGTGCAGCTGAAGAATTCCTGCTACATTCATCATCTGAATTGCTTTAATATTGCAGGTTTCAGATGGAGACCATATTGCTAGATTGATAGTCTGTTTGTTTATGGCTATTCCATTTTTTGAGGTTTGTCCTTATCTGGATACTTCATTATTTTTTTCAGTAGCGACTACAACTTTTCATGCCTAACTGATTTCTACATTTCATGCAGAGGGGTGCCTCAAATAGCAAATTTCTAAACTATTTGAATAAGCATATTTTCCCAGTATTTGACAAGGTAATGCCTGATTTCCTCGTACCGTAGCATAGTTGATTCAGTTTCCTTACCTGCTATGAAATAGCAGCTGTCACATTTGGTTTTATTTTGGTGCTCAAAACATATTTATTTTTTGTTTCAAATAAGGAGATAGTTTGTCAAAGAAGAATGTAAAGAGACAATCTTTCTAAATTTCTTTTCCATTGTTGCTATTAATTTGTTCTTTTGGTAGTTCCAAAAGTTGCTCTAACCTATCTTTGTCATCAGCTTCCTGAAGAACGGAAGGTAGACCTGCTCAAAAACCTTGCAGAGAGCGCACCTTACACAACTCCTCAAGACTCGAGACAGATCCTTCCCTCTGTTGTTCAACTCTTAAAGGCAAGTATTTAGTTTTCCTCGCCTGTATGCCAGTCTATTAGTTCTGGTTAGAAGCACCTTTATGCGTGCAGAAAATCATAGGGCCGATAAACTTCTATACATTCTAAAAGTTTTTCCTGCATCTGCATATAGCACCTTAACTCTACCTTATATTATTCCATGAACAAGGTGAAACCTTTTGAGTTTGAACTACTTCGTGAAAGATTAACCTTTTCAATTAATCATTTTCCTTATCAAACTTTTTTTGCTCTTTTAGAAATATATGCCTCGTCGAAAAGCAGGAGAAGAGATGAACTTTTCTTATGTTGAGTGTTTGCTGTATACTTTTCACCATTTAGCACACAAGGTATGTCCTCTTTCCCTTGTATACATATTCTGTATCTGCAAGTTGGGTTCTCACCACTTCTTTGTTGTCGGATAGGCGCCAAATGCCACCAATAGCTTATGTGGTTACAAGATTGTGACTGGACAACCATCTGACAGGCTTGGGGAAGACTTCTCGGAGAATTACAAAGAGTTCACAGAGAGGTAGTTTGCTAGTCTAACTTCTTATTTTTTGCTCTCGAATATATCATCCTGCGCTTAGTGCATATATATCAGGTAATATTCTTGAAACATTTTTATTTGTTAGCGAGTCAAATGCACACTGTTTTTGCCTAGTAGCAAATTTGTTACCATTGGTTACTGCATCGAAAGTAAGAATGTTGTTGCCAAGACAACAACAACAACAACAACCCAGTAAAATCCCACTAGTGGGGTCTGGGGAGGGTAGTGTGTACGCAGACCTTACCCCTAACCCGAAGGAGTAGAGAGGCTGTTTCCGGAAGACCCTCGGCGTCGTTGCTAGGACAGAGTTATAAACAAACTTTGTCAGGACTAAACGGTTGTAATGTTGGAATGTATCTTGACTTTTGATAGTTAAACTGCAAACTATCGATAAAGTGGTTCAATTGCAGTAGATCATAGTGTGATTTGGTTAGTTATCAATTAATGTAAGAAGAAATAACTTACTGAAAAAAGCTTGATCCTATTGTGCCCCTTCTTTCTCAATGGAGCTTCATTAGCTTTCTTGAGTTGTAGTCAAGACATGCGCTCCAGATAGTGCTCATAGTTATTGGAGGGGCAAGGTGCAAAAATGAATAGATGAGACTAGCAATGACCTAGGAAAAAGAGAATGCACAATTTTATGAAGCACATCGTTAGCAAGAGATATAAAGCATGGGTTCAGTTTTGGACGGGGCTAATGTTAAGTTTTGGAAAGACAGGTGGCTAGGGGATTCAACTCTGCAAAATGACTTTCCAAACCTCTATCAAATAGTGAGCAGACCTGATTCAACTATCTCTCGGAATAGAGCAGGCAATTCTTGGTTTCCAATCCTCAGAAGAAATTGGGTGAATTACTTAGCCTTCTGGAACAATTGGAGAAATGCATGGTCAATGAGCAGCTTCCGGATAAACTCATCTGGGGAACAAGTATAAAGGGATATACACAATGAGAGCAGGAGGATACCTACACAATATCAGCCAAAATGAAACGGTAGACAATTGGCCTTGGAAGCTCATCTGGTAAACAAAATTAACCCCCAAAGTTACATGTCATAGCTGGACTGCATTGAAGGAAGCGTGCCTCACTCAAGATAATCTCTGCAAAAGGAGTATTCCCATAGTTAAATAGATGCTACATGTGCCAGTAGGATCTTGAAACAAACAGACATCTATTTTTGCATTGTCCAGTTGCTACAGATATCTGGAACATGTTCCTTTCAGTTTTCGGACTCAGCTGGGTGATGCCAACGAGTATTAAAGATGCTTATTGTAGTGGGAGTCTAAAGAAAGTTGGTAAATCCATCAGCAAAATCTGGAAAATGATTCCTGGAGTATTTTTTGGGCTATTTGGGCAGAAAGGAATATAAGGTGTTTTGATGGTTTAGCAACTCCAAATTACTCCTTGAAGACTAATTGTATAATTTTGTTATGTAGCCGGAGTAACCTCTCCCCTATTAGCTCGCCCAATTTATCTTTGGATTTTGTCAGCTCCCTAACCCTAAAATAGGACCATCTGTATAGAGTTAACATATCATCTTTTGTATTAGCACCTGGACAGTGCGCTTTTGCATCTTCTTGATGCTTTTTAGATATCTCTTACTTCATCAAAAAGCATGGGTTCAGCATATGTTTTCTATTCATAATGGTTTTAGCAAGTATGGAGGAGGAAAAAGAAGAGGAAGATGAGACTAGCAATGACCTAGGAAAAGGAGAATAGCACTTGAGGGTTGGGAGGAAAAGAGAGAAGTGTGCGAAGCTGGAGAACATACCTGAATGGATGGTGAAAAAGCTGAGGGGAGAGTGAGAGGGGGATAGAGAGGGAGTTGAGTTGAGTGGATGAGAGGCGTCCTAGAGGTTTCTGTCGTTTCCTATGCTAAATCAATCATTATGTATGCTTTCTTTATTTTTCCTTTTCGTTGATCCTACATCACAATTTTGCCATAACATCATAAACTCAATCAAGAAAGTAACAAAAACCATTCCCAATAAATAATCCAAAAACACAAAGAAACGATGAGACTAGTGAAGTGTACCTTTTCCCTAAGCAAGCTATCGGAACCTCAGTGCGCTGCAAAATGTGGTTGGCTCTAGGTGTTCAGGGAACTGATTGGATTCTGTCAGTGACTTTGTCAAACTCATATGTTGGAACTTGGAAGACTTTTATCCTTATAACTTTCTTCACTTGCAAGCTTTCTTTGAGTCGAGGGTCTATCGGAAACGGCCTCTCTACCTTCACAAGGTAGCGGTAAGGTCTGCTTACACACTACCCTCCCCAGACCCCACTTATGGGATTATACTGGGTTTGTTGTTGTTGTTGTAGCTTAGAGCCTGTTTAGCCAAGCTTCTAGGAGGCTAAAAGTACTTTTTTTGAAATTAAAGGTGTTTGGCCAAAACAAAGAAGTGCTTTTGAGTACTAGCAGAAGCAATTTTTTTTTTTTTTTACTTTTGGGAAGTAAGCTACAAATTCTAGCTTCTTCCAAGAAACAGAAGCAGAACCAGAAAATTAATTTTTTCAAGAGAAAAATATCCTTTCCAAAAAATTACATATCTCAAATTATCCCTCATTAATTTAAATTTTTTCTTTTTCTTTTTTGTTTCTACCATCCATTTCTTCATTTTTCTTATTTCCATCATTTTTTATTCTTCTCGTATTCTTCTTTGGAATAATTTCTCTATGATTAATAGATCTCTTTTTTATGTAGGATTTATATAGTAAATTTTTAATTTATTCCACTGTTACTAAAAGGTAAGTTTTATAGAGCAGTGGTTAGGCCTGCCATGTTATATGGAACTGAATGTTGGCCAGTAAAGACTCACACATCCAGAAGATGAAAGTAGCAGAGATGAGGATGTTGAGGTGGATGTGCGAGCATACAAGGATGGATAAGATTAGGAATGAAGATATTCGAGAGAAGGTGGGCGTGGCCCCCATGGAGGACAAGATGCGGGAAGTAAGACTCAGATGGTTCGGGCACATTCAGAGGAGGAGCACTGATGCACCGGTGAGGAGGTGTGAGCGACTGACTGTAGTGGGCACGCGGAGAGGTAGAGGGCGACCTAAGAAGTATTGGGGAGAGGTGATCAGACAAGACATGACGCGACTTAGGATTACTGAGGACATGGCCCTTGACAGGGAATTATGGAGGTCGAGCATTAAGGTTGTAGGTTAGGGGAAAGTGTGAATATTTCTACAGCACAATAGAGTGAGACTAGCCAGTTAGGAGTTAGACTAAGAATGTCATTGGTCGTCTATTGATGCAGGGCTTTACCTGCTAGTTTTACTATACCAGCCATCTATTTCGTATTTCGTATTCTGTATTTCATATCTCTTATATTGCTGTTATTTTATTATGCATTTTTATGGTACTAATATATCGGCTCCTGTTGCTTTTTTGAGCCGAGGGTCTCCTGGAAACAGCCTCTCTACCCTTCGGGGTAGGGGTAAGGTCTGCGTACATATTACCTTCCCCAGACCCCACTTGTGGGATTATACTGGGTCGTTGTTGTTGTTGTTGTTGTTGTTGTTGATGTATATTAATATGTTAGAATCGTCATGTAAAGAATAAGTAATACCATTTACCAATATGATATCTTGGGATAACTATACTTTATATTGATTAAAATCTTTAAATATATACTTTTACTTTATGTTTTATAAATTCAATTCTCTTGTACAAATAATACTAATTGTAAATTGAACATTTATTGTCCTTTACGTATGTCAAAGTACTTGTTAGAAAGATTGGCCAAACACAATTTTCTTATCAAATATTGCACAATGCACGTCTAAAATGAATTGGCCAAACACAAACTACTATTCTCCAAAAGTACTTTTTCCGAAAGCACTTTTGAAAATTAGCAGTTTTTGGCAGCTTGGCCAAACGGGGTCTTACTGTGCTTGCAATCATGTAAGTCTTGATTTTACTTCTCTTCCTTGGTATTTGATTCAGGTTAAATTGTTTTGAAGAGCTTGCTAAGGCTGCCATTAAGAAATTGACTCAGGGGATGGCGGAGCACAGTAAAGCACTTGCTGCTGCTAAATCTGATGAAGAAAAGGAAAAACTCGTGAGTGCATTCTCCAGGTTTTAACAGATTGTTCTTAAAATGCTACTTAATGGTGCACTATTTGAGCAGTAAAATCTTTTTGGTTCTGCAGAAGGCTCAAAAGCAGAATGCTACTACAGGGCTGAGGACTTGCAATAATATACTGTCTATGGCTCAGGTAAGCAAACTGAATTTTAAGATACAGACACACATTTTAAATTTGCATATGCGAGTGAACCAATTATAATCTTTGATAATTCAGCCACTACATGCAAAAACACCTTCATTCATCGGGGACAAAAAAATCAACCTTTCATGGAAGGAAGTTGTGAAATCTACAGCACCATCAACAGCAAGTTCAACTGGGTATGTTTTTGTTTGAACTTCAGAAAGATGATGCGGTTACACTAGTTTATATAACTTTTCTGGTATCATAATTAATATTTTTGCATGGACAATCAACTGGCTGATAGGTGAAATATATCATATTAGTGAAATGAGATGTTGAATATAAATCCCATCCCTGCTTTAGTATTACATTGATTTGGATTCAATAGATAATTTATTGCTATTCTTTTCTACGTCTCTTAGGAATAGTGATACATCTCAAACCAAAGGTTCCATTGTTAATGGTCAATGTAGATATGAAAGCTTTCTTCCTTCAGCCCATGCTTAGTGGCTCAACCCACTTTCATTCAGATAGGTTTCCAGTTTCAGCACATCTATCAATGGTCTTAAAAGCTAGCTTCTAGCCCCACAATAAACCTCCTGTTATTATGGAATTCTATGTTTTCTTTTGCTTGGTTTCTTGGTATCCAATAGGATACACGGTTCAGTCATCTGAAAACATTTTACATTTGTTCATGATTTTGGTCATGCTAAACTATTCCAGCTCTATTTATAGAGAGCACAAAGACATGACCCAAGAAATAGACAAGTACAAAAATAAAGGTTTTCTTGCTTTACTGTTTGTCTATCATCTCTAGATGCTTTTTTGGTCTTGAATGTTAACTGTTTAAACATAGATTTTCTGGGTTACCCCTGTTATTTGTTATTTACTGACTTGTATTGCTAGTTGTTTACTTCAAAGTTTCGTTTGGAAGACTTCGTAACAGCGGTTTATGCTCTTTTAGGACGTTCACTAGTTATCCTTTCATATGCTTTCTCATCTTACATAGTTTGTCTATTTCTTTATCACCAGAGTCAAACGGCCTGCTGGTGCAATTAATGGTTCAAGTAGTTCTGCGCCAAAGAAGGGCCGGGGAGGTGGTAGCATGCCGAACCAGTTTGTTGACAGGGGTTTTCAAGGTCTGTCATATGGAGGGAGAAGTACAAGAGGTAGAGGCAGGGGACGGGGTTTCCGCGGAAGGGGAAGGGGATATCACTAGCCCAGGTCTGACCTCAGTGTTATCTGCGAAACACTTTTCTGTGAACTAAAAGATGCAGAGACGTTGGATTTCGTCTTAGAGATGCAATTTTGAGAAGTAGTCAGATGCTTTGCGGATTGGGAAGCGTAGTTGATTTCGTACATGTGATGATGTGGTTTGTCAGTTTTGATGTGGCAGTCTGAAACTGATCTTTCTCAAGATATTCTCACAAAGCGGCACTTGATCCGACCAACCTTTGGTGGCAAAGAAAACGAAAAGAAAATATAGTGACAAGATTCTGATGGATCATTTGTAGTATTGTATTTGTAATTTTCATTTGGGAGATTGTTTCTTGTTTAATTTTGTGATTTTCATTTGGTAGACAGTTGTTTAATTTATTATTGTCCTCGTTTTAATACCCTGTGTATTTAAACATTTTTTAGCATGCCTAAATCCAGTTTAACAGTTTTTTTGAGTGACGTTTGACTATGTATCCAAGGTTAGTTTTTATTTCTTTAACCTGAATAATTGATCATTCCATAATGCGCACCCTGAAATTGTAGTATCTTTGCACTTGCTAAAGAAAATGCACATTTTTTCTTTTAAGTAAACTCAAGAAAGATCATAACAATTTTTAAGAGGGAATTAGCAATTTGTCTTGTTTTGAACATTCCCCTGGCTTTGTTTCCTCGTGAACTTTCATTTTAGTTACATTGAACGGTGAAAACATATGTTGTCAGACATAAAATCGGTACATGGATTAGTTATAAGTAGAGGTGTACAAAGAAATCGATAAACCGCACCAAACCGATAATCCGAGTCAAATCGGAAAAATTCCCCGATTATGGTTTGGTTTGACTTGGTTTGGTATTGGAAAAGAAAACCCGACCATAATTGGTTTGGTTTGGTTTTAACTAAAAAAAATCAAACCGAAACCAAACCAACCCGATAGTACATTTATACAATTTTTAAAAATATTTTATACATATAAATATTTATTGTAATGTAATTTATAAATATTTTTTAAACTTTTTCACAATTTCATCTTTTAATGTATTATTTCAAGTTTGGACTTAACATTCTTGAATGATGACAAATTTTATAGCCCATAAATGTAGTAACTCAAACAAAGTTCAAATCAATATTAATGCTAACAAAAGAAACTCAATTCAACACTAGGAATGATGATAGTGTTGGATGTCCATTTTTTAGTTTACATTGGTTTATAACGAGAATGCATAACTTAGTTTATTATTTCTTTAGTGCTTAGTTATGTAACTAATAGTACTTATTAGCTATACTTATTTTAACATGACATATATACTATATTCAGATTGTGTTAATTTTTATTATGGCTTATTAATTAACAATATTTGCTTTATGCAATTTTATTATCTTTGTTATTGAATATTTTAGTATAATGTTATGACTTATCTCATATTATTGTGTTAGTTTTTTGAAAAATACAATATCTAGTTGTATCTTAATAGGATTAAAGAAATATTTGGATCACAGGTTATATATTTTTGTGCTATAAAGACTTTACCCGAAAACTCGAAAAAAATAGAGAAACCCGAGATTGAAAAATCCGACTTTGTTGGTTTGGTTTGGTTTATAGATTTAAAAACCCAACACCATTGGTTCGGTTTGGTAATTGAAAAATCCGAACCAACCCAACTTATGTACACCCCTAGCTAGAAGTAAAATTAGTGAACCCACTAATATCCAATCCCTACTCCGGCTATTTTAGTAGGTGTTTGGACATAAGAGTTGTAAAATTCCAAAAATGGTAAAAAAAAAATTCAAGTAAAAACGGTATTTGAAATTTAGTTGTGTTTGGACATAAATTTCAGTTTGGGTTGTTTTTGAAGTTTTGTGAGTGATAATTTTGAAAAACAACTTTTTGAAATTTTTTAAATTTTCAAAGTGCATCTTCAAGTGAAAATTGAAAATTTTATGAATAAATGCTGATTTAAAAAGAAGTAAAATATTTTTGGAAAAAAAGAAATTTTTTTTTATGTCCAAACGGGCTCTTAATACAAAAGTTTAAGGAGTGGCGCAATGCCTTATTCTATTGTTTTGTTCTTGTATTTTTGTTGAGCTTTTTAAGGATTTTTTCATGCCTATACACTATTCGAAACTTTATTACGAAAAATGTTTATGTTTTGGTATATACCCTACCTAAACATATTTTAGTTTCAAATATATATAATTCACCTTAAAAGGCTACTAATCCATTATTTGTGGATTTAGTTATACTTTTTTCCCTTTTTTTCTCATCTTTCCCCTTTCTCTCCCGATCTTCCACCCTTTTCACAAGCAATTCCCAAACACTGAAATGGATGATATGAATTGTAGTATTCGATTTCTGGATTCGAGTTCTCAGGGCCTAATCCTGTAATAGAATATCCAGAAAATTCTCAATCAATCTCAAAATAGGGTGTGGTATGCTTCACCTGGGTAATTCCTTTAGTTGTTCCCAAGTAAATGTAGTTGCTAATTTAAACCACATTTGCTGAATCGAATCCCAGCTTATAACATCAATAAAAATAAAGTACACCCAAATATTGATGAGAACTACGCAGAACCCAAGTTAATTGATGTCAAAATGAACAAATGAACATTTACCAAAAAGGGAATAAAATGCAAAGTATCAACGGTAAATACTTAGTCACATCGGGGTGTTTACACCAAATTATATTAACTCACTATGGTTAATTAATTTAATTAGATAAGAATGCATATAATTTACCATGGTTAAATAATTGAAATCTAAATGCAAGACACATGTCATGTATCTATTGATTTGATGTAAACATCCGATGTGAATAAGTTTTTACCAAAACTACCCTAGATTATAAATCAACAGAGCAGAGAAACAATGGACCTAGATCAAACCAAAAAAGCTCCACATATTCCTCTCTCTCTCTTACGATATACTGATACATACAATTGCCGTTGGATGAAAAGTTCGTCGAGAATTGACGGCGAAATTAAATGGTGCCAGATGTCCGAAAATGTCTTACTCCAAACGAGTAACTCTCAAGAAAACGAAATCAACACCAGTAAAAGTCAAGTAGTCGGAAAGCAAAAACTGTGTGAAATGTGGAATTAAGAAAAAAAAAAAGAGGTGAGGTAGGAACCCAACAGATATTATTTGGTTTGATTAATAGGAGGTGAGGCGACGTACAACTATAATATAATACAACTTAAATATAATTTTTATATAAATTTTATACAATATGTCTTTTGTATATTTTGTATTTGATTTATACATAGTAAAAATAAATTTCATACAATTAATTATATATTATACAATTTATCTACAACTTTCACATATTATTTCTACCCCAGTTATATACAACTACAATATCATACCATTCCAAGATGCGAGAATCGAGGCTAAGATAGTTCGGGCATGCTAAGAGGAGAAGCCCAGATGCTTCGGTAGGGAGGTGTGAACGGCTGGTTGCGGAGGGCACGAGAAGAGGTAGAGGGCGACCAAAAAAATATTAGGGTGAGGTGATCAGGTAGGATATGGCGAGCCTTCGGATTTCTGAGGACATGATACTTGATAGGAAAATGTGGAAGTCGAGTATTGGGGTTGTAGGTTAGGAGGTAGTTGAGTCTTGCCTTACTTCGCACCTTTGTAAGACTAGTCTGGTAGAGTTTTTTGTCTAAGATAGTTAGTGATAATGTTGTGTCTTACTATTTCGCTTTTCAATGCAGGATCTTTTGATTAGCTTTCGCTTTTGCTTTGCATCTTTCTTCTAGATTTCATATTGTTCCTATTTTTCCTACGATTTTTGTGGTGATACTAATATTGTCTCATTATTGTATTTTTTTTTCTTGAGCCGAGGGTTTTCCGGAAACAACCTCTCTACTCCATCGGGGTATGAGTAAGGTCTGCATACACACTACCTCCCCAAACCACACTAGGGGAATTTTACTGGGTTGTTGTTGTTGTTGTTGTTGCTAAATACAATTTTTATACAAATTTTCTACAACTTTACTACAATAGAATACAATATACCAACAGTTTTACCATAACTTTACTACAATTTCGTAAGTATAATGTATATCATGCCGTCTTCTTCTTCTTCTTCTTCTTCGAGTTTCAATCTGAAATTCAATCAAAAACAAGTCTAATCTTCACCAAAACGCCCTCAAAATTGAGATATAAACTCCGAACAATATTCCCATCAACACCCAATCAAAACAAATAATGGTTTTTGAAAATCCAAATTCGAATTCAAAGCTTCAAAGCTTTTTAATGGCTGTCAATGCTGGAATTGCTGCTCTCTTTTCCTTTGCTTTACATTATTGGAATTAGGGATTTGGAGATATAGAGAGAGACGTAAAGAGAGTTCCCAATTATTTGCAACAACACCCAATTCAAACAAATAATATTTTTTGAAAACCCAAATTCGAATTAAAAGCTTCAAAGCTTTTTAATGACTGTCAATGGTGGAATTGCTGCTCTCTTTTCCTGTGCTCTACATCACTAGAATTAGGAATTGAGAGATAGAGAGACGTAGAGAGAGAGAGAGAGAGAGAGAGAGAGAGAGAGAGAGAGAGAGAGAGAGAGAGAGAGAGAGCGCATGGGAGAGAGAGAGAGAGAGCGCATGAGGGAGAGAGAATAAAGATGAAAAATAATTGATTCCTAATATAAAGAGATAATCATTTAATTCCTAAACTGTGTATAATTGGTAAATTTGTACTTCCTCCGTTCTAATTTGTGGTCACGGAGTTTAAGAAAAATAAAGACTTTTGAATTTTGTGGTCCTAAACAAGTCGAAAAGGGGCCTAGAGTATTTGTGTGGTTATAAAAGATTCTCATTAAGGGTAGAATTGTAACTTTAAACTAAATTCTTACCAAATTTAGAAAGGGTCATTCTTTTTGGAACGAACCAAAAAGGAAATAGGTTCACATAATTTGGAACAGAGGGAGTATATAGGAGGTAATTAAATTGAAACTTGAATAGGGAAGGTAATAAAGTTTCCAATAGTGTATAGGTATGTAAAAATCCTTCAAATTATACGGATATTTTTTTGGAAATTTTGTTCGTTTATTTATATACCATCCATTTTATAGTCTTAAATATTAGGACTTCATATAAAGTCAAATAAGAAAATATTTTAAAAATTAAAATTTTAATTGATTTCGAAGTTTTAAATATTAGAAAAATAATTAAATGAATATTTTGTTTATTATAAAATTTATTTTAAAAAAATAAAAAACACAAACGGCAATTCACTAGGCGCACTGTCAATTGACGACACTTTCTTTGTGCTTGGCACTTCAATTGACTACACTTCTTTTGTACTTTCTACCCCAAAGGCCATAACATACCATTTTAAACATAACACTATTTTTTTAAGACTCTTTTTTGGGTAAAGTGCAACAATAATCATTTTGAAGCCCACTATTTAAAATATATTCACAATTTATAATATATTTAAAAATTAGCCAATTCACCCAAACATCATGACTAAAGGTGTGTTTGGTATAATGTTTTCCGTGAAAATATTTTTCAAGAAAATATTTTCTTGAAAAATAAGTAGTAAACTTACTCATTTTTCGATGTTTGGTACGCAAATTAAGAAAAATAACCTCTCAAAAAATATTCATAAATAATCAACCTTTCGAACCCATAAATTTCATAAACTTCTAAACCGCTAAACTTTCGAGCCCGCAAACTTTCTAACTCGTAAACCCTATAATTTTCAAACCCGCAAATTTTCAAATACATAAACTTCCGAACACATAACTTTGGAACTCGTAAATTTTCAAACCTGTAAACTGAAAAATAAAAAAAACAGAACTGAAAATATAAAAAAAATTACCAGGGGGGGGGGAGGGGTTGGCTGGTGCAGAAAAACGAAAAATAGAAAACAGAAAATTAAAAATATAAAAAAGTAAAAAAAATATTTTTTTTGGGAGGGAAGTGGAGGGTTTGTGTTCAGAAAAACGAAAAAAGAAAATTAAAAGCACAAAAAAAATGTCGGGGGGTGGGTGGGTTAGCAGGGTAGGTGGTGACTGTGAGCATGTGATTTTTGCTCGATGAAAAAATACTTCTACAAATTCATAAAAATAGATTTGTTTTTAATTATTTTAATTGTTATAGAATTTTTAGAAATTTCTTGCTAATTGTTGTTTGTATTTTAGTTGCATGTTTAATATTTTAAATTTATAAAAAAAATACCAAAAATGTCTAAAATATTGATTGCATAACATTTTAGGTTTATTTGCATTTAGGAATTAATTACATTGCGTTAATTGCATTATTAAGCAAAAATTACAAAAATGGTCATTTTTACATATTTAGCTTTTAGTCTTTAAAATTAATATTTTTCATTAGTTTTAAGTTAATTAGTTGTTTTAATGATAGAAATAGATAAATAATTTTAATTTTACAATTTAGATTAATTTAGGACTCAATTTAGGTTTTTAATTAATTATGATTTAAAGTCAAAAAGAGAAAAAAAATTAAAGTAAGGAAAAGGGTCATTTTCTAAGTCAAAAACAGGACTGGGCTCAATCTTAAATGGCCCAATTGTCTCCCCTAACCCATCTTCAAGCTAGCCCAAACCTTTAACATCCGACCCAGTCCTTCTTAACGCCCAAATGATGCCGTTTCATTCAAAACAATCAGGCCCTTCATCTCATCTAATCCAACAGATGAGAACTCCTTTTCCTTTACAGTAAAACAGTCCAAAAATCCCTTAAACCCTAGAATTCATCTTCCTCAACCCCTCTCTCTCACCTCCGCCGTCGCCGCCTACCGAAAATCGCCTACGGCGGCGGCGCCACCCAAAATCACACCCTACGCTCCTCATCCTCCCCTCCCCTCAAACCCCATAACCATTTCCTTAAAATCCTCACCCATCTTCTCCAATTTTGGATCTGAAAATCCTGAAAAAACCTAAATCCTTCCTTTTCTAATTACTCCTCGACCCCGACCCATTTTAACTCAAAACCTACATTAATTTATTGCTCTTGATGAGAGAAATCGATTGATGTTAGTGTCAGTTCATCCCACGACCATCGGAGATTGTTTGGTTTATAGGAGTTTGGTCGGAGTTTCATCGCCAGTCCTCGGAAGACCAGTAGGTAATTCCTCTACTCTATTTTATTTTTTCTTCTTTTCTTCTTTTCTTCTTTTTCCTTGTTTTTCTTTTCAACCAAACGATCCTTCTGTTCCTTCTCAATTTCTTCTTCGTATTGTTTGCCCTAATGATTAAGAGGTTTAATTACTCATTAATTTAGTGTAAACATATAACATTAGTTTAGGTATTTTAAGTTATCCTTGCTACTGCTTCTTCTTCCCCTTTTCCCGTTTTCCTTTTCCATTTGATAGTTCTATCTATTTGCCTTTTCATGTTCCCATTGTTCTGATTATAGCTGCAGATTTTATTCATTTTTTCTTTGTTGTGTAGTACTTTGCTTTTGGGGCTTTCTTTATTTCATACCCATTTCCAGTTTTCTCCTCTCTCAGTCTCTCAAAAATTATCAAATAGACCCACTTGAAAAACCCTAACAAAAATCAGATCCAACTCACGTTTTAGACACTCATTTCACTAAAAACTTATTCTTGATTATCTTTGTTCACTACTGATTTTTTAGAAATTATCAAACTGACCCACTGATTTTTCTTCACTACTGAGATTTTGGGATTATCAACTGGATTTTCAGTTGAGAAGGGCACTTGTTCTATCTTGCTTCGCGTCATCATTTTCTTCAATTTTTTCTTCTTCTCCTTTCTTGGTACATTTTATATTGTTGGGGCTATACCAGTGGTAGCGGTGATAACTCCTTCTGGTTTTTGGGTCGTGGTATTTTCTGTGTTTTCAGGAATTCTCGGAGTATTGGAGACAAGTTGGGCGCACGAGCACTGACAAAGGAGAGCAACCTGGGCGAGTGTCAGCAAAGGGCGGTAGGAAGTGGTGCATGAGCGTACAACGACATCGAGTACAACAAATCAGCCACAGGTTTTGTTATCGGGAGTTGGTACCTCCTGTTTTACTATTTCCCTTTTGGTGTTAGCTGGATTACTGTTACTTTACTTCGCATTAGTTAAACCTTTCAACTAGGATACTAGTTACCACTTGTTTCCTTCTTGTTTGATTTGCGTACATTGTGCAATAGCGAGTCTTCTCTAGATTGTTGTAGGTGTAGTGGCTGCAGTCTGGGATAATAGAATAAGGGCATGTCCTCGGGTGGGGCAGAGTGTGGGGCTGGGGTCAGGGGGTGGGTCGGGTAGCAGGGGAGGTAGAGGGGGCAAGGGAGCCTATAGGTTGAGAATCGGGTCATGGAACATAGGTTCACTAACGAGTAAATCCATAGAGTTGGCGAAAATCCTGCAGAAGAGGAAGATTAATATAGCGTGTGTCCAGGAGGCTAGGTGGGTCGGATCGAGGGCGAAAAACGTGGATGAGTATAAGTTGTGGTACTCTGGTATCCTGAGGGGTAAGAATGGAGTGGGTATCCTGGTAGATAGCCATCTTAGAGAGTCCGTGGTAGAGGTCAGGCGGGTGAATGATAGACTAATGACTATTAAGTAGGTGGTAGGTGAGGGTACTTTAAATGTTGTTAGCGCGTACGCACCGCAAGCAGGCTTGGATGAGGATATTAAGAGGCGCTTTTGGGAGGGGTTGGATGAGATTGTTCGTAGTATACCGCCTTCTGAGAGGTTATTCATAGGAGGAGATTTCAATGGTCATATTGGGTCATCTGTAGGTGGGTACACTGAGGTGCATGGCGGCTTTGGTTTCGGAGAGCGGAACGGAGGGGGCATTGCGTTGTTGGACTTTGCCAAGGCTTTCGATCTAGTCATTGCGAACTCGAGTTTTATGAAGCGGGATGAACATTTGGTTACTTACCAAAGTTTAGTGGCGAAGACTCAGATTGACTATCTCTTCCTCAGGAGATGCGACAGAAGGCTGTGCGAGGACTGCAAGGTTATCCCAGGTGAGACCCTCTCAACGCAGCATAGGCTTTTGGTGATGGACATTTGTATTAGGATAAGGAGGAAGAAGAGGTCAGTACAAGGACGCCCTAGGATTAGGTGGGGCGCTTTAACTAAGGATAAAGCTAAGGAGTTGGAAGGAAGGTTATCGGCAATGGGAGCTTGGAGAAGTGGTGGGGACGCAAACACAATGTGGTCGACGACGGCGGACTGTATAAGAGAGGCGGCGAGAGAGGTGTTAGGGATATCTACGGGCCACAATGGTGGTCACAAAGGAGATTGGTGGTGGAATGCAGTTGTCCAAGGTAAAGTGGAAGCGAAGAAGGCGGCTTACCTACGGTTAGTAGGGAGCACTAACGAGGAGGAGAAGAGAGAGAACAGTCAAAGGTATAATGTATCTAGGAAGGAGGCAAAGAGGGCAGTGACAGAGGCTAAGACGACAGCTTTTGCTCGTTTGTATGAGGAACTAAGGAACAAAGGCGGGGAGAAGAAGTTATTCCGACTCGCTAAGGTGAGAGAGAGGATAACTCGATATCTAGATCAGGTGAGGTGCATAAAAGATGACGACGGCAAAGTTTTGATGGGAGATGACCAGATTAAGAGGAGGTGGCAGACCTACTTTCATAAACTGCTAAGTGAAGAAGGAGATCAAGATATTAGACCTGGGGAATTGAGGAATGCCAACAATCACCATGAATTAAGTAATTGTAGGGACATTGAGATCGATGAAGTCATGGAGGCAATGCATAAGATGAGAAGGGGCAGAGCTACCGGGCCAGACGAAATCCCGGTTGAACTGTGGAGGTGTATGGGTAGAGCAGGCTTGGAATGGCTTACTGCATTGTTTAGTGTTATATTCAAGACTAATAGGATGCCTGAAGAGTGGAGGTGTAGTACAATGGTCCCGTTGTATAAGAACAAAGGTGATGTCCAGAGCTGTAACAACTATATGGGCATCAAATTACTAAGTCATACCATGAAAGTTTGGGAGAAAGTGGTAGAAATGAGAGTGCGAAGGACGGTGTCTATTTCAGACAACCAGTTTGGGTTCATGCCGGGGTGATCTACCACAGAAGCTATCCACCTTATTAGAAGGATGGTGGAACAGTACAGGGATAGGAAGAAGGATCTTCACATGGTGTTTATTGATCTGGAGAAAGCATATGATAGGGTTCCTAAGGAGGTCTTATGGAGCTGCTTAGAGGAAAAAGGGGTCCCGATGGAATATATTAGGGTGATTAAAGACATGTATGATGGAGCTAAGACTCGGGTTAGGACAGTAGGAGGCGACTCTGAACATTTTCCAGTTAGTACGGGGTTGCACCAAGGGTCTGCGCTCAGCCCATTCCTATTTGCCCTGGTGATGGATGCACTGACTCATCATATTCAAGGGGAGGTGCCATGGTGCATGCTATTTGCTGATGACATTATTCTAATTGACGAAACACGAGGCGGCGTCAACGAGAGGCTAGAGATTTGGAGACATGCTCTTGAGTCTAAAGGTTTCAAGTTGAGCAGGACGAAGACAGAATACCTCGAGTGCAAATTTGGAGTTGAGCCGACGGAAGCGGGAGTTGAAGTGAGGCTTGACTCTCAAGTCATTCCCAAGAGGGGTAGTTTCAAGTACCTTGGATCGGTTATTCAGGGGATCGAGGAGATTGACGAGGATGTCACACACCGTATAGGGGTGGGGTGGATGAAGTGGAGGTTAGCGTCGGGAGTCTTGTGTGACAGGAAAGTGCCACCGTTACTAAAAGGTAAATTTTATAGAGCAGTGGTTAGGCCTGCCATGTTATATGGAACTGAATGTTGGCCGGTAAAGAACTCACACATCCAGAAGATGAAAGTAGCAGAGATAAGGATGTTGAGGTGGATGTGCGGGCGTACAAGAATGGATAAGATTAGGAATGAATATATTCGAGAGAAGGTGGGCGTGGCCCCCATGGAGGACAAGATGCGGGAAGCAAGACTCAGATGGTTCGGACACATTCAGAGGAGGAGCACTGATGCACCGGTGAGGAGGTGTGAGCGACTGGCGGTAGTGGGCACGCGGAGAGGTAGAGGACGACCTAAGAAGTATTGGGGTGAGGTGATCAGACAGGACATGGCGAGACTTAGGATTACTGAGGACATGGCCCTTGACAGGGAATTATGGAGGTCGAGTATTAAGGTTGTAGGTTAGGGGAGAGTTGTGAATATTTCTACAGCACAATAGAGTGAGACTAGCCAGTTAGGAGTTAGAATAAGAATGTCATTGGTCGTCTAGTGATGCAGGGCTTTACCTGCTAGTTTTTACTATACCAGCCATCTTTTTCGTATTTCATATTCGGTACTTCATATCTATTGTATTGTATTGCTGTTATTTTATTATGCATTTTTATGGTACTAATATATCGGCTTCTGTTGCTTTTTGAGCCGAGGGTCTCCTGGAAACAGCCTCTCTACCCTTCGGGGTAGGGGTAAGGTCTGCATACATATTACCCTCCCCAGACCCCACTTGTGGGATTATACTGGGTTGTTGTTGTTGTTGTTGTTGTTGCAAATTCTCTTCGGACCATGAGAGTTTCCTTTGGACGATGAGGATTAGAGTGGACAACTAGAATAGTTTACCTGTTAAATTAGGTGTCAGTTTTTTTTGTTTCTGCTTTTGCATGATTTACTTATCAATTAACTGCATGATTGTTTTGTTTAATTGCATGTGTTATATTAGTTGAATCAATTTTAGTTAGTTTAGTAATCTAGTTTAGGTGAATTAGTCATTTGTTTCTATTTCATTTGATTTGTGATTTATTTTTTAATAGTTAGATTGCTGATTTTGAATGTCATTAGGAATTAAGGGGGTTGAAAGGATAATCAACAAAGGCTAAAGGAGTCAAAGGGATTTGAAAATTTAGCGAATCTGATCTGTTTGTTTGGGGATGTCTCTAGAAGGGACTAAAGTACATATAAAACCTGAAATTAGATCAATTTTAGGGTAAAAAGATAGTTTTCATAAGTTAAAGGTTTTAAAAAATAGAGAAAATATCTGAAATTGGACAGCTGTCTATTTTTTCAGTTGAAAAAGATGCCTATCCCTAAAATTTAGCTGACAGATTCCCTCCCACTCCTCTGATTTTTCCTCTCATAAGAGCACATGCTCACATTCTATAAAGGGACTCCTCCTCCTCTCATTTTATACACAGTATTCCTTGTATTTTTCACCTACAAACACCCACTGGTTTCACACTGCAAAAACACTCTGAATTCTGCAGAACTCACACACAGACTCCCTCATCTTCACTGATTTTTTTCCATAGAAAACACTCAAAAAATTCCAACTTAAATACTGAAAACAAAAAGAAAAGGGTAGATTCAAAGTTTGTTCTTAATCTCTGCTCAGTTGTTGTATATTTTCTTGGGTTTTCATAGCTATTTGAGTTGATTAGTCACTGTTTCTTGCTGCTGGTTCTATTTCTGTTGTGGTTGAACTTTCAACTTTGGTGTTCTAGTTCATTTGCTTGCTATATTTGTTCTTGCTGCTGCTCTTTTTTCAGTTTTCAGAGGCTTATTTTCTTTTTTGTTTTGATTCTGCTACTAGGTATGTAAATTTTCGTTTATCATTTTCCATCTACTGATATGAGTAACACTTGCTATATTCGTGTCATGTTTATACTTAGCTTTTGCTTCATGAATTGTGATATTCAATGGTTTCATTTGTTTTATTTGTTGGTTTCTTACTATTGAAGTATTGTGCTAATGGATGTTCTTCACTATAAATCTTTTCAATCCCCTGATTGTATATGATGTCTTAACAAAAGAAGGAAAGTTCTGAAATCATTTGGATCCTCATTAGATGCTTCATCTGTATTTATATGTGAGGGACAAGGTGCTGATTTGCAAACAACTTTGTAGCTGCCTTTGTAACTCAAGACTTATTTGAGAGGTTGTAACAGTCAAAAGAGCCCAGAATCATATTAGGTACTATTTTGGTATAATAAAGAGTTTTTATAAGCATAATGCCATTGATAACAATATTTAAGTTTTCTGCAATGTTAAATTTGAGGATTACTTACTGATGAACGATTTGTATAAATTTAGTTTGAAACAGTTTTGTAATAATTCATGAATTCAACTACTGTAATTAATAGCTATGGAATAGGCTGTTTTTGTAATTTTAATCTCAAATTTAGCTTTACACATGATTTTCAATTTGAATGCGTGATGTTCTTCTCGAGATTGTCTTAACAGAGGTTACATAAAATGTGCCAGACTTGTAAATTGGCCCAGTTGGGAGTTGTTTGAGCAATTCTGGACCTCAGGCTATTGGGCCTGGGTGTTGAACCTAATGATTTGACCCAGATCATATATTTGTTCAAAGCTAGTATAGCTGTAGCCTTAATTTAGAATGTTAGAATATACTAGTATTGTTAATTTGAGTTGAGCTCAATAATCTTCCTGGTTGACTGTTAATTATTTTGTAAACTAAATTGGGTTGATAACGTTATGGTTTATGATTCATTCTTAAAAGCCTTGGAAATGAAATGCCTTCTTGGATAGTTCAGAATACTGAAGAATGCATGGATTCTTATTTTTGTTAATTTAAAAGAATTGGTCAATTCCCACGGTGTATCTCCATAACATTTGAACATTGCATGCAATATCAAACTTTAGGACAATCAAACCATGAATACTCGTAGTTTGCTTTAGACGCATAATTAAATCATCACGGCTATGGGTGCGGTTCTCATGGCATGGTCGTGATACCTAATCCCCAATTCGGGTGTGCATTTCATGTGACCCAACCATAACTTCAAATAATAATAAAAATAAACATATTGTAAATCGTTGGTGTATTTCATGTAGCGCAGTTTGCAATGTGTACCAAAATGACAAGTGTACGATATCGTGACTTATTCCATTAATAATTAAAAGCAATTTAAAAAGTTAAAAATGCACAATAGGTTTAAAACATGTAATAAATAAGATAATTAGGCCAATTATTGATACTCAGGTATTTGTCACGACCCTAAACCCGAACCCGATCGTGATGGCGCCTCTCGTGAAGACAAGGCCAGCCGACACATTTCCAATCCAGTTTTAAGCAATTTAACAATAGGCATTTAGTCTTAAACATGCTATAAATCCAAAAGTAAGCAGTGACAATACAAACAATTTACGGAATACAATCCAACACAGCCCAATACCGGGGTGTCACTAGTCATGAGCAACTACAAATCTAGATAAATACAAGAAAGGCCTACATAGTCCAATATAGGTCTAAAACAGAGAAAGATAAGATAAGGGAAGAAGCTTTGGACTGCGAACGCTGACAGCTACCTAGAGAATCTTAGAATCCGCCCGAGCTAGAAAGATCAATACTCGCTAACGGGATCAGCAATGCCTGAATCTTTACACGGGGTGTAGGGAGTAAATTGAGTACTCCAACTCAGTGAGTAATAACCATAAATAAACGACTGAGAGATATGAAAACACGTAAGGCACAATACAAGCTATAATGAAGTAGTAAAACCAGTAGAAATAGTGAAGCGATGATAATGTGTAAAGTCATTTTTAATTCAGTTCAAACTTCATGAAATGCCTTTTTAACAATTAAGAAGGTAAATGACAAACAAATAAGATAGATAAGCACATAAAGGATTTCCCCTCGGGCATAATGTCAACAATACCGGCCCCTCGGGCTATCTCTCACATCACAATGGATACCCGCGCTCACTGGGGGTGTGCGGACTCTTGGAGGGACCCCTTACGGCCCAAGCCCAACATCAAGCCATCTCGTAGCATCATCACTAGGCCCTCGGCCTTATATCAACAAGCCACCTCGTGGCATACATATCTCAGGTCCTCGGCCTTATAATCGTAATCAGTGTTTACTCACAACATAGGCCCTCGGCCTTACTCAGTTAGAATCTCACAGCCACTTGGACAATAGTAAAACATAGTGCTCAGCCCAAAATACCATTTAAAATGTCATTTAAATGTTAAATCAGAGTAAACATGGTTGAGTTATAAAAAAGAGTAGAATATAGCATGACTGAGTTCAAGTATAAAGTCAAAACACTGAGAAAATATCAATCAAAATCCCCTAAGAGTTCAAATAGTTGGCACGAAGCCCAAATATGGTATTCAGCCCAAAACATGATGATAGCAAATAGTTTTCAGTCAACTATGTGGCAAAATAGTTATTCGGGACGGACTAAGTCACAATCCCCAACAGTGCACGACCCCACGCTCGTCATCTAGCGTGTGCGTCACCTCAATATAGCACAACGATGTGCAATCTGGGGTTTCATACCCTCAGGACATCATTTACAATCATTACTCACCTCAAATCGGTGCAAACTCTAGCCCGCGATACCTTTGTCCCTCGAATCGGCCTCCATTCGCGTCGAATCTATCCAAAATCAGAACTACGGTGTCAAAATATACTAAGAGAACGAAGCCCAAGCAAAATATTCAATTTACAACACAAATCCCGAAATTACCAAAATCCGACCCCCGGGCCCACATCTCGGATTCCGGTAGAAATCACATCAATGGATTTCTTATCCCTCCTCGAGTTCATACATACCAAAAGCAGAAACATCCAACCACAAATGACCCCTCAAATCCCAATTTCTAGGTTTCCAATTTCAAGTCCTAGTTCTTCCATTTTAGGGTTAGATTCCATGATTAATTAGGTAGATTTCACATTAGAATCGAGTTTTAGTTCCATGAATCTTACCTCCAAGTGATTCCCATTGAATCCCTCTTCAATCCTCTTCAAAAAGCTCCAAAAAATGATCGAAAATGGTGAAAATAAACCCCAAAATCACGGACAAGACAACTATTTAAACATTC
The DNA here is from genome assembly GCF_000715075.1 of Nicotiana tabacum. Lineage (NCBI taxonomy): Eukaryota > Viridiplantae > Streptophyta > Magnoliopsida > Solanales > Solanaceae > Nicotiana > Nicotiana tabacum. The sequence continues at coordinate 208,504,564 of NC_134080.1, forward strand.
TGCCCAGGCCTGAAATCCTTCTTCGCGAACGCGGTCAACGCCTCGAGTTCGCGAAGCACAATCCAACGTTGAACAAAATTTTCTCTTTCACGATCGCGACCCTACCCTCGCGAACGCGATGCTTTCCTCAGACCACTCTTCACGATCACGTTAACACTCTCGCGAATGCGATGTCTAAACTACCTCAAGTCCAGCTGACTAAATTTCTCTACGCGAACGCGATCCACTTCACGCGAACGTGATTACCAAACACCTAGCCCTTCATGAACGGGAGCCTTCCTCGCGAACGCGAAGGCTTAAATCCCAGCCTTCATCAACTGAACCTTCGCGAACGTGAAGGTCATTTCTCTGCAACACTGATCTGCAATTTTCTGCAGTTCCAAACATCATGCAATGGTCTGATTGACCACCCGAAACTCACCCGAGGCCTCCGTGACCTCAACCAAACATACAAACATATCCAATAACCTTATTCAAACTTGTACCAATCTTCAAAACACCTCAAATAACATCGACTCAACCAAAACACATCGGATTCAAGCCTAAGTTTCTAAAATCTTCCGAATTCTGCTTTTGATCAGAAACCCAACCAAACCACGTCCGAATGACCTGAAATTTTGCACACACATCCCAAATGACACAAAGGAACTACTGCAACTCTCAGAATTTCATTCCGACCCCTATATCAAAATCTCACCTATCAACCGAAAAACGCCAAAAATCCAATTTCGCCAATTCAAGCCTAAATCTACTCTGGACCTCCAAAACGCATTCCAATCACACTCCTAAGTCCCAAATCACATCCTAAAGCTATACGAATCATCGGAACTCACATCCGATCCCTCTAACACATAAGTCAACATCCGGTTGACCTTTCCAACTTAAGCTTCCTCAAAAGAGACTAAATGTCTCAAACCTTACCAAATCCTTTCCGAACCCAAACCAACCAAACCGATCACTCACAGAACCGATCGACAAAGCATTAAGAAGTAGAAATAGGGAAAATGGAGCGGTAAATCATGAGACGACTGTCCGGGTCATCATATCCTCCCCAACTTAAACAAACGTTCATCCTCGAATGTGTCAAGAAACATACCTGAAGCCTCAAACAGGTGAGGATATCTGCTCCGTATCTCCCGCTCGGTCTCCCAGGTAGCCTCCTCCATGGGCCGACCTCTCCACTGCACTTTCACTGAAGCTATATCCTTTGACCTCAACTTTCGTACCTGACCCTCCAAAATAGCTACTGGCTCCACATCATAAGTCAAATTACCATCCAATTGAACCATGCTGAAGTCCAGAACATGAGACGAATCCCCAATATACTTCCGGAGCATAGAAACATGAAATACCGGATTCACACTCGACAAGCTGGGTGGCAAAACAAGCTCATAAGCCACCTCCCCAATCTTCCGAAGCACCTCAAAAGGTCCAGTGAATCGAGGACTCAATTTACCTTTATTCCCAAATCTCATGACACCCTTCATGGGCGAAAGCTTCAATAGAGCCTTCTCGCCAACCATGTAGGACACATCTCGAACCTTCCTGTCAACATAACTCTTTTGCCTCGACTGCGCTGTACGAAGCCTCTCCTGAATTACCTTTACTTTTTCTAAAGCATCCTGCACCAAGACTGTCCCCAATAGCCTAGCCTCACTCAGCTCAAACCAACTAACTGGAGATCTACACCGCCTCCCATACAAAGCCTCATATGGAGCCATCTGAATACTCGGCTGGTAGCTGTTGTTATAAGCAAACTCTGCAAGTGGTAGAAAATAATCCCATGACCCTTCAAAATCAATGACACAAGCATGCAACATGTCCTCCAATATCTGAATAGTGCGCTCGGACTACCCATCCGTCTGAGGGTGAAAAACTGTACTCAACTTAACCTGAGTACCCAACTTTCGCTGCACAGACCTCCAAAATTGTGAAGTAAACTGAGTGCCCCTACCTGAGATGATGGAAACTTGGACACCATGCAAACAAACAATCTCCCGGATATAGATCTCTACCAATCGCTTTGAAGAATAGGTAGTATACATAGGAATGAAGTGCGCGGACTTGGTCAGCCGATCCACAATCACCCAAATAGCATCGAACTTCTTCAAAGTCCGTGGAAGTCCAACTACAAAGTTCATAGTGATCCGCTCTTACTTGCACTCTGGAATATCCATCCACTAAAGCAAACCACCCGGTCTCTGATGCTCATATTTCACCTGCTGACAATTGAGATACCGAGCTACAAATCCTACAATGTCTTTCTTCATTCTCCTCCACTAATAGTGCTGCCTCAAATCCTGATACATATTTGCGGCACCCAGATGAATGGAATACCGTGATCTATGGGCCTCATCCAAAATCAACTCCCGAAGCCCATCTTCATTGGGCACACATATCCGGCCCTGTATCCTCAACACCCCATCATCACCAATGGTCACATCTTTGCCATCATCATGATGAACTCTGTCCTTGAGGACAAGAAAATGCGAATCATCATACTGGAGCTCTCTGATGCAATTATAAAAGGAAGATCGAGAAACCACACAAGCCAATACCCGACTGGGCTCTGAAATATCTAACCTCACGAACCGATTGGCCAAGGCCTGAACATCAACTGCAAGAGGTCTCTCCCCAACTGGAATATATGCCAAACTCCCCATACTCACCGCCTTTCGGCTCAAAGCATCGGCCACCAAATTGGCCTTCCCTGGATGGTACAATATAGTGATATCATAATCCTTAAGCAACTCTAACCATCTCTGCTGCCTCAAATTAAGATCCTTCTGCTTGAACAAGTGCTGGAGGCTACGATGATTAGTAAACACCTCACAAGACACGCCATACAAATAGTGCCTCCAAATATTCAACGCTGAACTATGGTAGCTAACTCTAAATCATGAACGAGGTAGTTCTTCTCATGGGGCTTCAACTGAAGAGAAGCATAAGCAATAACTCTACCCTCCTGCATCAATACACAACCAATACCAACTCTCGAAGCATCACAATACACTGTATATGAACCTGAAGCTGATGGCAAAACTAACACTAGAGCCGTGGTCAAGGCTATCTTGAGCTTCTGAAATCTCTCCTCACACTCATCCGACCACACAAATGGAGCACCCTTCTATGTCAACTTGGTCAAGGGCGATGCGATAGATAAGAATCCCTGAACAAACAGGCGATAATTTAACCCGCCAAACCAAGAAAGCTACGAATCTCTGTGGCTGAGGATGGTTTGGGACAACTCTGAACTGCCTCTATCATCTTCGTATCAACCTGAATACCCTTGCTGGACACCACGTGCCCCAAGAAAGCCACTGAACTAAGCCAAAACTCACACTTGGAGAATTTTGCATAAAGCTTCTCCTCCCTCAATCTCTACAACACAACTCTCAAATGCTCTGCATGCTCCTCCTAACTACGTGAATACACCAGAATGTCATCAACTGAAAACTATGACAAACGAGTCGAGATACGGCCAGAACATGCTGTTCATCAAATGCATGAACGCTGTTGGGGCATTGGTCAACCCGAAAGACATCACCAAGAACTCATAATGACCTTATCGGGTCCTAAAAGCTGTCTTAAGAATATCCGAGTCCCTGATCTTCAACTGGTGGTAACCTGAACGAAGATCAATCTTAGAGAACACTCTCGCTCTCTGAAGCTGGTCGAATAAATCATCAATACGAGGCAAAGGATACTTGTTCTTAACTGTTACTTTGTTCAATTGCCTATAATCAATGCACATCCTCATAGTTTCATCCTTCTTCTTCACAAATAGAACCGGGGCACCCCAAGGTGACACACTAGTGTCACACCTCTTTTTTACACACCTGAGGGGTATAAGAGAGTTTTTCCAATTTAAGGACAATCGAAACGAGATTTATTTTATTTAAAATTCAGAGTCACCACTTGGGATAATTTATGGCGTCCCAAGTCACCAGTTTAAATCCCGAATCGAGGAACGGTTGACTCTGTATTACAATCCGCGAACACAGAAATCTGGGTAAGGAATTCTGTTAACCCAGGAGAAGGTGTTAGGAATTCCCGAGTTCCGTGGTTCTAGCACGGTCGCTACTGTTATATCCGGCTTAATTGTTTGATTTAGAACAATTCGAACCCGTGTGCATTTATCCTTTACCGCTTTTTATTAAGAAAATCATCTTGAAATGGGTCACGCGTATGTGTACCCATTTGTTTGGCGCGTCAAAATCATGTGACGCGAACGTTTCTACAATTAATAACATTTAATTATTAAAATTTTTTTTTTGGCCAAAGTTACGCGTGCCTAAAACAAACTACGAACATTTGTCATTTTTATATGATTAAATGGTAGGCGGCGCACCTCAGACTATATGAGCTAATTGAATTTAATAACCTCGGAAAACCCATATTTTATTGGGAAGATTTGTCCTCCTTTTTACACACCTGAGGGGTATAAGGGAGTTTTTCCAATTTAAGGACAATCGAAACGGGATTTATTTTATTTAAAATTCAGAGTCGCCACTTGGGATAATTTATGGCGTCCCAAGTCACCGGTTTAAATCCCGAATCGAGGAACGGTTGAATCTGTATTACAATCTGCGAATACAAAAATCCGGGTAAGGAATTCTGTTAACCCGGGAGAAGGTGTTAAGCATTCCCGAGTTCCGTGGTTCTAGCACGGTCGCTCAACTATTATATCCGGCTTAATTGTTTGATTTAGAACAATTCGAACCCGTGTGCATTTATCCTTTACCGCTTTTTATTAAGAAAATCATCTTGAAACGGGTCACGCGTACGTGTACCCATTTGTTTGGCGCGTCAAAATCATATGACACGAACGTTTCTACAATTAATAACATTTTATTATTAAAATTTTTTTTTGACCAAAGTTACGCGTGCCTAAAACAAACTACGAACATTTGTCATTTTTATATGATTTAATGGTAGGTGGCGCACCTCGTACTATATGAGCTAATTTAATTTAATAACCTCCGAAAACCCATTTTTTATTGAGAAGATTTGTCCGAAGTTGCACGAACGCATACTCCGAATTGTTTTTAGAATTGTGATCATGTCACGCGAACGTGTCCACGACTATGATAATTCATTAAACATGCCTAAAACAAATTACGATAATTGGTTATTTGTTGTCTTTAAATCATAAGAAATTAGTAGAGGGCCATGCATTTGTAATTTTGTTTGGCACATTATATCTCGATTTGTTCTAACTTCTATACTTAATTAGGAGAGCCATAACTTTTTATGTTAAGTGTGGAACACCTCAATTTATTAATGAGCATGACTAATTGATTAAAAGACGTAATAGGATTTTTTGCCTATTTTTGTGCTAATGTTTAAGCTAAAATTTAAATGTCAACGAACTAGTAATAGGCGATCCATGTTTGATTACGAAAAGCCCCAGGCTGATTATGGGCCCAACGACCAACTGCCGGTTACTACATGACCATCGAAATAAGCAGTTGGGCTTGACGTGAGCCCAGATGAAAATCCCATCGCTGAAAGGAGTTTTGGCATAACTGGGCCAAAGAATGCAACCCAGTTTCATGATTCAGTGCCAATGTTTGAGGCAAATTACATCATTCAAGAAAATCTGAGTTTGAACCAATTCTGGTAATCCTTGACTCAAATGCAAAACATACTTTAATGTTAACGTATCTTCTAAAATGAATATGCAATTCCTAGTAAAAATTATTTCAACAAAACGCAACAAACGATCTCCCTATCTTGCCAAAATAGAACATTCCATGCCCAAATAACAACATGCCTATCATCAATCGTTACTGAAATTGAAATACTGAATAAATCTTCCCTAGAATATCATTATCTTTCACACAAATAACCTAGCTATCAAACACATCCAATTCTTACTTCAATTTCCATCAGAATACCTGGAAGGACCTCGAAACATATGTATATGTTTGGAAATATGGTTTTAACAAGAAATTTTCACTCTATACTCAGTCGAAAGCCCTTTTGAAATGCAAGAAACTCATACACAAACAGAAGCAGAACTAAATGACTGTTTGACATCATTGGATCAACACATATTACATTAAGTCCAAATAAATACTCCTGAATCAACTATATTCAGACAAGGTCCAAATCCATCACTTAAAATAAATGTAATATCAAGGAAAAGAGTATGCAAAATAAGCTAGACTAGGCAAATATGAAATAAATAAAGAAAGATGGCAGAATCAAACAGTAATCAACACTAATGTTTAATCATTTTAACTTCAACTTAGTTTACAGATCTTTACACAGAGGCTCAGTCAGGCATCATTTTCAGTCACAGTTCAAAAGAGTACCTGGAATTCGAAATAAACAACATAGTAAATGAGGAGGCAGCAGTAGAACAGTAGCAAGAAGCAGTGTTTTAGCAGCAGAGACAACCAAGAAAATCAGCTTTACCCCAAGAAATAAAATGCAATACTCAAAACAGCACGGCCAGAACTTCAAACCAAGATTTTACAAACTAAAATTCCATTTATTCTAAACCCAGATGAATTAGAAAGTGTTTCAGAAAAAGAAAACTTCAGAAGTCAAAGACAAGCTCAATGGAACAGTAGTAGTTTTTTTATAGTAGTTTCAGTTTTTCCTCACTTCTCATTCCTCTCTGTATCCAAATCTCCTCTTCGAATGTTCTCTCTGTATTCAATTCCAGTATTTTCAGAATGTTTTCTTGTCTATTTCTTAAGCTCTATCCCTCTTAGAATCTCCTCTTCTTCTGATTTTCAGCTCCCTTAAATGGGCATTCAATTAGTGTATTTTCCACTACCAATTCAACTTTTTATTTCTTTAATCCTCCACTCCATTGTCCACTCAATTATCCTACTCAATTATTTAATCCATTAGTGCAATCCTAACCCTACTATCCATTAGAAACTTCTTAAGTAGGTGAACACTTGAATTATTTATATTAATCAGTTCTCATTGATATAATTAGACAGGAGGTTAATACCAAACTTATTGAACTAATCCTAACTATTCTGACTAAGTGACTAAGCGAAATACGATTTCAAGGTCTACTGATATCCCAACTATACGAAACAAATCAACGAAACCAATCCTAAAGAAACAAACAGTGAACAAAATAATTTCTAGAGTACTGATCGAATTTGAAATTGACCAGAAAAGAAAAAGAGATGAGGAAGACGAACATCATAATAACAATAATGTAAATAAACGAAGACTAAAAAAGAACTCACCAGATAGGCTCGAACTTGTGTTTAGCTTTGATAGAAGGCGGTGGGGAATGGTGTCGGCTGGTCTCTAGAGTTTGGGTGAGGAAGATGAGCAATGAGCTTGGGGGGGTTATGAGGAGGGTGGGGTCTGTTTGGACAAATATATACTGGGGTGAAATTGGATCCAGGCCGTTCGATCAAACGAGATCAACGGCTTGGATCATCTAATTAATTGGAACGACGTCGTTTGAGTGATTTAAAGACCGGATCGGTCTCAGATGAAATGGGTCGGGGTCGGGTAATGGGTAAAGCTTTGGGCCGTTCGATCAAATGAAATTGATGGCCCTGATCAAAACGTGTCCAAACGATGTCGTTTGGTTCTGGTAGGGGTGGACCGGGTAGGGAACAGGTTGGGATGGACTGGGGATCAGGTCTGGCTGGGTAATTGTTTGGGCTTCTTAAATTAACTTGAATTTGGCCCAATTCTGATTTAATTCTCTTCCTTTTCTTTTCTTCCCTTTTTTCTCAAAAATTAAAACCAAAATCCTAAATAAAATTATAAAAACACCAAATTAACTTAAAAATAATAATTAACTCTAACTAATAATTATCACAAATGATTAAATTCCAACTTAAAAGAAAATCACACAATTTGACTAAAATTACAAAAATATGTTATTATTTTTTGAATTTTCATTTTTGTAAAACACCTAATTATTAATTAATTCCAAAAAATGTAAAAATCAAATCTCAAATGCAAATTCTATATTTTTTTAGAAATTTTAATGCATTAATAAAATTAAACATGCACACAAACATATGCAAACAATCAGAATAATCACACAATAATTCCTAAAAATAACACATAATTAAAGAAAAGACCTAATTTTGGGAATTCTTTTGGAGTAATTGGTATGAGGCAAAAATCACGTGCTCACAGCTGCCCCTCTTTGTCCGGAAACACGAAGAGTTTTCGTGCAAAGATAAAGTGAGCGGATACGAGCGATTTTTGCCTGTTTGAACACTCCGTGGGAAACATTTTTTTGAAAGATTTGACCGAACCTCTGCTTTAAAGGTTTCCTACATATCCTTGGCTATCAAGGAATCAGGTCAATGTAGTTCGGGAAGTTTTGGTAGTTGGGACTACCATGAAGCTGCGGTTTTACTGTTACTGCTGTTGCTGCTCCTGATACTGCCTACTGACCTCCTTATTACACCATGACAAAAATGAAGAAGCTAGACTAAGCTATAATCTATGCTTTACAAAGATTTGTTTTCAAACTTGATCTTGTGACTGATGTTGCCTCGTTGACTTGTATTTTCCTCAGAAGTTCCTTTGTGGCTGACTTGAATGGTATTCTTTGAAGTGCTTTCCCTTCTTCTCCAGGCGGGCACCTGATTGCTGAACCCTTTAAATGTTTTTCTTTGACTATTGTTTCCTTTCCTCTGTTCTCCAGGCGGGCTCCTGATTATTTGAAATTTGAATTGCTTCTTCCCTTCGTTCTCCAGGCGGGCTCCTGACTACTTGAAATTTGAATTGTATTCCCTTGTTCTCCAGGTGGGCTCCTGATTGCTGAGACTCGAAATGTATTCCCTTGTTCTCCAGGTGGGCTCCTGATTGCTGAAACTTGAATTGTATTATCTTGTTCTCCAGGTGGGCTCCTGATTGCTGAAACTTTAACTGTTGTTCCTTGTTCTCTAGGTGGACGCCTGATTGCTGATACTTCAACTGTTGTTCCTTGTTCTCCAGGTGGACGCCTGATTGCTAATACTTCAATTGTTGTTCCTTGTTCTCCAGGTGGATGCCTGATTGCTGATACTTCGACTGTTCTTCCTTGTTCTCCAAGTGGACACCTGACTTCAACAAAAATAGACAAAATAAAAGAAAATTTTCTGCCCCAGTTTGGTAGCGGGGGGCATCTGTGAGTGTTAAACTGAATCATATTACCAAATATTATTAAGAATTTGAAAGCTATGTCCCATTATCCAAGGGGGCCTGACAACTCTTAACTAAACGATAATTTTAAATCTAAGCTATATCTTTTAAAGGCATGACTTCTGCTAAATCTTGTTATCTAAACTAGTTTTAAACTATGTCCCATTATCCAGGAGGGTCCTGACAACTCTTATGCGATCTTTGAAACCAACTTATATTCCTTTTGATGCACATTTGTCCTATATTTACTACTTATGATTGTTTTAAGGTTTAACCTAGGTCCCATTTTCCAGGAGGGTACTGAAGTTTCGAATTGAGTCTTATCTTAAAAAAATGAAAAATTCAAACCAACTTATATTTTCACGAAGTAGAGCTTGTGCTAGGTCTTGTACTCATGAATGTTTTGAATTAAAGCTAAGTCCCATTTTCCAGGAGGGTCCTGAGAATTTATACGATCAAACCTGCATGGTACTTGCTTTCCTTACAAGGTGCTTCCTGAAATAAATGCCATCTTTGCCCCTGTTTCAAATCAAAGAAAATCTTGTCAGTTTAAAACGTGGTGGTTAGTTGTGGCATTATTGCTGAGGATGATTTTCTCTTTAACATGCTTTGCTTCAACAGACTGCCTTGAACTGGTCGAAAGGACTGTTTTGACCTCATGACTGATCCTTAACTACAGGATCCCCAATCGTTGTTTTTCACTTCTGACCCTTTTATCCGTAACCATACATCTCTCATGACATTACTGAACCATTCCACCGATTTAACCTTTGCTTACACCCTACGTCCCACTTTTCATCATACTATCTCCAGCATGTCCTAGCCGTATTTTGCTTTGTGCAATTTTGAATCTGGTAGTACACTTTGACATTCCTTCTCATTTGTTGGAACAAGGCTAACCTTGGAAGAGCTTTAGCGGAGTAAAAATTGACAGCAATGAAATGTGATGATTTTGAGAATTAAGAATAAAGAAGAAAATCCAAATTTGGATGACTGTTGGAGATAGGAAAAAGGAACTTATCTGAGTGGAGTCACTAGCATCAATGATCATGGTATTCATTTTGGATTAATCAGCCTAGTCTATTTAACCAATTTCCTTTCCAATTGTTTTACTTTGTTCTCCAAGATTTCCACAACCCAATTTTACTTTCCGTCAACTTACGGACCTTGTTTGACTTGCAGTGCCCTGAAGGGTTTTCACCGACAAACCTCTCTCATTTGTTTGTTCCTCAATTCCTTGTCGCCTTATGGTGATTGCGAAGGTTTTCACCTATAAGACTCTTATTTTTACTTTCTCTCAGCTTTCGTCGCCTCATGGTGCCCGTGAAGGTTTTCACCGATAAGACTCTCTCATTTTTACTTTCTCTCAGCTTTCATCTCCTCATGGTGCCCATGAGGGTTTTCACCGATAAGACTCTCTCATTTTTACTTTCTCTCAGCTTTCGTCGCCTCATGGTGCCCATGAGGATTTTCACCGATAAGACTCTCTCATTTTTACTTTCTCTCAGCTTTCGTCGCCTCATGGTGCCCATGAGGGTTTTCACTAATAGGATTTTTCTCATTTTCATTACTTTTCCTGCTTGGACCAGAGTGTTATCCTAATATGAATCACCTCTATTTGCTCAACTTGGCATCTCTCGAAGACTGATCGGAAGGTGTTTCTTTGGACCGTAATGTGGGCTTTTGGATGGGGTTAGAAAGAAAGGGTATCAAAGGCTCAAAACAATTTGACATGGGTTTAAAATTACAACTCTTGGAATCACATTTCTTATTACAAGTACAACTTCTGCCCCAGTTTCTTTCTTGGGGATCTTTTGATATTTTATTTTACTATGACCGAGCCGTGAGGCTGCCTACGTATCCTTAACAGGAATCAGGTCAAACGTAGTTTACACCTGAATTTCCTTGTTGCTATACTTTCTCTTTTCACTTCTTTTCTTTTCTCTTTTCTCTTTTTCTTTCTTTTCTCTCTTTTTCGTTATTGATTCCAAAAGAGGGTTATGAAAGAAATAAATAAGGCTCAGAAAGGGGATACAAAGGGTAAAGTGTTTAGATAGCAGAACAAATTGCCTTTGTCATTCCAATCTTCGAAAAACAATGCCAAGTACAAACAATCAACAATTATAACAAAGAAATCATACATAATATCTCTTGACCGCGTCGAAATTGATGGCCATGTCTATGCATTTTCCTTCGATATCTATTAAACATAGAGCGCATTGGATAATACTCTGGTCACAATGAATGGCTCTTGCCAATTCGGGGCGAACTTGCCTTTTGCTTCAACCTGATGTGGAAGAATACGTTTCAGCACTTGCTGACCACTTCAAACTTTCGGGGACGCACCCTTTTGTTGTATGCTCTTGCTATTCCTTTTTGATATAACTGGCCATGACATACTACTGCCAATCTTTTTTCATCAATCAAGTTCAACTGCTCCAAACGGGTTTTGACCCACTCATCATCATCAATCTTAGCCTCAACGACAATCCGAAGGGAAGGGATTTGCAGGTATTACTACTTCAGTGCCATATATTAACAAATAAGGAGTTGCACCTACCAAAGTGCGAACAGTATTGCGATATCCCAACAACGCGAATGGTAATTTTTCGTGCCATTGCCTCGAACCTTCTACCATTTTCCGAAGTATCTTCTTTATGTTTTTGTTGTCTGCCTCGACTGCTCCATTCGCCTTGGGACGATATGGGGTAGAATTGCGATGTGTAATCTTAAACTGTTGACATACCTCTTCCATCAAGTTACTGTTAAGATTAGCACCATTATCTGTGATGATCACCTTTGGGATTCCAAATCGACAGATGATATGTGAGTGAACAAAATCGACCACTGCTTTCTTGGTCACCGATTTGAAAGTTCTGACCTCAACCCATTTGGTGAAATAATCAATGGCTACCAGAATGAACCTGTGCCCGTTGGATGTTGTTGGCTCAATTGGTCCAATGACATCCATGCCCTAAGCAACGAAGGGCCATGGTGTAGACATTGTGTGCAATTCCGATGGTGGATAATGAATCAAATCTCTGTGTATCTGGCACTGATGACATTTGCGCACAAAATTGATACAATTTTGCTCCATGGTAATCCAATAATAACCTGCTCGGAGAATTTTCTTTGCCAACACATATCCGCTCATATGTGATCCACAGACTCCTGAATGTACTTCGGACATGACAGCCGTAGCTTGTATAGCATCTATGCATCTTAATAATCCAAGGTCTGGTGTTCTCTTATACAAAACTCCTCCACTTCAGAAGAATCCATTTGCCAACCGTCGAATTGTTCTTTTTTGATCCCCCGTGGCTTGCACTGGATATATCCCCATTCTGATGTACTCCTTGATATCGTGGAACCATGGTTCGCCATCAAGTTCTTCTTCAATCATGTTACATTAAGCATGCGGATCTCGAACTTGAATATGCAGAGGATCGACATAAGCTTTGTCTGGATGGTGCAGCATGATGCCATGGTAGCCAAAGCATCAGCGACCTCATTATGGACCCTTGGAATATGCCTGAACTCCACTGATCAAAACCGTTGACAAAGATCATGCAAACATTGTCGGTACGGTATGAGCTTCAAATCTCGCGTTTCCCATTCTCCTTGAATTTGATGTACCAGAAGATCCGAGTCTCCCAAGACCAAGACTTCCTGGATATCCATGTCTGCAGCTAGCCTTAGACCCAAATTACAGGCTTCATACTCAGCCATATTGTTGGTGCAATAAAACCGAAGCTGAGCCGTAACAGGATAGTGATGCCCTGTTTCAGAAATAATCACAGCTCCTATCCCGACTCCTTTCATGTTGGCAGCCCCATTAAAGAAAAGTTTCCATCCTGGTTTTTAAATTTGCTCCAGTTCATCGATATGTATCACTTCTTCATCGGGAAAATAAGTTCTCAATGGCTTGTAATCTTCATCGACCGGGCTTTCGGCAAAATGATTGGCCAACGCTTAGGCTTTCATCACAGTCCGAGTCACATAGATTATGCCAAACTCTGTGAGTAAGATTTGCCACTTCGCAAGTCTTCCTGTCGGCATAGGCTTTTGAAAGATATACTTCAATAGATCCAAGTGCGAAATGAGGTAAGTAGTGAAGGAATAATGTTTCAATTTCTGAACCACCCAAGTTAGGGCACAACATGTCCTTTCTAGATGAGTGTACTTAACCTCATAAGCCGTGAACTTCTTGCTAAGATAATAGATGGCCTGTTCCTTTCTACCGGTGATGTCATGCTGCCCCAGTACACAACCAAATGAATTTTCCAAGACTGTCAAGTAAAGAATCAAAGGTCTTCCTGGTTCTGGCGGAACCAACACGGGTGGGTTTGACAAGTATCCTTTTATCTTATCAAATGCTTCTTGACACTCATCAGTCTACTTGACCACATCATCCTTCTTCAACAATTTGAAAATAGGCTCACAAGTTGTCATGAGCTGAGCAATAAACCTGCTGATGTAGTTCAACCTCCCTAACAGACTCATCACTTCAGTCTTGTTCCTTGGAGGTGGCAATTCTTGGATGGCTTTGATCTTTGATGGGTCCAACTCGATGACTCGCCGGCTGACTATGAATCCCAACAGCTTTTCGGATGGAACACCAAATGCGCACTTGGCAGGGTTAAGCTTGAGGTTGTACATGCGAAGTCTTGAGAAGAATTTCCTCAAATCCCCAACGTGGTTGGCCTGATGCTTTGATTTTATGATCACATCATCCACGTATACCTCAATCTCCTTATGTATCATGTCATGAAACACTGTAGTCATTGCTCTCATGTAAGTTGCCCTGATGTTCTTCAAACCAGATGGCATTACCCGGTAGCAATAAGTTCCCCACGGCGTGACGAATACCATTTTTTCTGCATCTTCTTCATCCATTAGAATCTGATGATACCCGGCATAGCAATCCACAAAAGATCCTATCTCATGCTTGGCACAATTATCGATCAAAATATGGATATTGGGTAATGGAAAGTTATCCTTCGGACTTGCTTTGTTGAGATTGCGGTAATCGACGCATACTCTGATCTTGCCGTCTTTATTTGGCACAGGCACGACATTAGCCAACCAAACAGGATATCGAGTGACCTGAATGACCTTTGCATCCAACTGTTTGGTGATTTCTTCTTTAATTTTCACACTCATATCAGTTTTGAATTTCCTCAATTTTTGCTTGACGGGAGGAAACACTAGATCGGTGGGCAATTTGTGGACCACTTAATCAATGATCAAGCCCGGCATGTCGTCATATGACCATGCAAAAACATCTTTGAATTTGATGAGTGATTTGATTAACTCTTCCCGGATCTTTGGCTCGAGGTGGACACTTATTTTAGTCTCTCGGATATTATCTGTGTCTCCTAAATTGATGGCTTCTGTATCATTCAGGTTAGGTTTGGGTTTTTCTTCGAAGTGAATTAACTCCTTACTAATCTCTTCGAAGGCCTCATCCTCATCATATTCTGATTCGTAATCACAACCTACTTCTTAAACTATTATTTCGGAATCAGATTGATTTTTAAGACTGGGCTGAGGATTCCTTATGCATGCAATATCACTAGAGCCAGCGTAAAAAGAACTGTACATAAAAGAAAAACAAAAGAAAAATTTTCAGGAATGATAAAGAGAGGGAAACTGCATTTCATTGAATGAAACCAGGTTTTCACACTTCAAACAGACTGAAAGATAAAAATCTAGATTACAACCCTGGAATGATCCAGACAAACTGAAGGAAAATCAAAATAAACTACTAAGACTCCTTTCGAATGGGGAGAGGAGTGGCTTTCCAATAATTAAGCTTTGTTTCTGGCCCAACGAATTGAATTTCTGCGTTGCTAGGACCTTCACCACTTTCCACCATGTTCACACCATCAAACAACTTTTCAAATCTTTCAATTAACTCCCCGTCAGGATTAATCATAGAATTGGGAATTGTTGTTACCGGTCGACTTCTGGTACCGGACTTGACAAATGATTTGGAAAGATGTGGGACTGGTTTTGGAAGGACCCATGCCTTCTGTTTTAGCTTTCTGCCCTTTCTTATGTCTGCGGCAGTGGGCTTGAATCCCAAACCAAATGTTCCCAAGTTTTCAGAAAGAGACACCGGCTGTATGATGCCTTGCAAAGATGAGCCCAAACCTTTACCTAATACAAAACCATTCTTCGACATCTCATAGGCTACCATGACTGATGCGGTGGTTATATTTGGATTTGGAATGTATTTCCCCTCCGAAACTTTCTCTACCAACATCGTGTCCGAAACCTGGTAGACCCACGGTCCCTGTTCATCTTCCACTTCAATGACTGGTACAATGGCATTGCTGCGAGCACATGAAATGTCTTCCCCATGCACAACTATTTCTTGTCTATCCCATTCAAATTTGGCTACCTGGTGTAATGTTGATGGGACTGCTTTAGCGGCGTGGATCCATGGACGACCCAACAGTAAGTTATAGGAAACAGCTATATCCAGCACCTGAAACTCCATTGTGAACTCGACTGACCCTATCGTCAGCTCCAGCACTATGTCCCCAACCGAATCTTTACCTCTACCGTCAAATCCCTGCACGCAAATACTGTTCTTATGGATCCTCTCATCTTCTATTTTCAACTTTCTTAGAGTGGAGAGAGGACAAATGTTTGCGCTTGACCCGTTGTCAACCAATACCCGGGTCACCACAGAGTTTTCATATTTTAATGTGAGGTAAAGAGCTCTGTTGTGCTCAGTACCTTCTACAGGAAATTCATCATCAGAAAACGTGACTCTGTTTGCTTCGAAGATTTTGTTGGCTATTTTTTCCAAGTGATTCACGGAGATCTTATCCGGAACGTGTGCCTCATTCAAGATCTTCATTAAAGCTTGACGGTGCTCGTTCGAATGGATCAATAATGACAATAGGGAAATTTGAGCGGGCGTCTTTCTTAATTGTTCTACGATAGAGTAGTCATGCAGCTTCATTTTCCTCAAGAATTCTTCTGCTTCTTCTTCAGTTATGGCTTTCTTTATTAGTGCTGGATTATTTTTAGCTCTTCTTAACTCCTCGGAAGTAAAACACCTTCCCGAGCGAGTCAAACCCTGTACTTCACAAATTTCTTCTTTGACTTCCTTCCCTTTGTACATCACCGTTACCCGTTCGTAATTCCATGGAATAGACTTGCTGTTGATTATTGGTAACTGGGTTACTAGCTTGATAATAACCCGATCTGCGCGGGCTCCTTCCATGATTATGATGGGTCTGCTAGCCGCTCCCGGTACAATCACCCTCATCCCTTCCTGTTTCATTGCAACTTTGCTTAAAGGCCCCTTCTCAACTGCCACAGATGGCTCAACACTCTTTTTGCTTTGCTTGAGTACCAACTTCTCATCTGCTGATGGTTCATTTATCTTGATTCCACTAGACCGAATCATCATGACGGTCTGTGATGGCTTCTTGGGTTCTCCCTCCGCATGCACTATTTCGATCATATTTGCCTCCTAGTGGGTTGGCATTGGATTCTTGTTAATATTGGGCGCCTCGGGAGCTTGAACTTCAATTCTATTGGTATCAATAAGCTCCTGTATCGCATTTTTCAAGTGTCAGCACCTTTCTGTATCATGACCCGGAGTACTAGAACAATACTCACAGTTGACAGTATAGTCAAGATTCTCTGGAGGAGGATTTGGCAGTTTGGACTGTATCGGCCTTAGAATATCTAGCTGTTTTAGCATGTGGAACAGACTGGTGTATGATTCTCCCAATGGAGTAAAGGTTTTCTTTTTCTGCAACCTTTCACCCTTGAGTACTTGACTAGGCCTGAAACTTGGTCCGGGAGTGTTTTGGTAGGCTCGTGGATGTGGATAAGTATTTGGTAGGACAGGAGCACGCCATTGAGCGTGGGTAGGAGGTCGGTTGTATGCTTGTGCATGGTGGATGAAAAAATGAGGTTCTGGTGGGGGATAGTAGTGTTGGGGTGGATTTTGGTGATAAGTTTGTTGGTGGGGTCGAGGTTGATTGTAGTGGTAAGGTGAACCTCTGGATCCAGACCAAGTTCCTGAATCAACCATTGCTGCTTCCTCTCTCTTCTTCTTCCCAATCCCTCCTATGCCGCCCTGAATAGCCTGAGTTGTCGCTTTGATAGCCGAATAGCTCATGATTTTATTCAACTTGAGGCCTTCTTCTACCATGCCCCTCATCTTTACTACTTCGTTGAATGTCTTTCCCACAGCTGAGACCAAATGGCCATAGTAAGTAGGTTCCAAAGCCTGTAGGAAGTAATCTACCATCTCACTTTCCTTCATTGGGGGATCTACTCTTGCTGCTTGCTCCCTCCATCTGAAACCATATTTTCTGAAGCTTTCACTGTGCTTCTTCTCAAGTTTAGTCAAGGACAGTCGATCTGGAGTGATCTCAAGATTGTATTGGAAGTGACAATCAAATGCTTGCGCCAGATCATCCCATGTGTACCATCTCCCATGGTCTTGGCAGGTATACCATTCCAATGCTGATCCACTCAAACTCTGACTGAAGTAAGCCATTAACAATTCATCTTTTCCTCCAGCCCCCCTCATCTTGCTGCAAAACCCCCTCAAGTGGGTTACTAGATCACCATGCCCGTTGTATAGATCGAACTTGGGCATCTTAAAACCTGCCGGTAATTGCACATTCGGGAACAGACATAGGTCCTTGTAGCCCACGCTGACTTCCCTCCCAACCCCCGCATGTCTCTGAATGATTGTTCTAAGCTTTTAACTTTCCTAAACATCTCCTCCTGTTCGGTATTTTTGACTGGTTTATCAGCTTCTATCGGGAGGTCAAAGCGAGGAGTATATGAATGGGTTTCTGGAGCTTTGAAAGTGGGCTCCGAGGGGTAGTATTGGTTGTCCTGGGCCTGGAACATAGGCTCGCTAGGAGATTTGTGGAGTGTAGCTGGTGGAGGTGCTACGAAGATAGGAGTTACTGGTGGAGGAGGGTATGGAGTTAGTTTAGGGGGTGGAGATTGTGGTATATGAGAAGTGGTGCCCCGGTAGTGTTGGTAAATGGGAAAGCTCGGGGATAGATCGGTGGCAGGATGATCCTGAGCCTGAGCCGGTGGTGGGGTGGAAGCAGGGTTAGCAGGGTAAGCTGGGGGTGATTGTCCTTTAGACCAGGCCTGATACATCTCGGTCATCTGTTGCTTAAGTTTGAGCATCTCCTCTTTCATTTTACTGACGTCCAACTCCTTTACCTCAACACTTGTGTCGACATCCGGGATAAACATGATTTCTGGTATTGGTCCTTTTGATCTGGTTTGGTAATGATAATGTGCCAGTATACTCTAGATAAACTAACTGCTTGAATTCTAGAAAACAACAAACTTGTTAGTTTTTTAGAGTCTAACACATATGTAATTACACGTTGTGATGCAATGCACCTAGGCAATTAACCATTTTCTATCATGTATTTGCTTGGTTGCTTGTGTCATCCCAACTTTTCCTGACCTTTCCCTTTTATTGCCACTCACGCCTATCTTTTATTCCCTCCCCTTTTCATTTTATTCCTTTCTTTTGGTTGTGGTCGAATCTTATGAAGATTACCTACGTATCATGACCCTGCATGAATCAGACCGAGCGTAGTTCTGGTGGAAACAATTATTAATACTTTTATTTATTTTAACAAACAAAATAATACAAAGACAAAAATGACATTACATTTGGACAATACTTTTTAAAAAAATGGTTTAAAAGACTCAACATGGACTTAAACTAAACATGACTATTATGTGAAAAGTTCCAACAACTATGACCACGCTTCACTCCACAATCTTTTGCTTTTAATCACTGGAACATCTGCTCATGGTGGGGCTTGACCCGGCTGACCTCCTAGTGTACGGTACATTCTTTCTAACTCCATTACAAGATGACGGGTAAAAGTAGGTGCATGCTCTAAAAACCTCTCATAATCCATCCATTGGCAGTTCACATAACTTTGAGAGGTGTAAACAGCCAAATCATGGATTTGTGCTCTGATGTCCTGGAGATTCTGGTCTTGGTTTTGTAACTGCTGTTGGCGAGTGGTGGCTATATCTCTTATGTGGCCCTCGCGATCTAAAGCTGACTCCAATTGAGCCCGAAGTCTGGCCTGATCGAGTCTTGCCTGTGTTCTTTCCCTATCAATATCTGCATGCTGATGTTCTCTATTGTACCTTCTCATTTCTTCCAACATTGCATGGAGTTGAGCTTCTGAATGTATCCAATGGTCCCTCTCTCTCTTGAATTGAGCCATTTTTTCTTCGAATCTTATTACTTGGCGTTCCTTACTAGATTTGGCCTCCTCATTTAACTGTATGATTTTTTCCTTAGCTTTGTCTAACACCTTTTCAGTCTTTGTCAAGATGGAGTCATAATCTTGCATTTTTTCCATCAAATTGGCAATGATTTTCTGATCTTTCCAACTTCTCACTGGCACTTCAGAGGCTTTTTTCATCTGTTGAAACTGAGCGCGGAGAGTTTTATTCTTGCTAATCAGACTCTTCTTTTCACCTTCTGCTTCTTGTGCTTGTAAGTCTTTCTCCAAATTGAGGTTCCTCAGGCTTTCTTCTAAGGCATGAATAGTTGCTTTGTACCCCCTTTCCTTTTCTCCCCAAGCTAACCGTTCTCGGATTTTGTCATCAAAGGCTTGAACATGCGGTCTTTTTATGGGCCTTCTAGGATCAGGTTCTGGTGCATCATCCACGCAGGATATTTTCTCAAACCACCTATCATAACCCGAATTTATTTCGCCTTTTCCAGGATCTGGAATTTGGGTATCATCTTTCAAGTATCGACAACCATTCCAAATCTGCTGGATTAAAGCCTCAGGGAGAGTGGCTTCGGGGTGTAGTTCAATCACTTGCGTACTCAAATCTTCATCATCAGGCACCACTTGGTATCTCCTTAGCTGTCTTAGAACTCTCTGTGGTGCATATGGCTGGACGCTTCTTAAACCCAACAACAACAAATAACTCTTCAAGGTTGACATGTGTATTACCTCTCTTACCGGAACCATCCCAAAGTCCACTCAATTTGACTCGCCATTAAAGATCTTAAATGGGATATCCAGGCTTCCACCCATTCTGGAGATTTATAATCTTTTATTCTTTCTTCATAACTCTCGATGAAATTGTCCTTGTTTGGACCATACTGCATGAACTTGGGGTGATGTCGGAGATGTTCAATCAACCACATTTGCAACAAAATATTGCAACCTTCGAAGAATTTTGCCCCGGATTTACACAAAGTCAACGCCCGATAAATGTCTGAGAGAATGATCGGGGCAAGAGTGTGATGTTCTTTGGTAGTGAGGACTTGTACGACTCTGGCTATGCGAATATCAATCGTCCGCTCTTTGTTTGGGAAAACCATGATTCCTAGAAAAGCTACCATGAAAGCGAAGCGTCGGTGAATCTGCCAGGTGTCCTTGTTTTGTTTGTAAGTAAGGCCCTTTTCATGAATTTCAAATCCATCCGGCTTTCCGAACCTTGAATATAGGAAGTTGAAAGAACATCACCCTTTGACAACGTTGCTTTTTCTGATTTGATTACTGATATTTAGAAGATCAAATAATCGGTGTACTGAGGGAGCCTTTGGGAATATAAGATTATGGTTTCTCAAATCTCCGTCAAAACCGGAATACCCAGCTATTTCTTCTAATGTGGGAGTAAGCTCGAAATTAGATAAGCGAAAGACATTGTGAACAAGGTCCCAAAAAGTCACTAGTGCCGTAATCAAATCATTGCGCGGTTTAACTTTCATAATATCTGTGAGAGCTCCCAAATACTTAATGACCCATTTCTGACCATCTCCTCCCAACTCATACCACCACACCTGAAGCCGAAACAGAAACTCATCTACATCTGTGAACGGCGGGTTTTGGATGGTGCTCATTTTGTACCTGTGAGTGATTTTAATTTTTTTTAAAAAAACCAAAATCAAGAGTAAAAAAAAATCATTAATATTCATATATATAAAAAACACTTCGATGAAGAAGTTTTAAAGGTTGCGTTTGCTAACCGGCGAATTTGTTTTTTTTTTAAAAAAAGACCAAAGGCTGCTGTTCTTGCAAAAAACAGCCTTCTGGCATCCTTTTGGGGACATTCGGCATATTTTGGACAAGAGTGACAACGCCTTACTTATGACAACACAATGAAATTTATGTACCCACATTTTAATTATTTATTTATTTTTTATTTTTATTTTTTTAAATAGTTGGGCCCGATGTGGGTTGCCTACGTATCTCATATCCGGTGAGAATCAAACTTACGTAGTTCGTAATAATAAAACTATTTTTAAAAGAAACACAAAATTTCCTTCTTTTGTTTTTTCAAAATTTCGAAAGAATTTCAAAATATTTTGGAAATTGTTTTTTTTTCCCCGAAAAATAGCCAATTTTCTTTCTCGGTCCTCACCTTGATTTTCCTTTTCTAACTTTTCCTATAAGTTGGTCAACATGCAAATCCAAAACAAATGAATGCACAAGTAAGATGCATCAGGATGGTCTTTTCATTTCACGGTACACCTGTCCTAGACAGACTCAACCCCTGTGTTGAGTCCCCGAAGTCAAATGCACATGATGCAAACAAACGTTCCTACTAGGGATCCGTCATGAAACTGAGTTATTCTAAGTGTAAAACCTGGGGTATACTGTTCTAGACCTAGCTTACCCAAGCGGACAGCTTGAGCCGAAGTGGGGGCAACGTACCGGGAGCACGAAAGTCTACCCGGCCTAATTACTTGGCCCAACTTCATTCTATTTGGTATGACTTCTAACAGAAAGGTGGGCCACACGCACGTGTGCACCATAAATTCAGAAGACTCAGAAAGAAGAAGGGTTTTGCAACAGTTTATATATACAGGTGAGATAATATCAAAGCGGTAAAAAGCAAAATTTCGCACATTAAGCACAAACATATGAACAAAACTAGATAAAAAATAAAGCCAAATATAACAATTATTCTAAGCTCAAATTCTTGAACCCTGAACCAGAGATTCTGGGTTCATTCCCCAGCAGAGTCGCCAGAGCTGTCACACCTCCTTTTTACACACTTGAGGGGTATAAGGGAGTTTTTCCAATTTAAGGACAATCGAAATGGGATTTATTTTATTTAAAATTCAGAGTCGCCACTTAGGATAATTTATGGTGTCCCAAGTCACCGGTTTAAATCACGAATCGAGGAACGGTTGACTCTGTATTACAATCCGCGAACACAGAAATCCGGGTAAGGAATTCTGTTATCCTGGGAGAAGGTGTTAGGCATTCCCGAGTTCCGTGGTTCTAGCACGGTCGCTCAACTGTTATATCCCTTAATTGTTTGATTTAGAACAATTCGAACCCATGTGCATTTATCCTTTACCGCTTTTTATTAAGAAAATCATCTTGAAACGGGTCATGCGTACGTGTACCCATTTGTTTGGCGCGTCAAAATCATATGACGCGAACGTTTCTACAATTAATAACATTTTATTATTAAAATTTTTTTTTGGCCAAAGTTACGCGTGCCTAAAACAAACTACGAACATTTGTCATTTTTATATGATTTAATGGTAGGCGGCGCACCTCGGACTATATGAGCTAATTTAATTTAATAACCTCCAAAAACCCATTTTTTATTGAGAAGATTTCTTCGAAGTTGCGCGAACGCATACTCCGAATTGTTTTTAGAATTGTGATCATGTCACGCGAACGTGTCCACGACTATGATAATTCATTAAACGTGCCTAAAACAAATTACGATAATTGGTTATTTGTTGTCTTTAAATCATAAGAAATTAGTAGAGGGCCATGCATTTGTAATTTTGTTTGGCACATTATATCTCGATTTGTTCTAAATTCTATACTTAATTAGGAGAGCCATAACTTTTTATGTTAAGTGTGGAACACCTCAATTTATTAATGAGCATGACTAATTGATTAAAAGACGTAAGAGGATTTTTTGCCTATTTTTGTGCTAATGTTTAAGCTAAAATTTAAATGTCAACAGACTAGTAATAGGCGATCCATGTTTGATTACGAAAAGGCCCAGGCTAATTATAGGCCCAACGACCAACCTGCCGATTACTACATGACCAGCGAAATAAGCAGTTGGGCTTGACGTGAGCCCAGATGAAAATGCCATCGCTGAAAGGAGTTTTGGCATAACTGGGCCAAAGAATGCAACCCAGTTTCATGATCCAGTGCCAATGTTTGAGGCAAATTACATCATTCAAGAAAATCTGAGTTTGAACCAATTCTGGTAATCCTTGACTCAAATGCAAAGCATACTTTAACGTTAGTGTATCTTCTAAAATGAATATGCAATTCCTAGTAAAAATTATTTCAACAAAACTCAACAAACGATCTCCCTATCTTGCCAAAATAGAACATTCCATGCCCAAATAACAACAGGCCTATCATCAATCGTTACTGAAATTGAAATACTGAATGAATCTTCCCTAGAATGTCATTATCTTTCACACAAATAACCTAGCTATCAAATACATCCAATTCTTACTTCAATTTCCATCAGAATACCTGGACGGACCTCGAAACATATGTATATGTTTGGCAATATGGTTTTAACAAGAAATTTTGACTCTATACTCAGTCGAAAGCCCTTTTGAAATGCAAGAAAATCATACACAAACAAAAGCAGAACTAAATGACAGTTTGACATAATTGGATCAACACATATTATATTAAGTCCAAATAAATAGTCCTGAATCAACTACATTCAGACAAGGTCCAAATCCATCACTTAAAACAAATGTAATATCAAGGAAAGGAGTATGCAAAATAAGCTAGACTAGGCAAATATGAAATAAATAAAGAAAGATGGCAGAATCAAACAGTAATCAACACTAATGTTTAATCATTTTAACTTCAACTTAGTTTACAGATCTTTACACAGAGGCTCAGTCAGGCATCATTTTCAGTCACAGTTCAAAAGAGTACCTGGAATTCGAAATAAACAACATAGTAAATGAGGAGGCAGCAGTAGAACAGTAGCAAGAAGCAGTGTTTTAGCAGCAGAGACAACCAAGAAAATCAGCTTTACCCCAAGAAATAAAATGCAATACTCAACACAGCACGACCAGAACTTCAAACCAAGATTTTACAAACTAAAATTCCATTTATTCTAAACCCAGATGAACCAGAAAGTGTTTCAGAAATCGAAAACTTCAGAAGTCAAAGACAAGCTCAATGGAACCGTAGTAGTTTTTTTAGTAGTTTCAGTTTTTCCTCACTTCTCATTCCTCTATGTATCCAAATCTCCTCTTCGAATGTTCTCTCTACATTCAATTCCAGTATTTTTAGAATGTTTTCTTGTCTATTTCTTAAGCTCTATCCCTCTTAGAATCTCTTCTTCTTCTTCTGATTTTTAGCTCCCTTAAATGGGCATTCAATTAGTGCATTTTCCACTACCAATTCAACTTTTCATTTCTTTAATCCTCCACTCCATTGTCCACTCAATTATCCTACTCACTTATTTAATCCATTAGTGCAATCCTAACCCTACTATCCATTAGAAACTTCTTAAGTAGGTAAACACTTGAATTATTTATATTAATCAGTTCTCATTGACATAATTAGACAAGAGGTTAATACCAAACTTATTGAACTAATCCTAACTATTCTGACTAAGTGACTAAGCGAAATACGATTTCAAGGTCTACTGATATCCCAACTATACGAAACAAATCAACGAAACCAATCCTAAAGAAACAAACAGTGAACAGAATAATTTACCAGAGTACTGATCGAATTTGAAATTGGCCAGAAAAGAAAAAGAGATGAGGAAGACGAACATCATACTAACACTAATGTAGATAAACGAAGACTAAGAAAGAACTCACCGAACAGGCTCGAGCTTGTGTTTGTCTTTGATATTGTGACTCATCCCAAACTGATGCTAATCATTTGTTCTTTTTCAAGAACAAATGAACAACATCGGTTTTGTAGTGAGTCGATCTCCTAATCACAAAAACTAGAGGCTTGGATCGATGCATGTCATCAGGCTCAACGGAAACTGATTTTGAACTTTTAGGTTCGAATCTTAGATTTAAAATTCGACGAGTTCCGGTCAGATTCGAAGGAAACCGTTGATGGATTTGGTATGAGGGAGTCATGGGGGTTGTGTGGTGTTAATTTGGGGTCGATTGGGTAGGCTAGGGTTCGGAGATTTTGGGACCGGACAGCTTCGATTGAAGATTCGAGAAGTACTAGGGTGATTCGAGGGAAATGAGTCATGGATTTGGAAAGAGGGGCTCGGGGTGGTTCTGGGGTGTAAATTTGGGAGTGATTGGAGCCGGTGCCGCCACTGGAAGGCGGTGGGGAATGGTGGCGGCTGGTCTCTAGTGTTTGGGTGAGGAAGATGAGCGATGAGCTGGGGGGGTTATGAGGGGGTTGGGGTCTGTTTGGACAAATATATACTGGGGTGAAATTGGATCCAGGCCGTTCGATCAAACGAGATCAACGGCTTGGATCATCTGATTAATTGGAACGACGTCGTTTGAGTGATTTAAATACCGGATCGATCTTAGATGAAATGGGTCGGGGTCGGGTAATGGGTAAAGCTTTGGGCCGTTCGATCAAATGAAATTGACAGCCCTGATCAAAACGTGTCCAAATGACGTCGTTTTGGTTCTGGTAGGGGTGGACCGGGTAGGGAACGGGTTGGGCTGGACTGGGGATCAGGTCTGGCTGGGTAATTGTTTGGGCTTCTTAAATTAACTTGAATTTGGCCCAATTCTGATTTAATTCTCTTCCTTTTCTTTTCTTCCCTTTTTTCTCAAAAATTAAAACCAAAATCCTAAATTAAATTATAAAAACACCAAATTAACTTAAAAATACTAATTAACTCTAACTAATAATTATTACAAATGATTAAATGCCAACTTAAAAGAAAATCACACAATTTGACTAAAATTACAAAAATATGTTATTATATTTTGAATTTTCATTTTTGTAAAACACCTAATTATTAATTAATTCCAAAAAATGTAAAAATCAAATCTCAAATGCAAATGCTATATTTTTTTAAGAAATTTTAATGCATTAATAAAATTAAACATGCACACAAACAATCAGAAAAATCACACAATAATTCCTAAAAATAACACATAATTAAAGAAAAGACCTAATTTTGGGAATTCTTTTGGAGTAATTTGTATGAGGCAAAAACCACAACTAGGCAAAAATCACGTGCTCACATAATTAACGTTTCTGAAGCTGCTCCTTTAACTCTTTCAACTCTGCTGGTTCCATACGATACATCGGAATAGAAATGGGCTGAGTGCCCGACACCAAGTCAATACCAAAGTCAATATCCCTGTCCGGTGGCATGCCCGACAGGTCTGCAAGAAACACATCGAGAAAATCCCTCACAACTGGAACAAAATTAATACTGGGAGTCTCTGCACCAACATCTCTCACAAAGGCTAGATACGAAAGACAACCCTTCCCAACCTTACGCTGGGCTTTCAAGAATGAGATTACTCTACTAGGAACATAATCAATCAAACCTCGTCACTCAATCTGTGGCACACACGGTATAGCCAATGTGAATGTCTTGGCATGACAGTCCAGAATAGCACGACACAGAGATAGCCAATCCATGCCCAAATTGACATCGAAATCTACTATATATAATAATAAAAGATCCATTTGGGTCTCCATACCCCCAATAGTCACCACACACGACCGGTACACACGGTCTACAACAACAGTATCACCTACCGGGGTAGATACATGAACAGGTGAAGCAAGAAACTCACAGGGCATACCCAAATAACGAGCAAAGTATGATGACACATAAAAAAAGGTGGAACCGGGATCAAATAATACAGAGGCATCTTTGTGGCAGACTGAAACAATATTTGTAATAACAACATCGGAAGAAATAACATCGGATCTGCCCGAAAGTGCATAGAAACGGGCCTGACCGCCACCTGATCGACCTCCTCCTTTCTAGCGACCCCTAGCTGATTGACCTCCACCCCTAGCTGGCTGGGCGGGTGGTGGTGAAGTAATTGGTGCTGAAGTCAATGACTGACCCCTCTGCTGAGATAAACCCGCAAGATGACGAGGGCACTTCCTCCACATATGACCCATCTCTCCACACTCATAACAACTCCCAGGTGCTGGAGAAGTTTAATGAAGGAAACCCCTCGCACCGGAGTGACTAGCAGATGCACCTGGCATAGAAGAGCCCTGAACTGATGGAGCATGGGACGAGCTCTGAGTTGGAAGGGCACTAAGTGATGACTGGCTCTGATGAGAACTGTGAGAACCAAGACTCGATGACGCCCCATGATAATCTGGGCGAGCTGGCTAAGCATGCCTGAATGGACGGCCTCTGCCGAGCTAAAACTGACCTCTCGAAAGATCATCACTATAACTACAAGATCCTCGAGGTCTCTTGGCCTCTCGCTCCTGACAACAAACAGACTCAATCTCACGATCAATGTCCACAACCTCCTCAAAGGTATCACCAGTCACCCTCTCCCTTGTCATGCGAATACAAAGCTGATAAGTGAGGCCATCAACAAACCTCCTAATCTTTTCTCTATCTGTAGGAACCAACCAAATAGCATGATGAGCTAACTCGGAGAACCTCATCTCATACTGCATCACGGTTATCTCTCGGTGATACAACCACTCAAACTCCCTACACAGATCCTATCTGCGAGACTACGACACATACTTCTCCAGAAAGAGAACGGAGAACTGTTGCCAAGTAAGGGGTGCTACACCAACAGGCCTACGTTTCTCAAAAGTATCCCACCAAGTGAAGGCAGCTCCAGAAAATTAATAAGTAGTGAAATAAACCTCGCTGGTCTCCAGAATACCCGTTGTACGAAGCATCCTCTAACACTTATCCAAGAAACCCTGGGCATCCTCACCCTCTGCACCACTGAAGTTCGGAGGCTGAAGTCTACCAAACCTCTCCAACCTACGCTGCTCGTAGCTACAACCGATTGGCCTAGATGTGCCCTCGATGTATGAAGTCCCTGCACGACCTGCTTAGGTGTGCGAGCGACGGGAGTCTGATTGCCTCCATTGGCCTGAGAAGTAGCTGCGAATGAAGTGACTGAAATTGCTTGAGCTAGGCCAGTGCAAACTGATAAAATCTGAGCCAAGGCCTCCTGAAGACCCGGAATCACAATGGGCACAGCTGGTGCCTAAGTTGGAGCTGCTGGAGTGTCCACAACTGGGACTTGATCCTGAACTGGGGCGGCTGGTGGATCTGCAAGTACTTCTCTAGCTGCTGTATGGGCCACACCCCTGCCCCTACCGCTACCATGACCGTGTCCTCGGCCTCTAGTGGCCACAGATGGTGGTACTAGTGGTCGTCCATCCTGATCGGTAGTGCGTGTCCTCACCATCTGTGAGAGAATAGAAAAACAGAAGTTTAGTACTCGGATCAACAAATTCGCACGACAAGAATTTCAAGAATATGAAGTTTTTCCTAAAGGTTATGCAGCCTCTCGAGAATAAATATAGACGTCTCCGTACCGATCCGTGAGACTCTACTAAACCTGCCTATGACTCATAAGACCTATGTAACCTATGCTCTGATACCAACTTGTCATGACCCCAAACCCGGACCCGCTCGTGATGGCGCCTCTCGTGAAGACAAGGCCAGCCGACACATTTCCAATCCACTTTTAAGCAATTTAACAATAGGCATTTAGTCTTAAACATGCTATAAATCCAAAAGTATGCAGTGACAATACAAACAATTCGCGGAATACAACCCAACACAGCCCGATACCGGGGTGTCACCAGTCATGAGCAACTACAAATCTAGATAAATACAAGAAGGGTGTACATAGTCCAATACAGGTCTAAAACAGAGAAAGATAAGATAAGGGAAGAAGATCTGGGCTGCAAACGCCAGCAACTACCTAGAGAATCTTCGAATCCGCCCGAGCTGGAAAGATCAACACTCACTAGCGGGATCAGCAATGCCTGAATCTGCACACGGGGTGCAGGGAGTAAAGTGAGTAATAATCATAAATAAATGACTAAGAGATATGAAAACACGTAAGGCACATTACAAGCTATAATGAAGCAGTAAAACCAATAGAAACAGTGAAGCAATGGTAATATGTACAATCATTTTTAATTCAGTTCAAACTTCATGAAATGCCTTTTTAACAATTAAGCAAGTAAATGACAGACAAATAAGACAGAAAAGCACATAAAGGATTGCCCCTCGAGCACAATATTAATAATACCAGCCCCTCGGGCTATCTTTCACATCACAATGGGTACCCGTGGTCATTGGGTGTGTGCAGACTCCTAGAGGGGCCCTTTACGACCCAAGCACAACATCAAGCCATCTCGTGGCATCATCACTAGGCCCTCGGCCTCATATCAATATGCCACCTCGTGGCATACATATCTCAGGCCCTTGACCTCATAATTATAATCAGTGTTTCCTCACGATATAGGCCCTCTGCCTTACTCAGTTAGAATCTCACAGCCACTCGGACAACAGTAAAACATAGTGCTCAACCCAAAATACCATTTAAAATGTCATTTAAATGTTAAAGCAGAGTAAACATGGCTGAGTTATAAAAAAGAGTAGAATATAGCATGACTGAGTTCAAGTATAAAGTCAAAACAGTGAGAAAATATCAATCAAAATCCCCTAAGGGTTCAAATAGTTGGCACATAGCCCAAATATGGAATTCAACCCAAAATGTGATGATAGCAAATAGTTTTCAGTCAAATACGCGGTAAAACAGTTATTCAGGACGGATTAAGTCACAATCCCCAACAGTGCACGACCCCACGCTCGTCATCTAGTGTGTGCGTCACCTCAATATAGCACAACGATGTGCAATATGGGGTTTCATACCCTCAGGACATCATTTACAATCATTACTCACCTCAAACCGGTGCAAACTCTAGCCCGCGACACCTTTGCCCCTCGAATCGGCCTCCGCTCACGTCGAATCTATCCAAAATCAGAACCACGACGTCAAAATATGCTAAGGGAACAAAGCCCAACCAAAAATATTCAATTTACAACACAATCCCAAAATTACCAAAACCCAACCCCCGGGCCCACGTCTCGGATTCCGGTAAAAATCACATCAATGGAATTCTTATCCCTCCCCGAGTTCATACATACCAAAAGCATAAAACTCCAACCATAAATGACCCCTCAAATCCCAATTTCAAGCCCTAGTTCTTCCATTTTAGGGTTAGATTCCATGATTAATTAGGTAGATTTCACATTAGAATCGAGTTTTAGGTCCATGAATCTTACCTCCAAGTGATTCCCCTTGAATCCCTCTACAATCCTCTTCAAAAAGTTCTAAAAATGATCAAAAATGGTGGAAATAAACCCCAAAATTGTAGACAAGACGACTATTTAAACATTCTGCCCAGGCCTGAAATCCTTCTTCGCGAACGCGGTCAACACCTCGCGTTCGTGTAGCACAATCCAACGTTGACCAAAATTTCCTCTTTCGCTATCGCGACCCTACCCTCACGAACGCGATGCTTTCCTCAGGCCACTCTTCGCGATCGCGTTAACCCTCTCGCGAATGCGATGACTAAACTACCTCAAGTCCAGCTGACCAAATTCTTCTACGCGAACGCGGTCCACTTCACGTGAATGTGATGACCAAACACCCAGCCTTTTGCGAACGCGGAGCCTTCCTCACGAACGCGAAGGCTTAAATCCCAGCCTTCATCAGCTGACCCTTCGCAAACGTGAGGACCCACTCGCGAACGCAAGGGTCATTTCTCTGCAACACTGATCTGCAATTTTCTGAAGTTCCAAACATCATGAAATGATCCGATTGACCACCCGAAACTCACTCGAGGCCCCCGGGACCTTAACCAAATATACCAACATATCCCATAACCTTATTCAAACTTGAACCAATTTTTAAAACACCTCAAACAATATCGAATCAACCAAAACACATCGAATTCAAGCCTAAGTTTCTAAAATCTTCCGAATTCCGCTTTTGATCAAAATTCTAACCAAACCACGTCTGAATGACTTGAAATTTTGCACACACAACCCAAATGACACATCGGAACTAATGCAACTCTTGGAATTCCATTCCGACCCCTATATAAAAATCTCACCTATCAACCGAAAAACACTAAAATCCAATTTCGCCAATTCAAGCCTAAATCTACTTCGGACCTCCAAAACACATTCCGATCACGCTCCTAAGTCCCAAATCACCTCCCGAAGCTAATTGAATCATCGGAACTCACATCCTAGCCCTGTAACATATAAGTCAACATCTGGTTGACCTTTCCAACTTAAGCTTTCTCAAAAGAGACTAAGTGTCTCAAACCTTAACAAATCCTTTCCGAACCCAAACCAACCAACCTGATCACTCATAGAACCGATAGACAAAGCATTAAGAAGCAGAAATAGGGGAAAACAGAGCCGTACATTATGAGATGACTGGGCTGGTCGTCACAATTGACCGTGCTAAAATCACGGAACTCGGGAGTGCCTCACACCTTCTCCTGGGTTAACAAAATTCCTTACCCGGTTTTCTAGTTTCGCAGACTTTGAACCGAATCAAATTTCCTCGATATGGAATTTAAAATAAACCGCTGACTTGGGATACCATAAATTATCCAAGTGGCGACTCTGAGTATATAAATAATCCCATTTCAATTAATGTCACTTTAATTGGAAAAACTCTCCTATCCCCTCAGGCAAAAGGAGGTGTGACAACTATGAAGACTTTGCGGAGGACAAGAACCCAGAACTTCTGGTTCAGGGTTTAGAATTCAAGCTTAGAATAACTGTTATACTTGACTTTTATTTATTATTTGATTTTTACGTGTTTGAGCCTAATATGATAAATGCCGCTTTTTACCTCTTTGATATTGCTTGAACTATATATAAACTGTTACGAAATCCTCTTCTCTCAGAGTCTTCTAAATCTTCTAGGGAGCATGCGCTTCGCGTGGATTCTTTTCTGTTAGAGTCATATCCTAATTTTAGAATGAGGTTCAGACAAGTTGCAAAGTCGGTGAAACTTCTGTATTCCTGGTACGCTGCCCCCTCGGCTCGAGCTGTTCGCTCGGGTAAGCCAGGTCTAGAACAATACGCCCAAGTTTTAAACCTAGAATAACATAGCCTCATGCCGGATCCCTAGTAGGTACGTTTGCTTGCATCACGTACATTTGACTTTGGGGACTCAACACAGGGGTTGAGACTGTCTAGGACAGGTGTACCCAAAAATTAAAAGACCATTCTGATGCATTTTTACATGCTACCTGTACATTTATTTACTTCGGCTTGCATGTTGAATGGCTTCTAAAATAGGGAAGAAAAACCAAGAAAAACCAATATTGAGGTAAGAGAGAGAAAATTACCCGTTTCTGAAAATTCCGGTATCCGAAATATCCCCAAGCTCTGCCGAAATTTTGAAAAGAAAAAGAAAAAGAAGAAAAGTCATTTCAAAATAAATCATATTTTCCTGTTGCGTCAAAATTTACCGAACTATGCGGGTTTGATTCTCACCGGATGAGGGATACGTAGACAACCCTCATCCGGTCATATCACGACCCCAGTTCGCCCTCCGTGAACTATTGTGATGGCACCTAGTCTCTACGACTAGGTAAGCCTAACAATTTACGGAAAAAGGAATCAATAGATAAAAACTAATAGAAACTGCGAATAAACATTATGAAAATGTTTAAGATGCCGCTCGACTTATACAATTAACTCTCAACTGAAAAGATCTCCCAAAACCCGAAATCTCACAAAATCACAAGCTAAGGATACTACATAAGGCTTTAACTCCAGAATGTCTAAAACAGAGTAAATACAGAAGGGCTGTAACTACAAGAGAGAATGGAGAGGGACTCCTCGGTCTGTGGACGCGGCAGATATACCTCAAAGTCTCTGAAGAATAGCCTCTCCTCAAGGATGGTAGGGCTGAGCCGGAGAACCTGGATCTGCATATGAAAAACATGCACAGAAAGGGCATGAGTACACCACAACAGTACTCAGTAAGTGCCAAGCCTAACCTCGGTCGAGTAGTGACGAGGAAAGTCAGGGCCTATTGAAATAAACAAGGTAAACATTATAGAATACTACAATATAATTTAAGTGCTAACAGCCTATAACAAATAAAAACACAGAAGTAATCTAACTCAGTACACAGAAATAATAACAGGGGATCTCCCGGGATACCTTCCCGTAGTCCCAAATGTAAATGTCCAGAGGATCTCCCCAAATACCGTCCTATAGTCCGGATCACAAAGATGCAGGGGAAACTCCCGGAATAAAAATTCGTAGTCCCAAAGTAAATATCTAGTACAGGGGATCTACCAGGTGCTATCCTGTAGTCCAAAATATAAATGTGCAGGAGGATCTACCGGAATACCGATCTATAGTCCCAAAGTAAACAAATAGGGGGATCTCCCTAGATACCGTCCTGTAGTCCCAAAGTAAACACAGAGCAGCAACACGAAGAATATTCAGTTCATTCAATTTCATACCAAGGTAAAACAGGTAATTCTAACCTAGCATGCTGCACAGAATTCAAATGAATCAGTTTGAACAAATAAAGCAATTAAGTCACTTAGACATTCTTCCCTAAACTAACAGTGGGTTTAAATTGCAAGAAATGTACAACAAGGAAGAAAAACACAGTTATAGTTACTTAATGAAAATCGGATTTTCAACAATTAGCACATGTACGCGCTCGTCACCTCACACACAAGGCATTTCATATATCAACAATACCAAATCCTAAGGGGAGCTTCCCCCACACAAGGTTAGACAAGCCACTTACCTCGAACTAGCTCAAAAATCAACCCGAAACCACGCTTTTGCCACGAGTACTCGACTCCAAATGGCCCAAATCTATTCAAATCAATTGCATAATGTAAATATAACTTCAAGTAACTAATTCCACTAATTAATTCGAAGCTAACACGTGAAATTAAGAAAATTGCCCGAAAAGGTCCCCGGGCCCACGTCTCAGAATCGGGTAAAAATTACGGATTATGAACCCCCATTCACACACAAGTCTAACCATACCAAAATTATCCAAATCCAATGAGAAAATCCCAATCAAAACTCGAAATCTTAGTTGAAGAACTCTATTCCATTTTCCCAAATTTTCACCCCAAATCCAACATTAGATGATAAATTCATGTTTCGATTAATGGGTTATAAGAAAAAAAGAGTTAGGAATCACTACTCAATTAATATATCTAAAAATCCCTCAAAATCTCGCTCAAATCCGAGCTCCCAAACTCTAGTTTTGATAAAAATGGCTAAACCCTCGATTTTGAAATTTTATAATCTGCCCAGGTAATTCATTCTTCGCGAACGTGGAAGGCCCATCGCATTCGCAAAGCACAACTTCGCTTGGCCCAGATTTCCTTCATCACGAACGCGATAACAACTCTCTCCCTCCTATGCGAACGCGGGACCCTCTTCGCGAATGTGTAGGTATAAGATCTCCCAGCTTCGTGAACACGAGACCATCATCGCGAACGCGAAGCAATAAGCTTCCACCAGCCCCAGCTCCTCTTCACGAACGCGAGACCCCATTCGCGAACACGAAGAAGGAAACTAGAACTGGAGACCTGCTGCATTTTCTGCAATTCTCTAAGTCCAAAAATGACCCGTTGAGCATCCGAAACACACCCGAGGCCCCCGGGACCTCAACCAAATATGCCAACCAATCTTAAAACATCATTCAAACTTGTTCCAACCTTCAGAATACTCAAAACAACATCAAAACACCAAATTAACATCGGATTCAAGCCTAAGAACTCCAAAAGCTCCCAAATTCTGCTTTCGATCAAAAAGTCTATCAAACCTCGTCCGCATGACCTGAAATTTTGCAAGCACGACACATTCAACACTATGGAGCTACTCCAAATTCCGAAATTCCATTCCGACCCTGATATCAAAATCTCACTGTCGAACCAGAAACTTCAAAAATTCAACTTTAGGCATTTCAAGCCTAAATAAGCTACGGACCTCCAAAAAACAATCCGAACACGTCCCTAAGCCAGAAATCACCCAACGAAGCTAACGAAACTGAAAAGATTCCATTCCGAGGCCATCTTCACACTACTCCAACTACGGTCAAAATTCTAAAGCTTAAGCTCTTATTTAGGGACTATGTAGGCTTATGTAGGAAGTAAAAATGGCAAATGGCAATAGAGTTTTCTTAGCTGATAGTGGATTGTAGTATCGTGATTGCTTGGGATATTATGCCTGCTGGGGACACTGTTATGCGGATAGTAGTTGTGAGCAAGTGCAACGGTTCAGAAAGTTGTATTCCTGAACTTTATGAGTGAGTGTATAGTATATTTGATGATTTTGCAACTCAAGTGCCTGCATCCAAAGAAAAATCGTGAGTTTGTAAAGGGGGAAAAGTTAGTTCGTATCCCTGCTGGCTTTGCCTGACCTCCTTGGCTTTGATCTGGTGATACTGTATGTATCATTGGGGTAGCGTTGCTAAACAAGGCAATTTTAGTAATAAATATGCATTATTTAGTAAAAGCATAACATAAGTGCATAATTAAGAATAATTTTCTTTAGATGAACAAACGACTGCGACGTGGTTCAAGACATTGCAACTTTGCTTGCTACGGAATTTTGAGGGTCCTCCTCAAAATTCTACCCCAGTTTACTGGGCTGATGCTCCTGACGACTGTT
The DNA here is from genome assembly GCF_000715075.1 of Nicotiana tabacum. NCBI lineage: Eukaryota > Viridiplantae > Streptophyta > Magnoliopsida > Solanales > Solanaceae > Nicotiana > Nicotiana tabacum. The sequence goes on from NC_134080.1 coordinate 208,540,369, forward strand.
AATGATAAATGACTGGAATTGACTTCGGAATTTTGAGGGCCCTCGTCAAAATTCTGCCCCAATTTTCAATAGCGGGGGAAATGAAAATTTTATTGAATTGTGACCGAACTCATAGGGCTGCCTGTATATCCCCTCTTAAACGGGAATTAGGTCAGGCGTAGTTCAAATTACATCATAAAAGAAAGCATAAAGGTTACATATAGTATCGCATGACTGCGTCTGAATTGATTGGCTTTGGCTAAACTTCCCCATCCATTTCGGCAAGTATGAGGGCTCCTCATGTTAGAACCCGGTGAACCATGTACGGACCCTGCCAGTTGGGAGAGAATTTCCCTTTGGCTTCATCTTGATGCGGAAAACTTTTCTTTAACACCAGCTGCCCCGGTGTGAATTGTCTCGGCTTGACTCTTTTGTTGAAGGCTCTAGACATTCTTTTCTGATAGAGCTGACCGTAGCAAACTGCATTCATTCTCTTTCCGTCTATAAGAGCTAGTTGCTCGTAACGACTCTTCACCCATTCTGAGTCCTCAAGCTCTACTTCCTGTATGATCCTTAAGGAAGGAATTTCCACCTCTATAGGAATGACTGCCTTTGTACTATAAACTAGTATATAGGGGGTTGCTCCTATCGATGTGCGGACTATGGTGCGGTATCCCAATAAAGCAAATGAGAGCTTCTCGTGCCACTACTTATGTTTCTCTATCATTTTCCTTAGTATCTTCTTCATATTCTTGTTGGCAGCCTCTACAGCTCCATTCATCTAAGGTCTGTAAGCTGTAGAATTCTTATCTTTGATCTTGAAGGTTTCACACATGGATTTCATCAAATCACTATTGAGGTTGGAGCTATTATTAGTAATGATTGATTTTGGAATTCCGAATCGACACATGATACAGTCGCGGACGAAATCCACCACGACTTTCTTAGTCACTACCCTGTAAGATGCTGCTTCAACCCATTTGGTAAAATAATCAATTGCTACTAGGATAAACCTATGCCCGTTTGATGCAGCAGTTTCGATTGGTCCGATAACATCCACTCCCCAGGCGACGAACGACCACGGCGAGCTTGTTCCATTAAGCTCATTTGGAGGCACCTTTATCATGTCTGCATGTATCTGGCAGCAGTGGCACTTTCGGACATACTGGATGCAGTCTGTTTCCATATTCATCCAAAAGTAACTAGCTCGGAGTATTTTCTTTTCTAAAATAAAGCCATTCATATGTGGACCGCAGGTCCCTGCATGAATTTCCTCTAATAGCCTGGATGCTTCCTTTGCATCGACACACCTTAATAATCCCAAATCAGGAGTCCTCCTGTACAGGATTCCTCCGCTGTGAAAGAAATTGTTGGATAACCTCAGAAGTGTGCGCTTCTGAATATCGTTTGCGAGCTCTGGGTATTCTCCTTTTGCCAAGTATTCCTTGATATCATGAAACCAAGGCTTTCCATCTGCTTCTTCTTTGACATGAGCATAGTAAGCGGGCTGATCATGGATCTTTACCGGAATGGGATCAATGAAAATCTTGTCTGGATGTTGTATCATGGATGATAGGGTAGCTAGTGCATTGACGAATTCATTCTGGACCCTGGGAACATGCTGGAATTCTGTCTTTGTGAACCTCTTTCTCAACTCCTACACATGATGCAGATAAGGGAGTATCTTGGAGTTCTTGGTCGCCCATTCTTCTCGGACCTGATGTATAAGCAAGTGTGAATCCCCAATTACTAGCAACTCTTAGATGTTCATGTCAATGGCCATCTTGAGCCCTAAGATGCAGGCTTCATACCAGCCATATTGTTGGTGCAGGGGAACCTGAGTTTGGCAGACACTGGATAATGCTAACCGGTTTCTGATACTAGGACCGCTCTAACGCCAACTCCTTTGAAATTTGCTGCTCCATCGAAAAACATTATCCAACCATCATAGGATTCTGCAATGTCTTCTCCTATGAATGATACCTCTTCATCAGGAAAATATGTTTTCAGGGGTTTGTATTCTCTGTACACGGGATTTTCAGTAAGGTGATCTGCTAGTGCCTGTCCTTTGATTGCCTTTTGAGTTACATAGACAATATCAAAGTCACTCAACAGGATTTGCCACTTGGCCAGCTTGCCAGTTGGCATGGGCTTCTGAAAGATGTACTTCAAGGGATCTATCCTTGATATGAGATATGTAGTATAGGCACAAAAGTAGTGCCTCAACTTCTGAGCTACCGAAGTCAAAGCACAACAGGTGTGCGCTCTAACAGAGAATACCGATCCTCGTACATGGTGAACTTCTTACTGAGGTAATAGATGGCCTGCTCCTTCCTCCCTGTTTCATCATGGTGCCCCAGAACACAACCGAACGCTCTATCCAATACTGCAAGGTAGAGTAATAAAGGTCTACCTAGCTCAAGCGGAACTAAGACTGATGGTGTTGATAGGTATTCCTTGATTCTATCGAAAGCTTTTTGGCAATCATCAGTCCATTTGGTAGCGGTGTCCTTATTCAACATCTTAAAGATTGGCTCACAGATGACCGTTGGTTGTGCTATGAATCGGCTGATGTAGTTAAGTCTCCCCAGAAAGCTCCTTATGTCCTTCTTGTTCTTTGGCGGTGGCAGTTCTTGAATAGGTTTTACCTTAGATGGATCCAGTTCTATCCCTCGGTGACTCACAATGAACTCAAGTAGTTTTTCAGCAGGAACCCCAAATGCACATTTCGCGGGATTCAGTTTCAGGTTATATCTTCTCAGTCTGTTGAAGAACTTCCTCAAATCTTCCATGTGGTCAGTGGCTTTCTTGGACTTTATGATGACATAATCTACATACACCTCAATCTCCTTGTGTATCATATCATGGAAGATAATAGTCATGGCCCTCATGTAGGTGGACCCTGCATTCTTTAACCCGAATGGCATCATCTTGTAGCAATACATCCCCCACGGCGTAATGAAAGCCGTTTTCTCAGCATTTTATTCGTCCATCCAAATCTAATGATATCCAGCGAAACAATCTACAAATGATTGCAACTCATGCTTGGCGCAATTGTCGATCAGGATGTTATGTTCGGCAAGGAGAAGTCGTCCTTTGGACTGGCCCGGTTGAGATTCCAGTAGTCGACACAGACTCTGACCCTCCCGTCCTTCTTTGGTACTAGCACAATATTAGCCAACCATGTTGGGTAGTCTACTACCCTGAGAACCTTGGCTTTGACTTGCTTAGTGACTTTCGCCTTGATTTTCAGACTCATGTCAGGCTTAAACTTTCTGAGCTTTTGCTTTACCGGTGGCCATGCTGGATCGGTTGGTAGTTTGTGAGCCACAATGGATGTACTCAGACCAGTCATGTCATCACACGACCAGGAAAATATGTCCTCATATTCCCTTAGAAATTCTGTGTACTCTTCCTTTTCAGACGGTGACAAATGAACGCTGATTCGTGTTTCTTTAACGTTCTCTACATCTCCCAGGTTAACAGTCTCAGTCTCGTCCCGGTTGGACTTAGGTCTGTTCTCAAAATTCTCGACTTCTTTAACAATCTCTTCCGGTATGTCATCTTCCTCTAAATCTGTATCCGTTTGTCGCATTATCTCATTGCACATCACAGTCATTGGTTCATCAAAGATAGGTAATAGTAATGCTGTATAAATAAAGTAACGAGAGAAAATAATAAGAGTAAGATTTGTAAGGAAACCGAAATGTTTTGATAAATTTCATAACTATTTTGAACATTGGAAGATCTTATTGCAAAAATTCAAAATGCGAAAGGAAAATCAACTAGTAAAATAAAAGATAATGCATGATGCTTTGTTCAACCTTGATACCCCAAGGTTTTCCGGGCTCTGGTGGTTCTGATGGTCCAATTGTTGAGGCATGCTCCTCGGCTTACGGCCTGTATGGAAGGGCCTTCCTCCCCCTCCTCCTCAAAAATGACACAACAATCCATGTCATCATCTTTTAAGAACAAATTCCTTACTGCTGCCAGTGCTTCCTCTTCTTCCGACCCATAGATAACATCGGCCGGCTGGAAAGTCTGCTCCAAATGTGGTATTGGCTGCTCCAGTGGGTAGTATGGACCGCGCCATGGTGGCGACCAATTGTTGAATTCCTCCCAAGTATACTCATATCCCAGACCAAAAGTGGTGCCATGTTTATTTAGTTTGATAGGCTTGGTAATTCCTTGGAGGTTCTTGCTAAGTCCCTTGCCAGGTTCATATCCACACCAATTTAGTATGCTCTCAATTTTGTTTCCCCACCACTTGTCTTTGTCGACGACATTGACTCACTCGATATGGTGATAGGTTTCCCCGCCTATCCTTCTCCTTCCTCCAATCGTTGGGATGGTTTGGCGACTGTTTATAGGATTGCTACCGTTGCCGTGAATAATCACCTCTTGGTTGTTCCACTTAAATTTCACTGCCTGATGTAGTGTCGACGCTACGACCCCAGTGGCATGAATCCACGATCATCCCAACAGCAAGTTGTAAGATGCCGACATGTCTATAACTTGAAAATCAACATCGAACCAAGTAGGCCTCATTTGCAAACACAGGCTGATTTCCCCAATGGTGGATCTTTGGGAACCGTCGAAAGCTTTGACGTTGATGGCCCCTTCCTTGATCTCATGCAGCACCTTCCCCAATGTTCTGAGTGTTACCAATAGACAAATATTAAGGCTGGACCCTCCATCAATCAGGACTCCAGTGATAGAATAATCTTCGCATTGCACGGTGATGTGCAATGTTTTGTTATGACTCAACCCTTCTGGTGGTAGCTCATCTTCATGAAAAGTGATCTTGTGACTTCCCAATACCTGCCCTACTATGTTTGCCATTTCTCCTCCGGTGATGTTGCTTGGTACATATGCCTCACTCAGCACCTTTAACAAGGCATTCTTATGTGCATCAGAACTTTGCAGCAAAGCTAGGATAGAAATCTGTGCCGATGTTTTGTTCAGCTGATCAATGACTGAGTACTCCTTGGCTTGTATCTTTCTCCAGAGATCATCGGGCCTAGTTTTAGTGATGGTCGGCCGACCAGAGGCCTGCTTACTCGAATCAACTAAATGCTCCGGAGTATAAATCCTGCTGGTTCTTGTCATACCCTGTGCCGCAACTGTTTCCCCGAATTTAGCTTTCCCCTTTCCTTCTCGCCTCGGCTGTGTAATCCCAAGGTATGGCATTTGTATGGAACGGTTTTATGGCCGACATTGCTACTAAGATAGGCACCTTTACTCCGAACGGAGCATGTGTTTCGGAGGGTAAAACTGCAGCTTCAAACGGTGCGTGTGCATTTGCTAGAGACCCAAACTCGACTTCAATTGGTGTTGGTGTCTTTGTAGGGGGCGGTGCTTCAAATTCAAGTGGTACATACATGTTTACCTCGGCATCCCCAGAAGGCTGAGTCTGGACTACGATCTAATTGAGGGTGACTATTGGCTTCTTTGGTTCGTCACCTTCTGTGATTAAACCTATCGATCCTTTGGGATCCCAATCATCCTCTATTTCAATCATGTGAACACCTCTACCCTTATGGTCCGGCAGAGGGTTGTTGCAGACATTCAGAGTAGGCTCCTTTGCTACAATGATCTTGTTATCGATCAGAGTCTGGATCTTATGTTTTAGAGAGCAGCATTCATCAATGGTATGTCCCTTCATGCCAGAATGGTATGCATAAGATTTATTTGGATTTACCCACTAAGAAGGGTTTTCAGGGGTTATAGCAGGGATATGGGTGACATAACCAGCAGCTTTGAGCCTTTCGTACAACTGGTCAATCGGTTCAGCAATGGCGATATACTGTTTCGGGGGTCTGCGGTCAAAATTTGGTCGAGGTCTAGGAAAGTTTTGATGTGTGGGAGGTGATTGATAGTGGGATGGCTGAGCATTGTAGGCTTGGTAGACATGTGCGGGTTGGGAATATCTGGGTGAAGTAGGTTGATATAGGAGGTGGGTGTGATTGGTAAGTAGGTGATCGAGTTTGGTAAGAGGGTAAGGGTGCTTGGTAATTCGGGGTAGGCTGATATGTGAGTGGAGGTATCGGATAGGCTTGGTATTTGATAGGGGATTTGGCTCTTTGTGCAACCATTATGGCACCTACGTCCCTTTTCTTAGACGTACCAGCAGACTGTAAATCCTTATTGGTAGCTTGTAAAGCTTCAAAGTTTGTAACCATACCACTTTTGATGCCTTCCTCGATCCTTTCCCCTAGCTTGATGATGTTGGAAAATTTCTGGCTCTTAATCAACATCAGCCTTTCATAGTACTGCGGGTCTTGAGCCTGGACAAAAAACTTATTCATTTGTTCTTCTTCTAAAGTAGGTCTGACCTTATCAGTTTCTGATCTCTAGCGAGTGGCATACTCACAGAATGTTTCCGTGGGCTTCTTCTTTAAGTTCTGAATGTAGAACACATCTGGTGCATTTTATGTGTTGAACCTGAACCTGTCCATAAAGTCAGACGCCATACTCACCCAGTTCGACCATTTTTTTGGGTCTTGGATAATGTACCAAGATAGAGCATCTCCCTTCAGACTCCTCATGAAAAGCTTCATGCGAATCCTTTCGTCTTTCCCTACTCCGACCAACTTGTCGCAACATGTTCTCAAGTGAAGTCTCGAATCCCCTATACCATCAAACATCTCGAACTTAGGAGGTTAGTACCCCTCAGGGAGTTTGACATCCAGTTATATGCAAAGATCTTTGTAGTTCAATCCTTCAATCCCCTTACTTCCTTCAACACCCTGAATTCGACTAGTCAATTTCTTGAGTTCTGCAGCCAGGTTCCTGATGAGTGAGTCTTTATCATTAGACTCCGGTGTGCTTGATATAGGTTGGGTGGATTGTGGCATGGTTTCCACATATATGGGGGTGTTATGGTGGGCGTGGAAATGGTTATTTGTGAAATTCAGAGGTTCTCGGATGAGTAGTGAGTGTGGCAAGTCTTGCAGTGGTGGTGAGGAGCGAGATGTTTTTGTGGTTTTGGGATGTTTTGTGGAGGCGTGGGGTTCTGAGCGTTTGGAAAATTGATATCGAGAGTGGTGAGGTAAAATGATAAGTTTGCCAGATTCCGAACCTGATTAAGTTCCTCCTGAAATTTCAACAGGTTTTGCTTGAGTTGGGACGCACTTTCTTTGGAGACTTGCGCACCATGAGTGACCTCTACCCGTTCAGTTGAGTTTTCCTTTATAATATTGTTCAAATCTTCCATATTTCCTTTGTTCTTGCTTCTGATAGGACTAGAAAGAGGAGTGGGTGGAGGGCCCTTTGATCTTGTGGAATATGATGACGATGCTAGAGTGCATGAACTAACCTTTGGGGAGGGGAGTAAATAAACAAAAAGTAAAAACAAGAAGGTAACAAGTCAATGAGGATTATAAAGAAAAGATGTTGTGATATTTAAACACATAGTGCAAGAATGTAAATCGTGTCCTAATTTGGGAGCCTCGTTGTGCCCGAGGTAGGCCTAGCGACAAATTGATTTGGAGAACTTAGATACTTCATTTTATTGATAAAAGTAGACGAATCCCAAAACGACACTAAATAACAAGGAATAAATGTCACAAGTGGCCATTTGCCTTATTACATTTATAAAGCAAAAGAAAACTCCTATCTATTTGGTCCTAGAAGGGCCTTCCCCAGACTCGACATCTTTGGCTCCATCGAATAGCTTCACCAGCTCGCGAAGTCCCAGCAGCAGGTAGGATCTGGCCAGGTGTGCACCCTTGTTTCCTTCAGCATTCTAGCAGTCCTCGATCCTCTTGAGTAACTTCCTTTCCAGCTCCACTAAACCTCGTTCCAGGTATCCTAGTCGCTTGTTGGCACTAACAGCCACGTCTTTCCATTCTTCAATTAGTTTTTGGTGGGCTTCTTGAATCTCACGATGCTCGCTTTCACATTCCCGAATCCTCTTGCGTAGCTGGTTGTATTTGACCTGTGCTTCAGCCCTTTCATCGATGATTCTGTGACCTCGAACAAACCCGGGTAGGCCCAGGCCATTGTGATTATCCTCCAGCCAGCCTGAATAGTATAGGGTGCAACCAGCATGGTATCTGTCTGGTTTGATAGTATCTCTTCCCATGATGATCTTGCAATGCCACATATGCTGAGCTTGGCACTTATAAGGACTGTCATCAGCTTGGAAGTCAGCCCGGAAGTGACTCATCTTGTCGATCCTTGGTATAACCTGCTTCCTACCAGCATGTCTCATAACTCGGAGAGGGACATAAGGGTAGGTTCCTCTCAAACTGATCAGTATCAGAAATGGTGCATCCCTTGATCCGGCGATGTACTCTTCAGTAGGGAACCACTCGAACATCCATTGTATTTGATCCTCAGTTAGATTTTCAAACAGCTCCACCCACCCATTGGCATCTTCTGGCTGAGCAAACATGTTGGGCATGTAGTTCATTCGCCTTGGTTGATGGAAGGCTATATGATCGTCCCTATCTATACACTGAATCTCTTGCCGATATTCACCCCTCTGAAAATGCTCTATGAGCCAAAGCTGGAGTAGCAAGTTGCAGCCCTCGAAGTGTAGGGCTCCTTGTTGACACTTTTCCAAGGCTCAGTATATCTCTGTGATGATCATGGGCACTATGCTAAATGGTTGTCCACCAATTCCCTCCATCAAATTTTGGTGACCATGGCTAGCCTGGTGTGGATCTTTGCTTTCTTCATTGGAAATACTATCATCCCCAAGAAACAGAACTTGAAAATAAAGACCCTTTGTTGAATATGTCCCCAACGATGTAAGGGCGAACTCATCCGGATAAGTACGATAGGATTTGTTGTGACCGTACCTCTCGTACAAATAATCAAATGGAATGTAGGACTCCTTCAAACATGTCAAGTCTGGATTCTTCTTTAGGCCCATCATTTTAAGAAAACCTCTACCCTTGCAATTTTCAGGCATTAACAAACCCGGGATCTCCCATGGTATACCAGCCAATCATCCTATTTACTCTAGCAGGGGTGTCATCTCAATCTCCCTGAAGCGAAACACAGACCTATCACAATCCCATAATAGAGTAGCAACTTCTATGATTTTGTTGTTGGGTTGGACTTCCAGGAGGAAAGATAGATTTCCTAGGTATCTCCGGACAAGAGTCTGATCACTGGAATGAAGATCCTCCTACAAGCTTAGCAACCTTGGGTGGATGTTTGTGACCATGCCGAATCTGGGGACTTCGTGCCTCATGTTTCTGCAAGACAAAAGGGTTAGGCCCTTACCCCCACCAGACTCGACTATTTAATATCAATAATTGACATAATACATTTAGTTCTCCAAATAAATGCACAGAACATGGTAGTGTCCGTTTGGGTTTTGGGCAAACCCAGTGGACTTTGGACAAGGCTATCTTAAAGAGTCATTGCGCGGACAACATAACTGACTCGGCTAGGTTTGACCATGATGCATGCACAGTTTAAACAGAGTAAGGTTTCTATGGGGTTTTAGACTGGTACCCTTGAGCGGACAACTCAATAGGGAAAGGCACGGAACCGTCGACTACACCATTGATTAACTGGTTTTACCGCAAATACGCCTTTGCCGGATTTAAAGGGTGATAATATCAGAAGAGCGCAATCACTCATTATAAGCGTTGCTATGGTATTTATTTGGCATGAGTGGAATATGACGTTGGAAACATGCATATGCAATAATTAAAACAAGTTGTCACGTATTTTCACGTTCATAAAGTAATAATTACAATAATTTAAAACAGTAATAAAGGAGTGCAGTAAAGGAAAGTAGTGAAAGAAACAAGGGAAAGAAATAAGGGACAAGTTAGTTTTTTGCAGTAGAAGAGGGAATTAAATGCTTAAAGGTATTAAACAAATAAGGTACATAAGAAATGTAAAGTCATAGTAATAACTTGAAATGGTAGAAGCCTAAACAATATCCCCAGCAGAGTCGCCACGCTGTCACGCCCCCCTTTTTTCTCGCAAAAATTAGGTTTGTGACATTTGAGAGACAACTCGTTCCCTTTCGAGAATAGGGTTTGAATTGAAGATTCGCCACCTAATAATTTAAGTGCATTAGGACACTAATAAAGGTTTAATTTGAACTACCAGAGATTGGATAATGGCTTGAAATTATCCCAAGGGGAAGGTGTTAGGCACCCCTTAGGATCCACTAGTGTGGTTCCCGGCCAAGCTATTGTTGTGACTTAAGTGCAAAAAACACATAGGAAAATAAAGACTTCAAATAAGAGGGGATTTTCACGTAATGGTTACAAATAAACAAAAGTAAGAAAAAGGAACTAAAAGGAGTTGATTTTGTTAAAAGAAATGGTTTAAAGAGATTTAAAAGAAACAAAGAAAACAAAGGGAGGGGGGGGGGGTCCTAGGTTTATTAATAATATGGATCACCTCACACAACATTCAGTAATGACTCCTCAATGAGAGGCTACACGAGATGTTATCGCATGGTCATCATATCCATATCTACCATTTCCCACCCCGTTGAGGTATTAAACATAGTTCAGATAAGAAGTCCGAGTTAGAGTCTTTGTAATAGAAAAACCCAAAAAGATTCTATTTAATGAAATATTAAAAACCCAAAATTTTCTTTTCTTTTATTTTTTATTTATTCCTTGAAATATGTAATGATCTGATTTATGCGGCGTCATGATACGTAGGCAATCCCCATCGGATTCGATCATAGCTATAGACAATATGAGTGAAAAATAAACCAAAAATAGTAAAAAGGGAGAGAGAGAAAAGAAAAGAAAAAATTGAGTGAAACGAAAGAAAAAAGTGAAGAAATAAAAGAGCAAAAAATAGCAAAAGAGGAAGAGGAAAAAGAATTAAGACTTGAAATTTGAGAAAAGAGATAGTAAAATCTGGGATGAAACACACAACCGTTGCAAAATAATTAGAAACATTTAACTGTTCAGGTGCATTGCTTCCCCAATACGTGATTCCCTATCTGTTAAATATTTCAAACTAACCAATTTATTGTGTGGAATTAGATAAGTCCTGTTTTAGGTGGTTAATTTTGTGGTAGTCTGGCTTCCCATCCTTACTTCACAAGATCTAAAGGCAGTATTCCTATGGCTTCCGAAAGTCATCTACCGATTATTAATCCTTCAGAGGATAGCCCGGTATCGGTTATCCTAGTGTCAGAATCAGCAGCTGCTGAAGAAAATAGAATATTGCATTGTTGTATGTTATAGATGTGGGATGCTTGGTCTAATGGCAAAGAACCACCCGGTACAATCCCTGGATTTCCTGAATTGCTTCCCAGGGCAAGCGGAACCTCCAATGTCTCTATTCCTATAACCAACCCATTTATCGTGTTTGGGTATCCCCACTATATCATCTAATTTCACCAGTATGCCTTTTGCGGTTCGCCCCCATGCACCGTTTTTGGGAGTATTTTCTATGGTATGCACATCACCACCAGTCTCCACCACGGCACAACCAGCAATGCCCAGACCATTCTTCGAGCCTCCAGCCTTCACTTTTCAAGTACCACAATTTCAGTTGGACACATATCATGTCACTCCAAACCCCTACCCTCAACACCCACGATACGAGTCTCCAGTAGAATACGAAATAACGACAAGAAACCCCGAGCAAGAAGAAATGGCTCGGAAGATGAAAAGTCTCAAACAATATATTAAGAACATGCAAGGCCTGAGTGGCCAAAACAACATTACAACCAAAACCGAGCTCCACCTCCCAGAAATAACCATCCTCACCATGCTCCATATAACCCTCGTCCACCACATAACAACTACCAACATAATACACACCCTGTGAGCCTCCCAAGAAAAGCGATTTCACCCCTATTGGTGAGTCTTACTCTATCCTATTTCTGAAGTTAGTCCAGATGGGTCTATTGCAACCTGTGTCTCCAAATAGGCAAAATACGATATCTCCATCATAGCGGCTCGTCTAAGTGTGCCTATCATTCAGGGGTAGAGGGACATGATACAGATAATTGTTGGACTCTCAAGAGGGCTGTTGAGAATTTGATAGAAAAAAAGCGAGTGTTGCTGAGGGACGAGGAAGTCCCCAATGTGACTAACAACCATTACTGGCTCACAATAACGAGCCAGGCATTAGGATGATCTGTGAGGACAAGTAATTCAATTCGTCTTTGAAAGCTATCATTGCCATCGCCGAGTCAGAAAATAGACCTAAAGCAGTGGTAAAACAAGCTAGAAATGAGAAGAATATCAATTCAACTCCTCAAGTTGCAGAAAAGGCTGTGGAAACAAAGACAGGATCAACACATGCTAATGATGCCATTCTCTACATTCCTAGGGCCCCAAGGAAGGAAAAACTCATGTTGAATGCTCCTAAAAGATTTGAGCAAAAGAAAGTCATACTGAATGTGCCAAATATATATGTACAAAAGGGGACTTATGTGGCACGAGGACCGATAATTTCACCAAGGCTGACTGAGCCCGTAGTTATTAGTCGTGCACTACAGAGCCCCATGAGAGACCCAACTGCAGTCCCCTGGAATTACAATAAAGCAGTGGTTACTAACAAAGGGAAAAAGATTATGGAGAGGTGAATGAAATGAACCAATCTGGGAGGTATACAACCCGGAAGAGTTGAATAAATCAAAACTAAACAAGGAGAAACGGTTTCCACCCAAGAAGCTTGTGAGCTCTGAAGAAGCAGAAGAGTTTTTTCGAAAAATGAAAACTTCAGAATATGCCATAATTGATCAACTCCGAAAGGCTCCTTCCCAGGTTTCACTTTTATCCCTACTGTTGAGCTCAAATGAACATCAGAAAGTACTCTTGAAAACACTGAATGGGGCATATGTCCTGATTGAAACTTCAATCGAACAATTGGAAAGAATGGCTGAACGATTCTTTGAAGTCAACATGATTTCTTTTAGCCGTGATGACTTGCCCCCAGAGGGAGCCACCCATAACAGAGCCCTTCACTTGACTGTCAAATGTGAAGGTTATTATGTGAAGTGGGTCATGCTAGATGATGGGTCCGGGGTCGACATTTTCCTTCTCTTAACACTTCAGAGGATAGAAATTGGAACAGAAAGAATTCGACTAAAACAATGTATGTGTGCGCGATTTTGATGGTGTCAAGAGAGATACAATAGGGGAAATTGACTTGATTTTGACCATTGGTACTTTGGATTTCGAAGTGACTTTCCTGGTTCTAGAAATGGATACTTCATATAATTATCTCCTCATAAGGCCATTGATTCATGCTACAGGAACTGTGCCTTCCACTCTCCACCAAATGGTCAAGTTTGAACATGAAAACCAAGAAATTGTTGTCCATGGGGAGGATTAACATTCCATTTACAAGGATCCCTCATTCCCATGTCTCGAAGCTAGAGAAGGAAGTGAGCACATTATTTATCAAGCCTTTGAAATTGTGGTCGCCGACCAATGAGAAGAAGGGGCCCCATTCCCTCAACCCTGCTTATCTAATGCCTCAGTCATGGTTGCCAGTAAAATGATTAAACATGGGTACAAGCCCGGAAAGGGGTTCGGGGTATATCTACAAGGCATCACAAAGACCATCGCTTTGACCACCAGTAAGAAGTTCTTCAACATAGGTTTCCAAGCTACAAATGCCGACATAAAATGGGCTGATGAGCGCAAGAAAAATGGTTAGGTCCTGCCTCAACTAGTTCCGCATCTCACCAAGTCATTTGTTAAACCCAAGTATGAAGAAGAAGAAGAAGAAGAGGCCTTCACGACCGAAGAGATCGAGGATATTTGTGAAGCCATGAAACAAATACTGTATGAATCCTACATGATCCAGCCGGGGGAAGGCACAAGTACTGCTGAGGTGCTGTACATAGGACCAAATGTCAGGCTTCAGAATTGGAAGGCTACCCCATTCCCTATCAGATGGGAGTCCCGGTATTCCAGTTATGCCATCTTTTCTACATTACAAGTTATTTCAGGGTGTAACTCGAATATTTTTTTATTGTCTTTTGATTTTGATGTAAACCCTCATATCTTCAAATTCAATGAAATAAAATCAATATTTAATCGTTAATGGATGTCTCCTTTTTAGTTATTCTAATTTTGTTATCTTTTTCTTTTCAGTTATAATAATGTGGACTTAAATAACATGACATGCTTGCAGACTTCATGCCTAGATCCTAAAATGCTGTATAATTGTGAAATAATGAATCAAGAACCTGAATATGATGAAGATGAGGCTTTTAGGGAAATAAATCGAGAACTGGAACAATTTGAGAATAAGCCTAAACCAAACTTAAATGAAACCGAGCCAGTTAATTTGGATAGTCGAGAAGAGGTCCGGGAAACCATGATAATCATTCGCACCAATGAAAGAAGTAGAGATGCATTGATCCAACTTTTGTTTGAATTCAAAGACGTGTTTACATGGTCCTATGACAATATTCCAGGGCTGAGTGTTGATTTGGTGGTGCATAAATTGCCAACTTATCCCAGTTATCCACCTATCCAACAAAAGCAAAGAAATTCAAAAGAGACATTATTGATAAGATCCAAGAAGAAGTCACCAAACAATTGAAAGCTAGTGTGATCTAAGTGGTCCGATATACCACATGGTTGGCTAGTGTGGTCCCAGTACTGAAGAAAGACGGGAAAACCCGAGTGTGTGTTGAGTATCGGGATTTGAAAAAAGCAAGCCCCAAGGACAACTTTCCATTTCCAAACATACACATTCTTGTTGACAACTATGCCAAACGTGAGATATAGTCTTTCGTGGATTGTTATGTTGGGTACTACTAGGTTCTGATAGAAGACGCAGAAAAGATGACTTTCACCACACCTTGGGGCACTTACTGTTATAGGTTCATGCCATTTAGTTTGAAAAATGCCGGAGCAACTTACAAGAGAGCTATGACTGCCATCTTCCATGACATGATGCACCAGAAATTGAGGTGTATATGGATGATGTGATCATTAAATCCAGAACTTAGGAAGACCATGTGCAGGATTTGAGAAAGTTCTTTGAGCGTCTACGCAGGTATGACTTGAAATGAAACCCGACTAAATGTGCATTTGGAGTTCCTTCTGGAAAACTTCTGGGGTTTATAGTCAGTCGGAGGGGTATCGAGTTAGATCCAACAAAGATAAAGTCTATTAGGGATTTTCCACCTCCGAAAACCAAGAAAGAGGTCATGAGTCTGCTATGAAGATTGAATTACATCAGCAGGTTCTTTACTCAGTTGACTACCACGTGTGAGCCCATATTTAAGCTGTTGAAGAAAGATGCGGCAATCATATGGATGGATGAGTGTCAAGAAGCTTTCGAAAAAATCAAAGAATATCTGTTGAATCCGCTAGTGTTCGTTCCACCCGAGCATGGGAGACCTTTGTTTTTGTACCTACTAGTCTTGAAAAATTCTTTCAGCTATGTCCTAGGGCAACATGATGTGACCGGGAGGAGAGAGCAAGCCATATACTATTTGGGCAAGAAGTTCACTAGTTATGAAGCCAAGTATACTTTGTTGGAAAGAACTTGCTGCGCCCTAACTTGGGTCGCCCAAAAGCTTAGACATTATCTGTTGGCCTACACCACATATCTTATAACCAGAATGGATCCTCTGAAGTACATATTCCAAAAACCAATGCCCACAAGAAGGTTAGCAAAATGGCAAATCGTGCTCACGGAGTTTGACATTGTCTATGTCACCTGCACGGCAATGAAAGGTCAAGCCTTGGCAGATCATCTAGCTGAGAACCCGGTTGATGATGAATACCAACCCCTGAGTACTTACTTTTCGGACGAGGAAGTAAATTCAGTTGAAGTAATTCCAGAAGACACCAATGCTTGGAAAATGTTCTTTGATGGAGCTGTAAATGCAAAAAGGTGTCGGATTGGGGCAATTTTGATTTTGCCCACCGGTCAGCATTATGCCGCCACATCCTAACTTTGGTTCTTCTGTACAAACAACATCGCTAAATATGAAGCCTGTATTATGAGTATGAATATGGCAGTTGACATGGATGCAGAAGAATTATTAATCTTGGGAGATTCTGACTTGATTATTCGACAAGCTTAAGGTAAATGGGAAACTCGAGACAACAAGCTTATCCCATACAGAAAACATGTCAAAGATCTTAGCAAATAGTTCAAGTCCATCGAGTTCAGGTATATTCCTTGATTCTACAATGAGTTAGCTGATGCACTAGCTACCTTGGCCTCAATGCTGCCGTATTCGGGCAATGTCCATATTAACCCGCTGGAAATCCAAATTCGAGAAAGACATATTTATTGCAATAGAAATAGAACCAGATGTTCAACCATGGTATCATGATGTCAAAAGGTTTTTGAAAATAAAGGAATATCCCGAGCAAGCCAGTGGAGACCAAAAAAGAACCATTAGAAGGCTCGCCAACAATTTCTTCTTGAGCGGAGAAGTCTTGTACAAAAGGACTGCAGATTTGAATCTTTTGAGGTGTGTAGATGTCCAGGAGGCTGGAAAAATCATGAACGAAGTGCATTCGGGAGTATATGGGCCCCACATGAATGGATATGTCCTTACAAAGAAAATCCTTTGGGAAGGTTATTATTGGAAGACCATGGAAAATGATTGCTTCAGTTATGTCCTAAAGTGCCATCATTGTCAGATACATGGTGACCTGATTCATGCACCGCCTTCAGAGTTGCATCCTATGTCAGAACCTCGGCATTCGTCGCCTGAGGTATGGATGTCATTGGGCCAATCAAGCCGAAAACTTCAAATGGGCACAAATTCATCTCGGTTGCCATTGATTATTTCACAAAGTAGGGTTGAAGCAGTCACTTTCAAAGCCTTCACCAAGAAAGCAGTGGTGGACTTCGTGCATTCCAACATTATTTGTCGCTTTGGTATTCCTATAACTATCATTACATACAATGCTACAAATTTGAATAGCCACTTGATTAGGGCGGTATGCGAAAAATTTAAGATTATGCATCGTAACTCTACCACTTATCGGCCCAAATCAATGGCGCTGTTGAAGCTACAAACAAGAATATCTACAAGATCCTCAGGAATATGGTTCAAAGTTCTAGACAGTAGCACAAAAAATTGCCTTTTGCATTATTGGGATATCGCACAACCGTGCGCACATCAGTTGGGGCCACACCCTATTTATTGTTTTATGACACTAAAGCTGTAATACCTGCAGAAGTTGAAATTCACTTTCTTCGAATCATTATTGAAGCTAAGATCGAGGATGATGAATGGGTCAAGACTCGATTGGAACAATTAATTATGATTGATGAAAAGCGGATGACCATAGTTTGCCACAAGTAGCTGTATCAACAAAGAATGACCTATACCTACAACAAGAAAGTGCAGCCTAGAAACTTTGAAGTGGGGCAACTCATTTTGAGACGTATTCTCCCGCATCATGAGGAAGCAAAAGGAAAATTTTCTCCAAATTGGAAAGGTCCGTACATTATAAAAAAATTGTTTCCAAAAGGAGCGCTGTATTTGGGAGACATCAAAGGAAATGATCCCGAAATAGCTTTCAATGCAGATGCGGTCAAAAGGCACTATGTTTGACCCTTTTATGCGATTTTAATGCTCTTTGATTGGGATAAAAAAGGCTTTCATTCCCGCTACCCTAACACTACCAACCTTGCAAAGCCTTTGAGCCGGTTCGCTTTTTCTTTGATTACCCTGTTTTGAACCAGGAAGTTGTTATGAAAAGTGCAAAAAAAGAAAAGAGAAAAAATAAAAATAAAAAATGAAAATACAAAATTCCTTGAACTACATTCGACTTAATTCTAAAAGGATACATAGGAAACCTCTCTCTATGGTTCAGTCACACCAAAATAAAATCCAAGTTTCCCCAAAAGTGAAACTGGGGCAGACGTTATAATGGTTTGGTGATGATTACACCCGAAAGGTTCCAACGTTGTAACTCAATCCCAATCCTTTTTACCCAAATCCTTTTAAACTCCCTCAGATCGATCGAAAAAGAGATTCAAATGGGAGGATATAGTTACTTGGATCCTTTGACACCAAATAAGAGAAATAAAATAAGAGAGTCTTATCGGTGAAAACTCTCACGGGCATTGTAGGGTGATGGTAAACAGAGAAATTGAAAATGAAAGAGTCTTGTTAGTAAACACTCACAAAGAGCACTATAAGGCGACATTGAGAAGAGAAGTGAGAGAGGCCAGCTGGTGAAAACCCACAAAAGGCGCCACTGATCGAAAAAAGGGTCATCACGACCATCGGCATCAACAGAGTTTTGGCAAGGTTTCTCAGTTTTGAGGTATAAGTTATGATGAATATCTGAGAGTCAGACGATTTATACAGATTAGGCACCCAGTCCAAGAGGAATCTCATGTTCATTGGAGTCCGCACGCACTCTAAATAAGTCTTTATTTCCTTTCCCCAAAAGGTATACCTCTCGTCTAAGTTCATTTGTCCATTTCATTGTCTGTTTTTCTTTGAATCCCTTTCGGTCTAATTCTGTCTTGAAGCTAAGACAAAGAAATGATGGCAAGATTGATTTACAGGTCTTTTGTTTGACATGAGTCAATATTCAAGAAAGCATTCAGCCTCGGCAGGTGTATCAAGTTGACTTTGACTGGCCATGATGGCCGATGCTTTGAAATCAAAAACTCCTGAAAAGAAAGGAAATCAAAATCAAATGCCCACAAAGGAAAAATAATGTTGAAAAAGGTTAAGTCCCACATGATTAACCATCATGGTAAAGTTTTGGAAAAGCCATGTTCTCTAGGGCCAGAAATGAAATCGGTCCTTAGGGAACAAGCAAGCAGTTGAGATCTTCATCAAAGAAGCCGGGCCGAGATCAAGCGACTAAAACGCCCAAGGCCACAAAACCAACCACTGTTTCAAACTGACAAATTGTTCTTTGTTTAAAAAACAGGAAACATGTGTAATTAAGAGTAACCTTGCAAGAAGCAGGTGCAACCAAAAAGAAACTGTGTAAGGGCTCAAAACAGCTTCGCAGCAACAACTCCAAAAAGGGAAGTTTTCTCCAAAATTCTTTTCCGCATTTACTCATTCTCTGAAATATAAAAAAGAAAGAAAGAAGAAATGATGATGAAAATGATAAAAAAACAAAACAAAAAAAGATAAGAGAAAGAAAACAAAGAAAATTCAAAATCAAGGTAGTATGTGGTCTCCAATCTCTAGCTGCATTTTTCCTAACATAAGGTCTCCATTCCTTAGTTGATACCAACATAAGATTCTCACTCCCTAGTTGATGCCAACATAACTTGATGCCAACATAGGGTCACCACTCCCTAGTTGATGCCAACATAGTGTCTCCACTCCCTAGTTGATGCCAATATAACTTGATGCCAACATAGCATGACCACTCCCTAGTTGATGCCAGCATAAGATCTCCACTCCCTAGTTGATGATTTTCCAGCATAGGGTCTCCAATCCCTAGTTGATTTTATTTTAGACATAGGGTCTCCATTCTTAGTTAATGCCAACATAGAGTCTCCACTCCCTAGTTGATGCCAACATTACTTGATGCCAACATAGAGTCACCACTCCCTAGTTGATGCCAACATAGGGTCTCCACTCCCTAGTTGATGCCAACATAGAGTCACCACTCCCTAGTTGATGATTTTCCAACATAGGGTCTCCAATCCCTAGTTGATTTTATTTTAGACATAGGTCTGCACTCCCTAGTCGCTTTTTCTAACATAGGATCTCCATTACCTAGTTGATGCCAACATAGGGTCTCCACTCCCTTGTTGATGCCAACATAACTTGATGCCAACATAGGGTCACCACTCCCTAGTTGATTCCAGCATAGGGTTTCCACTCCCTAGTTGATGATTTTCCAACATAGGGTCTCCAATCCCTAGTTGATTTTATTTTAGACATAGGTCTGCACTCCCTAGTCACTTTTTCTAACATAGGATCTCCATTACCTAGTTGATGCCAACATAGGGTCTCCACTCCCTTGCTGATGCCAACATAACTTGATGCCAACATAGGGTCACCACTCTCTAGTTGATGCCAACATAGGGTCTCCACTCCCTAGTTGACGATTTTCCAATATAGGGTTTCTACTCCCTAGTTGATTTCATTTTTTTAGATATAGGGTCTTCACTCCCTAATATCATTTTCCCAAGGACTTCCATTCCCGACTTTTATTGCTTTCAATAATGAAGTAGTATAGAGTTTTGGTTACAAATAACTCACGAACTTTTCTTAGTGAAAACTAGGGCAGAAAAATTCCGTTCGTTTGTTTGTTTTGGTGTTTAAGTAAGTTATATCTCGAGACACAGGGTTTGAAACGACCTAAAGAAGAAGTTTCAATCCAGAATAAAAGAAAAAGAAGTGAACTCAAAGTGCAGAAGCGGAGAAAAGATATGGACTGCTTAAGACATGATTGAAGACACAAGCTTTGCTTGTCCCACCTTGATCCAAAAAGCTGAAGAAGAATGAACCAACACTTGCAGCTAACAAGCACCAAGATTCAGATCAGAGTCTGTATGAAGAACCAGTCAAGACTCAAGATCAAGCTTCAGAAGATTATAGATAGGAATCTTGTAACTCGTAGCCGATAGGATTAGTTAGTTTAGTTTTTCATTTTGATTTTGGTGTAATAAGGAGCTCAATAAGGATATGTAGGCAACCTCTGAAGCAAGATCCGGTCAAACGTTTTCAAAATGCTTCCCATGGAGTATCCAAACGGGCAAACATCACTTGTAATTGCTCATTTTATCTTTGCCCGAAAATCCTTCATATTTTCGAGCAAAGAGGGGCAGCTGTGAGCACGTGATTTTTGCTCGATGAAAAAATACTCCTACAAATTCACAAAAATAGATTTGTTTTTAATTATTTTAATTTATATAGAATTTTTAGGAATTTCTTGCTAATTGTTGTTTGCATTTTAGTTGCATGTTTAATGTTTTAAAATTATAAGAAAATACCAAAAAATGTCTAAAATATTCATTGCATAACATTTTAGGTTTATTTGCATTTAGAAATTAATTACATTGAGTTAATTGCATTATTAAGTAAAAATCACAAAAATGGTCATTTTTACATATTTAGCTTTTAGTCTTTAAAATTAGTATTTTTCTTTAGTTTTAAGTTAATTAGTTGTTTTAATGATAGAAATATATAAATAATTTTAATTTTTACAAATTAGATTAATTTTTGACTCAATTTAGGTTTTTAATTAATTATGATTTAAAGTCAAAAAGAGAAAAAAAATCAAAGAAAGGTAAAAAGCCATTTTCTAAGTCAAAAACCGGACTGGGCTCAATCTTAAACGGCCCAATTGTCTCCCCTAACCCATCTCCAAGCTAGCCCAAACCTATAAAATCCGACACAGTCCTTCTTAACGCCCAAATGACGTCGTTTCATTCAAAGCAATCAGGGACCTTCATCCCGTCCAATCCAACGGACGGGAACTCTTTTTCCTTTACAGTAAAACAGTCCAAAAATCCCTCAAACCCTAGAATTCATTTTCCTAAACCCCTCTCTCTCACCTCCGCCATCCCCGCCCACTGGAAATCGCCTACGGCGGCAGCGCCACCCCAAACACCCAAAATCACACCCTACGCTCCTCATCCTCTCTCTCCTCAAACCTCATAACCATTTCCTTAAAACTCTCACCCATCTTCTCCAATTTCACCTCTGAAAATCCTGAAAAAACCTAAATCCTTCCTTTCTAATTACTCCTCGACCCGACCCGTTTGAACACAAAACCTACATCAATTGATTGCTCTTGATGAGAACAATCGATTGATGTTAGTCTCAGTTCATCCCACGAACATCAGAGTTTGTTTAGTTTACCGGAGTTTGGTCGGAGTTTCATCGCCAGTCCTCGGAAGACCAGTAGGTAATATCTCTATTCTATTTTATTTTTCTTCTTCTTTTTCCTTATTTTTCTTTTCAACCAAACGACCCTTCTGTTCCTTCTCAATTCTTTTTCAGATTGTTTTCCCAAATGATTAAGAGGTTTAATTACTCATTAATTTAATGTAAACATATAACATTAGTTTAGTCGATATTAGATTAGTTTGGACAACTGGAATAGTTTACTTGTTAAATTAGGCGTCAGTTCTATTTTATTTCTGCTTTTGCATGATTTACTTCTCAGTTAATTGCATGATTATTTAGTTTAATTGCATGTTTTAAATTAATTGAATCAATTTTAATTAGTTCAGTAATCTAGTTTAGATGAATTAGTCGTTTGTTTCTATTTCATTTGATCTGTGACCTGAAAGATTCCCTTACACTCCTCTACTTTTTCCTCTCATAAGAGCACATGCTCACATTCTATAAAGGGACTCCTCCTCCTCTCATTTTTACACATAATATTCCATGTATTTTTCACCCACAAACACCCACTGATTTCACACTGCAAAAACACTCTGAATTCTACCAAAACCACACACAGACTCCCTCATCTTCACAAAACTTTTTTCCAAAGAAAACATTCTGAAAATTCTAACTTAAATACAGAAAACAAAAAGAAAAGGGTAGATTCAAATTTTTTTCTTAATCTCTGCTCAGTTGCTGTATATTTTCCTAGGTTTTCATAGCTATTTGAGTTGATTAGTCATTGTTTCTTGCTGCTAGTTTTGTTTCTATTGTGGTTGAACTTTCAACTTTGGAGTTCAAGTTCATTTGATTGCTGTATTTGTTCTTGTTGCTGCTCTTTTTCCAGTTTTCATAGGCTTATTTTCTTTTCTGTTTTGATTCTACTGCTAGGTATGTAAATTTTCATTTATCATTTTCCATCTACTGATATGAGTAACACTTGCTATATTCATGTCATGTTTATACTTAGCTTCTGCTTCATGAATTGTGATGCTCAATGGTTTCATTTGTACTATTTGTTGGTTTCTTACTGTTGAAGTATTGTGCTAATAGATGTTCTTCACTATAAATCTTTTCAATCCCCTGATTGTATATGCAGTCTTAACAAAAGAAGGAAAGTTCTGAAATTATTTGGATCCTCACTAGATGCTTCATCTGTGTTGATATGTGAGGGACAAGGTGCTGATTTGTAAACAACTTTGTAGCTGCTTTTGTAAGTCAAGACTTATTTGAGTGGTTGTAATAGTCAAAGGAGCCTAGAATTATATTAGGCACTATTTTGGTATAATAAAGTATTTTCATAAGCATAGTGCCATTTATAACAATATTTATGTTTTCTTGAATGTTAAATTTGAGGATTACTTACTGATGAATGATTTGTATAAGTATAGTTTGAAACGATTTTGCAATAATTCATGAATTCAACTACTGTAATTAATAGCTATGGAGTAGGCTATCTTTGTAATTTTAATCTCTAATAGAGCTTTACACATGATTTCCAATTTAAATGCATGATGTTCTTTTCTAGATTGTCTTAACAGGGGTTATATAAAATGG
The DNA here is from genome assembly GCF_000715075.1 of Nicotiana tabacum. Taxonomy (NCBI): domain Eukaryota; kingdom Viridiplantae; phylum Streptophyta; class Magnoliopsida; order Solanales; family Solanaceae; genus Nicotiana; species Nicotiana tabacum. Next base: position 208,563,671 of record NC_134080.1, read on the forward strand.
TCCAGACTCGTAAATTGGCCCAGTTGGGAGTTATTTTGAGCAAGTTTGGACCTCAGGCTGTTGGGCCTGGGTGTTGAACCCAATGATTTGTCCCAGATCATGTATCTGTTCAAAGCTAGTGTAGCTGTAGCCTTAATTTAGAATGTTAGAATATACTAGTTTTGTTAATTTGAGTTGAGTTAAATAATCTTCATGGCTGACCGTTAATTATTTTATAAAGTAAATTGGGTTGATAACGTTATGGTTTATGATTCATTCTTAAATGCCTTGGAAATGAAATGCCTTCTTGGATAGTTCAGAATTCTTAAGAATGCATGGATTCTTATTTTTGTTAATTTAAAAGAATTAGTCGATTCCCACAGTGCATCTCCATAACATTTGAACATCACATGCAATATCGAGAACTTTAGGACAATCAAACCATGAATATTCGCAGTTTTCTTTAGGCGCATAACTAAATTATCACGGCTATGTGTACAGTTCCCGTGGTATGGTTTTGATACCTAATCCCCAATTCGGATGTGCATTTCTTGTGACCTGATCATAACTTCGAATAATAATAAAAATAAATATGTTATAAATCGCAGGTGCATTTCAAGTGGCGAAGTTTGCAATGTGTACTAAAACGACAAGTGTACGACATTGTGACTTATTTTAGAAATAATTCCATAAATAATTAAAAGCGGTTTAAAAAGATAAAAATGCACAATAGGTTTAAAATATGTAATAAATCAGATAATTAGGCCAATTATTAATAGTTGAGCGACCGTGCTAAAACTACGGAACTCGGGAGTTCCTCACACCTTCTTCCGGGTTAACAGAATTCCTTACCCAATTTTTTGGTTTTGCAGACTTTGAACGGAGTCAAATTTCATCGATTTGGGATTTAAAATAAACTTGTGACTTGGGACACCATAAATTATCCCAAGTGGCGACTCTGAATAAATAAATAATTCTATTTTGATTAATGTTATTTTAATTGGAAAAACTCTCCTATCCCCTCGGGAAAAAGGAGGTGCGACAGTGACGGAAAAGAAAATAAAGTTGAAATATATAAAAAAGCCTTTTTGGAGAGAGGGGGCGAGAGAAGTGGGGTAGGGGAGAGAAGGGGAGGGGGTTGGGGTTAGATGTGAGAATAGATGGAGTTTTAGGAAAATATTTTCCTAACTTTTTCTAGGAAAGTTATTTTCCTCCAATTTCAGGAAAATGCGATACCTAGGAAAATATTTTCCAATCTATTTTATGAAATCAAATAATGAAAAATGGGATCATAAACACACCCTAAGTATCCTGAATTTATAAATTCAGGACTTAGTGTCCTGAATTTTTGAGCTGCTAATTTGAAATTTAGGACTAAGTGTCCTGAATTTCTGAACTACTAATTTAAAATTCAGGCATAAGATTCAAGCTTCTAGACACAATTTTCTACCTTTAGAACATGATGTCCTGAAATTTGAACTTTGAGGTTTAAACTATAGGACGTCGTGTCCTGAAGTTTAAGCGAAATTGGCAAATCTTCAAATATATTGTAAACTATAGATATATTTAAATAGTATGCTTAAAAATGGCTACTTGGTGTCATTTTCACATATTTAGTGGCATAATTTTTTTTTTACTTTTAACAATATAACGCTTGTCCTCTGCTCTCGTTGTGATTTGTGACTCATCAAAATATTAACAAGCTCATACATATATCAACCTAAAAATCTCATACATGAATTCTGTGTAGGAGCCCTTGGTACTGCCTATTTAAATGGAGCTTACTATTGGCATCTAAAGGGCGGGGTTGTACTGCTAAATACAGTATTCTCTCATTTTATTTTGGCAATGAGGTGTTTATAGAGTTTGGAGGGCCAGACGTTAGGCGTGCTGTCAATCATTGGAATGTGAAACTGATATTGCTTGATGTCTCCATTGCCCTTATGACTGTCGTTGGAGGATATAATATATAGGTAATGTGTAACGACCCGACCGATCGTTTTGAGGTTTTGCATTTTGCTTGCCAGTTATTGGGCATGACTTGTCCGTGTGATGTGTTATGACTTATGTAAATCTTTGGTTTTGGTTTTCAGGGTAATCAGAATGAATTTGGAAGAATAGTTCTCAGTTTGAAGCTTGAAATTTGAAAAATTTGACCAAGATTTGACTTGTTGGTATATGACCTCGGATCAGAATTTTTACAATCTGGTTATCTCTGTTAGATGATTTGGGACTTAGGAGCATGATCAGAATGCATTTTGGAGGTTCGTGTAAGGTTTAGGCTTGAATTGGCGAAATTGAGATTTTGGCGTTTTCCGGTTGATAGGTGAGATTTTGATATAGGAGTCGGAATGGAATTCTGAAAGTTGCAGCAGCTCCGTTGTGTCAGTTTTGATGTGTGTACAAAATTTTTGGTCATTCGGACGAGATTTGGTAGACTTTTTGATCGAAAGCGGAATTTGAAAGTTCTTGAAATTCTTAGGCTTGAATCCGATGTGATTTTGGTGTTTTGATGTTGTTTTGAGCGTTCCGAAGGTTGGAACAAGTTTGAATGATGTTATGGGATATGTTGGCATGTTTGGTTGTTGTCCCGAGGGCCTCGGGTGAGTTTTGGATGGTTAAACGGATCAATTTTGGACTTGGCAGTTTTTGCTGGTTTTGTGTTGCAGACGATTTGTTCTTCGCGTTCGCGGTTAGGGACCCGTGTTCGCGAAGGGTGTTTTCTGAGGCGGTGAATTTTGCTTTTGCATTCGCATTTTGGGTGTTGCGTTCGCGATGTTGTGATGTTTTGATTCTCTGCGTTCGCGAGGCCTGTGTCGCGTTCGCGTAGAGTAAGTAGGAGCAGCTAGGGTCCCAGTCTTTTGTGCTTTGCGTTCGCGCAAGGTGGTCGCGTTCGCGTAATGAAAATTTATGGTCAGCAGATTTTTGTGATTCGCGAACGAGAAGCTTTGTTTTTGATGCCTGGGAAGAATGTTTAAATAGCCATTGTCCATGATTTTGGGGCTAACTTTCACCATATTTGGGCGATTTTGGAGCTTTTTGAGAGGATTTGAATAGAGATTCAAGAGATAACACATGGAGGTAAGATTTTTGAACTCAATACTCGATCCTATGTTGATTCTTACTTGTTTAATCATGAAATATATGGAAAATTAAAGCCTAAATTTGGGGAATTAGGGCTTGAATTTGGTGAGTGTAAATTGGGAATTTAAAGGGGAAATTGAGGTCCGATTTTGATGTTCTTGGTATGTATAAACTCATGAGATGATGAGGATTTTATTGATGTGACTTTTATTGGATTCCGAGAAATGGGCCCGGGTTTGAACAATTTTAGGATTTTTTGTTATAAATTGGATATTTTCGAGTGGGCTTTGTTTCCTTAGCATATTTTGATAGTTATGCACTGATTGTGGCTTGATTTGGAGCATCTGGAGGTCAATTTGTTAAGGCAAAGGCATCGCGGGCTAGAGTAATGATTGTAAATGATGTACCGAGGGTATGAAACCCCGGCTTACACATCGTTGTGCTATATTGAGGTGACGCACACGCTTGATGACGAGTGTGAGGTCGTGCACTGTTGGGTATTGTGACCTAGTCCATCCCGAATGAGTTGTTTTACAACATATTTGATTGAAAATTGTTTCCTATCATCTTGTTTTGTGCGGAATGCCATATTTGGGCCTAGTGCCAACTATTTGGACCCTTATGGGATTTTTAGTGATATTTCCTCACTGTTTTGACTTTAAACTTGTACTCAGTCATGGTATATCCTACTATTTTCATAACGCAACCATGTTTACTCTATTTTAATATATTAAATGATATTTCAAATATTATTTTGGGCTAAGCATCATGTTTTACCGTTGCCTGAGTGGCTTATGTGATTTTGATTGAGTAAGGCCGAGGGCTTGTGTTGTGAGGATACTTTTGGGTCGGGCTGCACGCTGCAACGGTGATACAGTAATTATTATTATGAGGCCGAGGGCCTGAGTTTTTTACGCCACGAGGTGGCTTGTTGATATGAGGTCGAGATCCTAGTGATGATGCCACGAGATGGCTTGATATTGCGCTTGGGCCACAAGGGGCCCCTCCAGGAGTCTGTACATTCTCAGTGAGCGCGGGTACCCATTGTGATTTGAGATATAGCCCGAGGGGCTGATGTTGTTCCATCTTGTTGCCCGAAGGGATGTTTCTGTTGGTATTTGCGCCTGAGGGGCGGATTTTCTGTGCTTGTATGTTCTAGTTGCTTGCATTTAATTGCTTAAATATTAAAAAGGTATTTTTAAAGAAGTTTAAACTAAGCTAAGATGTTTTTACAGATTTCACAGCTTCATTGCTTTTCCTGCTGGTTTTGTACTGCTTCTATACAACATGTTGATGTACTTTTCGTGATTTCTTATCACTCAGTCCTTATTTATGATTATTACTCACTGAGTTGGAGTACTCACTTTACTCTCTGCACTTTATGTGCAGATTCAGGTATTTCTGCACCCGGTAGCAGGCAATGGTTGAGCAAAGGCAGAGTCATTGGAGTTTAGCACGGTAGTTGTCCGATGTCTGCAACACTGCTTTTCTCCTTCTTGATGTCATTAGACTGTATTTAGTACATTTCCAGAATTTCTGTTGTATTTTAGACCTTAGTAGATGCTCGTGACTTGTGACATCCCGTTGTCGAGTTGTATCTATTTCTGCACTGTTCATTTAAACTTACATTATGTAATATCTGATTAATTAAAATGGCCTAAATTAACTTATTAAAGTTATTGAAATGAATTTGGGAATTGTGTCAGCTGGCCTTGTCTTCACGAGAGGCGCCATCATGACATGGTCCGGTTTGGGGTTGTGACAAGTTGGTATCAGAACCTAGGTTACATAGGTCTCATGAGTCATGAGCAGGTTTAGTAGAGTCTCGCGGATCGGTATAGAGACGTCTGTACTTATCCTCGGGAGGCTGCAGAACCTTTAGGAAAAACTTCACATTCTTGAATTCTTATCGTGCGTCCTTGATTCAACTTGAAAAGTAACTCTTTGAATTCCTTCCACGTATTCGTATGCGCGCATGAGCGCTCAGTATCCGATGTGCATCTATGGCTTATGATTTCCCCGATCGAGGGGCGAGATATGATCTCTGTGTGTTGATGTTGGGCCATTCTGGAAGACTTGGGGCCGGATTTTTGCTTATAGCTTGAGCCTGGAGCTGTTGATTTCGTGAGCATGTGCTTCTGGATCTACATGTTCTGTTGTGTCCCTATTAAGGGGAGTAATGACTGGATAGCTACGTGATGAGTATGTTATGACTACGAGGTGTATTCATATGATTTGGAAACGACGAGAAGGGTCTGCTGGAGGATGAAAAAACTATTAGGTACTTGATTTTCATCTCGATTTGAGGTATAGCCCCGAGTTATGGGTGTGTAAAGAATCTTTTCATGTTTCCTAGTTGGGAGTGAAGTAAATTTCATGTTGTGGTATGAGTTCAGACTCAGGAAGATTAAGTGATTGCGTAGTGTAAGCACGTGATTTTTGACCCTCCCCGAGAATTTTCACATTTTTAGCATGAATATGTGAAATTGGGTCTAGTATAGCTATTTTAACTATTTTTTACTTTATTTCGTGGCAAAAAGAAAATTTCAAAAAATATATATAAATTTTAGTTTATGTATCTCTCATAAACTTGAAAAATACAAAAATTGTACTTTATTTTGGTACGTTATATAAATTCGAAAATTACAAAAAAATATATAGTTCTATTAATGTTTGCAGTCATAATAATTTTAAAAAAATACAAAAAAATCTTACTTCATATTTTTGTCTTTATTAAAGAACGAAAATTACAAAAAAATAGTTTTATTAATATTCTATAGTCATTTTAACTTTGAAAAATACAAAAAAACATTACTTCATATTTTATCTTAATATTTAAAAAACGAAAATTACAAAAATAGTTTTATTAATATTTTGTAGCTATTTTAAATCTTGAAAAAATATTAAAAAAAATATATAGTTTTGTTTGAATACTAGTCTTATTTTTGGTAGTTATTTTGCTTACATAGGACTAGTTAAGCAACGTTTTCCTATTTCTCGGGTCCGGGCAAAAGAATAATATTCGGGTTCAAACTACCTGGTTTTAGGCCTAATTTCGGACCTAGCCCATAATAAACCGTGTCCAGGACACATGGGGAACCCCACCACGCGTGGGGGACACAAACCTTGAACCCCACCACGCGTGGGGCTCATTTTTCTTGACAAACCCATTACAAAACACGGACAAAGGCCAAAGAAGAAGGGGGGACTTTGAAAGATTTTTTTTGGAAAAGTACTGTGCATCTTCTTCTTTGAGAAGAAGAAGCAGAAGGCCTAAACCACGGTGAAAACCACCTTCACCACCGGCAACCACCCTCTCCGTCTCACCACCTCCATCAACGCCGGAACCACCATCAACGACCACGACCCTCCTCCTCCCAAACACCACCCCGTCACCTTCCCCCAGCTAACGACCCCGCGTCAAAACCCACCGCCATAACCACCGCCTTCCTCCTCCTTGAATCCGCCATTGTTGCCGTTGCGAGCTCCGCCATCGTCGACCACTGACCACCAAGCTTCCAACGCACCTCCATCAACAAACCTTCAGCTCCCATCACCCCCATCACCCTCGTTCCCGCCGTGAAACCACCATAAACAAACCCTACTCACTCCGTCAACAACCTCACGTCCAAACCCACCTGCTCGTCGACCACCTGCTCCAACAGACCACCCTCCTCCTCTCACCTTCACCATCATCACTACCCAGCTCCTCGACCTCACGTCCGAAACCAACAAACCACCAGCAGCAACCCTACCCCAAAAACCAGTCGCGACCAGCTCCCCATCGACTCCCTCACGTCGAAACACAATCACCCTACTGTCCAAACCGCCATAATCCAGCCCTCGACCACTGCCCCAACGACCACTGCTGTTCGTCGTCCCCATGTCCAGCGACGCCTCCGGCCATTAAACATTGCCCGTTGATCCCACAGTCGCCGACCAAACAGTCCGTCAGTGAGGTCGAGTTGAAGTCGAGTTCCAGTCCAAAGTCCAAAAGTTGAGTCGAGGTCCGGTTCGTCGAGTTTGTTCTGGGGTTTTCGTTGTTGTGCCTTGTTCAGTGAAGTCCGGTTCGGGTTCCGTAGGAAGCACTGTTTGTCGTTCTAGGATTGTCGAGGTTCGAAGGTTGGTGTTCTTCGTCCTTTGTTTCATTTCATTCATTTTTGCATATTATGGTTCAAGGCAATAAATGAGAATATTCGATATATATGAATGTCAACAATGCAATTTTTGTTGTTGTGTTAAAAATATTTATTCTATGTTTAGTTACTGCATGCTTAAAGTAAATGTGAGCATATGAACGAAGTTATTCTATTTTTTCATTTTTACCCTGGATATTATTACCTGTTAGAATCGTTGTTTTTTGTTTAACCTCGGATGATTTTATTGGTAGAAAATCGTAGTTGCTTTAAGTTTGCCCTCAAATAAATAAGTAAAATGAGACGAGCCTCGCCGAATAAAAGGGACAAATTGCGGGGCCCTCACAAAATATATGTATTAAATACTTAGATTCCGGGATGGGCCGTTTAACAAATTTCACGGCCCTCCCCAAAAATAATAATGCTTTGGTTGCTTTAGGCGCGTCTTAATAATGTATCTCCCTAAACTCGGGTGCACATTTATGTGACCCAAATCCAAATCTCAACGAAATCGAAATATGTCTCTAATCACGGGTGCATTGATTGTGACGTGGTTTGAGATGCATTTCCCTGACGTTGCAAATTCCTTTAAATAAATAGAATGAGACGAGCCTCGACAAACAAAAAATGCAAATTGCGGGGCCCTCAGTAAATACTTGTTTAAAATTACTTAGAATTCAGGAGGGTCGTTTAGCGAATTTCACGGCCTCCGCAAAATAATGACGCGATAGTCTCTTTAGGCGCGTGTTTAATAATTTACTTTCTTAAAACTTGGGGTGTGCATTTCATGCGACCCAAATCCAAATCCCAAAAAGTCAAATAAAATATGTTCCGGATTGTGGGTGCATTTCATGCGACGCAGTCCAAACACATGTTTTAAGCGATGTTCACATTTCTTTTAAAAACAATAATAATAAAGCGGTTAAAAGATAAAATTTGCACGTAAGTTCATATTCGTATAAAATCAGATAATCAATCCAAATATAACAGTTGAGTGACCGTGCTAGAACCACGGAACTCGGGAATGCCTAACACCTTCTCCCGGGTTAACAGAATTCCTTATCCGGATTTCTGGTACGCAGACTGTAATATGGAGTCATTCTTTTTCCTCGATTCGGGATTAAAATTGGTGACTTGGGACACCCTAAATCTCCCAAGTGGCGACTCTGAAATTAATAAACCAATCCCGTTTCGATTGTCCTTTAATTGGAAAAAACTCCCCCCGCGCCCCTGCGGGTGCGTAAAAAGGAGGTGTGACAGCTCTGGCGACTCTGCTGGGGATTTTACACCCAGAACCACTGGTTCAGGGTTAATAATTCGAGCTTAGAATAATTGTTATTATTTGGCTTTATTTATTATCTGATTATTACATGTTTTGAGCCTAATGTGCTAAATGCTGCTTTTACCGCTTTGATATTATTTGAACTGTATATAAACTGTGCCGAAACCTTTCTCTTCTTACCTCCGGGGATGTGCTTACTGGTTGAGACTCCTTATTCTGTTAGTGTCATACCCTAAATAAAAGAGGCTCGGAAAGTTTCTAAGCCGGCTGGCCTTTTGGTTCCCGGAAAGGAGCTCCTTCCTCAGCTCGAGTTGTCCGCTCGGGTACACTGTCTAGAACACCGACCCAGGTTTTTGAACCTAGTATAAGAAAGCCACATGCCGGATCCCTAGTAGGAACGCTTATTTGCATCATGTGCATTTGACTTAGGGGACTCAACATAGGGGTTGGGTCCGTCTAGGACAAGCAACCTGAAAATAATAGACAATCTTTCGGCATCCTATGTGCTACATGTTGTATTTAGTCAAGGGCGTATGGGTCATTTGGTCATTTCCAGCATGATGTTATTTTAATCAAAGCATGGGGAACATTTGTGGAATCCAAGAAGCCTTGGAATTCCCTATGTCCCCCACGCTTGCTTTTTGGGAAAACACATGGGGAACATTTGTGGAATCCAAGAAGTCTTGGAATTCCCATATGTCCCCCACGCTTCATATGTTGGGAAAAGCGCATGGGGAGCATTTGCGGAATCCAAAAAGTCTTGGAAATCATTATGTCTCCCATGCCACATTTTTGAAAGAAATAATAAATATAAAAAATAAAATTACAAATAAAACAAAGCATGAAAATTCAAAAAGATTTTTTATGTTTTCATTATTTTCCACAGACTAAAAAAAATCATGAAAAAGAGGAGAATGACAGTGTACTACTTATTTTAGAGAAAAATCAATGTCCGAGTAGTATCGAAACTCTGCCGAAATTTTGAGAAAATGAAAATGAATGTCTTATTAGTTTGTTATATTAAAAGCACAAAGGAAAAGTAGAGAAAAAAATCATCATTGTTCTGTCTTGTTTTTAAAAAAATATAGAAAAGAAAATAGTTTGTTTTGCCATAAAAATGAAAATAAAAAAAAAGGGTTTTGTTTTAAAATGGGTTTTTATTTATTTATCTGTTTATGAAAATGTCAAAATAAAAATAAAAATAATAAAATAAAAAGAGTTGGGCGTTGAAAGTAGTTTTATTATTTGTTGCAAATATATATATATATATATATAAAATCCAAAAAGTTTTTCTTTATTTCCAAAATATGTATATATATATCTTTATCTGTTGCAAGAACATTTGTCTTACCAAAAGTTTTTAGAATCCCAATTTTCAAAACAAATAATCCAAAAATATTTTCCATTATTGACTTCTTTAGAAAGTCTTTCTAGTTGTTTCTTTAAACAATAAAATAAAAAAAATAAAAAATATATATAATATAAAAAAAAACAAATCCGAAAATATTTTGATTCTTCTTTCAGAAATTGAAAAGAAAATTCAAAATTCAAAAAAAAAACATTTTTAGGAGCATTTCTTATATTAAAGGTAAAATTCCGAAAAATATTTTCTTCTTTTCTTTAGAATAAAAAAAACGAAAATTCAAAAAATATTAGTCTTTCTTTTAGTAGAAAATCAATCAAAAAATAATATTTCCTTGCTTCTTTTAAAGTAGTTCTTTTGAACGAAAATTCAAAAAAAAAGTTAGTTCATCTGCTTATTATTATTTTCCTACTTATTCTTATTGGCCCGAACTACGCGGGTTTGATTCTCACCGGATGTGAGATACGTAGGCAACCCTCATCGGGTCCAACCCCACCGTTTTGCTAAAAAGCCAAAAACAAACAAATAATAATCATAAAAAAAATATATGTCAAATTTTAATTTTTGTCATAAAGAAGTCGGGTGACGCTGTTTTATCAAGACATAGCCGAATGTTCCCGAAAGGGACGCCGGAAGGCTGACTTTGCATAAAACAGCCACTTTTGGGTCATTTTTAAGACTTGGTCCAGTTGACCCCCCACAACCTAAAAATCTTCGTCCCCGAGACGTTGAAAGGCCGTGTTTGCAATATTGACTTTTCTAATTTGAAAAACGATGAAAACGAGTTATAAATAAGTTAGGTGATGCTGTTTTGTCATAAATAGCCGAATGTTCCCGAAAGGGACGTCGGAAGGCTGACTTGGCATAAACAGCCACCTTTGGGTCTTTTTGAGATATGGACCCACACAACCTTAAAAAAATCTTCGTCCCCGAGGCGCTGAAGGGCCGTGTTTGCAACACTAAGTTTTCATTATAATTTGAAAAAAAAAACAAAGAGTCAGCGGTCAGGTGAATACCGTTTGAATTTTGTCATAATAAGCCGAGCCAGCTTCGGCCGCGTCTTAAACCGTTCTTGCCGAAATAGCCTTAGAGTATCTTTCAGTTGTCGGAAGGTTATTTTCGTAAAAGAATGGACAAGTTTGTAAAGTGTCAAAATAATCCTCCCCGGCCTCAAAATTCATGTGAAATTCGGAAGGGGCCACATTTGCAAAAAAATAACCATTTGGTTGCATTTGTCAAACAGAGAAAGGGAGTTAGCCTTTTGTTTTTGAGTTTATAAATCTCTTGATTGAAGTATATGGGTTATTTGATTTCGAGATTGTAGGTCATCTTCAAAACTTTGAAACTCAGTTTGTTTTAATATGAAAATTGAAAAATGGTTTGTTATTGTTTATCTCTTATTGGTCCGAACTACACAAGGTCTGATTCACGCAGGGACGTGATACGTAGGCAATCTCCATAAGATTCGACCACCACTAAAAAAAAAAATATATAATAATAAATAAATAAAAGAGAGTGTGGAAGATTTTCAGGGGGCAAAATTGTCTAACTACTTAGGTACATTGTATCTCTGATATATGATTGTCTGTCCAATGCCCTAACACTAACGTGATGGCTTCCCTTTGATGTGTCCATATATAGAAAGTGGTTGGTTGTGGTAACTCCTCCCTGCAAAGCAAAATCAAAAGACAATGGCTCAGAACCGCAGAACCGAGTGGGTCGGTACTGATGACCGACAACAATTGATCGAACGGAATAGCGGGTTGGTAGAAGAAGTGAGAATGCTGAGACAGCATGTGGCAGACATGTATCAGGCATGGATAACGGGAAAAACACCACCCCCTCCACCGCCAAGTCTCTTGAGCTCGGTCATTTCCCAAGCACCCAACACCATAATGGAAGATCCCCCATACTCTCCATCCCAACCTACTTATGGCAGCCTTCCCAGCTACCCGAGTAGTTCCATCACTCCTCAATGCTTCTCCGCTCCCCAACACCACTTCTTTCCCCGCCATACTTCACTTTACAGGCACCCGGCTCCACAAAATGCCTACCCACCTACACAAGCCTACCAAAAGCCGCCTGGATTAGGTTTCCGGCCCTGTCAACATGCAAGAATGAAAAGGTTGCTGAAACGAGGAAAGGCTCTCGCCCCCATCGGGGTATCTTATGCCAGTCTGTTTGAAAGGCTAAGGCATGCTGGTTCGATTGAGCCACTCCCTTCATGTACTATAAATCCGCTTGCAAGGAGCTTTGATACGGCAGCACGATGCGCCTACCACTCCAATGTCATAGGGCACAACATTGAGAGCTGTCATAGCTGGAGAAGGGAAGTAGAGAAAATGATCCGAGAAGGGCGGGTTGCGATTAATAACAGTGACATGGAGCACTCGAACCTCCTCGAGAATTTGCCGACGGAGATTGATGAGGTTGAAGCTGGTAATGGTCTCGGCAGTATTGATGCAAAGCTCAGTGGCTAAAATGCCAATTTTGATAAAGTGGGAGGACGTTTTGTTCCTGGGTCAGCAAGAGAGAAGCTTGTGGTGGCTCATTTTGTTGTCATTTCTGATGTTCAGATTATTAGGGTTATAAGTCGGACATTGTCTTGCCCAGTTTGTTTTAGGATTTTGTTCTGGATTGTTTTTGTTTGTTTTGTTATTTAAACCATATCACCGGCAATCTAATGTAAATTTCGGTCTTCTTTTGTTTAGTCTTCTTATCATTTTTATTCAACGCCGATTCTAGTGACATGACATGCGCACACACTTTGGGCCTAGTCTTTAAAGTTAATCATAAAACCCTGTAAAGGCGATCCGACCATTTAAAGAAAATAAGAACGGTTTGAGGTTATTCAGAGCCCGAGTCATGTGGAACTAGGGGCAAGTGAAACACAAAGAAAAACCGTTAAAAGCAAGATTCGCCAAATTGGCGTGAGGGCCGTTCAATATAATGAGGGTGTCGCCCAACGGTGCTTTAGAAATGACAAAGGAAAAATAAAAGGTTTAACATAACTGTCAAGTCCAGCATCATCGGAAGAGACTATAAATCTATGTTCAATTGTGTTGTTTGCACTTGGCATGTTTTGAAGACTGGAATGACGAAGGCATTTTGTTCTGCTACCTAAACACTTTACCCTTCGTTACCCCTTTTGAGCCTTATTTATTTTCTTTCATACCCCTCGCTCAGAATTAGTAGCAGCGAATAGAAAACACAAGCGCGGCAGGTAAACAAAAGAAAGAAAAAAAAGAGAAAGAAAAGAAAACAACAAAACGAAAAAGAAAGAGAGGAAAAGAAAAGAAAAGAAAATTGATAACAAAGAAACAAGAAAAGAAAATCAAATGAAAAAGAGGAATTGGGAACTACGTTTGACCTGATTCCTCAAAGAGGATACGTAGGCGCTTCACGGCTCGGTCATAGTTTTGAAAAATGAAAAAAAAATCAATTAAAATATCCCCAAGCAAGAAACTAGGGCAGATGTTGCGTTTGTTGTAAATAAATCTAGTTCCGAAGGTTGTAATTAACAACCCAAAATTAATGTATTTTTGAGCCTTTTATACCTTTTCTTTCTAGCCTATCCAAAACCCACATTACGGTCCAAAGAAAGAACTTCTGATCAGTTTTCAAAAATACCAAGTCAGACAAATGAAGAGTCTTACCGGCGAACATAGCATTCTGTTCCACAGCAGAAAGGACTCTAATCTCCAACAGAAAGAGTCATACCAGAAACACTCTAAATCCCCAGCTAGAGAGAGATATAAAACGAGAGAGTCTTATTGGTGAAAACCTTCACAGGCACCATAAGGCGATGAAACCTGAGAGAAAACCCAAAAATGAGAGAGACTTGATAGTGAAAACCCTTCGGGCACTACAAGTCGAATAAGATTGAGAATCAGAGGGGGAATCGCCAATTGAAGATCTTAAAAGATGATTGACGACAGAGGATAGGCCACATACGCATGCCATGGCCATTAGAGTCGGTATCTGCGTTTGATAAATTTTTATTTATAGTTTCTTTTGTAAAAGAGTCATCGTTTCCTTTGTCTTTTATTTTGTTTCTGTTATCTTTCTCCTTTCATAAAAAATTTTCCCCAATAGAGTCTGTCCGGTCAGAACAAGTATGAAATGACTTCAAAATATGCCATCAACTTTCCAAGATGAGATCTGACTAGTATATCCAAATGGTATAGTCGGCGAGGAACAAGCGCGAGGCCAGTGTCAAAAAAGATATCCCCAGCAAAGGGAATTGACAAAAGGATTGACGAGCGTCAAGAGAGATATCCTTGCCAAACCCAAACCTCAAAGGCCAAGGCCCATGAACAGAGCAAGGAGAGCGGTGAGCGTGATTTAGCGAGATCCATACTAGACTAAAAGGTCGGGGAAATGCCAGTTTTCAAGCTATGCCACAAAAGAAGAGGGATATCCCCCAGCAGGAAGGGATTATCCCCAGCACATAAGATCATCCCCAACAAGTTGTTGAACGCAGAGCAAGGAAGGAGAAAGGGAAAGCCATCCCAGTAGGAGTATCACAACCAACCACCATGTTTTAAACTAACAATTTTGTTTGATTTGAAACAGGTAAAGGAAATGGCATTGATGCCAAAACTGCGTGCCACAAGGGATATTATCAAACTGGGGCAGAAAATTTTCCTTCCATTTAGAAAATTTTCTGGAAGTCAGGTACCCCCAGCTGATAACATTTTACCCCCCAACAGGTAAGTAAATCAAGGGAGGTAGTCTTTGAAGGAAGAAGCTATGCAAAAACAAAACAAAAAAGGAATAAAAAAAAAGAATAATAAAAAAATGGGGAAGGTAGAAAAGGAAAATTCATCCCAATCCCCAGCAAGTATTCGAGGTAAGACATTTTCAAGTCTTAAAGATATTTTGGGTTCATCCGCCCTCGAATAGGATATTTTGGGTTCATCCGCCCTCAAATAGGATATGTTGGGTTCATCCGCCCTCAAATAGGATATGTCGGGTTCATCCGCCCTCAAATAGGATATGTCGGGTTCATCCGCCCTCAAATAGGATATGTCGGGTTCATCCGCCCTCAAATAGGATATGTCGGGTTCATCCGCCCTCAAATAGGATATGTCGGGTTCATCCGCCCTCAAATAGGATATGTCGGGTTCATCCGCCCTCAAATAGGATATGTCGGGTTCATCCGCCCTCAAATAGGATATGTTGGGTTCATCCGCCCTCAAATAGGATATGTCGGGTTCATCCGCCCTCAAATAGGATATGTCGGGTTCATCCGCCCTCAAATAGGATATGTCGGGTTCATCCGCCCTCAAATAGGATCTGTCGGGTTCATCCGCCCTCAAATAGGATATGTTGGGTTCATCCGCCCTCAAATAGGATATGTTGGGTTCATCCGCCCTCAAATAGGATATGTTGGGTTCATCCGCCCTCAAATAGGATATGTTGGGTTCATCCGCCCTCAAATAGGATATGTCGGGTTCATCCGCCCTCAAATAGGATATGTCGGGTTCATCCGCCCTCAAATAGGATATGTCGGGTTCATCCGCCCTCAAATAGGATATGTCGGGTTCATCCGCCCTCAAATAGGATATGTTGGGTTCATCCGCCCTCAAATAGGATATGTTGGGTTCATCCGCCCTCAAATAGGATATGTCGGGTTCATCCGCCCTCAAATAGGATATGTCGGGTTCATCCGCCCTCAAATAGGATCTGTCGGGTTCATCCGCCCTCAAATAGGATATGTCGGGTTCATCCGCCCTCAAATAGGATATGTCGGGTTCATCCGCCCTCAAATAGGATATGTCGGGTTCATCCGCCCTCAAATAGGATCTGTTGGGTTCATCCGCCCTCAAATAGGATATGTTGGGTTCATCCGCCCTCAAATAGGATATGTTGGTTTCAGTCTTTACTTTTAAGTGTTGAAGTTGGGAGCCCGCCCAGATAATAGAGGCATACATTCAGTCTTTTATTTCAAGTGTTGAAATTGGGAGCCCGCCCAGATAATAGAGGAATACATTCAGTCTTTTATTTCAAGTGTTGAAATTAGGAGCCCGCCCAGATAATAGAGGCATACATTCAGTCTTTACTTTTAAGTGTTGAAGTTGGGAGCCCGCCCATAATAACAGAGGAATACATTCAGTCTTTACTTTTAAGTGTTGAAGTTGGGAGCCCGCCCAGATAATAGAGGCATACATTCAGTCTTTTTTTAGTGTTGAAGTTGGGAGCCCGCCCAGATAATAGAGGCATACATTTCAGTCTTTACTTTCAAGTGTTGAAGTTGGGAGCCCGCCCAGATAACAGAGGCATACATTCAGTTTTTACTTTCAAGTATTGAAGTTGGGAGCCCGCCCAGATAACAGAGGCATACATTCCACGTCTTTTCCCATAGGAGATGCATTTCCTCCTAAGTTCAGTTCTACTAATAGGAGACGCACTTCCTAAGCAAGTTTCACTAATAGGAGACGCACTTCCTAAGTTAATTTCACCGATAGGAGACGCACTTCCTAAGTTTATTTCACCAATAGGAGATGCACTTCCTAGGTTCAGTTGTACCAATAGGAGACGCACTTCCTAAGTTCAGTTTATCATAGGAGACGCACTTCCTAAGTTCAGTTTTACCATAGGAGACGCACTTCCTAAGTTCAGTTCTACCAATAGGAGACGCACTTCCTAAGATAAGTTTCACCAGTAGGAGACGCACTTCCTAAGTCAGTTTCACCAATAGGAGACGCACTTCCTAAGCAAGTTTCACCAATAGGAGACGCACTTCCTAAGCAAGTTTCACCAATAGGAGACGCACTTCCTAAGCAAATTTCACCGATAGGAGACGCACTTCCTAAGTTTATTTCACCAATAGGAGACGCACTTCCTAGGTTCAGTTTCACCAATAGGAGACGCACTTCCTAAGAATAGTTTCACCCAGTAGGAGACGCACTTCCTAAGAACAGTTTTTCCCAATAGGAGACGCACTTCCTAAGCAAGTTTCACCAGTAGGAGACGCACTTCCTAAGATAAGTTTCACCGATAGGAGACGCACTTCCTAAGTTCAGTTTTACCATAGGAGACGCACTTCCTAAGTTCAGTTTCACCGATAGGAGACGCACTTCCTAAGGAGACGCACATCCTAAGCAAGTTTTACCCAGTAGGAGACGCACTTCCTAAGAACAGTTTTTCCCAATAGGAGACGCACTTCCTAAGTTCATTTCACCATAGGAGACGCACTTCCTAAGTTAAGTTTCACCGATAGGAGACGCACTTCCTAAGTTCAGTTTTACCATAGGAGACGCACTTCCCAAGTTAAGTTTCACCGATAGGAGACGCACTTCCTAAGTTCAGTTTTACCATAGGAGACGCACTTCCTAAGTTCAGTTTTACCGTAGGAGACGCACTTCCTAAGTTCAGTTTCACCAATAGGAGACGCACTTCCTAAGAATAGTTCACCCCTAGGAGATGCACTTCCTAGTTTGATTCATTTTAAGTTCGACCATAGGAGACACAATTCCTAGTCCAGTTTTTGAAGTTTACCCGTAGGAGACGCACTTCCTAATCGAGATTTTATTCATAGGAGACGCACTTCCTAGTTCTAGTCACTGAAGTTTTCACCCTTAGGAGACGCACTTCCTAGTTTAGCTCATTCCGATTCAACCATAGAAGACACACTTTCTAGTTTGAGTCATTGAGGTTTTTATTTTAGCAGACACATTTGCTAGCAAGAGTTTTGGTTTTACTCATAGGAGATGCACATCCTAGCCTAGTCTTTAGTTTACTCTCATCATTGCATCAGTAGTGTAAGTGAGTTACGATTTTGCTAACGACTCACAAATCTTCCCAGTACAAACTGGGTTAGGAAATTTTGTTTGTTTTGTTTGTTTTGATTGTCAGGGACCCGCCTGTAGAACGGAGGTTGTTGCGTGTCGCAGATAGAAGAAGTCAGGAGTCCGCCTGTAAAACGGAGAAAACATACAGTGACCCACTGGAAAGCAGAAGGTTGCAACGAAAATCCCCAGCACTCAATCCAAGATAGAAGCAACAAGAAGCTCGCCCCAAGAATGCAAGTCAACAGTCTGGGATGATCAACAGAAGCTGGTCACCAAAAACAAAAACAAGAAAAAATAGAGAAAAAAAGAAGAAAAAGAAAGAATCCCAAATTACGGAAGTGGAGAACAAATGTGGTCTGCTCAAGAACTAGCACCTACAACTAGCAAGTATCAAGGTTCAGATCCAAAGTCTGTATGAAGCACCATTCAAGACTCAAGACCAAGTTTCAGAAGACTTAAGAGATAGGAATCCTTGTAACTAGTAGCTGATAGGCTTAGTTAGTCTTTTTCAGTTTTCATTTTTGTTGTAATGACAGGACCGCGGACCGGAACCTCAACGGAACGGCACCTCGATCGGCTCTTCACCTCGGTACACTTCACTATCTCTCTCATTCCCGAACTACACGTGGCCTGATTCCTGTATAACCAAGGATATGTAGGCAGCTCAGATACCAGGGCTCGGTCACATTCCCTCCCTTTCCTTAAGTGTAGTCCGTCCAAATAATGGTCGGGTCAAAAACACGTCTAGACGTTCTTTGTCGGAAAACTCTTCGTGTTTCCAGTCAAAGAGGGGCAGCTGTAAGCACGTGATTTTTGACCCTCCCCGAGAATTTTCACATTTTTAGCATGAATATGTGAAATTGGGTCTAGTATAGCTATTTTAACTATTTTTTACTTTATTTCGTGGCAAAAAGAAAATTTCAAAAAATATATATAAATTTTAGTTTATGTATCTCTCATAAACTTGAAAAATACAAAAATTGTACTTTATTTTGGTACTTTATATAAATTCAAAAATTACAAAAAAATATATAGTTCTATTAATGTTTGCAGTCATAATAATTTTGAAAAAATACAAAAAAATATTACATCATATTTTTGTCTTTATTAAAGAACGAAAATTACAAAAAATAGTTTTATTAATATTCTATAGTCATTTTAACTTTGAAAAATACAAAAAAACATTACTTCATATTTTATCTTAATATTTAAAAAACGAAAATTACAAAAATAGTTTTATTAATATTTTGTAGCTATTTTAAATCTTGAAAAAATATTAAAAAAAATATATAGTTTTGTTTGAATACTAGTCTTATTTTTGGTAGTTATTTTGCTTACATAGGACTAGTTAAGCAACGTTTTCCTATTTCTCGGATCCGGGCAAAAGAATAATATTCGGGTTCAAACTACCCGGTTTTAGGCCTAATTTCGGACCTAGCCCATAATAAACCGTGTCCAGGACACATGGGGAACCCCACCACGCTTGGGGGACACAAACCTTGAACCCCACCACGCGTGGGGCTCATTTTTCTTGACAAACCCATTACAAAACACGGACAAAGGACAAAGAAGAAGGGGGGACTTTGAAAGATTTTTTTTGGAAAAGTACTGTGCATCTTCTTCTTTGAGAAGAAGAAGCAGAAGCCCTAAACCACGGTGAAAACCACCTTCACCACCGGCAACCACCCTCTCCGTCTCACCACCTCCATCAACGCCGGAACCACCATCAACGACCACGACCCTCCTCCTCCCAAACACCACCCCGTCACCTTCCCCCAGCTAACGACCCCGCGTCAAAACCCACCGCCATAACCACCGCCTTCCTCCTCCTTGAATCCGCCATTGTTGCCGTTGCGAGCTCCGCATCGACCACTAACCACCAAGCTTCCAACGCACCTCCATCAACAAACCTTCAGCTCCCATCACCCTCATCACCCTCGTTCCCGCCGTGAAACAACCATAAACAAACCCTACTCACTCCGTCAACAACCTCACATCCAAACCCACCTGCTCGTCGACCACCTGCTCCAACAGACCACCCTCCTCCTCTCACCTTCACCATCATCACTACCCAGCTCCTCGACCTCACGTCCGAAACCAACAAACCACCAGCAGCAACCCTACCCCAAAAACCAGTAGCGACCAGCTCCCCATCGACTCCCTCACGTCGAAACAGAATCACCCTACTGTCCAAACCGCCATAATCCAGCCCTCGACCACTGCCCCGACGACCACTGCTGTTCGTCGTCCCCATGTCCAGCGACGCCTCCGGCCATTAAACACTGCCCGTTGATCCCACAGTCGCCGACCAAACAGTCCGTCAGTGAGGTCGAGTTGAAGTCGACTTCCATTCCAAAGTCCAAAAGTTGAGTCGAGGTCCGGTTCGTCGAGTTTGTTCTGGGGTTTTCGTTGTTGTGCCTTGTTCAGTGAAGTCCGGTTCGGGTTCCGTAGGAAGCACTGTTTGTTGTTCTAGGATTGTCGAGGTTCGAAGGTTGGTGTTCTTCGTCCTTTGTTTCATTTCATTCATTTTTGCATATTATGGTTCAAGGCAATAAATGAGAATATTCGATATATATGAATGTCAACAATGCAATTTTTGTTGTTGTGTTAAAAATGTTTATTCTATGTTTAGTTACTGCATGCTTAAAGTAAATGTGAGCATATGAACGAAGTTATTCTATTTTTTCATTTTTACCCTGGATATTATTACCTGTTAGAATCGTTGTTTTTTGTTTAACCTCGGATGATTTTATTGGTAGAAAATCGTAGTTGCTTTAAGTTTGCCCTCAAATAAATAAGTAAAATGAGACGAGCCTCGCCGAATAAAAGGGACAAATTGCGGGGCCCTCACAAAATATATGTATTAAATACTTAGATTCCGGGATGGGCCGTTTAACAAATTTCACGGCCCTCCCCAAAAATAATAATGCTTTGGTTGCTTTAGGCGCGTCTTAATAATGTATCTCCCTAAACTCGGGTGCACATTTATGTGACCCAAATCCAAATCTCAACGAAATCGAAATATGTCTCTAATCACGGGTGCATTGATTGTGACGTGGTTTGAGATGCATTTCCATGACGTTGCAAATTCCTTTAAATAAATAGAATGAGACGAGCCTCGACAAACAAAAAATGCAAATTGCGGGGCCCTCAGTAAATACTTGTTTAAAATTACTTAGAATTCAGGAGGGTCGTTTAGCGAATTTCACGGCCTCCGCAAAATAATGACGCGATAGTCTCTTTAGGCGCGTGTTTAATAATTTACTTTCTTAAAACTTGGGGTGTGCATTTCATGCGACCCAAATCCAAATCCCAAAACGTCAAATAAAATATGTTCCGGATTGTGGGTGCATTTCATGCGACGCAGTCCAAAGACATGTTTTAAGCGATGTTCACATTTCTTTTAAAAACAATAATAATAAAGCGGTTAAAAGATAAAATTTGCACGTAAGTTCATATTCGTATAAAATCAGATAATCAAGCCAAATATAATAGTTGAGCGACCGTGCTAGAACCACGGAACTCGGGAATGCCTAACACCTTCTCCCGGGTTAACAGAATTCCTTATCCGGATTTCTGGTACGCAGACTGTAATATGGAGTCATTCTTTTTCCTCGATTCGGGATTAAAATTGGTGACTTGGGACACCCTAAATCTCCCAAGTGGCGACTCTGAAATTAATAAACCAATCCCGTTTCGATTGTCCTTTAATTGGAAAAAACTCCCCCCGCGCCCCTGCGGGTGCGTAAAAAGGAGGTGTGACACGTAGTGTTTATGACGTTGGAAGGTATACAGAAATATTAGTTGGAGGCAAAACAGGTGGGTTATCTCATGCGAAGTGTTTTGAAGTTGTGCAATCCTTATGATTGTCTGTTAGGAGATCTTATTTACAAGTGAAGGATATGTGTTGCGATTTAAATTTGGGTCGCTTAAGAGAGTGGGTTTAACTGTTATGGGAGCGAATGCGAGAATTGTAGAAGACTTAAAGTGCTAGATGGTCTATGTTTCACGAGCTTATGAAGGATGACGTTTAATCTCACTATGGTATTATGGCAGTAATAAAGTATATGCATGATAAATTATTGTGTGTGTTTTGATCTATGGCTTTGTGTCAAGTGGGGGAGTCGGCTATTTTTTAGTTGGTTGCACGTCTATGTGCTATGTTGGTTCTTGTTTGAGTCGTGCATGTGAATCAGTTATGGCTTACGGAGATTGAGACCGAGGATGGCTTGAGTAAAAGAAAAATTTCGACAAAGGTTATGTTATGCTTCATAGGTGTATGAGAATCACTGAGTGTCTTGAGTGATTATTGGTGAAGGATGCTTGGTGCATAGCGAAGGAAGTTGCTTGGTTGCATTGGGGTGAGGTTACATTCTGCGGTGTCAGAGTGCAAATGAGGCACATGTTGTTCGGTTCATTTGATTAGGCTAATTGCAGTTTGAGTAGAGTGGATGACTCTAGAGAATGGTTCTAATGTGTTCGAGATTTTACATGCAATGATTGGGGATTTTCAAGTTGTACTTTTGGCTAGAAACTGGGGTTTACAGTTAGGAGGGTGTCAAGACTTGTTTCATTTCTATATCAACTATGGGATTCTATTTATCAACATCAAGAAGGTGAAAGTAACGGATTTAGATTCACAGGAAGTCTCTTCATAGTAAAGTATTTCAAATATGGTGCTTTTGGGATGTTTAAGAGAGTATTCAGCAACTTATGAGCCTTAGACGGCGTGGTTTTATGCTTGGGTCTCATGTGGTGAGTCTGGGTTGAGGAATTATGGTGTTATGGCAAGGAGATGTGTCAATTTGAAGGTAATTTAGAAGAAACTAGGATCAATTAGGATAGCTTGGTAGTAGGCCGGATCGACATGGTAAAGATATGATCAGTACTTTGGGTGATTACAAGGTAATGAGTTCTGCATGTGTTTCGCAGTAATTCTCTTAGGTTTTTAGTGGCCTGCGTAGCTTGGTTGAGTTAGAAGGATTCAGTCCTGACGGTTTAGTTTTGTGCGAATGGAATTCGGAAAGTTCTTGATGATTTCTACCATGGTTAGAGGTGTATATTTTCCACGGGCATGAGAAGCATGGGATGTATAGTGATTTTCTCCTATATGAGGTCTAATGGAAAAGTTCTTGGCTAGTTGAGTACGTAGTTGCGTGTGGCTCAGAATGGATATGAAGTTCTCATGTTTACCTTAGGATGGTATAGTATATGCGGTATGTTGTGCAAGACGTAGATTTGCATGTGTAAGGTCATAGATCAGTTCTGAAAGGAAGGTCACAAATTCTTAGGCAACACGGGCAACTTCGGATAATTAGAGAAATGAGCTCTAGATAATTAGAGAAATGATCTTCAGATGATTTGGGAAATGATCTTCAGATGATTAAGGAAATGTTATTGCTAATTGGGGTGATTTGACAAGGGTATATGCTTCAGAAAAAGGCAATGTAATTAGGTTTTTAGTACTTCGGTAGTATTGCGACACTCTCTTGTTAGATTGACTGCTGATATTCGAGTTTGCTTGGTGTCACAGAAGAATTTTAGAGTATCTCTCATGGAATGATTGGGTATTAGAGGTGTGGTATGTATTCGGATGGCGGAACTAGGATCAGGTATGGTGATTCGTATGCTATATGGAGTTGGAGACTGGGAGTTCTCATATTTAGGCTATGTTGTGGTTGTGGGTTGTGTGTATCAGCACTGTTTAGTGACTATTGGGGTTTGAAGACCCGAGTGGATCTTGTGCTGCTTGGTATGTTAGATTCTGATGTAATATTGGGTATAGACTGGTTGTCTTCGTGCCACGTTATTCTGGACTATTGCGCTAAGGCAGCGATGCTGGCTATGCCGGGAATGCCACAGATTGAGTGACGAGGTTCGACGGATTTCACATCCTAGTAGGGTGGTTTCATATTCCAAGACCCAGAGGATGGCTAGAAAGGATTGTCTTTCTTATTTGGGCTTTCGTGATGGATGTTAGTGTAGAGACTCCTACCATTGATTCAATTCCGGTGGTGAGGGACTTTTCGGATGTGTTTCTTGTGGCTGGGCATGTCACCGTGCGATGTTGTTGATTTCGATATTGATTTGATGCCGGGCACCATATCGTATGGCACCGACATAGTTAAAGGAGTTGAAGGAGAAGCTACAGGGTTTCCTTGATAAGGGATTCGTTGGCAGGCTAATGTGGATGTGTGTTCTAACTTGAGTCAGCTTGGTTGGCTCCGAGTTGTATTGTTGAGGGATGTGTTGAGTTTGTTATTATTGAGCAATTAGTGTTCTGAGGTGATATATGAGTTACTTTTCTGCGTTGCGAGGCGTTATGATTTGTTGGTTATAGGCACATATGGTGCGGTTCCATTAGGGTTTCATAGTGAAAGTCGAGCGGGAAGATTACTGGGTTTTGCTCTATAAATGGCGTATCGGTTATGTCCCTTCGGGTTTGTGTGGTGTTATGTATTTGCTTCACCGTGGGTATGATGATTTGCTTTGGTTCTAGACATCAATTACGCGTGGTCGTCAATTTCGAGCAGAGTGACTTGAGGTGTTTCATGTGGACCAGTGTCTGGATAGGGTCGCGCATTGCAGCTGTGAGCACGTGATTTTTGCTTCGCATGAATTACTCCTATAGAATCCCCAAAATTAAGATTTTTCTTTTATTATTTGGCTTCTAGGAATTAATTGCTCAATTTTCGTGTTTGTTTGCATTTTGTGTGCATATTTAATTTTATTTAAATCATGAAAAATAGCAAAATATCACGCATTGTATTTAGGATTTAATTTTACATTTTTAGATTAATTAGTAAATTAGTGTTTTACAAAAAATGGAAAAAATCACAAAAAATAACTTATTTTTGCATTTTTTAGTGTTTTACAAAAATGGAAAAATCACAAAAATAACTTATTTTTGCATTCATTATTGTTTAATTTCGAATTTTGGTAGTTTTCTTTTAATTTGGCACTTAATTAGTTATGGCAATTATTATTTAGAGTTAATTAATTTAATTTGGTAGGATAATCTAGTTTTGAGATTTTAATTTAGGCTTTTATTTTTATTTGTAATTAATTAAAAGAATTTGAAAATAAAAAGAAAATGAAAGGAAAATAATCATATTTTTTGGGTCAAATTCATGAAATTCCCCAAGCCCAATTAATTCAACCCCTCTACCCGACCAATCCAGCCCAATTTCCGCCCCAACCCGGTCCAATCCCCACATAATTCAAACGACCTCGTTTTAATGGCCTTTGATCAAGACCGTTGATCTCTTTTGATCTAACGGTCCGGAATTGGAGTCTGGTTTAATATATAATTGTCCAAACGCTCATACCCCCCTCTCACCGTCTCTCACCTTCCCCAGTCCAAAGACAGCTTCACCAAACCCTAATAGCCGCCACCCTTTTCCACCGTCCACTGGTGGCGGCGCCACCTCTTTTCTCCGTCAAAATCACACCTCTGAACCTCATCCACCTCCTAATCCCAAATCCCCAATTCATTCAACTCGAATCCCTTCGAAACTCCTCGGATTTTAGATCGAAATTCAAAATCCTAGCGCCGCCCAACTTCCTCCAGTGGCAGCGCCACTATCAACCACCACCAAATTTACACCATAGGACCTCCTTACCCCCTCTCTTTCCAAATCCATAATCCTTTTCCTTCGAATGGCCCCAGAACCCGTCGAATATTATTTTAAAATCAAGGTTGTATAGTGTCAAGGTCAGAGTTTGGGTGGATTAGGACCAAAGAGAATCTTGGTCATGTGTTTTCATTTAAAACACATGATCGAGGCCCATTTTGGTCCGAATCAAGATTTTTAAAAGAAACTTCGAGGTTAACTTTCTTTTAGGTATTTCTGCTCATTTTTTTTGGTTTTGCGTGATTCTCTTATCATTTTGATTGTTTTTTTCTTTATTTATTTTATTTCTGTGATGTACTTGTTGATCGTCTCTGCATCTGTTTCATTAAAATTGCACCCGCATGTGTTCTTGTTACATGAATTGATTTTCCCTTTAATTGTGTTTTAGTTTGTTAGTCTTTCTTTTAATTCTGGTCTAAAGAGGGCTATTTAATTTAGAGGTTTTCTTCGATTCAAAATGTTTTGGTCATTTTCTTAAAAATCTTGTGTTAAAATTCTGTCATCTGTTTGGTTTCGAATTTTGAAATCAAGACTTATTTTGAAAGCCCAAAGGAAGGGGTTAATCCAATGGTTTAAAGGCCCAGGTTTGATTTGCCTTGGGTCAATTTGACCCAAGTTGGTCCGGCAAGGTAAATAACATGGGTCCTAAGGGGTAGTTTAGGAATTGTATGTAGGGAAATCTTGCAGTAACTGCCTTAGGAAGCTTCTTAGAAAGCTGAAAATAGCTTAGCTTGGCTAGCAAGTCAGAAAATGAGGGACTAACTAGCAAAAAGAAAAACTAAGAAAGGTCTAAAGTGAGAAGAACTAGGCCCTTAAGGCTGCCGTAGTAACTTGCCTATAAAGGCATTGTTACTTGAGGCACAATTTAGATTTTTTAGAGAGCTAAGAAATACAGAAAAGAGAAAACAGCCAAAACTAAAGGAAAAATCACTGTTCCATTGCTCATCTTGTGTAATTTCTGAAGTTCTCATTCCCTGAAAAAGTTTTCTTGTTTAAGATAGTTCAAAAATGGATTGAAATTGGGTTTGGAGGTTTGGTTTTGAATTCTGTTCTGGTATTTTCTCAAGTGAGGCTACCTTCTGTTACTTTTGAATTTAATCTGGTTGAGCTGTTTAACTGCTGTGGATTGTTGTTCTTTAGCTGCTGGTTCCTTACTCCTCTTCTCTGTTTTCTTCTACATCCAGGTATACATTTATGAGTTAAGCATGTAACACAGTTCATGAAGTGTTTTGGTTGAAGAGAAAATGAGGATCTTTCCTCTTTATCACATGTTGTTTCATCTTCGTTTTTTTTAGTTTGCTTTGTCGATTTTTAGCTCAACATGTTTTCCTTCTTAGTTTATCTCGAAGTTTATATCAAAATTGTAATAGGACTCTTATGCAGCATATGTTGGTTTTGTCTATTTAATTCCTGAGTTCTGCTTGTGGTTGAAGTGACCATTAGTTTTGAGAGTCATGTATATCTTTGTTCAAATTGTTGAAGGTTTTGTTAAGCATAAGGTTAATATAGTTAAGGTTAAACATTATGTTGAAGGTTGAATCCATTTAGTTTGTTTTATATTGTGGGTTTAGTTCTGTTTGAGAATGGTTAAGAGAGGTTCTTGATCTGCAATGTTAGTGATTTTAAGTTGATTTAGATAGTTGTTACATGGTTAAATGTGTAGTGAAAATCAAGCATGTTTAGTTATATTTAGTGTGAAGTTTGAACAAGGTATAAATTCAGTAACCTTTTCTGTTCAAGTGACTTTTAGGCAGTAGTGTTACATCATCAGATTTCAAAAATTGCTTTTTCAAAAGCTTTTCATGAGATATTCTAAAATTTTATGCACTTATGCTTCGAATAGCTCAAGTCATTTTTAATTATGAGAAAGAATGTCGGATATTATGATGCCTCGAATTCAAATGGGGTTTTGAAATTGTGTTTTGGTCTTCAGGTATTCGGTCCCTGGGCAAGACCCATCGTTGCTCTCCTTTCTGCCAGGACTGGGCCTAATTCAGGCCCAAAGCCTTAAAAGTTTTTGTCGTAATCTCTGTTTCCCTTTGGTTTAATAGTTTAAAAATGAAAATGTGAGAGACTGGCCTCCGAGTTGAGTTGTGGATTCGAACTAAGGACCTCTTCATTGTTTGAAACTGTCCTTGTTCGAGTTTGGGCTTGACCTTGACCTTGGGTTCAGGCGTGACTGTCCCTTTTAAATGAGACTTGAGTCGTTCCTCTCTCGTTGGGCTACTGGTCCATTTGGGGCTGGGTCGAATCCCATTGTTTAAGATAATTGACTCTTTCTCACATAACCTTTTAGTGGTTTTGAGTAACATATTTAATTGCACTTAGCATCTGGAAAATTAAGCCCGTTAATTAGATTGGAGGTGAGCCATATTAGTAACACCAATAGTCATGGCCCTCCAAATTTTAGTTTGAATATCCTTAAAAAATTGAAATGGAGGTGCGCCGCGCCAAATAAAAATCTCCGAATGCGTGGCCTTTATTTAACTATTTCTTTAAAATCCTTATAATTCAAGGCGTACCATTTAGCAAATTTCTATGGCCCTCGCAAAGTTAAAAAAATTGTGTAGTCGCTTTAGGCGCGTTGTTTTAATAACATTACCTTCCTAAACTCGGGTGTGCATTTCATGTGACCCAAATCCAAATCTCAACAACGTTGAATAAGATGTGTTTCGGATTGCGGGTGAATTTCATGTGGCGCAATCCAAAGACATGTTTTGAACGATGTTAAATCTTCTTTAAAATATTTAAAAGCGGTTAATAATTTCTAAAAATTGTACCATAGGTTAAAACATGTACTAAAATCAGATAATAGGCCAATTATGATAGTTTAAGCGACCGTGCTAGAACCACGGAATCCGGGGGTGCCTAACACCTTCCCTCGGGTTAACAGAATTCCTTATTCAGAATTTCTGGTTCGCAGACTTCAAAAGGAAAGTCGAAATTTCCTCGATTTGGGATTTAAAATAAACCGGTGACTTGGGACACCAAATAAACTATCCCAAGTGGCGACTCTGAATTGAATAATTAATCCCATTTCGAATAATGTCACTTAAATTGGAAAAACTCCCTTATATACCTTCGGGTGTGTAAAAAGGAGGTGTGACAGCTCTGGCGACTCTGCTGGGGATCCAAACCCAGAACTTCGGTTCAGGGTTCAAGAATTCGAGCTTAGAATAGTTGTTATGATTGGCTTTATCTGTTATCTGATTTTCTTACATGTTTGAGCCTAATATGCTAAATTCTTTACCGCTTTGATATTTTGTGAACTATATATAAACTGTTACAAAACCCTTCCTCTCTCTAAGTCTTCTAAATCATGGAGAAAGGTGCACTTCGTGTGATTTCTCTTCTATCTAGAGTCTTATCCCATTTTTAGAACGAGGTTCGGACAAGTTGCTAAGCCGGTGAAGCTTTTGTATTCCCGGTACGCTGCCCCCCTCGGCTCGAGTTGTCCGCTCGGGTAAGCTAGGTCTAGAACAATAAACCCAGGTTTTAAACCTAGTATAACAAAACCACATGCTGGATCCCTAGTAGGAACGTTTGTTTTCATCACGTGCATTTGACTTAGGAGACTCAATACAGGGGTTGGGTCTGTCTAGGACAGGTGTACCCGAAATGAAAAGACCATCCTGATGCATCCTACTTGCTACTTGTGCATTTATTCACTTCGGATTTGCATGTTGACCGGCTTATGAATAATAGGAGAAAAATTGGAAAAAGAAAATCAATGTGAGGGTTCGGAGAGATAATTACTTGTTTTGAAAAATCAGTGTCTAAAAATATATGCTGAAACTCTGCCAAAATTTTGACAAATATTTTTTGTTTGAAAAAATAGTTGATTTATTTTCGTCCTATCTGCCCGAACTATGCTAATTTGATTCTTACCGGATGTGGGATATGTAGGCAACCCCCATCCCATTTTCGTCCCATAGTTGATTTGTTTTTGCAAGAATAGCCCTTTGGTCATTTTGTATGGTTAACAGGCACATCCTTACAATTTTCTTCTCCGAAGTGCTGAAAGGCCGTGTCTGCAAAACCGTGTTTTATTTTTTTAAAGTAAAATTTTGAAAACATAGCATCACTTTTGGGTCAAAATGAAGTATTAAATCACCTTAATAAATATGCAGGATGAGCACAAATAAAATCAAACCCTTCACAGTCCTTAAAGAGATCCCCTTACAGCTCCACATGTGGTGGAATAATCTAGGAAAAGGCAGTAGAGAAACAGTGGTAAAAGTTCTGGGAGGACTCGTCGGACTATTGAACGTCAAGCCAAGGTTGGACATAATTGAAGCATTAATACCTTTTTGGGACCCAACTCGCAATGTGTTCCGTTTCTCTGACTTTGAGCTCACACCCTCACTGGAGGAAGTTGCAGGTTATGCGGGCCTTAATGGAAACTTAAGAAGTTGATATCCATTGTCACCAAGACCGGTATCCCCTTACAGATTTCTAGATTTGCTGAGTATTAGTCGAGATATTCAGGATAGAAATTTATCTGAAGGGTATTGCACTCTCCAATTCTTGTATCAACGCTACGGTAAACCTCGAGGTTTCAAAGAGCCGAACACTTGTCTTACCCATGCCGGAAATAAAAACAAATGGGAAGCAAGGCGGGGTTTGGCTTTTATTGTAGCATTCTTGGGTGTTGTAGTCTGTCCGTGAAAAGATGGTAATATAGAGGTGGGTCTCGTAGGAATGGTCGATGTTGCAATCAAGAAAGCCAACAGCACTGTGGCTCCCCTGATCTTATCCGAAATATACCGAGCCTTGACTATCTGTCGGGAGGGGGAAAAGTTATTCCAAGGCTACAATCTGTTACTACAATTATGGATGCAGGAACATCTCTATCACCGGGTTGGATATATGAATTATGGTATGACCGGTTTAAGTTGCATTGAAGAATTTGAAAGTCCAGTAGTGGGTATTGAATTCCCCGAAGGTACTGAAGCTTGGTTTACACATTTAAGCTCCTTGACTAATTGTGAGCACGTGATTTTTGTTCACACGACAATTACTCCAAAAGAAATCGAAAAATTAATAATAAATTGTCTTTTGTGTATAATTTTGTGAATTTGCTTGGCATTTTTGTAGTTTTTATCTGTGATTGTTTAGTTTTATCAATTGAAAATACAAAAATGTATGTCGCGCATAAAGTTGGGATATTGTTCTACTATTAGAAATTAATTGAATCATATTTGGTTTTGAATGAATAAAAAATCACAAAAATATTTGTCTTTGTTAATTTTGTCATTTTTATCGTTTAAAGGTTCATTTTTGTTTAATTAATATATGATATTGTGTGTTAATTATTACTAAAAATCAATTGCTGTCTTGTGATATAATTTTGATTTTTATATTTTTTATAATATATTTTTAGAATTTTGTAAATTCGGATTTTTTTATTATAAATGGGAAAAGAAAAGAAATAAGTTTGAAATTGGATAAAATTGGGATTGGGCCATTTCAAATTGGACCCAAATCGGGCCCAAAGCATTTGTTTTTGCCCGGTCCAGATCAGTTGGCCTCAGGGACGTCCAAACGACGTCGTCTTGATCATGTTTGATCTGGGCCGTTGATCTCAGAATGATCAACGGCCAAGATCACATCTGCATACCCACGTTTAAACCCGACCCGTCTCACCCAGAGACCCACTGGTCTCACCTAACCCATACGACGTTGTTTCCATTTAAGCTGGTTAATCCAGGCCATCGATTGTTGATGATCTAACGGCCTAGATTAATTTTCCCCCTAACTATATAAGCCCAAACCCTTACCCCCACGCCCCCTAAGCCAGACCCCCCTCCCCATCATCGTCCCCTTCCCAGACACCCCCTTAGAACCCTAGCGTCGCCCCTCCGTTCCCCCACCTGAAACCCGGCGACAAAAATGTCGGTGACCACTAAACTAACACCCCTAGTACAACTCGACCCCCTGAACATGGATCTACAAACCATGGGTCTCGAATCTTCCCCCACCGTCTCGAATCTTCGTTTGAAGATTCTAGCCGGACCTCAACCTACGCCAAACCCCCCCCCCCCCCCAAATCCATACCAGGTACCCCCCTGACCTCCCTCGTGACCAAACCAAGCTTGGTTTGGTCCGAATCTAACCAGAAAACCCCAAGTCCCAAATCAGGCCCAAGAACCCTAGAAATCCGGAATTTGAGGGTTTTGTCCAATTAGACGAGAGGGTTGGGGTCTAATAGACCTTAATCGAAGTGTTCTCAGTTGAGAACACTTTGATTAAAGTCCGTTCAACCCCAAAAGAGGTTCGATTCAAAATTCGAGACAAGGTCGTCTGATTTTCAATTCTTTATGGTATTTTTCTTTTTCTTTTTTCCTTGCCAATTCATGTTCTTTGTTCTTTTAATGTCTGTTCGTGTGTTTAAATGTTATTTGATTTGTTTTTATTTTTGTGTCGACTATTCTGTCCACCTTGCTCGGACCTTTTTATTTGGTCGAGTTTTTCTCTATTAACTGATTGAGTGTATGTGTGTAAACTATATAATCGATTGAAAAAGAATTTGGTCGATCAATTAGTTTCCAGGGCAACTTTTGTTTTGGGCAGTGCAATTTGAATCACCTGATTAATACTGTTGGATTCTAACCATTTTCTATTAATTGTGTGGTTGTAATTCGCGTAGTCGATTCGATATATGTCGTCAATTAGTTCCAGTTTGGAATGGTGTTAATCTGACTCGTGCTATTGATTTGTTTACTGAGGTTTTTGAGAACTGATTACACTGTGTGTTAGCCTGTTCAGTTGAATCAAGAACCACTTAAGGATTGGTTATAGATGAAATTTTAATGAAAATTTCAGAACTTAAGTTTAGTGGACTGCCAGTTTGAGTATGGTTTGAACCATTAAAGTATTCTATAGTGCAAATACACCCTGGCTGACATCTTTACAGATGAGAAGTCAGGTGTAAGGTGAGTTTAATAATAAAAGGCTGAAGATGCACATGAGAATGGTAGTGGAACCTGCTGTACAGTAGGGTACCCATTGCCTTTCTGAGTTTCAACTGTTTAAAGTAAAAGAAACCCCATGCCTAGACAATCCCAAATGGAGATAACAGCTTTTAAGGCTTATTTTAAGCCCTGGGCAGCATGTGTTTGGAGGGAGTTTTTCTTCCTTTCTATAAGGATATAAAAGGAGGAGGGAAAAGATCAGAGAGGGGAGGAGGACACCCTTGAAAAACTCAGAGTTTCAGCCATCAAAAACCTCTCTAAAAATCTATCTCCCTTTAATTTCAGCAACATAAAGAATCAGAAAAAATAAAGGGGAGTTTTGGGTCAGACACCAAGAGTTTTTTTTAGAAGACATAAAGAGATCAGAAAATAGGGTGGGGGATTGGAAAAGAAACCAGAAATACAGACAACCAAGAGTTTAAAAACCAGAAAAGAGGGAATGTTCCCAGGATCTTAGTTTTTTTGAAAGCTAGGTTTCACAACAAGGAACTCCAGTTTGTTTTCTGCTCGAAGTTCAAAATCAGGAACTACTATTTTACTGCTTTCTGCCTGCAATCTTCTTGTACTGCTGGGATTTACCTGGCAGCCTGTTTGTCTGTTGATTTTCAAGCATTAAAGTCATTTGAGCTAACTCTGTCAAAAATCGGATTCCATTAGGCAGTGTTCGAATCCCGTTAGTAGTATCCTCTAGTAGTTAATTCCATTAATCTAATTTAAATAAGTTAGTTTAAATTCAACTTGAAGAATGTTTAGCGTGAGCTTAGTATTATATTAATCTTGTATGCAATTTTCTTTATTAAATTAAAAGCATGTTCGCTCATGGAATAAGGCATGAAACAATTCCTCGCCTCATAAATAATTAATCTGATAATCAATAAGAGGCCGAAGCTGGCAAAGCATGTTTAATTTAATTAGCGTGTATTTTCTTTCATTTTAGAGACAAACATAATAGAAAAATGTAGTCGTTGTAGGTTTATCCTTTCAAAAAATGAGACGAGCCTCGCCAAATAAAAAAAAATGCAAATTGCGGGGCCCTCAATAATTGGTCGTAATAAAATACTTAGAATTCGGGATGGACTGTTTAGTGAATTTCACTGCCTTCCCCAAAGATAATAACTCGTTAGACTCTTTAGGCGCGACTTAATTAAATTACATTCTTAAATTCGGGTGCGCATTTATGTGACCCAAATTCAAATCTCAACGGAGTCGGAATGTATTAACAACCACGGGTGCATTGATTGTGACGTGGTTCGAGATGCATTTTCACGACGTTGCAATTCTATAAAAAATAATAATAATAAAAGCGGTTTAAACTTAATAAAAGCACATAAGTTATAACATGTATTTAAATCAGATATTTAGCCATTATAACAATTTAAGCGACTGTGCTAGAACCACGGGATTCGAGGGTGCCTAACACCTTCCCTCGGGTCAACAGAATTCCTTACTTAGAATTTCTGGTTCGCAGACTTCATTTGGAAAGTTGAATATTTTCCTCGAATTGGGATTCAAGATAAACCGGTGACTTGGGACACCAAAATCCAAACCTTTCCCAAGTGGCGACTCTGAATTAAATAAATAATTCCATTTCGAATATTGTCACTTAAATTGGAAAAACTCCCTCACGCATTTACCCTCCGGGGCGGACGCGCAAAAAGGAGGTGTGACAGCTCTGGCGACTCTGGTTTGAGCTTAGAATAATTGTTATATTTGGCTTTATTATCTGATATTTATTACATGTTTTGGCATAACGTGCTAAATGTTGTCTTTTACCGCTTTGATATTATCTGAACTGTATATAAACTGTGGCGAAACCCTTCTCTTCTTACCTCCGGGGAGGAGCTTGCTGGTCAAGACTCCCTATTCTGTTAGTGTCATACCCTGAAATAAGAAAGAGGTCGGACAAGTTACAAAGCCGGACGATCTCGCGGGTCCCCGGTACGTAGCCCCCTCCTCGACTCGAGTTGTCCGCTCGGGTACACGGTCTAGAACATATACCCAGGATGAACTTAGTATAACGAAACCTCATGCCGGATCCCTAGTAGGAACGCTTATTTGCATCATGTTGCATTTTACATAGGGGACTCAACACAGGGGTTGGGTCCGTCTAGGACATGCAACCTGAAATGAAAAGACCATCCTGCTGCATCCCGTTTGTTTTGCGCATTTATTTGTTTCAGATTTGCATGCTGACCGGTTTCTAAAAAAAATTCAAAAAAAGGAAAGAAAAATAGCAGCGTAGGGAAATAATTACTTATTTTGGAAAAATAAAGCCAATGTCCAAGTAGTGTCAAAACCTCGCCGAAATTTTCTTAAAAAAAAATGAAAACAAAATTTGTCTTTTAGTTTGATTTATTAAAAATCCAAAAAAGTATTTGTTTAAAAATAAAAAAAAGGGAAAATTCAAAATTCAAAAAAAAAATATTTTTTCTTTTGTAGTATCTCTTTCATAAATGCATACTAATAGTCCAAATACTTCCTTAAAAGATTTTCGAAATTTCAAAAAATGAAAAGAAGTTTAAAATAAAAAAAATTTTTTTTTTTAGTCTTCGTCTCTTTTCAAAAATAAGATAATAAAAAATTACAGAAAAATAATTTTTCTCCTTTTCTTTAAAAATTTTATTCAAAAAAAAAGGG
The DNA here is from genome assembly GCF_000715075.1 of Nicotiana tabacum. Taxonomy (NCBI): domain Eukaryota; kingdom Viridiplantae; phylum Streptophyta; class Magnoliopsida; order Solanales; family Solanaceae; genus Nicotiana; species Nicotiana tabacum. The sequence continues at coordinate 208,598,556 of NC_134080.1, forward strand.
ATTTAGTTTGTTTCCCCTATTTCTGATCAGCCCGAACTACGCCGGTTTGATTCTCACAGGGTGCGAGATACGTAGGCAACCCTCATCGGGTCCAACCTCCCCTTTTCAAAATAGCCAAAATGTTAGAATTTTAATTTCGTCATGAATGAGTCGGGTAATGCCGTTTTATCAAGTAGAGCCGAATGTTCCTGAAAGGGACGCCGGAAGGCTGACTTTGCACAAACGGCCATTATTGGTCATTTTTATTTTTTCTGACCAAATTGCCCAACGGCCTTAGGATCCTCGTCCCCGAGGCTCTGTGAGGTCGTGTTCCCCATTTTGGTTCATTACTAAAAAAAGAGTCATAAATAAATCAAGTGATTGTTTTTGTCAAAAATAGCCAAATGTTCCCGAAAGGGACGGCAGAAGGCTGATTTTGCATAAACGGCCACTTTCGGTCATCTTTCAGAGTTTTTGATCGGTTGACCCTCACAGCCTTAAAATCTTCATCCCCGAAGTGCTGAAAGGCCGTGTTTGAAAATCGGATCTTTTTTTTAAAATATAATCAAAATATTTTTTGAGTCAAATCATTTTTTCTTAAAGTCACCTTAATAAATGTGCAGGATGAGCACAATGCAAAATGAACACTTTTCGATAATGACTAAAATCCCTGTCAAGTTACGGCTATGGTGGAATGATCTAGGTGCTGAAGGGCAAGGTGAGGTCAAGAAATATCTGAAAGGTCTCACGGGTTTATTGGAAATCCAGCCTCGGGGAGATATCATAAGAGCTTTGGTCACCTACTGGGACCCAGCGCACAATGTTTTCCACTTCTCCGATTTTGAACTCACCCCGACTCTGGAGGAAATGGCTGGGTACATCGGAAATGCTGAACTTCCATTAAGGCAAAAATACCTGGTTGCCCCAAGAGCTGTCACGGTGCATCGATTTCTAGACTCACTAAAAATACCCAGGACGGTCCATAACCCAGATTTGGCCGCCAGTTTTTGTAATCCATGCTTCATATACGACATGTATGGTCATGTAGTAGGATTCAATAATCCGATTAACAAGCTATGCAGCAAAGGTAGTCGTCAGAAGTGGGATGAGCACAGATGGGTGGCTTTCATGATAACATTTTTGGGCCTTCTGGTATTTCCAAGGAAGGACGGAAATATTGATCTGAAAATATCCGGGGTCGTCAGTACTTTGCTCACTCAGAATGATAGTACTCTCGCGCCTATGGTGGTATCTGATATCTTTCGAGCTCTCACAGCCTGCAAAGCCGGGGGGAATTTCTTCGAAGGGTGTAACTTGCTGCTACAAATATGGATGACTGAACATCTCTGCCATCGTTCCGAGCTTTTGAGCCATGGTTGCTCGAAGAAAACTTGCATATAAGAGTTTTACACGAGAACCAAAGAGATTAGTCTGCCCAAAGGAGTTATGACATGGACTTCATTCTTTCAGACTCTCACTCCCAGCCAAATATAGTGGACACTGGGATGGTTGCCTGTTGATGAGGTCATGTATATGCCAGCAGCTAGAACTCACTTTCTACTGATGGGACTTAAGAGCATTCAACCTTACGCGCCCTGCCGAGTCTTGAGACGACTCGGGAGATGCCAGATAGTGCCACACGAGGAAGATCTTAGTACTCAAACAATTGAGATTAGCCCTGACGGACAATTTCCTGAAGCAAAAATCCGCCAGATCTGGAGTGAATGTCAATATTTGAAAGCGGATACTTGTGTGCAGGATCGGGCCAAAGGTGAAATGGCGCCAGGTTACCTTGCGTGGTACAGAAGAGAACTTGAACACGAAAGGCCGGCTAAAAGTCCCCACATCCTGAATTTCGCCGAGTCGTCGCAAAGGCAGTGTGATTGGTTAGCAAAAGAAAGAGGCTATCGTGCCGAAATCAGCAAATTGAGGCAACAAGTTGAAGGTCTGAAATATGAGCACAACATGCAAGTTGCTACTGATCTGGGAGAAAAGAACAGGTTGACTCAGGAAAACGAGATGCTCAGGGCCCAGATCAAACAGATGAGGATAGACGCTGATAACCAGCAAAGGAGCCAGTCGGATGAACGATTGATAAAAGGCTTAAGGATGGAAATTGGGGAGTGCCGGAGTGAGTCAGAAAATCTTGAAAATACCATAGCAGGACTCGAAGCACACTGGGCAAGAAGGACAGAAAAGCGTAACCAGTACCTGCAACAGTTGAAAAGGGATCACGAGCAAACCATTGCCAATCTGAAAGGAAAGGTGGACAGAGCGTTTGAGCAAACCCGAACCTTTGGAGCTGAAAATAGACACTGCCACAAGCTCTTAGCCCAAATGGAAGTAGAAATTCAGTAATGGCAAAATCAATACCTCCAGGATTCTCGGATTATGACAGCCCGTAATGATCAAATAGAAAACCTACTCAAAGAAAAGAGGCAAACCAGGGATAAGATTAAGACCATTGCCCATGCCATCATCAGAAGGTGTCTACGATGTGAAAACATGACTAGCATTACCGTTCTCTCGGCAGTGATGATTTATGTCAAACAGTCCATGCATGAGCTGGAACAACTTGAAAGGGACCTCACACCTAAGACCGCGGCGAGGCCGAGCGATGCCCCGCGGGCGCCAATTCTCGAAACCTTAATGAATTCATAGGTCGAGTCTGTATTTTCCATCTTAGCATCTTCTGTCCGTCTTTTCGCACCAGGGTGTATTAGTTTGGTGAGTCTGTACTTAGGCTTGTTATTTTCCCCTTTTTCAAAAAAGTTAATCTGTAATAGATTGTTTCATTAATAAAACGTGTGCTTCTTTTACACTCGTCTGTTTTGAACTACGTAATGATCTGATTCACGCGGCATCGTGATACGTAGGCAATCCTCATCGGATCCGGTCACATTGTTAACTGCAAATAATGAAAATAATAATAATAGGAAATAAAAAAAAAAGAAGAAATAAAAATAAATAAAAATATACATGATAAATAAAGGGAAGCCTAAAGAGAAGCCGGAATGACGCATGTCTTCGTTGCAAACATGTAGAAATTCACTTAACTGTATAGGTGCATCATGCCCCAACGTGAGATTACTTATCTGTTATTTGTTTCAAACTAACCGTTTGCTTGCTGCTAAGTCCAGGTTTTTAGAAAAGGTGTTTTGGTTTGGTGGAGGTCTGGCCTCACATTCATACTTCACGAGGTCAAAAGCAAGTGTTCAGTTGCCCGTCGCTAAGTCGAGAGGGAGTATTCACACTTACTTCACGAGATCAAAGGGAAGTATAGAGATGTCTACAGAAATTCCTTTGCCAACAATTCCTGTCTCCGAGGAGAGTTCGATCTCGGCCGTCCCAACTCCCGAGTCAGCAACTGCGGAGGAAAACAGAATCCTGAGGCTCCGCATGTTGGAAATGTTGGATGATTGGAATAACGGAAAAGATCCACCGAGTGTAATCACTGGGTTCCCTGAGTTGTTCTCTAGGACAAGTGGGATTTCCAACGTCCCCATAAGCTATCCAACCACCCCATTCGGGTACCTGGCCATTTCAGCCCACTTTGCTGGATCACCCTCTGATTCTTATCCCCGGATGTCAACAACAGATGTAGCTACAAACATATTCACTGCACCGCCCTGTCCAATCGTGGCACAACCCGCTACACAAAGGCCGAATTTTGACTCGTCCTCATTCACATTTCAAGCACCATCCTTCTCACTGGAACCAACTCGGTTCACCACCAGCACTCATCCTAAACAACCTCAATACGAGTTTGCACCTGGGCAAGATCAAAACCCCAAAGCTTCTGAACAAGATGAGATGGCAAAAATAATGAGGAGCCTCGAGTAGAGTTTGAAAAACATGCAAGGTTTAAGCGGGCAAAAGAGTGTTTCCTATACCAATCTATGCATGTTCCCTCACGTGCACCTACTCGTGGGTTTCAAAACACCAAAGTTTGAAAAGTATGACGGGCACGGCGACCACATTGCTCATGTCAAGAAGTATTGCAACCAATTGCGGGGAGCCGGCGACAAAGAAGAATTGTTGATGGCATACTTCGGGGAAAGTCTGGTAGGAATACCCTCAGAGTGGTATATGGACCAAGACATATCTCGATGGCATATATAGGATGATCTCGCCAGAGATGTTGTGAGACAATTTCAGTATAATATTGACATCGCACCGGACAGAAATTCTCTGTCAAACTTGAAGAAGAAACCCTCGGAAAGTTTCAGAGAATATGCTATTAAATGGCGCGAGCAAGCATCAAGGGTAAAACCTCCCATGGATGAGATAGAAATGGTCACTACTTTCCTCCAGGCTCAAGAATCAGACTATTTCCAGAATATGATGTCAGTCATGGGAAAGCCTTTCGCGGAAGCAATCAAGATCGGGGAGATGGTAGAGAATGGTTTGAAAACGGGTAGAATCTTAAGTCAGGCAGCCATAAGGGCAACCTCCCAAGCCGTCCAAAGCGGGTCCGGAGGAATGTCAAGAGGAAAGAAAAAGGAATAAACTCCATGGCAGCATCAGAAGAGAGGGAATATCGTAATCCTAGGCCCCGTTTTCCAGAAAGAACCCCACAGCATTACTACCCCCACCAAAATGTGACTTATGCTCCTCAACCCTACATGGTCATGAATACCCAGCCCTATGTCCATCCACCACAGCAAGCCACTCGATGCCAAGTTCCATCTCCTAGAAATCAGCCTCCTTACCGGAACCATTATAATCCACAGCCACCTCAAAATAACTTTCGCCCTCAAGAACCACCCAGAAGACGGACTTTCACACCCATTGGTGAACCGTATTCTACCTTGTTCCCAAAGCTAGTCCAGATGGGTTTCCTGCAGCCAGTCTCTCAGACAAGGCACAATCCGGCATCACTTGCTTACAACGCCGGTATTAGGTGTGCTTATCATTCGGGAGCAGAAGGGCACGATACAAATGATTGTTGGACTTTGAGAAGGGTGGTTGAGAACTTAATAGAGTAGGGGAAGATAGTATTGAGGGATGAGGAGGTCCCAAATGTGACTAACAATCCGTTGCCCCTCACAATAACGGGCCGTTGATTGGAATGATTTGTGAGGACAAAGAGTTTGATCCTTCCTTAAAAGCTATAATCACCGTTGTCGATGAAGGAAAAAGCCTAAAACCGCCGCGAAGCTAGAGAAAGGGGAAAATAAGACTAGTACTGTTAAGGCTGAGCTCGAAGAGAAGGTCGAGACAAAGACAGTAACGATGGTGCCTGCGAGGAATGAAGTTCTTTACGGTCCACGAGGTCGAGCAGAGAAGCCGCAGAGATTCAAAGTCAAAAGGGCAAAACCAATGTACGTACCGAAAGGGGCCTAAGTGGTCCGGGTGACGATTCAACCACCTCGGCTGAATGAGCCAGTGGTTATCGGACGAGTACCACAGAAGCCAATGACAGACCCGTCCGCAGTACCGTGGAACTATCAAAGAACATTGGTTACGTACAAAGGCAGAGAAGTCACGGGGGAACTTTTGGAGAATACTTTCATTGGAAGACATTCAAACACTCAAGAGTTAAACAACGCCACACGGAAATGCTTCCCATCCAAGAAGCCTGTAAGCGTTGAAGAAGCAGAAGTTTTCTTCCAAAAGATGAAAATGCCCGACTACGATGTGGTGGATCAGTTACGCAAGTGCCCCGAGCAAGTGTCTATGCTATCTCTACTGATGAGGTCGGCCGAACACCAGAAGATCATGCTCAAAACCCTGAACGAAGCGTACATACCGGCTGAGACTTCCGTTGAACAACTGGAACGAATGATGGAAAGGTTCTTCGCAGTTAATCAGGTTTCTTTCAGCAAGAATGACTTACCTCCAGAGGGAGCGGCTCACAACAAAGCTTTACATCTGACAGTTAAGTGCGAAGACTACTACGTCAAGCGGGTAATGTTGGATGGAGGTTCAGGTGTTGACATTTGTCCGCTCTCCATGCTGCAAAGAATGGAAATTGGGACTGGAAGAATTCGCCCCAATAATGTCTGCGTAAGGGCTTTTGATGGCGTCAAGAGGGACACCCTCGGGGAAATAGACTTGGTGTTGACTATAGGACCGGTGGAGTTCGGAATAACTTTCCAAGTGCTTGATATGGATACGTCTTACAATTTTCTCCTCGGCAGACCTTGGATTCATGCGGCAGGGGATGTACCTTCCACTCTTCACCAAATGGTGAAGTTTGAATACGAAAATCGGGAAATTGTGGTCCACGGAGAAGACGAACAGTCTATTTATCGGGACCCATCCATCCCATATCTTGAAGCAAGGGAAGGGAGTGAGCACACGGTTTATCAGGCTTTTGAAGTTGTGTTAGCGGAGCAGAATGAAGAAGGAAGACCTTGCCCCCAACCTTTCCTGTCCAACGCCTCAATCATGGTGGCTAAAGAAATTATCCGACATGGATTCAGGCCAGGGAAGGGGCTTGGACGAACGCTGCAAGGAATAACGGAACCCATCACCTTGCCTTCCACTAAAAAACTTTTTGGGATAGGTTTTCAACCCACTCCAAAAGATGAAGAGTGGGCAAGGAAGAGGAAAAATGAGGGTTGGAAGCTGCCTCGACCATTGCCAAATTTATACGAGACTTTCGTCGGACCGAAATACATCGAAGAAGACGACGACGAGGTTTTCACGGCTGAAGAGATCGAGGAAATATGTAGGGCAATGAGAGGAATGCTCTACGAAGCTTACATGGTTCAACCGGGAGAAGGCACAAGCACCGCTGAAATGTTATATGTGGGGCCAAATGCCAAGCTTCGGAATTGGGAGGCCACGCCGTTCCCAACTAGGCAGGAGTCCGGGTAGACCTGTCCTGCCACCTTTCCTGCATCACGAGTTATCCTAGGATGTAACTTGGATGTTTTTCTTTAGTTTCTTGTTTTGAATTCCTGAATTATAAACCTTGTTATCTTACCAATTCTAAGGAATAAAATCAGTATTTCCTCCTTTTTCTTTTATTCTGATTTTTGCTATTTTTCCTTTATTCTTTCCTTTCAGTTATAATAATGCGACTTTAAATAATATGACATGCTTGCGGACCTCACGCCCAGATCACAACGAGCTGTTTAATTGTGAAATAATGAACCAAGAATCGGAATATGACGAAGAAGAGGCTTTTAGGGAAATAAATCGAGAATTGGAACACTTTGAGAATAAACCTAAGCCGAATCTGAATGACACTGAACCGGTTAATTTGGGAACTCCTGAAGAAATCCGAAAGACCAAAATAAGCATTCACACGGACGAGAAAACACGAGACGCGATAATTCAACTCCTTTTTAATTTAAAGATGTGTTTGCTTGGTCATACGATGACACGCCAGGATTAGGTGTTGATCTAGTGGTGCATAAATTGCCAATTCACCTTGATTGTCCTCTAGTTCAACAAAAGCAGAGAAAGTTCAAAACTGATGTCAGTGACAAGATTAAAAAAGAAATCACCAAGCAGTTGAAAACAGGAGTAATTTGGGTAGTCCAGTACACCACGTGGTTGGCGAATGTAGGTCCAGTGCCGAAAAAAGATGGGAAGACTCGGGTATGTGTGGATTATCGAGATTTGAACAGGGCGAGTCCCAAAGACAATTTCCCATTGCTCAACATCCACATCCTTGTTGATAATTGTGCCAAACATGAGATACAGTCTTTCGTAGATTGTTACGCTGGATATCATCAGGTGTTGATGGATGAAGAAGACGCCGAGAAGACTGCCTTCACTACACCTTGGGGTACTTACTGTTATCGGGTTATGCCATTCGGTCTGAAGAATGCTGGGGCAACTTACATGAGAGCCATGACTGTCATTTTTCATGACATGATGCATCAAGGGATAGAGGTGTATGTGGACGACGTGATAGTCAAGTCCAGGACTCAGGACGATCATATCCAAGACTTGAGGAAATTCTTCGAGAGACTGAGAAAGTATGACTTGAAGCTGAACCCGGCTAAATGCGCCTTCGGAGTCCCATCAGGCAAGCTTTTGGGTTTCATAGTAAGCAGGAGAGGTATCGAGTTAGATCCAACAAAGATAAAATCTATCCGAGATCTACCTCCTCCAAGAACGAAGAAAGACGTGATGAGTCTATTGGGCAGGTTAAACTATATCAGTCGATTCATTGCCCAGCCGACTAGCACATGTGAGCCCATATTCAAGCTATTGAGGAAGGATGTAGCGATCAAATGGACGACTGAGTGTCAAGAAGCTTTTGACAAGATCAAAGAATATCTTTCAAATCCCCCAGTTTTGGTCCCGCCAGAACCAGAGAGACCCCTGTTCTTGTATCTGACAGTCTTGGAAAATTCCTTCAGTTGCGTCCTCGGGCAACATGACAAAACCGGAAAGAAAGAGCAGGCGATCTATAACTTGAGCAAGAAATTCACCGGCTATGAGGCCAAGTACACTTTGCTGGAAAGAACGTGTTGTGCTTTGACGTGGGTCGCTCAAAAATTGAGACATTATCTCCAAGCTCACACTACTTACCTCATAAGCAGGTTGGATCCTTTGAAGTACATATTTCAGAAACCAATGCCTACTGGAAGACTGGCCAAGTGGCAAATCTTGCTTACTGAATTTGACATAGTTAATATCACCCGCACGACAATGAAAGCCCAGGCATTAGCAGATCATTTGGCCGAAAACCTGGTTGATGAGGAATACCAACCGTTGAGTACTTATTTTCTAGATGAAGAAATAAACACCATAGAAGTAGTCTCGGAAAACGCTCATGTTTGGAAGATGTTCTTTGATGGGTTCGTAAACGCCAAAGGTGTAGGAATTGGGGCAATCTTGATCTCACCCTCTGGTCAGCACTATCCTGCTACAGCTAGACTGCGCTTCTTTTGCACGAACAATACAGCTGAATATGAAGCCTGCATCATGGGCATGCATATGGCGATCGATCAGGATGTTGAAGATTTATTGATTATGGGGGACTCTGACCTGATTATCCGGCAAGCCCAAGGTGAATGGGAAACTCGGGATGTCAAGCTTATCCCTTACCGACAGCACGTGGAGGATCTAGGCAAGCGATTCAAATCGATAGAGTTCAGGTATATCCCGCGTTGTCACAACGAACTAGCGGATGCACTGGCCACCTTACCTTCAATGTTACCTTACCCAGGCAACGCCCACGTCGATCCCTTGGAAATCCAAATCAGGGAAAGACACAGTTACTATAATGTAATCAAGGCAGGATCATGTACACAACCATGGTACCACGATATCAAGAGGTTCTTGAAGACACAAGAATACCCCGAACATGCTACTGGAGATCAAAAGAGGACTATTAGGCGGCATGAAGGAGGTTTCTTTTTGAGCGGCGAGGTATTGTATAAAAGGAACCCGGACCTCAATTTGTTAAGATGTGTTGACGCCGAGGAGGCAAGAAGAATCATGCATGAAGTACACGCATGAGTATGTGGGCCCCACATGAACGGGTATGTTTTGGCAAAGATAATCCTTCGAGCGGGTTATTAATGGATGACCATGGAAAAGGACTGTTTTAGCTTCGTTCGAAAGTGTCATCAGTGTCAGGTGCACAATGATTTGATTCATGCACCTCACATAGAACTGCATCGCATGTCTGCACCTTGGCTATTTGTTGCTTGGGGCATGGACGTCATTGGTCCGATCGAGTCGAAGGCCTCAAATGGACACAGATTCATATTGGTTGCTATCGACTACTTCACGAAATGGGTAGAAGCTGTCACTCTCAAATCGGTCACTAAGAAGGCTGTGGTGGATTTTGTACATTCAAATCTCATTTGTCGTTTCGGTACTCCTGCAACTATCATCACAGATAACGTGGCAAACCTGAATAGTCACTTGATGGGGGATGTATGCGAACAGTTCAAAATAACGCATAGGAACTCCACTCCTTATCGGCCCAAGGCCAATGGCGCTGTTGAAGCAACAAACAAGAACATCAAGAAGATTTTGAGGAAGACGATCCAGAGTTCCCGACAAGGCATGAATAGTTACCCTTTGCATTGCTGGGATATCGCACTACAGTACGCACATCAGTAGGGGCAACCCCTTACTTGTTGGTTTATGGGACCGAGGCTGTGATACCAGTAGAGGTGGAAATTCTTTCGCTCCGAACCATTGTCGAAGTAGAAATTGAAGATAGGGAGTGGGTTAAGACTCGATTGGAGCAGTTGACTTAGATTGACGAGAAACGATTGGTCGCGGTTTGTCACGGACAGTTGTACCAACATAGAATGGCCCGTGCTTACAACAAGAAAGTACGACCCAGGAATTTTGAAGTAGGGCAGCTGGTATTAAGGCGCATTCTGCCACATCACCAGGAAGTGAAAGGAAAATTTGCTCCTAATTGGAAAGGCCCATACATCATCAGGAAGATATTGCCGAGAGGAGCATTGTATCTGGGTGATATTGAAGGAAATGATCCTGAAACAGCAGTGAATGCGGATGCCGTCAAAAGATATTATGTCTGAGTTTTACTTCAGTGGTCTTGGCACATTTGAGATGATGAAGGTTTTATTCCCACTACCCAAACACTATCAACTCTCCCTACAAGCCCTTTTGAGCCGGTCACATTTCTTTGGCCACCTTGTAAAAAAAAAATATTTGAGCCTGAATTACGTCTGACTTGATTCCAAAAGGATACATAGGCAGCCTCTCTCTGGGGTTCAGTCACACCAAAAATAAAATCCAATTTACCCTAAGTTGAAACCGGGGCACACCAAATGGTTTAGAAGTTGTAATTTCATCTACAATTCTTTTACCAAGCACAAGTCATTCGGATCAATTGCAAAAGGCAGGGGAAGCCAAGAGATATCATGATTGGAGGCCAATACATTCAAAATTGAGAGAAATAAAATGAGAGAGTCTTGTCGGTGAAAACCTTCGGGCACCGTAAGGCGACGAGAGTAGAGAAATCGAAAATGAGAGAACTCGTTTAGTAAAAACTCACAAAGAGTGCTATCGAGCGACAACAAGGAGAGAAATGAGAGAGGTCGACTAGCAAAAACCCGCAAAGGGCGTTGTCGGCCGAAAAGATGATTCCACCTCAGAAAGTTCTGGCAAGGTTCCCTGGTTTGGAAACATAAATCCGTCTTTGGTTCATGAGGAAATGCAAGTTCGTGAAGATCGGGCATCCAGTCCAAAAGCATGTCATGTCAATTTAAAGTCAGCATTTTTGCCTCAGATAAGTCTTTCTTGTCCAGAAAGGGACACTTCTCTTTTAAATTCTTTTTCTCTGCTCTTTGTTCTACCTTTCCTTAAATCCCTTTCGTTTCCACCCTGAGTATGTTGGAAGGAAAAGGTGGCAGGCCCGGTTTCACGGATCTCCATTTAGTAAGAAGTAAAGAAAATACCCTGCTTCATTGGTACGTCTGTCCAATCCCGATTAATCATGATGCTGATTGCTTTCGAAGTAGAGCCACACACACACACACACACACACACACACACACAAACAAAAACCGGCAAATCCCCACAGGGTCTCCCTTTGTACAAATCCCCACAGGGTCTCCCTTTGTACAAATCCCTACAGGGTCTTCCTCTGTAAAATCCCCACAGAGTCTCCCCTGGTAAAAATCCCCACAGAGTCTACCCTTGTACAAATCCCCAAAGAGTCTGCCTCAGCCAAATCCCCACAGAGTCTGCCTTGTAAAAATCCCCGACGAGTCTGCCCAATAAAATCCCCACTGAGTCCGGATGGAATGGAACAATCAAAGCCTTACACGGGCATATCATCGCAAAATTCAGAAATGCGAGTCTGAGCAGTTTAAAAGGGTTTCACTTGTGAATCCAATCAATGGCGGAGTTTCCCAACAGGAATAAGGATGGGACAAAGCAATTGGAACAATCAAGGCCACCGAACCAACCACCATTTTTCAAACTGACAATTGTTCTTTGTTTGGAAAATTGAAACAGGTGTGATCCAAAGCAACCGTGCAAGAAGCAGGTGCCGCCCAAAAAGAAAAGAGATACGTGAATACAAGTAACAACTTTGCAATAAGGAATCAACCCAAAAGGGAAGTTTTCCCAAAATTCTCTCCTGCATTTTACTAAACAAAGATGAAAAAAAAAGTAAAGAAAAACGAAAAAGGAAGTAAGAACAAAACTCAAAAAAAGAGGGTTAGTTAGAATCCCCAACAATCTTCCATTTATCCGACATTAGGGCTCCAATCCCTGAGTTGAGCGTTTTTCCTTTTAGCTAGCATTAGGGCTCCAATCCCTGAGTTGAGCAGTTTTCCATTTAGCCGACATTAGGGCTCCAATCCCTGAGTTGAGCGTTTTTCCTATTAGCCAACATTAGGGCTCCAATCCCTGAGTTGAGCGTTTTCCCTTTTTAGCCAACATTAGGGCTCCAATCCCTGAGTTGGGCGTTTTCCCTTTTTAGCCAGCACTAGGGCTCCAATCCCTGACTTGAGCAATTTTCTGTAAGCCAGCATTAGGGCTCTAATCCCTGAGTTGAGCGTTTTTCCCTTTAGCCAGCATTAGGGCTCCAATCCCTGAGTTGAGCGATTTGCTTTTAGCCGACATTAGGGCTCCAATCCCTGAGTTGAGCATTTTTTCTTTAGCCAGCATTAGGACTCCAATCCTTGAGTTGAGCATTTTTCTTCTAGCCGACATTAGGGCTCCAATCCCTGAGTTGAGCAATTTCCATTTAGCCAGCATTAGGGCTCCAATCCCTGAGTTGAGCATTTTTCCTTTAAGCCAGCATTAGGACTCCAATCCCTGAGTTGAGCAACTTTCTTTTAGCCGATATTAGGGCTCCAATCCCTGAGTTGAGCATTTTTCCTTTAGCCAGCATTAGGGCTCCAATCCCTGAGTTGAGCGTTTTTCCTTTAAGCCAGCATTAGGGCTCCAATCCCTGAGTTGAGCAACTTTCGTTTAGCCGACATTAGGGCTCCAATCCCTGAGTTGAGCATTTTTCCTTTAGCCAGCATTAGGGCTCCAATCCCTGAGTTGAGCGAATTTCCCTTAAGCCAGCATTAGGGCTCCAATCCCTGAGTTGAGCAATTATCTGTAAGCCAGCATTAGGGCTCCAATCCCTGAGCAAAGCAACTTCTTTTTAGCCGACATTAGGGCTTCAATCCCTGAGTTGAGCGAATTTCCCTTAAGCCAGCATTAGGGATCCAACCCCTGAGTTGAGCAATTTTCTTTTAGCCGACATTAGGGCTCCAATCCCTGAGTTGAGCGGTTTTCTTTAAGCCAGCATTAGGGATCCAACCCCTGAGTTGAGCGACTTTATTTTAGCCAGCATTAGGGCTCCAATCCCTGAGTTGAGTGGTTTTTCCATTTAGCCAGCATTAGGGCTCCAATCTCTGAGTTGAGCGTTTTTTCATTTAGCCAGCATTAGGGCTTCAATCCCTGAGTTGAGCAATTTTCTGTAAGCCAGCATTAGGGCTGCAATCCCTGAGTTGAGCGGTTTTTCCATTTAGCCAGCATTAGGGCTCCAATCCCTGAGTTGAGCGTTTTTCCATTTAGCCAGCATTAGGGCTCCAATCCCTGAGTTGAGCAATTTTATGTAAGCCAGAATTTAAAAAAACGAAAAAGAAGTAAGAAGAAAACTCAAAAAGAGGGTTAGTTAGAATCCCCAACATTTTCCTTTAGCCAACATTAGGGCTCCAATCCCTGAGTTGAGCAACTTTCCTTTAGCCAACATTAGGGCTCCAATCCCTGAGTTGAGCATTTTTTTTAGCCAGCATTAGGGCTCCAATCCCTGCGTTGAGCGTTTTTCATGTTAGCCAGCATTAGGGCTCCAATCCCTGAGTTGAGCATTTTTCTTTTAGCCAACATTAGGGCTCCAATCCCTGAGTTGAGCGTTTTTCCTTTAGCAGCATTAGGGCTCAAATCCCTGAGTTGAGCATTTTTCTTTTAGCCAACATTAGGGCTCCAATCCCTGAGTTGAGCATTTTTCCTTTAGCCAGCATTAGGGCTCCAATCCCTGAGTTGAGCAATTTGCTTTTAGCCGACATTAGGGCTCCAATCCCTGAGTTGAGCGTTTTTCTTTAGCCAGCATTAGGGCTCCAATCCCTGAGTTGAGCGTTTTTCCTTTAGGCAACATTAGGGCTCCAATCCCTGAGTTGCGCATTTTTTCCTTTAGCCGACATTAGGACTCCAATCCCTGAGTTGAGCGTTTTTCCTTTAGCCAGCATTAGGGCTCCAACCCCTGAGTTGAGCGACTTTCTTTTAGCCGACATCAGGGCTCCAATCCCTGAGTTGAGCAATTTTCCTTTAGCCAGCATTAGGGCTCCAATCCCTTAGTTGAGCAACCTTCCTTTAGCCGACATTAGGGCTCCAAATCCTGAGTTGTGCATTTTTACCTTTTGCGACATTAGGGATCCAATCCCTGAGTTGCGCTTTGTAGACTAGAGTTTTTCCAATCCCCTCATCATCGTTGTAAATTTTCATGACAATTAACTCACGAAATTTGCCTAGTGAAACTGGGGCAGAAAATTTCGTTCGTTTATTTTGTTGTCTCAGCAGGTCTGACCTCGAGGTGCATGGATCGAGACGACCTACGGGATGAGTCTCAATCCAGAATAAAGAAAAGAAGAAAAAGAACAAAAAAAAGAAGATGTTCCCACATGTTGGAACAAACAAAGGGCAGGTCGCTCAAAAATTGGATCAAATTCCCGAGCTCCGCCAATCCTGTTTCACTCAATACTGCAGAAATAAACAAGCGCCTACAACTTGCGAGTATCAAGATTCGGATCGAAGTCTACAAGCAGAATCAGCTAAGACCCAAGATCAAGTTGTAAAAGAATTATAGATAGGAATCTTGTAACTAGTGGTTGGCAGGCATAAGTAGTTAGTTCAGTTTCAATTTCCTTTATTTGTAATAAGGAGGTCGGTAAAGCAGTAGTGGCAATAGCAGCTGCAGTAACAGCAAGCATTGCAATCCCATGGCAGTCCCAGCTACCAAAGTTTCCTGAACTACATTGACCTGATTCCTGTTTAGCCCAGGATATGTAGGAAATCTTTGAAGCAAAGGTTAGGTCAAATCTTTCAAAAATGTGCTTCACACAAAGTAGTCCAACAGGCAAAAATCGCTCATATCCGCTCACTTTATCTTTGCACGAAAACCTCGCATGTTTTCGCGCAAAGAGGGGCAGCTGTGAGCACGTGATTTTTGTTCACACGACAATTACTCCAAAAGAAATCGAAAAATTAATAATAAATTGTCTTTTGTGTATAATTTTGTGAATTTGCTTGGCATTTTTGTAGTTTTTATCTGTGATTGTTTAGTTTTATCAATTGAAAATACAAAAATATATGTCGCGCATAAAGTTGGGATCTTGTTCTACTATTAGAAATTAATTGAATCATATTTGGTTTTGAATGAATAAAAAATCACAAAAATATTTGTCTTTGTTAATTTTGTCATTTTTATCGTTTAAAGGTTCATTTTTGTTTA
Organism: Nicotiana tabacum; assembly: GCF_000715075.1. Taxonomy (NCBI): domain Eukaryota; kingdom Viridiplantae; phylum Streptophyta; class Magnoliopsida; order Solanales; family Solanaceae; genus Nicotiana; species Nicotiana tabacum. The sequence continues at coordinate 208,613,944 of NC_134080.1, forward strand.
ATTAATATATGATATTGTGTGTTAATTATTACTAAAAATCAATTGGTGTCTTGTGATATAATTTTGATTTTTATATTTTTTATAATATATTTTTAGAATTTTGTAAATTCGGATTTTTTATTATAAATGGGAAAAGAAAAGAAATAAGTTTGAAATTAGATAAAATTGGGATTGGGCCATTTCAAATTGGACCCAAATCGGGCCCAAAGCATTTGTTTTGCCCGGTCCAGATCAGTTGGCCTCAGGGATGTCCAAACGACGTCGTCTTGATCATGTTTGATCTGGGCCGTTGATCTCAGAATGATCAAAGGCCAAGATCACATCTCCATACCCACGTTTAAACCCGACCCGTCTCACCCAGAGACCCACCGGTCTCACCTAACCCATATGGCGTCGTTTCCATTTAAGCTGGTTAATCCAGGACATCGATTGTTGATGATCTAACGGCCTAGATTAATTTTCTCCCTAACTATATAAGCCCAAACCCTTACCCCCACGCCCCTAAGCCAGACCCCCCTCCCCATCATCGTCCCCTTCCCAAACACCCCCTTAGAACCCTAGCGCCGCCCCTCCATTCCCCCACCTGAAACCCGGCGACAAAAATGTCGGTGACCACTAAACTAACACCCCTAGTACAACTCGACCCCCTGAACATGGATCTACAAACCATGGGTCTCGAATCTTCCCCCACCGTCTCGAATCTTCGTTTGAAGATTCTAGCCGGACCTCAACCTATGCCAACCCCCCCCCCCCCCCCAAATCCATACCAGGTACCCCTCTGACCTCCCTCATGACCAAACCAAGCTTGGTTTGGTCCGAATCTAACAAGAAAACCCCAAGTCCCAAATCAGGCCCAAGAACCCTAGAAATCCGGAATCTGAGGGTTTTGTCCAATTAGACGAGAGGGTTGGGGTCTAATAGACCTTAATCGAAGTGTTCTCAGTTGAGAACACTTCGATTAAAGTCCGTTCAACCCCAAAAGAGGTTCGATTCAAAATCCGAGACAAGGTCGTCTGATTTTCAATTCTTTAAGGTATTTTTCTTTTTCTTTTTTCCTTGCCAATTCATATTGTTTGTTCTGTTAATGTCTGTTCATGTGTTTAAATGTTAGTTTATTTGTTTTTATTTTTGTGTCGACTATTTTGTCCACCTTGCCCGGACCTTTTTATTTGGTCGAGTTTTTCTCTATTAACTGATTGAGTGTATGTGTGTAAACTATATAATCGATTGAAAATGAATTTGGTCGATCAATTAGTTTCCAAGGTAACTTTTGTTTTGGACAGTGCAATTTGAATCACCTGATTAATACTGTTGGATTCTAACCATTTGCTATTAATTGTGTGGTTGTAATTCGCGTAGTCGATTTGATATATGTCGTCAATTAGTTCCAGTTTGGAATGGTGTTAATCTGACTCGTGCTGTTGATTTGTTTACTGAGGTTTTTGAGAATTGATTACACTGTGTGTTATCCTGTTCAGTTGAATAAAGAACCACTTAAGGATTGGTTATAGCTGCAATTTTAATGAAAATTTCAGAACATAAGTTTAGTGGACTGCCAGTTTGAGTATGGTTTGAACCATTAAAGTAGTCTATAGTGCAAATACACCCTGGCTGACATCTTTACAGATGAGAAGTCAGGTGTAAGGTGAGTTTAACAATAAAAGGCTGAAGATGCACATGAGAATGGTAGTGGAACCTGCTGTACAACAGGGTACCCATTGCCTTTCCGAGTTTCAGCAGTTTAAAGTAAAAGAAACCCCATGCCTAGACAATCCCAAATAGAGATGACAGCTTTTAAGGCTTATTTTAAGCCCTGGGCAGCCTGTCTTTGGAGGGATTTTTTCTTTCTTTCTATAAGGATATAAAATGAGGAGGGAAAAGAACAGAGATGGGAGGAGGACACCCTTGAAAAACTCAGAGTTTCAGCCACCAAAAACCTCTCTAAAAATCTATCTCCCTTTAATTTCAGCAACATAAAGAATCAGAAAAAATAAAAGGGAGTTTTGGGTCAGACACCAAGAGTTTTTTTTAGAAGACATAAAGAGATCAGAAAATAAGGTGGGGGATTGGAGAAGATACCAGAAATACAGACAACCAAGAGTTTAAAAACAAGAAAAGAGGGAATGTTCCCAGGATCTTAGTTTTTTTGAAAGCTAGGTTTCACAACAAGGAACTCCAGTTTGTTTTCTGCTCGAAGTTCAAAATCAGGAACTACTGTTTTACTGCTTTCTGCCTACAATCTTCTTGTACTGCTGGGATTTACCTGGCAGCCTGTTTGTCTGTTGATTTTCAAGCACTACTCTTCAAGCTATTTGTTACTTCTTTTGATTCCAATCTGTCCTTGAGATTTCTACTGCTGTCACTGCTGGTTTTACTGGTTCTGCTGTGTTGTCGAACATTACTGTTGCTGTGTGTATGCTACTACTGCTCTACTGACTTTTCTGCTTCTTCAATTGTAAGCACTTTCCAGGTACACATTCGAATCTCACACTGATGTAACAGTAAAAGCATGAAATGAAAGATGCGAAGGAGTTTGATCATTTGCTGGTGTACTTACATCTTTATAAAATGTTGTTAGATTTGTGTAATTCTTTAGTTTGTAGCTCAATAGAAAATACATTAGGTAGCTTGTGCTCAATCGAAACTTAGTTTGTTTAATACTGTGATCTTAATTATTTAGCTGGTTGTATGACATGGAATGCACAGGTGTTTAGTATATCGATAGCTAAATCTCATCTCTATTCCTATTTTAAGTATGTAAGGCAGTTTGTTTTTCTAATCTGGCAAAAAATGCAATATAGTTTTAAGTCATTTGAGCTAACTTTGTCAAAAATCGGATTCCATTAGGCAGTGTTCGAATCCCGTTAGTAGTATCCTCTAGTAGTTAATTCCATTAATCTAATTTAAATAAGTTAGTTTAAATTCAACTTGAAGAATTTAGCGTGAGTTTAGTATTTTATTAATCTTGTATGCAATTTTCTTTATTAAATTAAAAGCATGTTCGCTCATGAAATAAGGCATGAAACAATTCCCGCCTCATAAATAATTAATCTGATAATCAATAAGAGGCCAAAACTGGCCAAGCATGTTTAATTTAATTAGCGTGTATTTTCTTTCATTTTAGAGACAAACATAATAGAAAAATGTAGTCGCTGTAGGTTTATCCTTTCAAAAAATGAGACGAGCCTCGCCAAATAAAAACAAATGCAAATTGTGGGGCCCTCAATAATTGGTCGTAATAAAATACTTAGAATTCGGGATAGACTGTTTAGTGAATTTCACTGCCTTCCCCAAAGATAATAACGCGTTAGACTCTTTAGCACGACTTAATTAAATTACATTCTTAAATTCGGGTGCGCATTTATGTGACCCAAATTCAAATCTCAACGGAGTCGGAATGTATTAACAACCACGGGTGCATTGATTGTGACGTGGTTCGAGATGCATTTTCACGATATTGCAATTCTATAAAAAATAATAATAATAAAAGCGGTTTAAACTTAATAAAAGCACATAAGTTATAACATGTATTTAAATCAGATATTTAGCCATTATAACAATTTAAGAGACTGTGCTATAACCACGAGATTCGAGGGTGCCTAACACCTTCCCTCGGGTCAATAGAATTCCTTACTTAGAATTTCTGGTTCGCATACTTCATTTGGAAAGTCGAATATTTTCCTTGAACTGGGATTCAAGATAAACCGGTGACTTGGGACACCAAAAACCAAACCTTTCCCAAGTGGCGACTCTGAATTAAATAAATAATCCCATTTTGAATATTGTAACTTAAATTGGAAAAACTCCCTCACGCATTTACCCTCAGGGGCGGACGCGCAAAAAGGAGGTGTGCCACTAATGATAAAATTGAATGGGCATTCAGATGGCTTCCTGTCACCGAAGCAGTGTACATGTCAGCTGAAGTGTGTTATCTCCTCCTGATGGGCATCCGGAGCATCCAGCCGTATGCTCCCCACAGGGTTTTGCGCCAACTAGGAAGATTTCCAACCGTTCCTCATGACGAAGATTTGAGCAAACATGTCATTAAATTGGGCCCAAAAGCCGCATTTCCAGAAGGGAGAATTCACCAGGTGTGGAATGAATGTAGGTTTCTTGAACCTAAAACCATGGTGCGAGATCTAGCTAGAGGTGAACTGGACCCTAAGTACATTGTTTGGTTCGATAAAAGATTTCAGATTCCTGAGAGACCTGCTAAGAGAACCCACATTCAACAATTTACTAGTGACTCGCAAAAACAGTGGGGCTGGTTGGCAAAAGAAGAAAGTTACAGGGCCAAAATAAGCAAGTTAGAAAGGCAAGTCATGGACCTTCAGTTTGAAAATGGCTTGCAAGCCGCTGCAGATGAGGGAGAAAAGAAAAAACTAACTCAAGAGAATGAATCCCTTAAAGCTCAAATCCGGAAGATGAAAATAGCTACTAGAAACCTAGAGAGAAGCCGAGTGGACGAAAGGGTTATAAGCAGTCTGAAAAAGAAAACCCTTGAGTGCCAAGATGACCTAGAAAAGGCTGAGGCCAGTCTAGCAAATGCACGAGCTCAATTAGCAGAGAATGCAAAAGGTCAGACACAGTTGGTGCAACAAATAAAGAGAAAGTACCAAGGACAATCACCAGCCTGAGAAGAAAGGTGACTACCCTTGGGAATGAGGCATCCAAGCAGGCTAAAGATTTCAAAGTAGATAGAGAACACTGTTATGATTTGATGGCTCAAATAGAGGAAGGAATGCAATAGTTGCAAGATCAACACCTTCATGACTCTCAAGTGTTAGAAGCCCGGAATCAGCAGATAGGGCGGTTGCTTCAGGAAAAAGGCAGGATTAGAGAGAGGATCAGAACCATTGCCGACTACATTACCATGAAGTGCCAAGCGTGCGAGGACATGACTCGTACCACCTTTTTCGCTGCAGTGATGACTTTTGTCCGCCAAGTTAGGAGTGATTTGGAGCGACTGCAAGGGGATCTTGCATTTAGCCCCGCGGCAAGACCGACTGATGTACCCCGGGCACCAAGAGCATTAATATATTCTTAATTTTTACTTGGGTCCGTATCTTTCTTTTTTGTTGGAGTCTGTTAGTTTATTTTCAATTCTGTTAGTCAGTTTTTAGGTCTGTATTGTCATCTTGTTGTTGGATTCTGTTGATTTCCTTTTTGAGTCTTTTAGTTTTGAATCATTGTAATCCAGAGTATTTCCCTTTTATGAGAAAAAATTGAAAATCCCAAAATGTTTGGTTATTTATTTTTTACATTTATTGCCCCCAGAACTACACTTGGTCTGATTCATGCGGGGTCATGATACGTAGGCAATCTACATAGGATTCGATCGTAACCTTAAAGAGTAAGAAGAAGGAAAAAAAAAGAAAAAGGAAAAAGAAGAGAGCGGAAATGGAAAGAAGAAAATGGAAAGAATAAGTAAAGCCTAGATGAAGCATGCAACCATTTCAAAACATGTAGAAACACATTTAACTGTATAGGTGCATCACACCCCCAACGTGTGATTACTTATCTGTTATTTGTTTCAAACTAACCGTTGATGTTGTTCTTCCAGTTCAGGTTTTAATAGAACGGTGGTTGGTTTTTGTGGTAATCTGGCTTCGCACCCATACTTTATGAGATCAAAGGGGAGCGTCGAAATGTCTTCAGAAATGACTCTGCCAACAATTCCAATCATGGATGATAGTCCAATCTCAGGCATCCCGACCTCAAAATCGGCAGCTGCCGAAGAAAACAGAATCCTGCGTCTTCCGGTTATGGAAATGTGGGACGCTTGGGCAAATGGAAGAGAGCCACCAAGCGCCATCCCGAGATTCCCCAAACTTTTTCCTAGAGCAAGTGGTGCCTTCACTGTTCCGATCAGTCACCCAAACACACCACTAGGACACCCAACTATCCCAGCTCATTTTGTGCGAACACCTTCTGAGGTTCGCCCCCAAGTGTTAATGTCCGGTGCAGCTTCAAATATCTTCACCGCTCCCCCATGCTCGGCCACAGCACAGCCTACACTGCCTAGGCCCAGTTTTGACCCCTCAGCTTTCACCTTCCAAACACCCACCTTCCAAATGGAACCTCCTTAGTTTTCTACTTACCCTCAGCCACCCCAATTTGAGTTCACTGCGGGGAAAGAAAAGACCACCGAAACTCCTGAGCAAGAAGAGATTGTGAGGAAGATGAGGAGTATGGAACAAAGTCTCAAAGCATACAAGGCTTGAGTGGACAGAAAAGTGTATCCTATGCCGACTTATGCATGTTTCCCCATGTGCACCTACCATTTGGATTCAAAACCCCTAAATTTGTGAAGTATGATGGACATGGTGATCCTATTGCTTATCTCAAGAGATATTGCAACCAGCTGCGAGGAGCCGATGGAAAGGAAGAACTCCTCATGGCGTATTTCGGAGAAAGTCTGGGGGACATCGCATCTGAGTGGTACATGGACCAAGATATATCCCGCTGGTACATCTGGGATAATCTTGCTAGAGATTTCGTTAGTCAATTCCAGTACAACATCGATATTGCTCCAGATAGGAACTCATTGACAAACCTGAAGAAGAAATACTCGGAAAGTTTCCGAGAGTACGCAATTAAGTGGCGTGAGCAGGCCTTCAGGGTAAATCCCCCGATGTATGAGGTTGAAATGGTCACAGTTTTCCTCCAAGATCAGAAAGCTGACTATTTCCAAAATATGATGTCCGCAATGGTCAAACTGTTCGCTGAAGCCATCAAGATTGGCGAAATGGTTGAAAATGGGTCGAATTCTAAGCCAATCTGCTATCAGAGCCACATCCCAAGCCATTCAGGGTGGGTCTGGAGGAGTAGCGAAAGGCAAGAAGAAGGAAGAAACATCCATGGCAGCGTCGGGTGCAAGAAAACACCGTACTCCCAGATCCCTTTTCCCAGAAAGAACCCCACAGCACTATTACCCCCACCAAGACGTGGCATATGCTCCTCAGCCATACCCGGTCATGAATGCTCAACCTTATGTCCGGCCAAAACAACAAGCCAATCGGAACCAATCTCTATTTCCCAGAAACCAGCCTCCTTACCAAGCCCGCTACAATCCCCGACCTCCACAAAACAACTTCCGTGCCCGGGAGCCGCCAAGGAAATCAAACTTCACTCCAATTGGCGAGTCTTATACTAGCCTATTCCCAAAATTGGTCCAAATGGGGTTGTTGCAGCCCGCACCCCCAAATAGGCAAAAACCAGAATCACCTTCTTACCAACGTGGCACTCGATGCGCTTATCACTCAGGGGCTGAGGGGCATGTTACAGAAAATTGTTGGACTTTGAAAAGAGCTGTGGAAGATTTGATAGAATAGAGTAAGATAGTGCAAAGGGATGAAGATATTCCCAATGTGACTAATAACCCACTGCCGGCCCACAATAACGGGCCAATAATTGGAATGATTTGTGAGGATAAGGAATTTGACCCAGCATTGAAGGCCATCATTGCCATCGCTGATGTAGAAAAGAAACCAAAAGCTACCACGAAGCAAGACCAAGGGGAGAAAAAGGACAAAACCACTCCTCCAAAGTTAGAGAAGAAAGTTGAAGTCGAAACTGGGGCAACACCTCCCAAAGATGTTGTTCCCTATGTCCCGCGAGGTTGCAAAGAAAAGCAGATGACGCTGAGTGCCCCCAGGAGATTCCAGTTGAACAAGACAACCCAAATGTATGTGTCCAAGGGGGCTTATGTGATGCGGGGTCCAATTAATCCACCAAGGCTGAATGAGTCCGTGGTTATTGGACGCACGCCACAAAAGCCCATGACAGATCCTACCGCTGTGCCCTGGAATTACAACAAAACGGTGGTGACCTATAAGGGCAAACAAATCTCAGGAGAAGTTCAAGAAAATAACCCCATTGAAAAGTATTCTAATTTGGAGAGGTGAACAATGCCACTAGAAAGCACTTCCCATCCAAGAAGCCCGTGAGTGCCGAAGAAGCGGAGACCTTCTTTCAAAAGATGAAAATGGAGGATTATGAGGTGATTGACTAGCTTCAAAAATTTCCCGAACAAGTCTCCTTGTTGGCTTTGTTGATGAACTCCGCCGAACACCAAAACGTACTGATCAAGACCTTTAACGAAGCATATGTGCCTGTTGAGACTTCAGTAAAGCAGTTGGAGAGGATGGTAGAAAGGCTTTTCGCAATTAACCAGATTTCCTTCAACAAAAATGATTTGACCCCAAAAGGTGCCGCACATAACAAAGCCCTGCACCTGACAGTCAAATGCAAAGGGTATTACGTGAAAAGGGTTATGTTGGATTGAGGCTCTGGGGTAGATATTTGCCCACTCTCAACTCTACAACGCATGGAAATTAGGACCGAAAGAATTCGACCCAACAATGTCTGTGTACGGGCCTTCGATGGTATAAAAAGGGACACAATTGGAGAGATCGATCTGATTCTGACCATCGACCCAGTAGACTTTGAAGTAACCTTCCAGGTTATGGACATGGATACATCCTACAACTTTCTTTTGGGGAGGCCATGGATTCATGCAGCGGGGGCTGTACCTTCTACCCTTCTCCAGATGGTAAAGTTTGAGCATGAAGATCAAGAGATTGTGGTCCACGGGGAAGATGAGCAATCAATTTATGGGGACCCATCAGTCCCATGTCTTGAAGCTAGAGAGGGGAGTGAGCACATAGTTTATCAGGCCTTTGAAATTGTGGTCGCAGAGAAGTACGAAGAGGGAAACCCTTTCCCCCAACCCTTTCTTTCTAATGCATCAATCATGGTGGCCAAAGAAATGATCAGACATGGTTTCAAATCGGGGAAGGGGCTCGGGAAATCATTGCAAGGAATAGCTGAACCCATCACCCTGCCTGCCAGTGAAAAGTTCTTCGGAGTAGGTTTCCGACCCACCCCAGCTGATATAAGATGGGCAAATGATAGAAAGAATGATGGCTGGGTCTTGCCTCAGCCGGTGCCGCATCTGTACAGAATATTTGTTAAGCCGAAATACCATGCAGAATAAGAAGATGAGGCCTTCATGGCCGAAGGGATTGAAGAGATCTGTGGGACAATGAGGAAGATACTATATGAAACCCACATGGTCCAGCTTGAGGAGGGCTTGAGCACCGCTGAGGTGTTGTATATGGGACCTAACGCCAAGCTGCAGAAGTGGAAGGCTACGCCATTACCAATCAGGCGGGAGTCCCGGTAGACCTGTCCTGCCACCTTTTCTGCATCACGAGTTATTTTTGGGGTGTAGCTCAGATGTTTTTCTTTAGTTTCTTGTCTTTTAATTTTCCAATGTAAACCCTGTTATTTTTCAAATTCCATGAAATGAAATCAATAATTTATCGTTCATCTTTCTTCTTTCTGATTTTGTTATTTTTCTCTTTTTTCTCCTTTCAGTTCTAATAATGCGACTTTAAATAACATGACATGCTTGCAGAATTCATGCCCAGATCCAAACACACTGTCCAACTGCGAAATAATGAACCAAGAACCGGAGTACAATGAAGAGGAGGCTTTTAGGGAAATAAATCGAGAATTGGAACAATTTGAGAATAAACCTTAGCCGAACTTAAATGATACTGAACCGGTTAATTGTAGTTTTGAAGAAATCAAGGAAACCAAGATAAGCATTCACACAGATGGAAAAACTCGAGACGCCTTAATCCAACTCCTGTTTGAGTTCAAAGATGTGTTTGCTTGGTCATATGACGACATGCCAGGACTGAGTGTTGATTTGGTGGTTCATAAGTTGCCTACTTACCCAGACTGTCCCCAGTCCAGCAAAAGCAAAGAAAGTTTAAAACTGATATTCGTGACAACATCAAAGAAGAGGTCATGAAGCAGTTGAAAGTGAGGGTGATCCGAGTGGTCCGGTACACCACATGGCTAGCTAATGTAGTCCTAGTGCCAATGAAAGACGGGAAGACCCGGGTGTGTGTGGATTACAGATATTTAAACAAGGCTTGGATTACAGATATTTAAACAAGGCAAGTCCCAAAGATAACTTCCCTTTCCCGAACATCCACATCCTTGTTGATAACTGTGCCAAGCATGAGATACAGTCCTTCGTGGATTGCTATGCAGGATATCACCAGGTGTTGATGGATGAGGAAGATGCGGAGAAGACAACTTTTACCACACCTTGGGGTACATACTGTTACAGAGTCATGCCATTTGGTCTGAAGAACGACGGGGAAACCTATATGAGGGCCATGACTGCCATTTTTCATGATATGATGCACCAAGAGATAGAGGTGTATGTGGACGATTTAATCATCAAATCCAAAACCCAGGACGACCACGTTTGGGACTTGAGAAAGTTCTTTGAGCGGTTGCGCAAATATGGTTTTAGCTGAACCCAGCCAAATGTGCATTTGGGGTACCATCCAGCAAACTCTTAGGATTCATCATCAGTCGGAGTGGCATCGAGTTAGACCCAACAAAGATAAAGTCTATTCGGGATTTGCCTACTCCGAAAACCAAGAAGGATGTTATGAGTTTGTTGGGTAGATTGAACTACATCAGACGGTTCATTGCCCAGTTGACATCCACATGTGAACCCATATTCAAATTGTTGAAGAAAGACGCGGCAGTCAAGTGGATAGATGAATGTCAAGAAGCTTTTGATAAAATCAAGGAATATTTGTCAAACCCGCCAGTCTTGGTCCGGCCTGAGGTAGGGAGGCCTTTGTTCTTGTACCTGACGGTTTTGGAAAATTCCTTCGGCTGCATCCTCGGGCAACACGATGTGACCGTAAAGAGAGAGCATGCCATTTACTATCTGAGCAAGAAATTCACCAGTTATAAATCCAAATACACTTTGTTGGAAGGAACTTGCTGCGCTTTGACTTGGGTCGCTCAGAAGCTAAGGCATTATTTGCAAGCCTACACCACTTACCTTATAACCAGGTTGGATCCTTTAAAATACATATTCCAGAAGCCAATGCCCACTGGAGGCTAGCAAAATGGTAGATCCTGCTTACGGAATTCGACATAGTATGTGTCACTTGCATGGCAATGAAAGCCCAGGCATTAGCATATCATTTGGCTGAAAATCCGATCGATGATGAATACCAACCTTTGAATACTTAATTCCCGGATGAAGAGGTAAACTCAGTTGAGACAATATCCGAAGACGTCAATGCTTGGAAAATGTTCTTCGATGGAGCGGTAAGCGCAAAAGGTGTTTGAATTTGGGCAATCTTGATCTCACCCATCGGTCAGCATTACCCGGCCACAGCTAAGCTTCAGTTTTTCTGCACAAACAACACTGCCGAGTATGAAGCTAGCATTATGGGTATGAATATGGCAATCGACCAAGATGTCGAAGAATTGTTAATCATGGGAGACTCAGATTTGATTATGCGACAAGCTCAAGGAGAATGGGAAACTCGAGACGTCAAGCTTATTCCTTATAGGCAACATGTGGAAGAACTTGGCAAGCGATTCAAGTCACTAGAGTTCAGGTACATTCCTCGCTGCCACAATGAACTAGCTGATGCACTTGCCACTTTGGCCTCAATGCTGCCATACCAAGGCAATGCCCACATTGATCCCTTGGAAATCCAAATCCGGGAAAGGCATGGTTATTGTAATACGGTTGAAACAACACCAAATACCCAACCATGGTACCATGATATCAAAAGGTTTTTGAAAACACAAGAATACCTTGAGCAAGCCAGTGGAGACCAGAAGAGAACCATTAGGCGGCACGCAAGTGGTTTCTTTTTGAGTGGTAATGTCTTGTACAAGAGAACTCCGGACCTCAACTTGTTAAGATGTGTCGACGCATAAGATGCTGGAAGAATCATGCATGAGGTACACGCGGGAGTATGCGGACCCCACATGAATGGGTATGTTTTAGCAAAGAAAATCGTTCGAGCAGGCTATTACTGGATAAGCATGGAAAAAGACTGTTTCAGCTTTGTCCGAAAGTGTCATAAGTGTCAGGTGCACGGTGATTTGTTTCATGCACCTCCCATGTAACTACATCCCATATCAGCACCTTGGCCATTTGTTGCTTGGGGTATGGACGTCATTGGGACAATCGAGCCGAAAGCCTTAAATGGGCACAGATTCATACTAGTTGTCATTGACTACTTCACGAAATGGGTTGAAGCTATCATTCTCAAATCCGTCACCAAGAAAGCCGTGGTAGATTTCGTGCACTCCAATCTTATTTGTTGTTTTGGCATTCCTGCAACTATTATCATAGACAATGCTGCAAACTTGAATAGTCATTTGATGGGAGAGATATGTGAACAATTCAAGATAATGCACCGGAACTCTACTCCTTATCGGCCTAAAGCCAATGGTGATGTCGAAGCAGCAAACAAAAACATCAAAAAGATTTAGAGAAAGATGATTCAAAATTCCAGGCAGTGGCATGAAAAGTTGCCATTTGCATTGCTAGGATATCACACTACTGTGCGCACATCAATTGGAGCCACCCCGTATCTTTTGGTTTATGGCACTGAAGCCGTAATATCCGCAGAGGTTGAAATCCCCTCTCTCCGAATCATTGTTGAAGCTGAAATTAAAGACAGTGAGTGGGTTAAAACCCGTCTGGAACAGTTAACCTTGATTGATGAAAAGCGAATGGCCGCGGTCTGCCACGAGCAGTTGTAACAACAAAGAATGGCCCGTGCCTACAACAAGAAAGTGTGGCCTAGAAATTTTGAAGTGGGGCAACTCGTTTTAAGGCATATCCTCCCCCATCACCAGGAAGCAAAAGGAAAATTTTCTCCTAATTGGAAGGGGCCATACATCATTAGAAAGATATTGCCGAGAGGAGCATTGTATCTGGGCGATATCGAAGGAATTGATCCCAAAGCAACTGGATATGCGGATGCAGTCATAAGGTATTATGTTTAGGCTTTCTGCAGTGACAACATTGTCTGATTGGGATGACGAAGGCTTTCATTCTCGCTACCCAAACACTATCTACCTTTTGTAAACCATTTGAGCCGGTTACTCTTATTTGATTGCCCTCTTTGGAAATAGAAAGTGTTATGAAAAAAAAGAGCAAAAACAACAAAACAAAATGTTTTCCTGAACTACGCTCGACTTGATTCCGAAAGGATACGTAGGCAGCCTCTCCCTGGGGTTCAGTCACACCAAAACAAAAGGCCAATATTCCCCAAAAAGTGAAAATGGGGCAGATGATATAATGGTTCGGCAATGATTCCGCCAAACGGTTCCAAAGTTGTAACGCGATCCAATTCTCTTTTTACCGGAACCTTGTCCAAGTCCTTCTGATCAATCGGCAAAGGCGTCAGAATTAGAAAACATAGCTGCTTGGATCTAACACAATCAAAATGAGAGAAATAAAATGAGAGAGTCTTATTGGTGAAAACCTACGGGCACCTTGAGGCGATGGCGAGTAGAGAAATTGAAAATGAGAGAGTCTTGTTAGTGAAAACTCGTAAAAGAGCACTATATGGTGATGGTACGAAGAAAAATGAGAGAGGTCGATTGGCAAAAACCCACAAAGGGCGCCGTTGATCGAAAAGAAGAAACCCCTCACCACCATTAGTATTGAAAGAATCCTGGCAAGGTTTCTCGATTGTAAGACACGGGCCGCAATTGGTTTATGAGAAGTGGAGTTAGTTTGTGCGGATCGGACATCCAGTCCAAGAAGCATGTCATGTCTATTGAAGCCCGCATGCATCCTAGAAGGGACGCTTCTCCTTTAAATTCATTTTTCTTGTCCTCTGTTTACTTTTCCTTGAATCCCTTTCGGTCTAACTATGTTCTGAAACTGATACAAAGAAAAGGTGGCAAGATTGGTTTTACAGGTTTCCTCTTAATAAAAGTCAAGTCCAAGAAAATACCTAGCTTCAGCGGGTTCATCAAGTTAATCCCGGCTGGCCATGATGGCCGATGCTCTGAAACCAGAGTTATTGAAAATGAAAAGAAATCCAAATCAAAAGCCCTAGAGGCAGAATAAAGTGTAAGGGTCAAAGACCCATACGGACGAGTCATCATGAGAAATTTTGAAAAGTTGATTTCATCAGTTTTAGGAGAGAGACCAAACTTCAGAAAAGCCTGCAAGCAGCAAAGGTTATCACCAAAAGTGTTGGGCCGAGATCAAGCGATCAAAATAATCAAGTCCACAAAACCAACCACCGTTTCAAACTGACAAATTGTTCTTTGGTTTGAAAATAGGAAAATGGGTGCATTCAAAACAACCCTGCAAGAAGCAGGTGCAATAAAAGCAAGGCACGCAGAAACCAAAATGGTTCTACAGCGAAAAAGTTGACCCGAAAAGGGAAGTCCTTTTAAACTCTTCATTCATTCTCCTAAATAAAATGAAAGTGAGGTAATGAAAACAAGAAAAAGAAAAATTCCAAAAGCGTGGTAGCCTAAGGTCTCCAATTTCTAGCTACGTTCTTCCAACATAGTTTCTCATTCCCTAGTCACTCCTAGCATAACCTGGTAATCTTTTCCATTATAGGGTTCCACTCGGACCTTTTTTTCTTTATCCCGGCATAACCCGTGGATCTCCCTAGCATAACCCAAGGACCATTTTTTCTTTATCCCGGCATAACCCGTGGATCTCCCTGGCATAACCCAAGGACCTTTTTTCCTTTATCCCAGCATAGCCTGCGGATCTCCCTGGCATAACCCAAGGACCTTTTTCTTTTATCCCGGTGTAACCTGTGGATCTCCCTGGCATAACCAAAGGACTTTTTTTTCTTTTATCCCGGCATAATCCGTGGACCTCCCTGGCATAACCCAAGGACTCTTTCTTTTATCCCGGCATAACCCATGGATCTCCCTAGCATAACCCAAGGATCTTTTTCTTTTATCCCGACATAACCCGTGGACCTCCCTAGCATAACCCAAAGACCTTTTTTCTTTTATCCCGGCATAACCCGTGGACCTCCCTGGCATAACCCAAGGACCTTTTTTCTTTTATCCCGGCATAACCCGTGGACCAAAAGACCTTTTTTCTTTTATCCCGGCATAACCTGTGGACCTCCCTGGCATAACCTAAGGACCTTTTTCCTTTATACCGACATAACCCGTGGACCTCCCAGGCATAACCCAAGGACCTTTTTCTTTTATTCCAGCATAACCCGATGACCTTTTTCTTTTCTTTCAGCATAACCCGATGACTTCCCCGGCATAACCCGGTCAGCTTTCCAGCATAACCTTGTAATCCTCCCAATTTAGGGTTCCACACCCTACTCCCAACGATACACAACCCTAATTTTTATTGCTTTCAATAAAGAGATAGCTTGTATTTGTGTTGCAAATAACTCACGAAATTTTCCTAGTGAAAACTGGGGCAGAAAAATTTCGTTCGTTTGTTTGTTTTGGCATCTGAGCAGATTTTACCTCAAGGCACAGGATTCAAGATGACCAAAAGAATGAGTCTCAATCGAAAATAAAGAAAAGAAGAAAAGAGCAAAAGAAGTGAACTTAGAGTGCTAAAGCAGACAAAGATGCGGACTGCTCATGATATGGTTGAGGTCACAGGCTTCGCTTGACCCGCTTTGATCCAAAAGCTAAAGAGAGAACCAGTACACGTAGCTAACGAGCATCAAGATTCAGATCGGAGTCCACAACAAAGTCAGCTACGACTCGAGATCAAGCTTCAGGAGATTTGTAGATAAGAATCTTGTAACTCGTAGTTGGTAGGCCTAGCTAGCTTAGCTTTTTGATTTTCCTTTTGGTGTAATAAGGAAGTCAGCAAGTAGTAGCAACAGTAAAATCACAGCTTCCTGGTAGTCCCAACTACTAAAAATTCCAGAACTACACTAACGTGATTCCTTTATACCCAAGGATATGTAAGCAACCTTTGAAGCAGGGTCTGGTCAGACTTTTTTCAAAAATGTTTCTCATGGAGTGTCAAACGGGCAAACATCCCTCATAATTGCTCATTTTATCTTTACCCGAAAATCCTTCGTGTCTCCGAGCAAAGAGGGGCAGCTGTGAGCACGTGATTTTTGCCTCGCATGAATTACTCCTACAGAATCCCCAAAATTAGGATTTTTCTTTTATTATTTGGTTTCTAGGAATTAATTGCTCAATGTAGTTGTTACATAGCTAAATATGTAGTGAAAATCAAGCATGTTTAGTTATATTTAGTGTGAAGTTTGAACAAGGTTTAAATTCAGTAACCTTTTCTGTTCAAGTCACTTTTAGGCAGTTATGTTACTTCATCAGATTTCAAAAATTTCTTTTTCAAAAGCTTTTTATGAGATATTCTGAAATTTTATGCACTTATGCTTCGAATAGCTCAAGTCCTTTTTAATTATGAGAATGAATGCTGGATATTATGATGCCTCGAATTCAAATGGGGTTTTGAAATTGTGTTTTGGTCTTCAGGGATTCGATCCCTGGGCAAGACCCATCGTTGCTCTCCTTTCTGCCAGGACTGGGCCTAATTCAGGCCCAAAGCCTTAAAAGCTTTTGTCGTAATCTCTGTTTTCCTTTGGTTTAATAGTTTTAAAAAGAAAATGTGAGCGACTGGCCTCCGAGTTGAGTTGTGGATTCGAACTAAGGACCTCTTCATTGTTTGAAACCGTCCTTGTTTGAGTTCGGGCTTGACCTTGGGTTCAAGCATGACTGTCCCTTTTAAATGAGACTTGGGTCGTTCCTCTCTCATTAGGCTACTGGTCCATTTGGGGCTGGGTCGAATCCTATTGTTTAAGATAATTGACTCTTTCTGACATAAGCTTTTAGTGGTTTTGAGTAACACATTTAATTGCACTTAGCAGCTGGCAAATTAAGCCCGTTAATTAGATTGGAGGTGAGCCATATTAGTAACACCAATAGTCATGGCCCTCCAAATTTTAGTTTGAATATCCTTAAAAAATTGAAATGGAGGTACGTCGCGCCAAATAAAATCTCCGAATGCGTGTCCTTCATTTAACTATTTCTTAAAAATCCTTAGAATTCGAGGCACGCCATTTAGCAAATTTCTATGGCCCTCGTAAAGTTAAAGAAAATGCGTAGTCGCTTTAGACGCGTTGTTTTAATAACATTACCTTCCTAAACTCAGGTGTGCATTTCATGTGACCCAAATCTAAATCTCAACAACGTTGAATAAGATGTGTTTCGGATTGCGGGTGCATTCATGTGGCACAATCCAAAGACATGTTTTGAACGACGTTAAATCTTCTTAAAAATAATTAAAAGCGGTTAATAATTTCTAAAAATTGTACCATAGGTTAAAACATGTACTAAAATCAGATAATAGGCCAATTACGATAGTTTCAGTGACCTTGCTAGAACAATGGAATTCGGGGGTGCCTAACACCTTCCCTCGGGTTAACAGAATTCCTTATTCAGAATTTCTGGTTCGCAGACTTCAAAAGGAAAGTCGAAATTTCCTCAAATTGGGTTTTAAAATAAACAGGTGACTTGGGACACTAAATAAACTATCCCAAGTGGCGACTCTGAAATAAATTAAATAGTCCCATTTCAAATAATGTCACTTAAATTGGAAAAACTCCCCTATACCCCCCTCGGGATGGTAAAAAGGAGGTATGACAGCAACAAAGTTATGTGGAGGTATGACCTTGCGGGTTAGATTCGTGTGTTCTGTTTCTATGATGCGATACGAGTTCCCAGCCTTGTGTTGTGGTGGTACTGGTGAGCTTGCGGTACGTCTCTTTCATTTGACTCATTTTCGTGATTTGAGTATGTTCGAATTGTTGCTTATTGGTGCGCGAATTTCACAAGTTGTGGCTTTAGCCTGTATTGATGTGTCATGTCACCAAAGTAGTGTGTTGGATTAGATGAGATCGTTGGGATCATTAATGGATACGAACGGATTCGATTTCAGCATGTTGGAAGGATAATATCGAGGTTCAACTCAGAAATTGGCTATGGTCTTTACCAAGGAGAAGTGGCTTCATGAATGGTTGATCTGAGAGATGGTTATGGTTCACTGCGTGTTTCATTTATCATTGGCAGTATATGAAAGTGTTGGAATGAGACTTTAGTTGATAAGAGGCTTTATCGGTATTCGGGTGTTGTGTGCAGTTGCTGTGATTAGAAGTTATCGCTACAAGTGTTTGAGTTATGTGTTATATCATGTAATTGCACCTGAGGTTGCAGGTATGGGATATTACAGCTTGTTCGGGTTTATTCAGAGTATAGATGTGAGATTCTAATCCTGTGGAGGATTTTGGAAGTAGAAATATGGTTCTAAGGTTT
The DNA here is from genome assembly GCF_000715075.1 of Nicotiana tabacum. Classification (NCBI taxonomy): domain Eukaryota; kingdom Viridiplantae; phylum Streptophyta; class Magnoliopsida; order Solanales; family Solanaceae; genus Nicotiana; species Nicotiana tabacum. The sequence continues at coordinate 208,632,100 of NC_134080.1, forward strand.
ATGGGCTAGGTTGGATTTTGAAATTTCAGTTAAATTGCATTATCAAACCTATATGAGATAGGGTGACGTGGGATCACCCCCGGTTATGTGCATGGTAAGGCTATTCAGCGATTGGTTGGCTTTTGGAACAACTCTGGGCCCGTTCGAGGACGAATGTATGTTTAAGTGGGGGAGGATGTAACGACCCAACCGGTCGTTTTGAGCTTTTACACTTTGCTCGCTAGTTCTCAGGCATGACTTGCCCGTGTGATGTATTATGACTTATGTAAATCGTTGGTTATGATTTTCAGGGTAATCAGAATGAATTTGGAAGAACAGTTCTCAGTTTGAAGCTTGAAATTTGAAAAGTTTGACCAATATTTGACTTGTTGGTATAGGATCTTGGAATGGAAATTTTTGGATCTGGTTAGCTCCATTAGGTGATTTGCGACTTAGGAGCATGATCAAAATGCATTTTTGAGGTTCGTGAAATATTTAGGCTTGAATTGGCGAAATTGAGATTTTGGCATTTTCCGGTTGATAGGTGAGATTTTGATATAGGGTCAGAATGGAATTCCGGAAGTTGTAGCAGCTCCGTTGTGTCATTTGTGACGTTTGTGGAAAATTCCAGGTCATTCAGGCGAGGTTTGGTAGACGTTTTGATCAAAAGCGGAATTTGAAAGTTCTTGAAATTCTAGGGCTTGAATCCGAAGTGATTTTGGTGTTTTGATGTAGTTTTGAGCATTCCGAAGATTGGAACAATTTTGAATGAGGTTATGGGATATGTTGGCATGTTTGGTTGAGATCCCGAGGGCCTCGGGTGAGTTTCAGATGGTTAAACGGATCAATTTTGGATTTTGCTGGTTTTCTGTTGCAGACGATTTGTTCTTCGCGTTTGCGGTCAGGGACCCGCATTCGCGATTGGTGTTTTCTGAGGCGGCAAATTTTGCCTTCGCGTTCGCGTTTTGGGTGTCACGTTCATGATGTTGTGATGTTTTAATTCTCTATGTTCATGAGGCATGTGTCGTGTTCGCATAGAGTAAGTGAGAGCAACTGGGGTCCCAGCCTTTTGTGCTTCGCGTTCGCGCAAGAGCTGGAGATCACGTTCGCGTTCATGTAAGGGAAATTTATGGTCAGCAGATTTTTGTGCTTTGCGAACGCGAGGCTTTGATGGTGTTCGCGGAGAAGGTTTTTGATGCCTGGGCAGATTGTTTAAATAGCCATTGTCCGCGATTCTTACTATGTTGATTCTTACTTGTTTAATCATGAAATATGTGGAAAATTAAAGCCTAAAATTGGGGAATTAGGGCTTGAACTTAGTGAGTGTAAATTGGGAATTTGAAGGGGCAATTGAGGTCCGATTTTGATGTTCTTGGTATGTATAAACTCATGAGAGGATGAGGATTCTATTAATATGACTTTTATCGGATTCCAAGACGTGGGCCTGGGGCCCGAGTTTGAGCAATTTCGGGATTTTTTTATGTAAATTGGATATTTTTGAGTGGACTTTGTTCCCTTAGCATATTTTAATAGTTATGTTACTGATTGTGGCTAGATTTGGAGCATCTGGATGTCGATTTGTGAAGGAAAAGGCATCGCGGGCTAGATCTTAGACCAGATCGAGGTGAGTAATGATTGTAAATGATGTCCTGAGGGTATGAAACCCCGACTTGCACATCATTGTGCTATATTGAGGTGACGCACACGCTAGATGACGAGTGTGATGTCGTGCACTGTTGGGGATTGTGATCTAGTCCATCCCGAATGAGTTGTTTTACTGCGTATTGATTGAAAACTGTTTGCTCTCATCTTATTTTGGGCAGAATTCCATATTTGGGCCTAGTACCAACTATTTGGACTCTTATGGGATTTTTACTAATATTTCCTCACTGTTTTGACTTTAAACTTGTATTTAGTCATGCTATATCCTATTGTTTTCATAACTCAGCCATGTTTACTCTATTTTAATATATTAAATGATATTTCAAATATTATTTTGGGTTGAGCATCATGTTTTACTATTGCCCGAGTGGCTTATGTGATTTTGACTGAGTAAGGCCGATGACCTGTGTTGTGAGGATACTTTTGGGTTGAGCTGCACGCCGCAGCGGTGAGACACTGATTATGATTATGAGGCTGATGGCCTGAGTTCTGTATGCCACGAGGTAGCTTGTTGATATGAGGCTGAGAGCCTAGTGATGATGCCACGAGATGGCTTGATATTGCGCTTGGGCTGTAAGGGACCCCTCCAGGAGTCTGCATACCCCTAGTGAGTGCGGGTACCCATTGTGATTTGAGATATAACCCGAGGAGCTGGTGTTGTTCCATGTTGTTGCCCGAGGGGCTGTTTCTGTTGGTATTTGCGCCCGAGGGGCGGATTTTCTGTGCTTGTCTGTTCTAGTTGCTTGCATTTAATTGCTTAATTGTTAAAAAGGAATTTTTAAAGAAGTTTAAACTGAGCTAAGATGCTTTAAGATATTCATAACTTCATTTCTTTTCCTGCTAGTTTTGTACTGCTTCTATACAACATGTTGATGTACTTTTTGTGATTTCTTATCGCTCAATCCATATTTGTGATTATTATTCACTAAGTTGGAGTACTCACTTTACTCCCTGCACCTTGTGTGCAGATTCAAGTATTTTTGCATCTAGTAGCGGGCACTGGTTGAGCAGAGGCAGAGTCATTGGAGTTTAGCGAGGTAGCTGCCCGACGTCCGCAACACTGCTTTTCTCCCTCTTGATGTCATTAGATTGTATTTAGTATATTTCCAAAATTTCTGTTGTATTTTAGACCTTAGTAGATGCTCGTGACTTGTGACACCCCGTTGTCGGGCTGTATCTATTTCCACAGTATTCATTTAAACTTACATTATGCAATATCTGATTAATTAAAAAGATGTAAATTGACTTATTAAAGTTATTTAAATGAATTTGGGAATTGTATCAGCTAGCCTTGTCTTCACGAGAAGCGCCATCACGACCGGGTCCGGTTTGGGGTCATGACAAAATGATCCAACCAGGTGTTTGGAACAAACAATTTACCTTTCAATGCACTTCAAATATAAGGTCTTGGTATTCTTGCACTATCATATTTCTAACTAAATGTTCCCACCTATTCTCCTATGATGTTGCGATGACTCGATAGGTCATCTTATGTTTTAGAATTAAATTTTGTATTTTGAAACCTTAAATTTCTCATTTAGCCTTCCTCGATTTGTGTGGGCAATCCGGATATTTTTCGCAAGGCTTATATGTTAAAAACTAATAAAAATAAGATTTTTTGCCTTAAAAATTAATTTGAGTTGACTTCGGTCAGTGTTTTGAACAAACGGACCCAAATCCGTATTTTGATAGTCCTGGTGGGTCCCTATCGTAATTTCGGACCTTAGCGTATGCCCGAAATCAAATTTCAAGGTCCCTAACTCGAGATATGGATTTTTGATGAAAAAATAATGTTTGAAAGTTTAATGATTTTAAGAATTTGATTGATGTTTGGTCTTGTTGATACTGGGTCCGTATTTTTGTTCTGGAGCACGGTATAGGTCCATTATTATATTTATGACTTGTCTGTGAAATTTGGTGAGAAACGTAGTTGGTTTGACATGATTCAGACACCCGGTTGTGAAAATAAAAGTTTTAAAGTTTTCTTGAAAATTCATTTGATTTGGTGTTCAATTTATAGTTCTAGGTGTTATTTTGGTCATTTGATCGTGCGAGAAAGTTCGTATGATATTTTTAGACTTGTGTGAACTTTTGGTTCAGAGCCCCAGGGGCTCGGGTAAGTTTCGGATAGGCTACGGGGTGAAAATCGGACTTAGAGCATTGTTAGTTCTGCAATTTCTGTAACTAGTGTCTGATCTCGCATTTGTGAGATCAGTATTCACATTTGCGAACATTCCCCATGCTGACAGGCTCGCAGTTACGAGCAAACTCTTCATATTGCGAAGAGTACCTGGGCCAGCCTTAGTTTTCATTTGCGATCAAGAGGTCGCATTTGCGGGGAGCCAGTGTTCGCATTTGCGAACAAAACTTTGCATTTGCAAAGTGAGGGTTGGGCAAGCAATGATCGCAAATACGATCAATGGGTCGCATTTGCAGAAGGATCAGAGTTCACATTTATGAACTATTCATCACAAATGCGATGAAGACAGGGATGTGAAACCTTCGCATTTGCGATAGGTTCTTCGCATTTGCAGGGCTCACATTTGCGAACCCCAGTCGCAAATACGACACCTACAACTGATCAAAACTTAACTTAGACGTGATTTTTGGTTCATTTTTCAAATTTTCAAACTCAAGAACACCAAAGGCGATTTTTCAAAGAACCTTTCTTCCCCAAATCATTATAAGTAATTATAAACTAGTTTCTTTCAATCTTTCACTACTTTTCCTAAGATTTCAACCTAAAATCTAGTGTTTTCATGGTGAAAATTTGGGAGTTTGGGTAGAATTAGGGATTTTTGAGAAATTGGGATTTAGACCTTAAATTAAGGTTGGATTCCAAAACAAATTACATAACCGGGCTCGGGGGTGAATGGATAATCGGGTTTTAGCCCGAATTTCGGGTTTGGACCAAGCGAGCTCGGGAGTTGACTTTTTTCAATAATGACCTAAATTGAATCTTTTACAATCGTGGGTGATTCCTAAGGATTATTTTGAATCGTTTGATTGGTAATTTGCTAGATATTGTTGGTTTGGAGGCTTATTTGAAAGGAAAAGCTGTAATTGAGCTTTGAGTGGTCTTTGGAGCAAGGTAAGTAGCATGTCTAACCTTGACTTGAGGGAATTAGGAACCCTCAAACTATGTGCTATGTGAATTTCAAGTGAGTGGCGTATATGCGCGGTGACGAGTGCTTATACGCCGTTGAACTATCTATTTTTCCTGATTTCCCTTAATTATTTCCTTCTCTGTCTTAACTGTTATATGCTCTAAATGCTTTCCATGCTTAACTGCTACTTGTTAATCAATGTCTCCTCCAATTAACGATGTTAGCTCTTCCATAGTTTCATGATTCCCTGCTATTTGCTTAAATCGACCTACTTGCACCTTCTAATTGTCAATTGCTAGATTAGTTTCTTTGGTTCAGTTTAGTATTTATTTATCGTAAAGGATTAGTAATTCTGGACGATATTGATTTATTCTTGAGGTTGTGGCTATTATTTTTAGTTGACTATTTAATTTTGTTCAGTACACCTATTTTTCTGTCATTATTATATATTGCGTATAGGTTGTAGCGTAGGTGACCCGCCTTAGCCTCGTCACTACTACGTCGAGGTTAGGCTCGACACTTACCAGTACATGGGGACGGTTGTAGTGATACTATACTATGCACTTCTATGCAGTTTGAGTCGGTCCCAGCGGCGGCTACTAGAGAGCTCAGATTGGACAGCCAGCAGAGACTTGAGGTACAGCTGGTCTACGCTTGCAGCTCCTGAAGTCCCGCTCTTTGTTTCTATTTAGCTGTGTATTTTCATTCAGACAACTTTATATTTATTTCATACCCTTGTATGTATTACTCTAGTAGCTCGTGCACTTGTGACACCAGGTTCAGGGATTTTGTAGTAGATGTTTGACAGTTTTAGCTTCCACATTCATATTTTAGTTATTTTAATATTTCTCGTTATTCAATTCAACTATTAAAAATGGATAATATGTTGGCTTACCTAGCAAGTAAAATGTTAGGCTGCATCATGATCCAGACGGTGGGAATTCCGGGTCGTGACAGATGTTATGACTCAGAAGACGAGGAATCTTGGATTTCATCATCTAGGCTTGAGGAGAGCCATATGGAATATCAAAGAGATGGATGTTTGGTTCATTTTTATAAGGAGAGCTTAGTAACAATTAAATGAGAGAATGGAGAGTTGAACCATTGAAGCTTAGCCGACATATTTTACTCCTTGATTAAATTTGGTTGCCAACCATGAGGAGTACTACTATTCAGTGTTATGTTGATTTCCTATCTTATTAATGTTATTGGTGTGTCACGTTGTTTCAATTGTAACTCCGCAATTGTTATCTTCTGGTTTGAAATAACTTGTTTCCTATGTTATTGGTGTCTAGCAGGATAGACAAGCAAGAATTCTTTTGATCCACACTCCCATAATATATTCTTAATATAATTCTTGATAGACGTGTCAGAAAGCAATTGTCTGTTAGATTCACATTCCTGACAGACGTGTCTGAAAGCAATTGTCTGTTAGATTCACTACAGAAAAAACAGAGTAGTTTATAACCATTGTGATGTGCTATTTTTGCCTATCTTTTAGTTTGCAAACTTGGATAGAGAAATCTATGAAATTGTTTACCCTTAAAATTGGATAACAATTGAATTTATACGCAGTTTTAAGGGTACGCGATATAACTTGATACAGATTAAGAAGACAGATTAATATTGAAATTAGCGATAAAAAAATAAATATAAATCACACAAATTGAATAGCCTTAGACCTGAGTTTGACCACCCTCGAGCCAAGAAATGTATCAACTAAGGTTAGAACTGAACAACAAGATGATGAGAACTAGAAATGATCAGTATATTGCTTTCTTTTTTCGTGTTACAATGTGCCCTACAAATGATCATAACTCCCCTTTATATATTAGGGGTGTTCTACTCTTGGTACAATTCTATACAAGGTAAAAAATCTCATGATTTGCCAATTAATCGGTCTCTTCTTAATACGTACCAAGATTTTTGTTGTGATCTTCAACTGATCATGGATATTTTAGCTTTTCGTAATTTGGATTGACACTACTAAAAAAACCAGGGTTTAGCGACGGACAAAATCTGTAGCTAAACAGAAAAATCCGTCGCTAATCTCATTTAGCGACGGATTATCAAAAGATTCTTCTAGCAATGAGCATTTTAGCGACAGATTAGCGACGACGTTCGTAGCTAAATCCAGTTTTTTTTGTAGTGTGACAAATTTACCCGATCTTGTTTGGTGTCTGGGTCACGAGCCTGACGATCTAATTTTGCACCTTGGTTCGATATTACTCGAGCTCGATCTTTGACCTTCCATATTTTAGCCTCAATTTGTCACTCAATGGATGAACCCAACCCCTACTGTATACATATAGTCCCTCATTTTTCGGAGACAAGATGACGTGAAATGATATGAACTTCCGAACCTCTCTTCGATAGATCATGATGTAAGAGACAAAAGGTAACTAAAACGTCCTGTTGGCCAGTCTCCAAGGAATTATATGTGTGTCCGTGTTGGTCGGCCACTATTGGATTTGAGCCGTCATTAGAAAACTATAAATATCCCCACTTTTGTTTATTCAAAATTTTATGTTCAAAAGCTACTTCTACTCTTGTTCTCTAAGAATCTCTTCACTCTCTAACTTTTGTACCCAGATTTCTTGAACCCTTTGCAACCACTAAGCATCCCTTCCTAGTTTCCCTTTCTTCATCTCTGCTTTAAAATGGCGAAAACTTCTAAGAGTGTTCCTTAGAAAGAAACAAACTTTTCATCACGGCCTGCCGATGACGGGACTGCAACAGAACCACACCCTGAAGAGTTTGTTCTAGGAGGGTGCTCGATTGGTGCTGATTTCAAGATCGAAAAAACTTCCTCCGTATTAGGTTTATGCGACACGGTATCGAGGTATATATGTTCGATCATCGATGATCTTCTCTCCAGGATCAATGAGGATTGTAACTAGGCTGATAAACACGTGGTGGTGCCCTTGCTTGAGGAATCAATTACTACCCACGTGGAGGGTTTTAAGTGTTTAAATTTACCCCTTCACGTTGGGTCCCTTAGACCCGATCATCATTGCCTTATGAAAAAGGTACGAAGTGACCCTCAGTCAAATTCACTCCTCTTTTTAGAGGATAGTGATTCTTCTCTGCTTTTTTATAAGCAAAATTGAGGGGTGTCCCTTCACCCTCAATCATCTCAGGAGTCCGTACAATCCCCAACTCTGTCGATGGGGATTAATAAAACTTACTTGCGGGGCCAATAGGGCCTCATTATCGATTATAGATGAGGATTAGGATCGAGGCTGGATAGGTTGATTCGTTCTAGTGAAGACCTTGGACTTGATCCCTGTCGAGGACATTCCATTGACCGAGAAATGGAACATGAACGTAAGTATAGCTTCGCCTTACAACTTCTACTTATTGTTTATCCCCTTCCCTCCCTTCTTATCGGTGTTTTTGCGGTGTAGCTATGGCTTGGATGCAAGATGCAGTTCCTAAACTCAATGTGTGGGTCGAGGGACTTGTGTCATAGAGACCATATTCCGAGCGCGCATGGCGCGAATCATCGAAGGGTCAACGGGAGGCCCGTAATCTTTCCCAGTTTTATGTTGTTTGATTTTCAATTTGCACTGCTAAATTCTTATTGGCTATATTTTATTTTTTAGGTCTCCCTAAATATGTTCCTATGAGGCCTCCATCCGGTGATGAGGATGTACCTCTCAAGTCTCCTACTCTGAGGCATGGTGACAAGAAGAAAAGAAAAAGGGCTCCAAATTTTATGAATTCGGGAAAGAAAACACTGAAGAAGAGGTTGATGCGTAAACTCAAGGGAAGCACCGACACTCTATTCTCGAACTCATTCCATCGGCCAAGGGATGAGTCCGAAGAAGAAGAAGAAGATATATCCAAGATGGCGGCCCATCTGTGGGCAGGTGTCTTAATACGAGAGGCCCCCAAAACTGGCGGGTGTTGAAATTGAACCGTCTCGACTTGAGGAGGCCGAAGGGAGAACTCTAGCTGAAGCTCCCGAATGCTTGAGCAGAGGGCACTCCGCCTAAGCTACGGGGGTCGAGAAGGAGACCGGGGTAGATACTCATGAGGCCGAGGTTCGGGATCTTACTGAGAAGAGGGACACCTACAAGCTTCTCAATGATAAGCTTTAGGTCGAGTTAGAAACGACTCGAAGGGAGCATGGCGAGATGGCCGAGCCGATAAATCGAGTACTTCATGATAGTGAAGATGAATTGGACATAGTGGCTAACGATCTGATCCTACTGGTCCAACGGAGTGTTGAATAGATCGGGAAGCTCCAGGCACAGGTAGATACGATACAAGGTGAGGCTAAGGAGTTCAAGAAAAATATAGACCTCTTAGCCTTGAAAAAGGAAGCTACCCAAGCACAACTGGAGTCGGCTGAGGCCCAGCTTAGAGATGAAAAAGAGAAACCTTGGTACAGGCCAAGAAAACCTAGAAGATCCAATATTAGATGAACTCAGCTATTTCTAGTAAAGAGAATCTGGCCAAGAAACTCGAGGCGGCCAAATCAGAGGTGGTTGTGGACAAGATCGAGGCTGATGCTAAAGTGGCCAGTACAAGGTTGACGTCGAGGCGATTCAGGCTCAGGCTAAAAGTATGGTGAACCATGCAAGGTGGCAAGCTCGAAGGGAAGCCCTCAAGGCATTCCATGCTCCGAACTTTGATATACTGGCTGAAATTGAGAATGCCAAAGTAGAAGAAGCCAGGGCCCGGAAGATGGCCTTTCCCGAAGAAGATTTTGAGATCTTAAGCAAGTATGAAGATGGGTAATATCTCGGGGATGAAGATGCTGCCTCTAATGGGGACTAGGCCATTTAGGCCTTTATATGTTTTTATTATTTTTATTATTATTTTCTGTTTTTTTTTTGCATCTTTTGGAGGCTGTTTTGGCCGTTGTAGATTTTTGATTTGGGCCATTCTGGCCTTTGTAAAAAGATTATTGTGTATGTGTATATATATATGTCTTTATTTCCCTTCAGCTTTTAATTTTTTTTGTTTTAATACTTGTATTCACAAAGGCCGGAGTGCTTAGCATAAAATAACTCAGGTTATGTTCGAAAGTTCAAAATAACCTCGCCTTTATAGTACCCTATTTTGAGGTGTCTTGGGGGTTCGGTGTTATCGAAAACCTTCTTCCAAAGTAAACAATTCAGATTGTGGTTTGCTGAGGGTAGCCTTTAAAAGCCTATCTTTGTTACGACTCTCGGACGTCTCCGAGCAATGTTAATATGGCCGCAACCTTTTTAGTTTGGGCGTTGCCTAGTGGGATTGCTTTATCGAGTTATCTAGGCTTGCATACGATAATAGTCCCCGAGTGCGTATGTCCATGACCTCTAAAATTTGGGGGTTGCATAATAGGTCTTATGCCCCTGATGTATAATAGCTCGATCTGTTCGAGTTTATTTTCGGATGGCAGTCCCCGAGTGAGGGAGTGATCATTCAAATTCTGGTTAGAAGCAACCCTCAGGCTCGTTACCTTTAGGAGATAGAAAGTATGAAATTCTTTAAGGGATATAAAGAGGAAATATATTTTTTAAACTTAAGATGACTGCAAGGAAAACACTTCTCTTTATTCTTGTGCAAAACAGTTATACATGCGTACATATTTTATGCCAGGGTTCGAGTACTCTATGTAGGCATGGTTCGTTTGATTGTTTGTCCCTTACAACAAATCTTACCTATCGAGACCCTTCCATTACGAAGTAATATCCTCGCTAAAATCGATATCTGAGGGTAATGACCCCCAGTATTCGAGGTTGATTGTAGAGGAACCTTAGATACTGTAAATGTGATCTTTGACACCGATTCGTGATTGGCTTTCGATTCTAAGTTAGCACGATCCACCGTTTCCTCATTTAAAACCTTGCCGAACAACCCATTTGGGACAAAACCGGTCTAAGAAAAAAAGAGTGCAACGCGTGCTTTCAGACCTAAAACTCCATGCTGCTTCTTCTTAAGCTCATATGCAAGTGTTAGTTCAAAATAAAACCTTACCTATAATATCATTTTAGGTGAGTACATTCTAATTGCATGGTGGTTGTTAGTTGTTCATCATTCCGAGCTTATAGGATCCTTTCCCGGTGTCCTCGAGGATCTGGTACGGTCCTTCCCAATTCGGACCCAACTACCTTTCGTTCGAATTCCGGGTGTTTAGTGTGACCCTCCATAATACTAAGTCCCTGACATTGAAGTATCGAAGTTTGGTCCTTCGATTATAATACCTCTCGATCCTTTGCTTCTGGACGGCCAATCAGAAAAAGGTGGCTTCATGCTTTTCATCCAATAGTTCTAGGCTCGTATTCATGGCCTTGACATTTGATTCCTTTGTTTCATATAGGAATCTGATACTCGGCTCCCCAACTTTGACTGGTATTAGAGCTTCGGCGCCATAAACCAATGAGAACAGGGTAGCCCCGGTACTGGACTTCGAGGTTGTGCGATATGCCCAATGAATTTCGGGCAGGATCTCTTTCCATTTTCCCTTGGCGTTGGTCAACCATTTCTTAAGGTTTTGGATATAGTTTTGTTGGTTGATTCGGCTTGTCCATTCCGACTAGGGTGATAAGGCATCGATAAAATTCTTTCAATTTTATGATCCTTGAGAAACTTGGTTACTTTACTGTCGATAAATTATTTCCCATTTTCACATACAATTTCGGATGTCATCTCGAATCAACATATGATGTGGTCCCAAATGAAGTTGATGACTTCTTTCTCCCTGACCTTCTTGTATGCATGTGCTTCAATCCACTTAGAAAAATAGTGAGTCATAAATAAGATAATTAAGCCTTACCCGGTGCAAGAGGGCCGACGATGTCCATTCCCAAATTCTTGAATGGACATGGAGACAAGACCGAATATAACAACTCCCTGGGTTGGTGAATTATTGGAGCATATCTTTGGCACTTGTCACATTTTCGCACAAACTCTTTTTCATCCTTTTCCATGTCGATCTAGTAATAGCCGGCTCTGATAACCTTTTGAACCAATGATTTGGCACCTGAATGATTTTCACAAGTGCCCTCGTGAACTTCCCTTAGAACATAATTAGTATCTTCCGATCCTAGACATATTGCTAGTGGGCCATCAAACATTATTGTGAATAAGGTTCCATCCTCGGACAAGCTGAATCAGACTACCTTTGTGCAGAGTGTCCCTCGATTCTTTTAGATCTGTGGGAAGTTTCCCGGTCTTCAAATACTCTACGTATTTATTTATCCAATCCCAAGTTAAGATTGTAGAGTTGACCTTCTTATACTACCGACCTCATGAGTTGTATGACTGCCCCCGAGTTGACCTTTTCGTCTTCGACCGACGACCCTAAGTTTGTAAGGGAATCGACCTCGCTATTTTTTCTCGAGGCACGTGCTGCAAAGTCCATTCTTTGAATCGATGTAATATTACCTGTAACTTATATAGGTACCTTTGTATTCGTTCTTCTCTGACTTCGAACGTTCCGTTAACTTGGTTCACCAAAAGGAGGGAGTCACACTTAGCTTCGATCACCGCCACCCCAAGATTTTGTCCAATTCGAGACCTGCAATCATGGCCTCATATTCAGCCTCGTTGTTAGTCAATTTCATAGTTCTAATAGATTTTCTAACGATATTGCCTGTGGGTGGTTTCAGTAAGATGCAAAGTTTGGACCTCTTTGAGTTCGAGGCACCATCCGTAAAGAGGGTCCAAATTCCCGAAGACGTCTCCGAGTTTACCAACAACTCTCTTTCGACTTCGGGTGTTAGGGCTAGCCTAAAGTCAACCACGAAATCTGCCAAAATTTGAGATTTAATGGCTATCCGGGGTTAATATTCAATATTGTACCTGCTGCTTTCTATGTCCCATTTAGCCAATCCTCTAGATAGTTCAGGTTTATGCATTATATTTCGTAATGGGTAAGTTGTCACAACACATATAGGATGACACTGAAAATATGGTTTCAGTTTCGTAGAGGCACTTAGAAAAGCGAGCTCCAATTTTTCTAGGTGTGGATATCTAGTATTGGCCTCACCTAAGATCCTACTAACATAATAAATTGGAAATTCTGTATTTTGTTCTTCTAGAACTAGGACTCCACTTACCGCTATTTTTGATACCGCCAAATACAAGTATAGTCATTCGTCTGCCCTCGGTATGTGAAGCAGTGGCGAGCTTGATAGATATCGCTTAAGTTCTTCGAAGGCCCGTTGGCATTCTGGGATCTATGTGAAGTTGTTTTTCTTCTTCAGTAACGAGAAAAATCAATGGCTTATGTCGGAGGACCTAGAGATGAATCGCACCAGGGCGGCAATGCGCCTGGTTAGCCATTGTATGACCTTCACATTATCCACTACCGTGATATCCTCAATAAATTTAATCTTGTCGGGTTGATCTAGTTTCCTTGGTCGGACACCATGAACCCGAGAAATTTACCTGATCCGACTCCGAACGCACACTTTTCCGGATTTAGATTCATGATGTATTTCTTCAATATACTAAAGGTTTCCTGCAAATGCTTTAAATGGTCCTCTTCTCACAGGGACCTAACCAACATATCGTCAACGTAAACTTCCATGGATTTTCCTATTTGTTCCTCGAACATTCGGTTTACCAGGTGTTGGTAAGTGGCACCGACATTTTTTAATCCGAACGTCATTACGTTATAGTAGTATGTTCCATACTTAGTGATGAATGAGGTCTTTTCTTGATCCACCGGGTTCATCCATATTTGGTTGTACCTATAATAGGCATCGAGAACACTGAGGATCTCGTGGCCGGCCATGGCATCGATCATGCGATCGATGTTAGGCAATGGGAAAGAGTCTTTGGGCGCATGCCTTCTTTAAATCTTTATAATCCACACCCGTGTTCAATTTGTTCCCTTTTTTAGGGACTACAACTATGTTTTCTAACCATTCCGGATATATGACCTCCCGGATGGACCCTATTTAAGGAGCTTAGTTACCTCGTCCTTGATGAAAGCATGCTTAATCTTGGACTGAAGTCTCCTTTCTGCTTGACTAGATGGAATTTCAGGTCCAGGCTCAGATTGTGAGTAATGATCTCTAGTGGGATCCCTGTCATATCGAGATGGGACCAAGCAAAACAATCCATGCTAGCTATAAGAAATTGAATGAGCTTTTTCCTGAGCTCGGGGGTTAACCTCGTGCCCAGGTATACCTTTCGATTAGGCAGGTGTTCGATTAGTACAACCTACTCTAGCTCTTCGACTGTTGATTTGGTAGCGTTAGAATCATCGGGAATTATAAAGGATCGAGGAACCCCATAATCATAAACTTCGTTAATCCCCTACTTGACCGGTTGGGTCGAGGATAGCATCGGAGATTTCTATTTGGCTTCCTGTTTTTCTTTCGAACCTGGCTCCGTTGTCAATAAGAGTGTTGACATCAGAATTACTTCATCGACGGAAAACATTTTCTTTGTGGTGGGTTGTTTCCCGTAGACTATCTTAATCCCTTCTGGTGTTGGAAATTTTAATACCTAGTGAAGGGTCGAGGGCACGAACCTCATGTTGTGGATCCACGGTCTCCCGAACAGGGCGTTGTACCTCATGTCCCCTTCGATCACATAAAACTTGGTCTCCTAGGTGGTTCTGGCTACGTGTAATGGTAACATTATTTCTCCGTTAGTAGTTTCACACGCCATGTTGAATCTGTTTAGCACTCGGGCCGTAAGCACAATTTGGTCCTATGAGCCGAGTTGCTCTATGACCCTCGATTGAATGATGTTGGCCGAGCTACATGGATCAATTAACATACGTTTAACTCGAGTTTTATTCATAAGTACAGATATTACCAGTGCATCATTATGCAGTTGCATGATCCCTTTTGCATCCTCATTGTTGTAAGATAAAGTCCCTTCTGGTATGCAATCTCGAGTCCGTTTTTCCCTTGTGATTGATATTTTGGTGCGTTTTAACATTGGACCTTGAGGAACATCGACCTCTTCGATAATCATATGAATGATGCGTTAAGGTTCATCTTGCTCATTTTACTTATTGGAATCCCTATTTCTGAAATGATTCTTGGCTCGGTCTCTTAGAAATTCCTGAAAGTGGTCGTTTTTGAATAGCCGTGGTACTTCCTCTCTCAATTGTCGACAATCCTCTATTCTGTGGCCATGAGTGCCATGATATTTGCATATTTGGTTGGGATCTCTTTGGGCTTGATTGGTTTGTAAAGGCCGAGGCCATTTGGTATCTTTGATACATTTGATAGCCGATACGATGGCAGCTACATTAATATTAAAGTTGTACTCTGATAATCGTGGTGCTTCTTTAGGTCTGATAGGCCTTTCAAAGCTGTTCTTGCTCATGAGATCTCGAAATGTATGGCCTCGATCACTTCTCCTTTCATTTTATGCAAAAATTTTCCCAAATCCTCTACTTTTTCGATTTCCATTATATGGCTGGTATCGATCTCTGTTCAACCTCGATTCTCAATCAATATCCCTCTTGATTCTATCGATGGGTCTGATAGGATAAACAAACCCAGAAGGAGCCCCAAGTTGATTGTCTTCGACCCTGATATACGATTGATACCGATTATGCATATCGACCCACGTAATAGCCGGGTATTCTGTCAAATTTTGCTTTAACTACTGCGAGGTTACTAAGCTTCGAACATTGAATCCTTAGGTGAAAGCTTGAATAACCCAGTCATCAGCGAACGGTGGTATGTCCATCCGTTCCATTTGGAATCGAAACACGGATCCTCTGAGCATTTCGGTGTCCTTCTGCCTTACCTTGAAAAGATCCGACTTCCTGGTTTCGACCTTGACGGGCCCGACGTGTTCCTTTAGGAAAGAATCTGCAAACATTGCAAATGAGTTAATAAAATCAGGTGGTTAATTGAAGTACCATATCATAACTCCCTTTGACAGGGTCTCTTCGAATTTCTTTAGTAAGATAGATTCGATCTCGTCATCCTCTAGATCATTCCCTCTGATAGCACATGTGTAAGAGGTGACGTGCTCATTTGGACCAGTCATTCCATTGTATTTAGGAATCTCGGGTATGCGAAATTTCTTGGGTATTGGCTTGGGAGCTTTGCTCGGGTGAGTGGGGGGGGGGGGAAGGGTTTTTGCACGAATCGTTTTGAGTATAGACCCTTTAATATCGGCGATGACCCTGTGATTTGATCGATCTTGGAATTGTAAGTTTCCACCTTCTTGTCATTTGCCTGGATCTTCTTTTCCCCCGACTCAATTTGCTTTGTCAGTTCTTCGATCATCTTCATGATTGGACTGGTCTCTGATTTTTTCTCATTCGATTTCCTTGAAACCGATTCAACCTTGTGGAAAACTTCCTGGGACGGATCAGGCTCATTCCTACTCGGTGGGTGATTCTGGTTTTGGAGCTGGGTTATCGCTACCTGTTGAGCCTGCAACATTTCAAAGATCACCCGCATGCTGATCCTGCCAACTTCGTTGCCATGTGTGATTTAAGCGGCTGATCGAACATCCCCACGGACGCTGCCCTCGGGACCGATAGTCAAATTTGCTTTGATGGCTACATGTGAGCTGACGTTGATTAGATCTACAACCGGAATTCCATCGAGGCCAACCGAGGGTACGTCGTTCCCTGGTGCCATATTTTCATTTTCGCTGTGGTGATCGAAATCATTATCAACGTAGGTGCTAAGTGAGATTTCGACATTTTGGTCCGGAATCAAAGATTCTTCAAAGAACAAGTGTAAAATAGTATGCGTTATGAAAGTTTGTACCAGGTGATCACTATTATCCTTAGCCTGCGGTGAGCGCCAAATTGTTTACCCTTAAAATTGGATAACAATTGGATTTATATGTGGTTTTAAGCATACATGATATAACTTGATACAGATTAAGAAGATAAATTAATATTGAAATTAACGATAAGAAAATAAATGCAAACCACATAAATTGAAGAATCTTAACCTCTGAGTTTGACCATACTTGAGCCAAGAAACATATCAACTAAGGTTAGAACTGAACAACAAGATGATGAGAACTAGAAATGATCAGTATATTGCTTTCTTTGTGCGTATTACAATGCTCCCTATAAATGATTGAAACTCCCCTTTATATATTACGGGTGTTCTACTCTTGGTACAATTCTATATAACGTAAAAAATCTCATGATTTGCTAATTAATCGGCCTCTTCTTGATACGTGCCGAGATTTCGCCGTGATCTTCGACCGATTGCGTGTATTTCGGCTTTTCGTTATTTGGCTCAGCAAGTTTACCATGATCTTGATCGGTCTCGATCTTGTTCGGTCTCTGGGTCACGAGCCTAACGATCTAATTTTGCGCCTTGGTTCGATATAACCCGAGCTCGATCTTTGACGTGCTATGTTTCAACCTCGATTGGTCATTCAATGGATGAATCCGGTACCAACCGTATACAGAAATTAAAGGAAGTTGCATCATTCACACAAGTGTACATAAAAAATAAGTACAAGCTAATATTTGGTTCTTTTTCACAACATAACTTAATAAACAACAGGGCAATGCTTTGTCCATTGGACAAAAAGCATAATGACATCCATCAAAGGATCGGTAATGTGCCTCCCATTGGTTCAGGTGGTGTGCTAACGAACTTGTCAAATTCTTTAACATGAATGTCGCGGAAATTTGCGGTGCGATTTCAAATAAAATAAGAAATCATCAGATTCATTGGAATGGTTCTTTGAATATTAATTTGATTAAAGACAACTAAGATGAATTGTGCTCATATATGGTGTCACACCTCCTTTTTATGAAGAATAGGGAGTTATCCAATTAATGTGACATTATTTAAAATGGAATTATTTATTTTAATTCGAGTTGCCACTTGAGATAATTATTATGGTGTCCCAAGTCATCGGTTTATTTTAAAATCCCATATGAAGGAAATTGACTCTGTTTATAATCCGCAAAATATCGAAGATCGAGTAACGAATTCTGTTAATCCAGGAGAAGGTATTAGGCATTCCTGAATTTTGTAGTTTTAGCATGACTGCTTTAATCATACCTGGCTTAATTAATTATTTAATTACGTATTTTTAGAATATATGTGTATTTTACCTTTTACCTCTTTTAATCATGGCGTTTATGGATTTATCTTTGAAACGGATTGCATGTGTATAAATCAATTTTATTTGGTGCGCTAAAATCATGTCATGCATGCGTGTACACCATTAATCATGCTTTATTAATTATCAAGATGGTTTTTAGCCAAAGTCGCATGACCGCATACTTTGATTTTATTTTGGGTATCATAATCATGTCACGCGAATGTGTACACAATTACGATAGTAGATTAAATGCGCGCCTAAAGCACTCTAACACTGTTCATTATTTTTCCTAAACTTTGAGATTATTGTGAAGACCGTGGGTTATGGATGTTTTTATGGAGAAGCGTATGATTTATGGAATTATTCATGAATTTAAGCACAAAGTGTTGGTATTAAGAGAAATGGGTCGATTTGATCATTCACAACTAGTCTTGAACGACCCAATTCATTTAATAAAAGAGAGATTTTTACCTTTCTATACAATATTTGAAACTTATTTATCAAAATTGTCCTAGTTTTGTATATTACCCACCCTAAACAAGGATTACTTATAAATTATATACAATCCATTATCAGTGCATTGAATTAGGGGATTTAGTTACATCCTTTTCCTTTTGCCTTTACTCTCCTCTTTCCTCACTGTCGCATCTCTCATCAATTATTCTTTCTTTCTTCATCTTTCTCTCTCACTGACTTTCTCTCTCACCATCTTTATCTCTCAATAAGGTAAGCCTAAAATTTATCTTCTTTCAATCAACCTATTGAAGTAACCTCTAGGTCGTAGGAATTGAAGATTCGAACACTAATCTATCATAAAGCTTTGAATTCGAATTTGAGTTTTCAAAAATTATTATTTTTTTGGATTGGGTGTGGTTGCAAACAATTGGGGATATTGTTTGGAGTTTGTATCTCAATTTTGAGGGTGTTTTGATAAAGATTAGACTTGATTTTAGCTGAATTTCACATTAAAACTCGAAGAAGAAGAAGAAGAAGAAGAAGAAGAAGAAGAAGAAGAAGAAGACATGACATACAATATACTTACGAAATTGTTGTAAAGTTGTAGTAAAATTGTAGGTAAATTGTATTCTGTTGTAGTTATATATATATATATATTTGAATATTGTATGAAAGTTGAAAAATAGTTATATAATATATGAATCATTGTACAAAAATTGTATTTAAATTATCAGTACTATATTTTTACATAAAGTTGTTGATATGTATCAAAATTGTAGTAAGAGGGTAAGTTTTGATTGGAATTTTAGAGATGAAGAAGCACACACCACACACCACACAAAATATGCACAAACAATATTCCAAATTATTTGCAATACCACCTGTTTACCGTGAAAATGGTAACAATAATTAAATTTAAAAATGAGATTCTAAAAATACGTGATCTATTTTTATGCTAGTTGTTAGAGTAGTTGATGATAAGAATGTGAAGTTAAATGATGAGATACAAGCTAGAACGGGGCAGTAATCAAACTAAGGGGCTTGTTGCCCGGGCTTCAGACTAATCGATGGAAGGCCTCGGGGTCGATATCTGGCTTGAGCTCGAACTATCGGGGGTAACCGAGGAAGGGATAACAGTTAGAATATAATTAAAGATGGCTCTTTATGGGCAATACAGAGCAATAAGTGAAGAACATATATGAAATCGATAAGTGGAAAGAGTAGCCTCGAGCAAATGAGTTAGAGAGAAAAGAAAGAGAAATATTATTGATCTTGTGGAGAATAGTGGGAGCAACATCAGCCCCTTACAAGGTGGTGAGGGTTCCCTTTATATAGGAGGTGAATCCGGTTATAGTACAACATACATTAATTGTAAAACCATGGAGATGGGATGGCTAGACGTGATGCCCCGACACAGGCTCTGGGAAGGTCGGCTCTGTCAGACTTAGCCGCGTGCCATGGGAACTCCCTTTTTTGTCCCAACCTCAATCTTCATCTTCTCTGAGTCGGGTCTCGACGAGCCCCGAGAGAAGGGACTCAGTCGCAACTCCACGTCCTCGGGGTCTCGAGATATTCTTCCGAAGTGGCTTGATAGCAAGAAATTAAGCCCTCCGATTTTGCCGCATACAGATAGTCTCCGCATTTCCTAGAACGAAGCGATGGGAAATGATTTTGACACCTGACTCTACGAGCTTCTCGCGGTAACATCATACCAATGATGAAACCTGTGGCACGAGCTGTTGTGACAACTAGGATGTCCCAAGGACTTGTGTATTTGACATCATTCAATACACTGTCGATTCCTGTTCTTCAAGGTGAAAGTACTGCCATCGATTCGGCTCTTCAAGAACGCAGTAATTGCATTCGCAGGTCAGTTTTCCAAAGCGTCGATGGTTGTGTCGTTACCCCTTATAAATGGGGGTGTTTTGGCGTTGTTTTTATATCCAAGTACCTTCAGCTGCTTATTAGCCCATTTCTTCTTATCATCTTCCTCTATCATTGAACCTCATGTTTGGGGTTTGTGGCCCCAAGGTCGTTTTGCATTGTTTCATTGTGTCATTTGTCGGAGCTCGATTGTGTTATTCTGTTGCTGCTGCGGTTGTTATTGTGTCTGTTGCTGCTGTCCTCATTAGCCCGAGACGACGATAGATGGGGAATTAATTCTCCCATTTTGTAGACAGTCATTTAGACTATGCACCGCTGCTCACTCTCCTACCGAGGCCTGGTGTGGCACTTCATCCCTTGGGTTTTTCCTTTCCCAAGGGATAAAGTGGCATCCAAGTCATTGAGGTTGGGGCCTACCGAATCTTCAACCTTTGGCTTTGGCGGGCTATGTCTCTTTTCTCTGCCTCCTCTGCATCCCCTCATTTTCCTCTTCTTCATCTTTTCCGTGGGTGAAGCCCTTCTGCGGGTTTGATCTGGGAACCTAGAGGAGATGGTGGTCGAAGGAATTGCCTTCGAGGATGCGAGCTCGAGGGGGCGGCGCTCGAGGATGCTGATACTGGAGATGGACCATCGAGGATGGACTGGGTTCTTGGGCTTTTATCACATGTACATCCTCCTGCTTCTCCGTTTTTGTGTGGAGGTCCTCTGTAAGCTTTTATATTCATACGAGAGGGCCCCTTAAGGTCCGTTGTACATGAATATTCATGAATATAGAGATGCTTCCTTGATTCCTATTTTTGATACTTGCCCTATTATTGTATGCTCTTGTGTACTCCAAGGCTTTTGAATATTTTCCTTTGCTTCTGCCTTTGATTTTTGTTGTGTGCTCATATACTCTTGTGCGTTCAGAGATTTTGAATGTATGCCTTTGTTGGCGATTACCGATTTTCTGGCCTTTGGTCGACAGAAATGGATCCTTTCCGAGCTCATCGTTGTTCCCGGAATCAAGCCCGAAGTGGTCCGATAAACCTGGATCATCGGGGCCCTTGAGCCCCATGGAGATAAAGCACCGAAACGAAAGTCGACTTCGGGTGCTCGGAGCTTTTACTTTGAGCTTGGCGTAGATAACCCTTTGAGGTGTTGTAGGAATGCTTATGAGGAAGGGGCTATTCGTATTTAGGCGATTTTCTATGGTCGAGCCCTCGTGGGCGGAGCTTTAAGTGCTTATTTTTCTTTTTAGAAAGGAAAACCACAAGGTCGGATACTACGACGAGCTCTATGATGGAGCTGAAGGCTTTCCAAAGTCTGACTTCCTTTTGATGGAGGTACTCGAGGTCGGGCACCACCCCTGGATCTGTACCGAGGTCGTTGGCCTCCCGGGGCTTACCCTGGATAACCGAATCGTTGCTGTTTCCCCCATATATGTGGGGTAGCATTTGCTCCTTTGGGAGACCTCATTATTTTAGATAGCTATCCTTCTGCCTTGGCATCGGGTCCTTCGTTTCCTTAAGCGCAAAAGTGTTGGTGTAGGCCCCTGATTCAGTCTGCAAATTCTACCATAGCCATGGAGTGCTTAGGATCCATGGGTGTTTACTCTGAATACTATGTCTTTGATAAGAGAGGAACATCTAGAGATGGTGAGGAGATACTGTAGATGGAGCAAGGGGGTAGAGTTGCACGCGCTTTCCCCGGATGAGAGTATTATACACTCCGCTGATGGATTCCTGAACGTATACTTATACCCTTTCACATTAAGCCCCCTTGATAGGGTTGTGCTTGACTTCTGCCTGAAGTATCGAGTTACTTTGGCTCAAATACATCCGTCGTTTTGGTGAGTGGTGCTGATGATGAGATTATTTGCGAAGAAGGCCAGGATTGAATTCATTCTTAGTCACCTCGTCAGGCTATACCGGCCCTTCTACCATCGAGGCCTGCTGACCTTGCGATGTCGTTTGCCCATGCCCTTTGTTGTAGATGATAAGGCAGATGAGGATCAAGAGTGGGTCAATCGATTTGTCAGAGTACGGACAACTGACATTATCCCCGTGGAGCTCATGCCCTTTCCCTAAGGATGGAATTACGTACGCGAGTGGAGCGTCTCGTGCTTTCTTAGACTAGCTTATAGCGAAAACTAGTTGAGTAATTATTTTTCCTCCTTTTCTGCAGCGACTTCATGGACGCCAGGCGAAGTTCCCGATTTGGCCGGCTGGGTTCGGAGGTTGGTAACCCATTCAACTTGCGACGAGCGTAGGTGGTGAGCTGTGTCTCGGGGCAGATGGGAAGCGAAATACCAAGGTATGCACATATGCTGCTTTTACCTTGGTCTTCGTATGTTTGAGATGGAATTTTCCTCTTTCTTTTGTATTGTCTTTGCCGTTGTAGGTATCGGGCCATTCCTTAGGGCGAGGTTATGTTCCTCTGGAGAGGGGGAGGAGCCATCGACCTCTGAGCTAAAGGACGATGGTGATAAATGGGATTTTCATCCGCAGTGCGATGGAGCTTTTAGCAGGGCTAAACGGGCCCGTATCTTCGAGGAGAGAGCATTGCCCGAGCCTGCTGTTCGCGAAGTCTTTGGTTCCGGAGTGGTGGTTCCTCCGAGTGATTATGCCTCGATCGAGGTTGGTTCTTCCAAGGCTGGAGGGGCTGGACAAATAGGAGTGTGCTCGACCTTCGAGGAGGTCCACCGTCTTCACTTTGCGGTGAGTTTCGGTGTAGTCCTTTTGCATTTCGCGTCTTCCTTTTCTTATCGAGTTTTTCTTCTGCAGGCCTTTGATAGGTTTAGGTCTGAGCTGCTCCATCATGGTGATAGGCTTCGTAAAGCTCTGGATGAGGGTGAGTCCCTTAGGCTCCTCAGCGAGGAGAAGGAGGTTGAGTTGATGCACTGGGTATATGAGGCATACCGGAACTCGAATTACGAGAGCTATTTGATGAAGTAGGTAACCTTTCATAGTACGTGTTTGGCCTTTTTGACCCTCAAGGTTAATCCTTTTGCTTATCTTAGTTGTAGAAAAAGACGTATGCTCTTGAGTACCTTAGGGGCGAAGCTGACCGAGTTAGGAATGCTTGTGGTGAACTGGAGGCTCGGGTGTAGGCTCAAGCTTTAGAGGAGAAGGGTACCTTGTCTAAAGTTCCCGCCTTCGAGGCCCACCTCTGCTTGGCTTGTGACAATGCTTCAGTTCAAGTGGATATGATCACGAAGTTCGAGTTCGATCTCTCAAAGATCAGGGCTGAGATAATCGATGCTCTGTCTGAAGCAGCATTGTGTCGGACTAAGGCTGATCAGGAGATGGCGATTCATTTGAAGGACGCTACTAATGCCCAAGCTAAGTTGAAGCGGGCCCTCGATCATGAAAACATGATCGAGGAATATGTTCGTTGCAGATCCTGAAGAGAGGTACCCGAAGATATTGGCGCTAGGGGCTTCGTTCTCTCAGAGGAGTTCGCTCGAGCGAGGGTAGAGGAGCATGATGCTCGGTCACTTCTTGCCGATGTCACAGAGATCGAAACCGGGGATGGTAGGCCGTAGCCTTCTAGAGAGGAGCATAGACTTCACCACTTTGTATTTGATATTCGCAGAGCATGTTTGTAAATGGAGAGTGCATCTTTTGCGCATGTGAAAAAGAAAACTTGGAGCTTCTTCTCTTCTGTATCTCTTTCTTCACTGCTTTCAACCAGGCGGGCTGGCTTCGATGTTGGGCGCGCGCCCTTCAGATCGGGAGCTCATCAGACAGGTTCGACGGCTCTTTCATGCTCGGTCAAGTGTGATTTTTAGCATGAGTAGGCATTAGAGCTTTTGTACTTTGCCCAGCTATTTTGGGTTTAGTCTCCGAGTCAGTCTTTAACTCGAGCTTACCTAACTTGCAATCCTCTATGCCTGCACGGACGGACGGTAACGACTCTTGCGCCTTGCCCTTGCGCATTTTCATTTTAACCATTTTGGGATCAGTCTCCGAGTCATGTTGCGACTCGAGCTTTAATTGACCCTTGAGTTTTTGTGCCTGCATGGGCGGATTAAAATTGCTTACATATGCCTAGGGTCGAAGTGGATTTTTAGTTATGCGACCCTAAGGCTCGTGAAGCTGGCGACGGTGGATCTTGCGCTGTGCCCTTAGGCATGTATAGTTAACTATGTTGGTTTCTGTCTCCGAATCGGGTTACGACTCGAGCTCATTTTAATCCTCAAGTTTTCAATTTTCCTTAGCTGGCGGCAGTGGATCTTAAACTTTTGGTCGTTGAGACCTTTTAGTGTGCGGCCCTGAAGCTCGTTTGGCTGGCAATAATGGCACTTACAATTTTGGTTGTGGGCATTTTGTAGGCTTTGTTTTCCTCTCGTTAAGGTATTTTTGAAATAATTTTTCCTGACCTGTCGTCGGTTCGGGAAGAACCTCGATTTCAAGTCGTTAGTGGCGATGTTCGAGCACCTCGGAAGGCTTAGCTCGTAGGCTGAGTAGCTCGAAGCCTTGTGATTTGGAGCTGACATGGTCGAAGATTCTTTTCTTGTTGGGGGTAGCCTGTTTTAACCGGTTCTTTTCAAAGTAGATTCGAAGTGATGGCCTATGATTTTGTTAGCGACGGTCAGGCTCCCCCAAGTCGCATTGATTTGGCTGGTGCAGCCATTTTGACCATAGTCATATATGTTTGGACGGAGCCATTTTTGATCCCGTGTAATAGATTAGCCATCTACATTGAGGGTATACCTTTTATGGAGTCTTACAAATGCAACATATAGCCTAAACTTCGGGATCGAGTTTCATGCATGCTGAGGTCTTACAGTTTGTCATGCCTGTTAAGGTCTTACAGTTTGTCATGCCTGTTGAGGTCTTACAGTTTGTCATGTCTGTTGAAGTCTTACAATTTTAGTTGCTATGTAAAATAGATCTTGCTAGACCGAGTCTACCCACTCAGGGTCTTACGACCTCGGGTTTTCCAATGTATGGCGATTGACGTCAGTCTCCGAGTCATCGAGTTTGCATAGGCCCGAAGACTGTTACTCATGAGTTCAGAATTGCCTCGTTGGCGCCATATTGTCACGACCCAAACCGATAGGCCGCGACGGGCACCCGGTACCTTACTCAACCGAGTACTAACGTAACATATCTTTCTTATTACATTATCATATACATGTAACATACGGGCCTAACAAGTAAACATAATTATTTATAACTCAAGACATAGGCCGACAAGGCCGTACAATCTTTCACGTACATGACATATGTCTACAAGCCTATAAGAGTACATAAATGTCATAAAGGTCGGGACAGAGTCCCGCCATACCAAACAATACACGTCTAAATCATACCAGCCAAACAAGCAACTCTGAAGCAAATGGAGCGCACCAACATCGTCCGCTGAGCTGATAGCTTACTTAGAGGGCTCTCGACCAGTCTGTTGGGACCTGCGGGCATGAAACGCAGCGTCCCCAGGCAAAAGCGATGTCAGTACAAAAAGTTTACCGAGTATGTAAGGCACATAAATAAGTACATAACAGACATGAAAGAAATATAAAGTACTTGACTCAATCTGTAACTCTGAATAACTATGTAAATCATGAAATACTTTTAGCGTCATGCATATGCATATGAATGTCATGTCATGCATAGGTACATGTCTCATAACATCATCAGCCTCTAAGGGCATCCCATCATATAATATCGGCCAGTGTGGGCAAAATCATCAACGTATACCAGCTGATCAGGTGATGTTGCGTATATAATGCCATAATCTTTCCCATATTCCATATACATACATATACATACATATATACCGTATATAATGCCGTCTGAGTCATATTTCATCCACTGTGGGCAACATTATCATCATCATATACCTGCTGATCAGGTGGTGGTGCGTATATAACGTCATAACCTTTCCCATATCCCATATACAGATACATACATACATATATATATGCATATATAACGCCTTCTGGTCATGGGTCAATGCAAATGAATGCAATGCATGTAAAGTACGTTAATAAAATCTTTTGGAGCTTCATAAGACCATTTTGCCTTTAAGCAATATCATAAAGTAAATTCTTTTCAACTTTCGTATTTTTCTGTGACCCATGAAGAGATGATAATATATTATGACACACGAAAATTCAAGAACATTGATATCTCTAATACTTCTATGAATAGAGTCATTCATGGAATTTGTGCATTTTTACGTTTCGTTCGTATCATATGGATCATGCCAAAAGAAAGAAGGGATAGCCTTAACATACCTGGAGTAGGAAAAACTCCGTAAGCTATTCTTGAGAAAGATTGTACCATGCTCTCTCTAAATTCGTCTTACACTGCTGTAGCGTTATGAAATTCATATCATATGAATTCTATTTATAAGAATTCCTCCGTTAGAGTAACAACGCTGCTGGGATTGTATGCGCTTTTGAGAATTCCTTCATTAGCGTTATGAAACATCAAAGTTATTAAATAAGAAAACATACAAGCAAAAGAGATTGTATGCGTTTCTTTTCAACCCTTTCCTTTTTAAGCCATTTAGTTAATTTCTTGGAAAAATCCATCCTTACATGACAATGGTCATTATATTTAGAGTAGCTTTAACTCTTTTTTTTGCTGATCTTATATTACACTTCAAAATAAGGCACCAACCAAGGGTTATCCAAAATACCTTTACGTGGCTACTTGAGTCTCTTGACTCATCATGCACCTTTATGCACTTGCTTGTCTTAGTGCTATGTGACAGCCCCAAAATATTCTTATTCACTTATTAGTTAACCGGGTAATGTCCCGTTACCCAAAAATTAATCAATTACCCGTATAATTTAAAAATTATCACAAATTGTTTAAAGTTTTATTTATTTTCAAAATACTTCATATATACTTTATATATTACACTACCGTGGTCATATGGTACCTTGCATGGTACTAGTTTATAATTATCGAGTATTGTCACTTGACCCGTATTTTATCCCAAATTGGCCTCTTTCAACGAAACTCATTTTCTTTAATTTGTGTATCCCTTTATCCTTAAAAGCACTTATTTATCGCTTTTTATAAATAGCGTAATACTTATAATCCCAAAATAAATCTCATTCCCGATTTTATGTCGATTAATCTTACGACGATGCTTTAACGTGCGATGGCGCTTTAACATACGAAAATGCGAAATATAATATCTCATTTTCGGACTTTCATCACTTTACTTATGGCCTACTTTCACACACGAAAACTTGGGGTGTAACATCATTCCCCCCTTTGGAACATTCGTCATCGAATGTTGACTGGTCCACTTATCATTTTCGTAACTTATGTCTTCTGAATACTTTGTACTCTTCTTTCCATCATGGCAACTGTTCTGTGAGTAAATCCAAATGCTAGGGAATTCCCCCCTTTATGCCTATTTCACACACCACGACTTGTGGTCGGAATTCGTCCAATATTATAACTGTTGCTACCTTTTGTCATGCAATTTGTACGACTTCTTCCTACTATGTGCGCCTATGAGACTCTTTCCTTTAGCTTTTAGCCAATTGCCTTTCCTTACTTTGGGAACATATACAGAACTTAACAAGATGTCCCTTTGGGTATCTATAGGTGTACTGAAGTTTTTTGCTTGGTACTTTGTTGAACTTACGAATATTGCTATATCTTGTTTCATAGACCCAGTTATCTATCTGTATGACTTTACTGCATCTAGATAGGTCATACTACCAAACTCCAGGTTACTTTCGTTGTTTATCCTATAAGTATAAATCTAAGTCCTTTAATGTTTCCTTACCATTGTTCATCATAAGAATGACGGCCTAATCTCATCTCATACTTTTTTAACTTTCATCCATCCATTGTGTATCCACCTCAATGTTGATCTACAATATTTCATTGATAACTCCAAACTTCTTATGTAATACATTGCCACTCGGGCTTACATTGCATCGACGAATATTTGAAGTATTTTCCATAATCGTATTTCATTGTATCGCGATGTGATTCACCTTATAGGGCTATTCTGATCTCGTATCGCCCGCAATTCTTTTCTCCTTCTCCCCCCCTCTTTTTTTTCTTCAATTCATTATTAAATCGAAGTCCCTATCGTTATCTTTTATATGTCATAATTACACCTTTATTTCACTATCATAGCAACATTCCATCTCTTCTAAATGTTGCTTGTCTTAATCTCATTTGAGTTCATTCAGCTATACTGAGCCTTCTATAACTTAGAGAACCCATTAGCTCTCTTGTTTTCATAGGCTTAATCCCGAGAACTTATTCATTCTTGTCACTTTCTCACTCACCCTTTCTTGTTCTTTACTCTTGTATTTCTAAAACCTTGTCTCTTTATCATACTTTAGCTTGCGACCTACATATATCCATTTATACTGCTCGTAATCTTGCTTTACCATAGATTTCCTTGTATTATCTTGGAAAATCAAGCGAGACATCTCAGCGTCTCTATCTCTTCTTTATTCTCTTGACTAGGCCTCTCGATACCTAAACCATAGGCTAGAAGATATGCTACTGAAGATGCCACTATTATTCCTGGATACTGAATCCCCATGCTTCTAGCCTTTTATCCATAGCATGGACTATTCACAACCTTCTGCATTTAAAATATCACTTTACATTCTTCTATCTTTCTTTCATAACCTCTTTCCCGCATCAATATAAATCACATCCATCATTTGAAGTTCTATTATATTACTTGCACCTCTGGTTCCTATACAATTCGGTGGGAGCTCTTTCTCCTTATGAGGATGGTACTTCTTCTAACTAGCTTTATCGTAGAGTCGTTATATGATATGATTGTTGTACTATCTCTCTTGTACCTATGATATTAAGAGTGATTCTGCAATGTTCTCAATCATGATGTCTATAACTTCTGGGTCCAATAATCAAACTCCTGATTACTTAGTTGATGTCACTCTTTAGTTTCCTCTTCCCTCTGATCAACCTTTATATAGGCTTAAGTTATCTTCATATATGTGGTTCATGGTATTAGTTATCCTGTCTAGCCTTTCATGGGTTTGAGAAATATGCATGATACAATCCTTTAATAATTTAATCCTTTATTTATAACTTGGGCTCAATTCTTTCTTTTAACTTATACTAGAATCTTTTACGGCTGTATATGCTGCATGTAAAAAACTCCAAACCCTTAAGTGGGCTCTTAACGTAACCAACTCTGGATCATTGATCGAATAATAATTTTTTTTCGTTCCATCTTAGATTTCTTTCAATGTAAGCTATAACTTTTCCTGGTCTTTCTGACCCCTTTGCTGCGTCCATACTTAGCTTATCTTAGTGTCCACACATGCCAGAGTTTTCATATAACTCATATGATCTCGAATATTACTTTTATCTTTACTTCCCATTCATTAGCCACGGTAGGTGCCACTTTCCTTTATAGTGCTTACAATGTTGTTGCGAGACTGTTGTTACACGACCCTTTTCTCTATAAGTCGTTGTGCTTAGGTTGAAGCCTTCTTCCTTATTTCCTCAGCTAGTCTTTTGTTGTAGTACTTAGGGAGAACCCTTGACTCTTATATAACTATAGGCTTATTACAGAACTTTTTGATGTCCTTACTTGCCTATAATCATCCGTAGTTGCTTACTTCTATGCTCTTGTGCTTGTATAGTTGCTTCTGAACTGATATTTTGACTGCCTTCCCAGTGGAACTTTCTTTTATCCCCGTAACACTCATACAGTACCTTTAACTATCCCGACTCTTGTTTGAATATATCTCAAGTATTATAATGATAATCTTTGAGGCTGAATTCTCCATGTTGGATTCTACTATGTTTATCTTACACGATCTGATGACTCGTCTGTAACCTCTTGTTTAGCTATAACTAGGATTTTCCTGACCAATTACTAACTACTCGTTGGCCCATTCTCATATCAATATTCCTCATAATGTTTTTGGGTTATTTCCTTTGTCTTGACATACGTCTCACAGTAGCTCCTTATTTATCAAAAACATCCAGGGCAAGAACCCTTACTTCCTTTTCTTGGTGTCGTGCTTGCATAATGATCTAGAATCATAGCATATTTGTAACATTTGAATAAGTACAATCTCATACCTTTCTCATTATTATCACATTCTCCCTTTATCATTCTATAATTACTACATCCACTTAATTCTGACTTAATACCATACTATTCCATATTCCCCCCTTTAGGGTATACTAAGAGTTGGAGCTACGACAACCTACCTATAGATGTTTTACCTTTTTATCTTTGGCATCCTTTTACATCATCGCCCTTTACTCGCCTTGTGGTAATTCTTATGTACCAAGGATAACAAAATTTCCTCACTAATTTCTATTATTATGGGGTCTAACTTTTCCTTCTGGTAGTCGTGTTAGAGTCACGAACTTATTTCTCAAAGTGACGATATGACTTTATGGCCTATACTCTTTTGTTGTCTCAAGGCTTGTCACCTCTTGTATTTCCCTTCACTTGACTATAAACTCTGTAATATTGTCATTTTTGTTTTCTACCATGGTCATCCATGTATCACATCTTACTTATAATGCTTCATTAACTCTCTTCTTATTTTCTTGCTAATATTTCTGTCAATCACTTTATTCTGAAAACTCGAATAAGACATTCTTTTGCCTTTAGCTTCCCTTTGCTCCATCCAGTGGCTCTTCAAGTTTCTTAACGTTCTTGCTTTACTAGGGACACGCGAGCCACACTGAGGTAATATGTATCCCTTCAAGGCTTATAGTGCATGTCTTTGTAGTACTCATATCTGGCTGCACTACTTTAAAGTGTACCATCTGGGTGTCTCACAAGGAGATCTATTAGCACTTTTGCAATATCCTTCGGAAATGTCAACTCTGTTACTATTGAATATTACTCAAAAAAAGTTTATGTTCCTCTGCCTCAATTATAAACGTTGTTAACCTTCATTAACTGGGCGCCCCGTACCCTTCTTCATCTTGCTTCTTTTGCTTGTTGAAACTTATATTTATCTTCTTAATCTCTCATGGTATTTCACCATAAAGATGGATAGGCATTATTGCCTTAAGGCTTCTTATCAAGAAGCTTACACCTCTCAGTACACCCATGAACTGCTAAAGACCTCACATTTACTTATCGTAGGCATCATACAAAAATCCGATTCCTTTGACTCAGCTTTTCCACATCAATCTCTCTTTCTAACCTTCTTTCCGAATATAGTATCGTCTTATTACAAATAGGATTTAGGAATTTGAATTCCTATGACTGAGCTCTACCACACGATCTAGAGTAAGAAGAAAGAGTGACAATCTTAAATGCCATGTAGCTTCCTGCTTATAAGTGTGATGCACGGCACACCCATAAACAAGACTCTACTAGACATGGCTTGTAGACCCCCTAGGACAGAACTGCTCTGATACCACTTTTGTCACGACCCAAATCGATGAGCTGCGATGGGCACCCAGTACCTTACTCAACTGAGTACCAACATAACGTATCTTTCTTATTACATTATCATATACACGTGACATACATGCCTAATAGGCCAACATAATTATTTATAACTCAAGACATAGACCGACAAGGCAGTACAATTTTTCACGTACACGACATATGTCTACAAGCCTCTAATAGTACATAAATGTCATATAGGTCGAGAAAGAGTCCCGCCATACCAGACAATACAGATCTAAATCATACAAGCCAAACAAGCAACTCCGAAGCAAATGGAGCGCACCAACATCTTCCGCTGAGCTGATAGCTTACTTGGAGGGCTTTCAACCTGTCTATCGGGACCTGCGGGCATGAAACGCAACATCCCCAGGCAAAAGGGGCGTTAGTACGAAAAATTTATCGAGTATGTAAGGAACATAAATAAGTACATAACAGACGTGGAAGAAATATAGAGTACATGACTCAACCTGTAAGTCTGAATAACTCTGTAAATCATGAAATACTTTTAGCATCATGCATATGCGTATGAATGTCATGTCGTGCATAGGTACATGTCTCATAACATCATCAGCCTCTGATGGCATCCCATCATATCATATCGGCCACTATGGGCAAAATCGTCAATGTATACCAGCTGATCAGGTGGTGGTGCGTATATAACGCCATAGCCTTTCCCATATCCCATATACATATATATACATACATATATATGTGTATATAATATATATACGCGTATATAACGCCATCTTGTCATGGGTCAATGCACATGAATGCAATGCATGAAAAGTACGTTAATAAAATCTTTCGGAGCTTCATAAGACCATTTTGCCTTTAAGCAATATCATTTGTTCTTGATGCTTATAAATGCTAGATGACTCTATTCATATAAATGCTAGAGATGCTTATGTTCTTGATTCTCCATGTGTCATATTATTCTATCATTTGTTCATGGGTCTCAGAAAAATAAGTAAGTTGAAAGAGTTCTTTTCATGATATTACTCGAAGGCATAATGGTCTTATGATATTCCAAGAGATTTTATTGACGTACTTGTCATGTATTGCATTCCTGTACATTGACCCATGGCCAGATGGCGTTATATATGTGTATATATGTATATATATGTATATGGGATATGGAAAAAGGTTATGGCGTTATATATACACCACCATCTGATCTGCTGATATATGTTGATGATTTGCCCACAGTGGCCGAGATGATATGATGGGATGCCCGCAGAGGCTTGATGATGTTATTAACACATATACCCATTTATGGTATGACATTTATATGCATATGCACGACATTAAAATACTAAGTGATTCACAGAGTTATTCAGACATACATGTTGGGTCTTTTACTCCATGTTTCTCTCCTGTCTACTAGTTACTAATTTTCATTCCATACATACTCGGTACATTATTTGTAATGACATCCCTTTTGCCTAAAGCCACTACGTTTCATGCCCGCAGGTCATGATAGACAGGTTGAGAGTCCTCCAAGTACGCTATCAGCTCAGCAGTAGGTGTTGGTGTTCTCCATTTGCTTCTTTGGTCAGTATGATTAGTACATATATAGATTGGTATGGCGGGACCCTGTCCCGACCTTTATGATATTATGTATTCTTAGAGGCTTGTAGATAGGTGTCATGTATACAGATACTTGTATGGCCTTGTCGGCCTATGTTTCGAGTATATAAAGAATCGTGCCTGCCTTATAGGCCTGTACTTCATATGTATAAGTTTGTATTCCCTCACTCCGGTTCATTTACCTATGATAGAATGATATGAAAGATACATTATGTTGGTACTCGGTTGAGTAAGATACCGGCTGCCCATCACGGCCCATCGGTTTGGGTCTTGACAAAAGTGGTATCAGAGCAGTTCTGTCTTAGGGAGTCTACAAGCCGTGTCTGCTATTGTCTTGTTTATGGGTGTGTTGTGTACCATACTTATAAGCAGGTGGCTACAGGGTATTTAGGATTGTCACTCATTCTTCTTACTCTAGATCGTGTGGTAGACCTCAGTTGTAAGAATTCAAACTCCTAATTTCTATTTAATTTGTAATACAACGATATCTATATTCAGAAAGAAAGCTGGTAAGAGATTGAAGGTGGATGTGGAAGAGTTGAGTCAGAGGAACTCGATTTTGCATCATCCTTATGATGAGTAAAAGTGAGGTATTCAACAGATCATGTGTGCACTAAGATGTCTAAGTTTCTTAATAATAATCTCTAAGGCAAGAGTGTCTATCCACTCATATGGTAACAAGGAATAAAGGAATCGGAAGGTAGACACAAGTTTCAGCAAGTAAAAGAAGCAAGGTGAAGAAGGGTACGAGGTACCTAGTTAATGAAGATTAACAATATTTACGATTCTAGCAGAAAAATATAAACATTTTGAGTTACTTTCAACAGTAACGGAGATATATACAATTAGCCACACCCATATCAATTATGGCATATGGGAGCTGACAAATATAGTTTAAGAGAAGGATGGGTTATCAGGATCAAGTTGGGGTTAGAGTAACCTAAAATTATGGATGGATTGTTAGCATTAGTTGATATTTTCGAAGGATAATGCAAATGTGGTAATAGATATCCTTGTGAGACACCCAGATGGTGAACTCTAAAATAGTATAATTGTCACAACTCATTTTTCCTACCCCTAGAGGGGTATTAGGGAGTTTTTTCAAATTTAAGTGACAATTGAAACAAGATTATTTTATTGTTCAGATTCACCACTTGGGATAATTTATGGTGTCCCAAGTCATCGGGTTTAAATCCCGAATCGAGGAAGTTGACTCTTATTTATGGTCCGCGAACAGAGAAATCCAGGTAAAAAATTCTGTTAACCTAGGAGAAGGTGTTAGGTATTCCCAGGTTCCGTGATTTTAGCACGGTCGCTCAACTATTATTATTGGCCTAATTATCTGATTAATTACACTTTTAAACCTATGTGCATTTTTAACTTTAAAATGACTTTTAATTATTTTAAAACGCTTTCAGAATTTATGGAATTATTTCTTGAACAAGTTACGATTGTCGTACACTTGCCGTTTTGGAACACACCGCAAAACACGCTACATGAAATGCACCTGTGGTTCGCGACGTGTTTATTTTATTATTGTTCAAAGTTGTTATGATTAGCTCACATGAAATGCACACCCGAATTTTGGAATTAGGCATTATAACTATGTCACGGGAACCGTATCCATAATCACGATGGTTTATTTGTTAATCATACCTAAAGCAGCTAGCACATTTAATTATTTTCCTAGTCTTTGAGATTATTGTGAGGCTTAAGAGTTATACATTCTTCAAACATAACACCACTCATGGCCTATTCTTATTCACTGATCATATATCTTAAAGATGAAATCAATAAAATTATGCTTATTCGATTCTCAATTCTGTGAACCTCACTAGCAAATTATATAAATAGTATATATGAGAGCCATACTTCAAATGATTGCAAATTAAATCTTGAATAACCTAATAAATGAAACATGGGTCTTTAAACTAATCACGTAATCATATAAGCTAACATAATAACTAATCACATAAGCATATAAGGAAACAAACCCAGTAAGCAAAATGTTATTGAAGGAACAAAATCAAAATCGTACTTAGGTCTTTAAATCCTAAAAGAAATAGAGAATAAAAATTCAATCAGATGCACAAGTTTATAAGAAAACAACAATTGAATACCACAAACACCTAAAGATAGCAACGAACTGATGACATACTAATTAGTAACAAAGATTGAAATGATAACGGAGATTAAAATAAACAAAGATTGAACCTTTTGTAGAACCAAAGAGAAGAACTTTTTTCCAATATATTCAAAAGATCAAGAAGGATGTTTTGTACAGCAGTGATGATGCTTCAACTATCAATACCAAAACCAAACGATCATGCCGAAATCGAAAACGCGAACAACTTTGAACCAGAATGGAGCTCGACGGCGGCGACAAACTCGACTGATGGAACTCAATTTTTGAAGCTACTGTTTTTCATGAGAAGGGTCTGTTTCTAGGTGATTTTCGCAGCTGGGTTTAAGGGTGATTGTTTGAGGAGATAAGGTAATGTTACTGGTGTTTTACGATGGTTTAAATTATTGCCATGGCTATGGAGCTTTGATGGTTGTTTCAGTGAACATTACTCAAACACATGGTGAGCATCTATAATGTTCTACCCTTCCAGTAGTATTTTTCACTTCTTTTGATCAAATAGTGAAAGATCAAGGTTGTTGAGCTCAAAAAGTTACTCTTTGAAGAACCAAAATGAGGTTGTCTCCTTTGTGAAATCTGGAATTCAGAAAAATCGTCTCCTGTCCAGCGCCGCTCCTCTGTATATGTGTTTGTGTGTAGCTTTTTCTTTGTGTGTGATGTTCAAGACCTCCAAATGAGAGTGATGGCTTCAGCTGCCATTTTTCTGGTTCTATGGGAGGGGATCTCTATATCTTAGGATTTAGGATTTTAGATATGGGAGCTTCAGCTGCGGCGGATCTTAGAGGTGTGTCCATTTTTTTGTATTTTTTGGCTGATGTATATTAGAGTCTAGGTTAGTTTTTGTAGGTTTTTTTTAGGATAAGGGGTATGGGCCTAGGCATTATGGGCTAGGCCCAAAAATTAGGCTTAAAAATGGGTTGCTAGAGCCCAGATTTTATTCTTTCTCCGTGAACGACACTATAATACGACCTCATTTACTAATTAATTCCTACTTAAGTAAAATAACTACTAAAGTAAGACTGACCATTAAAATAAACCTATTTTTTGGTATTTTCAAATATCGTACTATTTTTGTGTATATTATTTTTAGTTTTATGAAAGGTATATGAACTAAAAGCAACTAATAAGAAGAAATATTTTTGTAATTTTCATTTTGTGATAAAATAAAGTAAAAGAGTCAAAATTAGTTGAAATAACTACATTAAACCTAAACTAAATATTTAAATGCTACAATATAAAAAATCTGGGGGAGGGTCAAAAATCACATGTCTACAATAGTCGGATATGAATACTAGAATAATAGAAACTTCAGAAGATAGGCAGTGGATCCTACAAGGGATAAATATTTACCTTAGTATGACTCCAGCCCCGAGTAAAAAAAAAAGAAAGGGAGAATGTTAGGCATTCCGAAGAGCCAGTGAGATGAAGTAAGGGGAGCTAAAAGTAAAAGAATATTTTGTTGAAATTTTAGAATAAAGTGATGGATAAAAATATTAGCCCAAGAATAAAAAGAGAGTGAATGAAGCATTATGAGTAAGATATGATAAATGGATGATAACAATAAATTAAAATATGACACAGTGAAAAAGTCTATAGTCAGTGAGGGAAAGGACAAGATGTGACAGGACTTGAGGCAATAAAAGAGTATAAGCCATAAAGTCATATCCCTGTGTAAAAAAATTTGTTGGTGACTCCAACGGGATTACCAAAAGGAAAAGTTAGACCCCTAGAATAATAGAAATCAGTATGGGCTAGTGAACAAGATAAGTTGAACATGAATTAAGGACCGGATAATTTGA
This sequence comes from Nicotiana tabacum, assembly GCF_000715075.1. Lineage (NCBI taxonomy): Eukaryota > Viridiplantae > Streptophyta > Magnoliopsida > Solanales > Solanaceae > Nicotiana > Nicotiana tabacum. The sequence continues at coordinate 208,669,101 of NC_134080.1, forward strand.
TAATAGTCGGCATCAAGAGAATTTCAGAGATTACGTTCCGACGATAATAAAATGGACAACAGAAGAATAACCTTTCAAGGTCATTCAGGAAAATGCTTCCCTAAAGCGAGCACTGTAAGCAAAGTTATGCTTAAGGGACTAAGTATGCCAGTTACACTAGGTGTCACCCTCGTGAGTAAGGAATTCAATTATCCTTGGTACAGAAGGGTTACTGCTAGGTGACTAAGATTCCATGAAGATATGAAAAGAATCCAAAGATTAAGATGTAATGATGGAATAGTAAAGAAAGAATGCGATAAAAAGGTGAAAGGAATGAGATTGCATCTATTCAGATCCTGCTGATAAGATCGACTCCCGAACATTATGCAAGCACGTCGCCGGGGAGAGGCAATAAAGGTTCCAGCACAAGATGTTATTGAAGATAAGTGCAAATGAACACTTTATACTTACGGATCCATTGCAAGAGGTATGTTAAGACTAGTTGAGGAAATAAAGAAGTAGGCTTCAACTTAATCATAGTGACATAAAGAAGATATGGTCTTGTAACAACATTATCACAACAACATTGTATGCACTCTATAAGAAAGTGGCACCTATGGTGGCTAATGAACGACAAGAACAAAAAAAATCAAAAGGTGATAACCAAGATCGTATGGGTTGCATGGAATTCCAACATATGAAGGCACTAAGATGAGCCAAGTATTAACACAACAAGTGGCAGAACGACCCAGAAAAGCTATTGCTTACATTTAAAGACAATTGAGAAGGAATGAAAGAAAATCTATGATCCTACTAAGTAAATTAAGGTTTTGAGTAGTATGAATTGATATGTGTAGCTCGCACGCTAAAGTATCCTATAGCGACAAGGTTTTAGGTAGATATGAGTAAAGGTGTGAAATGGTGAGTGAGAAGGTGACGAGAATAGGTAAGGCCTTGAGATCAAGCCCATCAAAACAAGAGAGCTGATAGTTTCAATAAGCTATAGAAATCTCGGTACAGTCTGAATGAACTCAGAGGATTCTAAGAATAAGAGCAATTAGAAGAGATGAAATGCTGCCCTGGAAGTAGAATTATGGTATAATTGTGATAAATAAGAGGATGACGTTTGGGCCTTCGATTGAATAATGATTTAAAGGAAAGGGATTTTATGGATGGCACGGTATTAGAATACCCCCATAAGATGAATCACGTTGGTATGATATGAAGTACGGTTATTGAAGTATAGTATAACCCCTAGGTGGATCAGGAAAATCACTTCAAATGTTCCCCAATGAGACGTGAGCCCTAGTGACAATGTATTAAGTCAGAGGCGATGGTTGGAGCTAGTGAAAGACAATTGTGTTGATATTTTATACAGTCCAAGGAAGGCGAATGTAGTAGTCGATGCCTCCAGCCGTAGATCTATAGGTAGCCTATCATATTTACAGCCAAAGAAGAGTGACATAGCTTATGAGATTTATCAACTAGCAAATCTTGGAATTCGATTAGTAGATTCAGACGGTACTGGAGTTACTATTTAGGACATGGCAACATCCTCTTTAGTAACTGAAGTGAAGGAATGTGAGTATGAAGATCATGTTCTAGATCATTACAAAGATACAACCCCTCAGTAGGAGAAGACACCATTTGAGATTACAGGAGATGGAGTCCTCAGATATCGTGATCGATTATGTGTTCCTAATGTGGCAGGGTTGCGCCAGCAGGTTATAGGACAAGCAGTAAGAAAGTAACCAAGAGTTGTGTAGCACACCTCGGTAATAATAAACCTAAGTCAGTGTTATAGTACGATATGACATACTTAGATGCACTAAAGCCATAAGGACAAATAACCAAGACTAGGAAACAAAATATAGCAATAGTTGTAAGTTCGGCAAAAGGCCCAAGCAAAGAACTTCAGTACACCTATATATGCTCTGAGGGACATATTGTTATAGTTTTGTATATGTTCACTAAGTGAGGTAAAGAGATTGGCAAAAAGCTGGAAAAAAAAAAGTGAAGATCCGCACATAAAAGGACAGAGTCATACATGCTGCAACACAGAAGGTAGTCCAAGTTACGGGATTGGATGAATTCCGATCACAAGTCGTGATGTGAGAAGAGGCTTAAAAAGGGGAATGACCTAGTCCTTAAATTTATTCATAGAACAATTGCCTAGATGGTGAACAATATTAAAATGTTCATGAGATCTATAGGATATGAGACTAATAAGCACATCAGTCAACATTCGAGGATGACTGTTCCAAAGGGGGGAATGATGTTACACCCCATGTTTTTGTACGTGAAAGTATGTCGTAAGTCAATTGATATAAGCTCAGAAATGATATCTTATTTGAAAGTATATAAAGTGATTTAATGTTGTTACACCCCGTACTTCAGACGTCACTGTCATTATAGGATTATCTAATGTAAACTCAAAAGGCTGAAATCCTTTTACAAAGATAAGAAAGGTTTACTGATGTCTTAAGAAAATTAAGATGAATATGAGACTTTTTAATCATTATTTAAATGAGTTTAAAGTCAATATATGACTATATATGATGTTTGGGAAAAATCAGATTTAAGTTGCGGAAAAACCGACTAAGGATTTGCCTTGTAATGAAGCATTTTGAGAAATATATTTCATGTGTCATATGAGGTCATTTTGGGACATATTATATACCAAAATAAAGGTCTTGGAACCTAGTATCCAATGCTCCAAACCATTTATTCATATGACATCGGGGTAAAGAAATAAGAATTTATATAGTAGGGTCGCCAAGTCATGTCACTGCACTTCGGAGAAACTGGTAGTTTTATAGGCCAGTTATGATGCAGTTTTCTCCCAATATATTGAGAGTTACATGGAGACATTTATATGGAATTAAATCCCTATGTGTTTAGTTTCCAATTCTATAAACCGTTTGTGAATATAATGTCGGATTAGAGAGATACAGGCTTTCGATGTTGCACCGCTCAATGTGCTAAGCAGGCAGCTTACCCACCTACTTGGAGAATTGAGGCGGTGGGCTTATAAGTTATCTTCTCCCTTGTATATATCGTCATTATACCCAGAAACCATACACAAAAACACTCTCAATTATCTCTAAGAGCTAGTCCAAAATCCCAAGAACCAAACTAAAGGGAAATCAACTCAAATCATCATCAAAGGTGTTAAAGACTACAAGACAATGCTTCAATGATGTTGTGGTGTGATTGAGGGCTATTGTGAGATAAGTTGAGATAGGGGTTCAAGTTGTAGATGTTTTCCAAGGTATGTATAACATCTTCTTGATTGTGCCTAAGGCTAATCTTGTGTTTGTTGTATTGTTTGAGTAAAAAACCATAAGATTGCACTTGAAAGAACACGAGACATGATGTTCTCTTTGGTTGGGCTATTTTGTGGCTAAATATATGATTTTCGGTGGCTAGAAATTGTGAGAAATAATTTGATAATGTTGTGGATACTATTGTTAAGCTTTTTTAGGCGTTAACTAAGTTGATTGAAGAAGAAAAGATGTAAAACAAGTGATTGACGGTAAAACTTTAGGGTGCTAGATGTATGGGCTGTTTTGGAAGGCATTTTGTGGATGTTTTAAACTAGAAATAATATGGTACATATAAGTATGATGTTCTGAAGGTTGTAAACTAATTTATGAAATAAGAGTTGGATTCAATTCTTATCTTGTTATGAGTAAAAACGAGCTTGCCGCTCAATATGATTTTTAAGATAATCGGAGAAACTCATATTGGATTGCATTGTTGTTGTTGCTATTGTTGGTTATAGTTGTTTTTGTTGGTCTGTTGATGATCCTTAGTGGTCTTTGGTATGTATTCAAAATAGGGGAGTTTTTGCCGAATTTTTCTTAAGCCATTTGCTTCGGAGTTGCTTCTTTGGTCAGTATGATTAGTGCATGTATAGATTGGTATGGCGGGACCCTGTCCCGACCTTTATGATATTATGTATTCTTAGAGGCTTGTAGAAAGGAGTCATGTATACAGATACTTGTATGGCCTTGTCGGCCTATGTTTCAAGTATATAAAGAATCGTGCCTGCCTTATAGGCCTGTACTTCATATGTATAAGTTTGTATTCCCTCATGCTTTACTCCGGTTCATTTACCTATGATAGAATGATATGGAAGATACGTTATATTGGTAATCGGTTGAGTAAGATACCAAGTGCCCATCGTGGCCCATCGGTTTGGGTCGTGATAGACACCATCCTCACTAATAGAAACCTCTATGGCACTACGCTGTAGCGTCGTCTCTCTGAGAACTGCCAAATGCGGATCATCGAACTGTCGATCCTTGTTCTGCCCAAATAATGAAGACTGAGCGACAACACACGCCAGGACTCGACTGGGTGTCACGCCCCCTTTTTTCCCTCCGCGGAGAAAAAGTTCGGGTTTCGACATTACACGGGGGAAATAACTCATTTCCTTTTGGGAATTGGGTATTTTGAAGAGTCGCCACCTAACGGATTATAGTTCGTTAGGGCACCTAGAGCGATTAACTTTTGGATTGGTTTGCATTACCAGGGATTTAGGGTAAGGGCTCGAAATAACCTTATGGGGAAGGTGTTAGTCACCCCTCTCGATCCACAACTGTGGGTCCTGACCTAACTTATACTTGTGAATTAGTCCTTTAAGAAATAAGTAGTTGAAACAAATCATTGCAAATAAAGCATGTGGGACATTGTATGACTCAGATATAAGACAAGGGATTTGAGCAAGTTGTATACATAAAAGAAAGTTTTAAGCAAAAGGAGTTTGGAAAGGAGGGGTCCTAGGTTGGTTAGCATACAGGATCACCCCACGTAATGCCCAGTAAACACTCCTCAAAGAGGGGCTATACGTGACATCAGCGTGTAGTTATCATATCCATATCTACTCATTCCCCACCCCTTAGTGGTTATAAAAGTTAGTGTGTTTAACGATCCCTATGTGTGCTGTTACCCGTCCCTTCTTAATGGTCCTAGAGGAAATTAGGACCTCTACTTATAAGCAGTTTGAGACAGACCCCTAAGGTTTAAAGAAGAAAATACTAAGGCGACAAGCAAGAACACGTGGGTCTTCAACAGATAAAGGCATGAAATAGCAGATAAAAGGCTCAGGTTCACCTCCACAGGTAATGCATGTAAACAACACGACTCAAACACAAATAAGGGCAACAGTATCCTAAGACATGATGTCTAGGGGAATATCAGAACACATGAGATATGTAGTTATATTTTATAAACTCAGAAGCAGGGACCCTAATCAGTTTGCCTACTAATTTTAAAGCCTGTTAATCATTACACAATAAACACAAAGAGGCATTTTCCAGTTTTTGTAAGAGTTTATTACCTAAGGCTTCCTGGGCGTAGGGCAGTGCACAGTTGTTACCAGAACCATTAGAATTTCAGAAGTTTTTTTTTCCTAAGAGTATGCTATTATAGGTGTTACAAAAATACATGGATTATTACCAGTTTGTTTAAAGCCGGATAATACTGCTAATACTCCTTTTCATGCATCTGTAGTTTAACTAGGCGTAGTTGAGTGAGTATGAATGAGAACCTAAATATGGTATCTAATATGCACATATAAAGTTCATAATGGTTTATATGCAGAATTCCTAAAGCAGGATTTCTAAATGCACATCAGGTTATAGCATGATTTCAAAATATGCATAGGTGACAGTTTATTTTAATGTTGTCGCTAATCCTAGAAACATGATCTCTAAGTGATAATAAAGATGTCAGAATGAAATGCTGAAAAAAGTATACATGAAACCTAGGAGCATGGCATCTAATGCATGATATGCTTTGCATGTAATGGTCCTAAACATGAATTCCAATGCACGTACAAAAATATAAACCTAAAGCATGTTTTCTACCTATTAATATTAATAACATATATGACTACCCTGCCCTTTTCACTAGCCAACCACAATATTCGCTTACAGCAACTTATTACAGGCCAATATCGAATGAATTACATAAGTAGATAAGAAAAATAAGAAGTTACACCATAGGGAGCCTAAAGCAGGCCCAAATGATTTTCTAAAGCCTCCAATAGCCTCAAATGCCAAATTCCATAGACAATATCATTTGTCTAGGTGTGTCAAAGTTCCCTAAGGATTTCAAGTATTCCGGACAGTGCTCATACCTAGACTTTATAACCAGAACTGAATAAGTGCAGTGTGGAAGTGTCACGCCCCGAACTTGGGCCTGGACGTAACACGGCACTCGGTGCCTGACTACATGTGACCGAGCGAACCAACTGGCTGGCTGAATCAACATGTGATATCATAACATACTAAATGTGGAAGATAAACTAACACATACTGATATACTGAAAGTATGGATGATATAAATCAAAGTGCAAAAATGCTAATACAATTCTGAAACATATTTGCAGCCAACATGGCTTAACATGAAAAGTCTGAGACTCTGTCTAACTGTTACTCTAGTCTATGAAGCCTTTATTAAAGTACTGAAACACTGACTATCTGTAAGTACTGAAAGGCTGTAAAGTAATGATAATGCCCCAAAAGAACTGGGGATCACCAAATAGCTGGTACGAGAATCTTAGCGCTCTGCGTCGTCGACTTGTAAATCATTACCTGCATTGTGAGATGCAGGCCCCAGGCAAAAAGGGACGTCAGTACATTTGAATTGTATTGGTATGTAAGGCAATTGAAAGAAAGAATTATAAATGCTGAAACTGAAACTAAGTTGATAACTGAGAATTGATAATTGATAACTGAAATGATAACTATTGAAACTAAAACTGAAATTATAACTGATAACTGATAACTGAAATGATAACTAATAAATGATAACTGGACTGATAACAGGTAACTGAACTGATAACTTATAACTAAACTGATAAATATAAACTGATATGATAACTGATAACTGAACGGTAACTAATAATTGAATTGAAAGGAAGTAAAGATATGAATACTCCCTCTTCTGAATGATTAACAACCTGTTTATCTGAATATTAAACTACGACCTCAAGTCCAATATATATATGTGCATAAACTGCGACCTTGGGCCCAAGTATACATATACATAACTGCGACCTCAAGTCCAAAATGCATAAAGCATAAACTGTGGCCTCAGGTCCAAAAATGCTTAAAGCATAAACTGCGGCCTCAGGCCCAAATACAAGTGTTCAACATTCAGGGATTTAAAATCAGGAACTGAGAATCATACTACAATATATGATAGTGAAATACTGAATCACATTGAGTTACATAATACTGGAATACAGGATCACACTGAGTTACATAATACTATAATACTGAATAGGACTAGACTGAGACATGTATTCTTGAACTAATTATGAACACTGAAACTTCAACCGTTTATGGCATACTAAGTAATCTATACTAAGACTCAGGGGAATCAAACCTAAGTCAATATTGAATACGCACTGAGATCACAATGTTCAGAATGAAAGTCATGAACGAGTTATGCAGCTAGAGAATAGAAGCTCTACAACTATTCAAGGAACTAGGCTTAACTATATTTTTGAGGCAATTGATACGTCGTAAAAGAGACGTAGTGTAGGGAGAATCATTAATATACCCAAACATAGAGAGTTAGCCTCACATACCTTAACTTCCAGCTCTTGAGCATAATACAACATTCATCAACCCCTTCAACTTCAATCTATATCAATACAAGTCAAAGGGATTTCGTATTAGCAATAATACTCATGTTTTAGTCACTTAGGCATTTTCTCAAACACTTGGTGGCATAAAGCTTCATAGTCCTTATTAATATTGTCTCTATACCCAATAACCCATTCTCTTGCTCCTAGATAAATTCTAAAGTCTCAAATATTTATAATCAACATTATTCTTTATCACCCATAAGGTAAACAACACCCTTAACCAATAATCAATAATCAACAAGCCAAACCTATAATTGTTCACGCTTTTCTATCAAACCCATCAACTCATATCTCTTGAACTTGAGTCAATAATCATTAATCCAATGCTAGAATCAATTAGAGGGTGAAGACATTACCTTTTTGACATTCAATCTTCTTGAATTCGAGTTCTAGGGTTTCTTCTCACAACAATCATGCCCCAAACGAATATCTAATTATATGGAGGGTTTACCCATGTTAATAAGATATTTAGATATTGAAATTAACTTAGAATCACCATTATAACTTACCTTGGGTGGTGGAAGGACCCTTAGAGAGTTAGGTTTTTGAGAGTTCTCCTTTCTAGAGCAATTTTTTATGTTTTGGGGCTGTGAGGGACGGAATATAGCTTTAAAATGACCCCCACTAGCGCGCCCACACATCTTGAGGCCTGCACGCACTACTGACTGCGCTAAATGGCAGTAACACTACCTCAAAATTAGCGCGGTCGCACTAAGGGCGTGCTACCGGCGCGCATATCGCATATTGTTCTATAAAATGCACATAACCTTTTTCCCAAAGATCTGTTCGGGCTCCATAATATATCATTGGAAATATATTTCAAAGAACTACAACTTTTATGCTTTGAGTTTTCCCAAATTCCTTACTCATTTTCACTAAAACCTGCTGGAATATGAACCTTCTGCAAACTTAGTCGATTTTGTCAAATCTTATGCACCTCACTTTCTATCTTGATTTTGAATTAACTATTTTCACCCATAATCATCCTGATGGGACTTTACATGCCCAAAATATAACCTTACTACTACTTTAACTCATTCATACCTGAGCCAAATTTACGGAGTGTTACATTATCTCCCCCCTTGGGATTATTTGTCCTCAAATGATTGTCCTGACTATAACTTCTGCTAACTCCAGACCTTAAACGGGTCTGGTGGAAACATGAACTTTCATTAACACTTGTATACTAAACTGAATGAATACCTGATTACTGAACTGTTGCAATACTGAACTGAATGACTACTGCATTGACTGAATATTGGTCTGCCATGGATACGTGAATATTGACCTTACACGGATATATGAATATTGAACTAGCACGAATATTTGAGTAATATAAGTACTAATCTAGTATGAATGTCTAAGTATTGGACTAACATGAGTAGCTGAGTATTGAGCTGACATGAGTATATGAGTACTAAACTGTCATGAATATCTGAGTACTGAACTGACATGAGTATCTGAGTACTGAACTGACATGAGTATCTGAGTTCTGGAAACTTGAATGTTATAACATGACACGTGAAATACTGGCTGTACAACCACTAATTATTGTGGCAACTCCAACTCATAAGCTAATTGACCGATCCTTTGCAAGAATCTATATGGGCCAATATAGCAGAGACTATGCTTCCCCTTCTTCCCAAATCTCATAACGCTTTTCATAAATGAAACTTTCAGAAACACCCAATCATCAACTTGAAACTCTAGGTCTCTATGCCGCACGCTCGAATAGGACTTTTGCCGGCTCTGAGTTTTCTTCAAACGCTCTTTAATCAACTTAACTTTCTCCATTTCCTAATAGACTAAATTTGGTCCCAACAATTCCTCTTTACCAACTTTGAACCAACCAATTGGCGATCTACACCTTCGCCCATAAAAAGTCTCTCACAGTGCTATCTTGATACTAGAATGGTAGGTGTTATTATTAGCAAGGTCAATGAGAGGTATGTGATTATCCCAATTACTTTAACATCAAGGACATATCCTCAATTGTTTGAATAATGCACTCTGCCTGGCCATCTTTCTAAGGATGAAAACCTTGCGCCTAATCCTTTATGAAAGGACTTCTAAAAGTTAACTGAGCACCACAATCCGAAATGACGAACAACGGAGTCCCATACATCAAACGATTTCCTGAATGTACAACTCAGTATAATCTTCTACTAAATCTGTAGTTTTTACTGGCAAGAAGCGTGCTAACTTGATAAGTCGATTTACGATCATCCAATCAAATCATGCTTTTAAAATGAGCAAGATAATCCTGTTATAAATTTTCATATTTACCATCTCCACTCAAAAGTATATGTATCTTGGGATGAAAACACTAGACTTTCTACTGCTCGAATTTCACTTGCTAGAAATTCGGACAATTGGCCACAAAGTCTACGACGTTCTTTTTCATGTTGTTCAACCAATAAATCTCCTTGGTCATGATGCATATTTGGGGAACCTGGATGGAAATATACCTGAGATTATGGGCTTCTAACATGGTTGTCCCTCTTTAAGTCCATCTATGTCTGGAACACACAATCTGTCTTGGTACCTCAAAGTACCATCATCTCCCCCTTATTCAAAAGCCATCATTTTATACTTGTGAATCTACTCTTTCAACTGCAATACGTAGGGATCATCAAACCATTTCTTCTTCACTTCGGCTACTAAGGAAGAACAAATTATGTTCTGTACGATAACTCCACCATCTTCAGAATCTGAAAGCCAAACTCTTTTCTTGGCTAGGCAGTGAACTTATTTCACCATAGTTCTCTTGTTTGTCTTAATCATGAGCTACACTTCCCATACTTGATTATCATTTTAAGCACTTCCTGAAAACACTTATAACATTGTTGCGATCTAAGTCTTTGACTTGTACTCCACAATTAGAGTCTCGTGCAATGGCACTACCTCATAACATATAAATAGGCATGATTTTATAGCTTTTGTTTGATCACTTTATCATCAATAACTAAGCTCGATGATCATTCTACTCACTTTTTGTTTCTTACACATGCTATACATAATCCCTGAGATAATTATACAATTTTCCCTCATTACCGAACTAATTTTATTTTTCATATCCCATGCTGACTATTTGGGTTTCAAATCACTAACTGGACTTACAAAAAAAATTCACATCACTCCTTAGACCAAAAGTCTTATACTTGCGGATCCTTCCTTACTTTTTTGGGATTCTAACAACTTTCTTTATCTTCTGCAACTCTTTGCACTTTACGTTAATGACGACTTATCTCCCAACTTACCTCTGAGAAATCTTTCTTACTAGGAAAAACTAAATTATTTACATAAACGGAAAGCTTATGTATTTATAACTATCATACATAATCGTAATGATTTAACTATGCCCACACTGTCAATCCTGGAGAAATCACATTTTGATAATTCCTAAAGGCTATTCTTCTATAGTTTGCTCTCGCACTGCTAGCTGATTTTTTTCCACTTCCACTATACTTCGGGTTTAACTTAAACTCTTTGAGCTCTGACACATGCGTTCGGTATTTTCAAACTACCATCCACTCACTAGAGATAACCTGGCTAAGTGGATCAAATCTCACCTCTACTAGCTCAACTGAAATTGCTAATTCACTGTATCTACTCAAAACTTACTTAATATCCTTTTACTAATCACTTTCTAGCATCATATTTTCTTCTCCTGCTTTGAATAACTAAAATTAAGCATAAGGTTACTCCTAACTTCCATCATCATCTGACCATATTCTTTTGCCACACACTATTATTTTTTTGAACTATGTACATGGATCACACTTAGGGAAATTCATCTGTCTTAAACAAAATTAGAATATCTAACCCCAAACTTTCTATATAATACAAAATCATATCATACTATAAACATCTGCGGTAATCACTTAGTCACATAACCTAAGGGGGAACTGCTATATCTTTTATCTTATGTCAATAGTTGCTTCTTATAGTAGCTTACTAGCGTGGTACTTCTAGTTCTGATTTGAATAATTCTAAAAACTTAAAATCATTCCCTAAAATTCAATATTGGCTGCTATTGGTTCTCATTTCATACATCATATCTTTTTGTCATTTGCATGAGTTGTACGAAATCACATCTTTAATGCCCAATTCTAGGCCATTTGCGGTCAAATTCTTAACCTGCTACACTGTAGGGTCTGACATACAGATACACTACCACACACATCTGATAAATCACTTCATGCACCATCCGGTGAGTCTTGGGTCTTAATCCCTAAAACATGCAAAGATTTCGCTATAATCATTATTACTTACATCTTCTTTGAGAACTCATAAGCATCACTGTATACTCACAAGTCACCAGAAATTTTGATACACTGAAAATGGATGGCATACTGAATAACTATAAACTTGCTAATTGAAAGATTATATAACTGGAAACTGAGGTAAACTGATAACCATAAGACATGATAACTGCTTTTGTACATTCTGATAAGGTTATTCTCTAATCTGCACTACTATCCATTGCATCCCGCTTTTAACATCCTCTCAAGTCTCATATTTACCAACCTGTACTCCATAATTATACCCCAATGGGAAATTATCCTTTTTAGGACCTTAGGTTTCTCTTGCGCATCGCTTGGGCATCCAATACGTTTGGAATTTGATAGGAAGAGAAGGTTAACTATTGCTCTAAGCTTCATGGCACGATCTAGAATAGAAAGAGATGAGACAATCCTAGATGTCTTGGTAGTTAACAATTTATATGAGTGGCCGGCACACACATATATAAGAAACTCCACTGGACACGGCTTCATAGACTCCCTAGGACTCTTGAACCTAGTGCTCTGATACCAAGCTTTGTCACACCTCGAACCTGGGCCTGGACGTAATACGGCACTCGGTGCCTGACTACATGTGACTGAGCGAACCAACTGGCTGGCTGAATCAACATGTGATATCATAACATACTAAATACGAAAGATAAACTAACACATGCTAATATACTGAAAGTCTGGATGATATAAATCAAAGTGCGAAAATGCTAATACAATTCTGAAACATATTTGTAGCCAACATGGCTTAATATGAAAAGTCTGAGACTCTGTCTAACTGTTATTCTAGTCTATGAAGGCTCTATTGAAGTACTGAAAACACTAACTATCTGTAAATACTGAAAGGCTGTAAAGTAATGATAATGCCTCGAAAGAAGTGGGGATCACCAAATAGCTAGTACGAGAATCCTAGCGCTCTGCGTCGTCGACCTGTAAATCATTACCTACATTGTAAGATGCAGGCCACGGGCAAAAAGGGACGTCAGTAAATTTGAATTGTATTGGTATGTAAGGCAACTGGAAGAAATAATTATAAATGCTGAAACTGAAACTAAGTTGATAACTGAGAATTGATAATTGATAACTGAAATGATAACTATTGAAACTAAAACTGAAATTATAACTGATAAATGATAACTGAAATGATAACTAATAAATGATAACTGGACTGATAACTGGTAATTGAACTGATAACTGATAAGTAAACTGATAACTAGTAACTGATATGATAACTGATAAATGAATGGTAACTAATAATTGAACTGAAAGGAAGTAAGGATATGAATACTCCCTCTTCTGAATGATGAACAACCTGTTTATCTGAATATTAAACTGCGGCCTCAGGCCCAATATATATATATATGTGCACAAACTGCAGCCTCGGGCCCAAGTATACGTATACATAACTACGACCTCAATTCCAAAATGCATAAAGCATAAACTGCGGCCTCAAGCCCAAAAATGCATAAAGCATAAACTGCAGCCTCAGGACCAAATACAAGTGTTCAACATTCAGAGATTTAAAATCAAGAACTGAGAATCATACAGCAATATATGATAGTGAAATACTGAATCACATTGAGTTACATAATACTGGAATACTGGATCACACTGAGTTACATAATACTGGAATACTGAATAGGACTAGACTGATACATGTATTCTTGAACTATTTATGAACACTGAAAATTCAACTATTTATGGCATACTGAGTAATCTATACTAAGACTCGGGGGCATCAAATCCAAGTTTATATTGAATACTCACTTAGCTCACAATGTTTAGAATAAAAGTCATGAACGAGTTTTGAAGCTAGAGAATAGAAGCTCTACAACTATTCAAGGAACTAGGCTTAACTATATTTTTGAGGCAATTGATACGTCGTAAAAGAGACGTAGTGTAGGGAGAATCATTAATATTCCCAAACATAGAGAGTTAGCCTCACATACCTTAACTTCCTGCTCTTGAGCATAATACAACATTCGCCAACCCATTCAACTTCAATCTATATCAACACAAGTCAAAGGGATTTTGTATTAGCAATAATACTCATGTTTTGGTCACTTAGGCATTTTCTCAAACATTTGGTAGAATAAAGCTTCATAGTCCTTATTAATGGTGTCTCTACACCCAATAACCCATTCTCTTGCTCCTAGATAAATTCTAAAGTCTCAAATAGTTATAATCAGCATTATTCTTTATCACACATAAGGTAAACAACACCCTTAACCAATAATCAACAATCAACAAGCCAAACCTATAATTGTTCATGCTTTTTTATCAAACCCATCAACTCATATCTCATGAAGTTGAGTCAATAATCATTAATCCAATGCTAGAATCAATTAGAGGGTGAAGACATTACATTTTTGACGTTCAATCTTCTTGAATTCGAGTTCTAGGGTTTCTTCTCTCAACAATCATGCCCCAAACGAATATCTAATGATATGGAGGGTTTACCCATGTTAATAAGATATTGGGATATTGAAATTAACTCATAATCACCTAGAACTTACCTTGGGTGGTGGAAGGACCCTTATGGAGTTAGGTTTTTGAGAGTTCTCCTTTCTAGAGCAAGGTTTTATGTTTTGGGATTGTGGGGGATGAAATATAGCTTTGAAACGACCCCCACTAGCGCGCCCGCGCATCTAGAGGCCTGCCCGTGCTACTGACCATGCTAAACGGCAGTAACACTGCCTCAAAATTAGCGTGGCCGTGCTAAGGGCGCGCATATCGCATATCGTTCTGTAAAACACGCATAACATTTTGCACAAAGATCTGTTCGGGTGCCATAATATATTGTTGGAAAGCTATTTCAAAGGCATACAACTTTCATGCTTTGCATTTTCCCAAATTCCTTACTCATTTTCACTAAAATCTGCTGGAATATGAACTTTCTGCAAACTTAGTCGATTTTGTTAAATCTTATGCACATCACTTTCCATCTTGATTTTGAAATAACTATTTTCACCCATAATCATCCCGATGGGACTTTACATGCCCAAAATATAACCTTACTACTACTTTAACTCATTCATACCTGAGCCAAATTTACGGGGTGTTACAGGAAGAGCCAGCTCCAGTGTATTCGTTCAGAGGGATCTCATAGGGATCCCAAGGGAGTCACACACTAGAGGGGCAGAACTTAAGGACCTAAGAGTGGAGTGAGAGTGCTTGACATAGTTTTGAAAAGATTTAAGCAGGAAAATAGTTTGAAAAGAGACTTGTTTGAAATAGTCTTGTAAAAACAATAGAGGGATTTATTCAATAAGACAGTTTTGAAAAGAGAGTAGAGTAATAAGGAACAATCCAAACAGCGATCTAAAACATGTCCATACATAATCAAAGAAAATATAACCAAGGAAGGTTCAGCAACCACAAACAGGGGTAATGCAATTTGGGGACACATAGAGCACATAGTATACAGGATCGTAGCAGTTTTGTGGGGGTTTAAGGGATTAGGGAATAGCTGGCGGTACCAACACAGTAGGAGTTTCAAAAACAATCATAGAATCAGCCATTTTAAGTGACATATCAGTTTGCATATCAAAACTAGATAACAAGTAGACATGCATTCAAAACAGGGTAGAGTCATGTTGAGACAGACTACTAGGGGGTAGAACATGTTCTGAAAGGCACAAAGAGGGTTAGACTAGCATGCAAGATGAAGCAGTAATGTAAACATATCAATTACATGTTGAACAACAAACCCATAGATAGAAATAAATTAGAAACATGATAAACTGAAGCAGTAAAAGGAACATATTGGTTTTGGGACTTGAATTGAAATCAGAACATACCAGTAAAGAGATAGTGAACACAAAGTGAAGAATAGGAGGGCACAATAGTTAGCCTTGGCTTGCAGTTGGCTAACTCAGAATAATAGCAAGTAACCAAAGAGAGAGAGAGCAGAAAAGTTTTGAGTGTGAGGGAGCTTTTGAACTAATATGTTTGTCCTGTTGATTGTTAATGAGAGAGCATATATATAGTAGTTCGAAACTAGGTAAAATATGGCAAGAATCACAATTGTATAGTAATTATAGAACTCATAACCAATTAGAGCAAAATCAGTACAGGTACTCCCTTAATTAAGTGAATAAGTTCAAATGGTAAGGACATGTAGCAAATAAGGAAGAAATCAATGTATAACTTGAGCATAACAGACAAGGAAATAATTCAAATGTAGTAGGCATAGAGTAAACAATTAGGGCTAGGTTCAGAAAATTCCAATTAAGGAGATGGTCGGTAGGAATCAAGTAACCATGCGGACAAGGTAAGGAAAGTTAATTTAGGCAAGCAAATCAATCACATCGAAGGTTTAAAGGAAAGTTTTCAAATCAAACAAAGAAATAGGGAATTCAAAATCAATCTAAATCAAAGAAAAAGTCATGAAAAGAGTTAGTGTTTAGCATATAAATACAGTAAGACATGGATAGCCAAGAGTCGACATACAACTCTAGAAAACATGAAAGTTAAACAAAATTGATTCAATGAGAAAGAGGCAAGTCTTGAATAGTCAAGATGAACACAAGCACATAGAATCAGTGTAAGTTTAGGCTAAGAAACACAGTACAAACATATCAAGGCAAGATAGTCACAAGAAATCACAAAAACTCAAAATGAGGACCGGTCAGTCATGCTAATACACAGAACCAAACGAAAGAACCCTAAAAATTAGGGATTTTAGCATAGACGGTTTAAGATGTAGTAGACTCATATAATTAGTCAAAATATGTAAGAAATTGAAGTCTAAACACAAAGAATCAATTAGACAATGGTTTAAAAAAGAAATTCTGAAAACCTGAGTTTTAGAAGAAGATGAAAAACCCTTAAAATCACATGATTCTTGTAAAGAACCTCAAGAATAGTGTAAACATTCAAGAAGAAAACTCAAATTATCATAGATCTTTAGGAGGTATAGAAAAGAAATTAGGGTTTCGAAAGAAACCCATATAGAGATGAAGAAACCTGTCTAGAATCCCAAGGATCGTAGCAAATATGGAATGATTTCGCTTGAAATCACACTGGAATAGCCAGGAATAGGCAGGATATGAACCCTAGATCAAGTTGGCGTGGCCCTGGGCCCTTGAGGACCTTATAGAAGGCAAGAATTGCATGAGAGAAGCCATTGGAGGCGTATGAGACAATGAGAGGTCACTGGAGATGGCCAGAGATGGGAAGTCGGCGTTGGAAAATTAGGGTTAGGTTGAGAGTGTTTTGAGAGCAGAGAGGACCTTAGGGCAGCGGGGTGGGTTGAAATGATTAGGGTTGGGGGGTCGTTTGGAATTAAAAAGGCAAGTTTTAACGAGGGCCGTTGATCTAGAAGATCAACGGCAATGATCTGATGGGGTCTTTGGTCGGGTAGGTGTATTTATGGCTTTGGTCGGGTAATTTAATCAGGAATTGGGCTGGGTATTGAGTTGAATTTAGGCTAAAATTGAAATACAATTTGGCTAAGTTTTAAATAGCCAATTTAACCCTATATAATTTATAATAAATAATAAGTGATTTCTAAAAATTAATTTCGTGTACAAAAAATGATTTAAAATAGCTACTTAACATTTTAAAAATATAGAAGATTATTTTATACATATAAATATAATTATGCATTAATAGGGCTAGTATTGCAAATATATGCAAATTAGCTTAAAAATGCAAATGCAATTATAAAAAATTTACTAAAAATATTATAACTATATTTTGGTATACATACAGAATTTAGATGGCTAAATCACAACAAAAGTAATTTGAAGGATAATTATTGAAGATTTTATGAGTAAAAAGGGAGGAAATAAATCAATTTCAAGCCTTTAAAATTATAAAAAAAAATATAAAATGCTTATGCATGGTTATATATGTATATACGCTATTTTAAAAGTATTTATATATATTAAATATATATATAGAAAAAAATTGGGTATCAACAACTGCCCCTCTATACCCTGGAAGGATGAAACAGTTTTCGGGTAAAAAGATGATGGCCAATTTTCACCGGGCGGGATGTTTTGAAAGACGGAGGCCGTACTTTGGTCTTCAAGTTACCTACATATCCCTGGTTTTACAAGAATCAGGCCATGTGTAATTCTGGATTCATCAGCAGAATATGCCGATGAAATCACTGCAAGAACGGACACGCGATGCGGAAGCGGCTAAGGTTCGGGATAGTTAAAGGAACTGGAGCGAGATCGCTCTTGCTAGGATAGTGGTTTCTTACTGGTTACTTGAAAATAAAAGATGCTACAAACATGTATTTGCGAAAATTTAAACATGATGCAGATTCTCTTTGGACCATGAAGGTTGTCTCTAGACGGTTAAAGATGACGTCCTTGGACCATGACGTCCTGGGCCATGAATTGTTTAGTGGGGGATTTGCAGGCCACGAAATGATGTTCTCGGGCCATGAAAATGGTTCCTCCGAACCACGACGCCTTTGAATAATGATATGCAAATTTGAGAGATCCTTAGGCCATGGCATGGTGTCTTCCGGCTATGAGGATGATGCCTTTAGACTATGACACCTTCAGATAGATTGGCGATATTTCAGCCCATGATATGCAGTAATGATGTTAACAAGACAAAGCTTAGTTTTGTGAAATGGAGGGTAGAACTTAGCCCGATCGAAAAGTAAATAGATAGTGCTAGAAATAGATCAAAATTTGTGCAAAAAAGGGACAATGCTTAGTCCCATGCGAATGCGAAGGCAGGGATTAGCCTCATGCAGATATGGAGGCAGGGATTAACCTCATGGAAGTAAGGAGGCAAGGATTAGCCTCATGCAAACATAGAGGCAGGGATTAGCCTCATGCAAATATGGTGGCAAGGATTAGCCTCATGCAAGTATGGAGGCAAGGATTAACCTCATGCAAGTAGGGAGGCAAGGATTAGCCTCATGAAAATATGGAGGCAAGGATTAGCCTCATGCAAATATGGAGGCAGAGATTAGCCTCATGCAGATATGGAGGCAGGGATTAGCCTCATGCAAGTATGGAGGCAAGGATTAGCCTCATGCAAATATGGAGGAAAGGATTAGCCTTATGCAAATATGGAGGCAGGGATTAGCCTCATGCAGATAGGGAGGTAGGTATTAGCCTCATGCAGATATGGATGCAGAGATTAGCCTCATACAAGTAGGGAGGCAAAGATTAGCCTCATGCAAATATGGAGGCAAGGATTAGCCTCATACAAGTATGGAGGCAGGGATTAGCCTCATGCAGATATGGAGGGAAGAATTAGCCTCATGTAGATATGGAGGCAAAGATTAGCCTTATGCAGATATGGAGTTAGGGATTAGCTTCATGCAGATATGGAGGCAGGGATTAGCCTCATGCAAGTATGGAGGCAAGGATTAGCCTCATGCAAATATGGGGGACAGGGATTAGTCTCACACAACGTGCGAGTAGCAAGTAAGAGTAGTGTATCTCTTAGGTGGGGATATATTCAGTGTCTGATGGCCGGATAAATAGTGAACTTGCTTTGTGTATATATATTTGCGAGCGCTATCGTTACGTCAAATGTGCCTGTATTCAAAGAAAAGTTGTAAGTTTTGTGGGGGGAGGTTGGTTCGTGGTTCTGTCCGCTGGCCTTGCTTTGCTCCATCCTGGAAGCCCATTTCGAGTTCCCCTAGGTAACACGTGACTGTTATGGAAATAGAGTTTTCGAAAATATGCAATTATTGATAAGAATAGAGTTATTTTAGAAACGTATTGATATATCAAGTAAATTTGATGAACTAGTGACTGTAACACGTCTCAAGGCATTGCAACTCTCTTATGGAATTTTGAGGGTCCTACTCAAAATTCTGCCCCAGTTTAGTAGATGATTTTTGACAGTTGACAGATGATAGGCCTAGGGGAATTTTGAGAATCTTTCTCAAAAATTCTATCCCAGTTTCTTAACCGATTCCTGACTGTCCGACATGCGATGGCGTTCACTGGACTTGCTCTAGAATATTGAGGATCCTCCTCAAAATTTTGCCCCAATTTCTGATATTTGGGGGAAATGAAAATTTTATTACGATATAACCGAACCCATAGGGCTGCCTATGTATCCCCTCTTAAACGGGAATCAGGTCAAGCATAGTTCAATTACATCGGATGATGAAATGTAAATAATTTAAGCATAGTATCTCTTGACTGCATCTGAATTGATTGGTTTTGACTAGATTTCTCCGTACATTTCTGCAAGTATGAGTGCTCCCCTGGTCAGCACCTTGTGAACCATGTACGGTCCTTGCTAGTTGGGAGAGAATTTCCCTTTGGCATCATCTTGATGTGGGAAGATCTTATTCAACACCAATTGATCCGGTGCAAATTGCCTTGATTTGACCCTTTTGTTGAAAGCTCTCGACATTTTGTTCTGATAAAGTTTGTCGTGACACACTGCGTTCCTCCTCTTTCCATCTATAAGGGCCAACTGTCCATAGCGGTTTATTATCCACTGTGCATCGCTGAGTTCAGCTAGTTGTATGACTCTCAAAGAAGGAATCCATACTTCGGCTAGGATGACAGTCTCGGTACCATAAACTAACATGTAGGGAGTTTCCCTGGTTGATGTGTGAACCGTATTGTGGTACCCCAATAGGGAAAAAAGTAGCTTCTCTACCATGTGGGGTCTGTAGGCTATAGAATTCTTGTGCTTTATTTTGAAAGTTTCACACATAGATTTCATCATATCACTATTGAGATTGGCAACATTATCAGTAGCAATGGATTCGGGAACACCGAATCGGCAAACAATTCAATTTCTGACAAAATCTATGACGACTTTCCTTGTTACAGCTTTGTAAGATGAAGCCTCTACTCATTTTATGAAGTAATTAATGGCTACCAGAATAAACCTGCATCCGTTTGAAGCAGTAAGCTCAATCGGACCAATAACATCCATTCCTCAAAAGGCGAATGGCCAAGGTGAGCTTGTTGCATTGAGCTCATTTGGCAGAACTTTTATCATGTCGGTATGCACTTGACATTGAAAGTATTTGCAGACATACTGGATGCAATCCATTTCCATGGTCATCCAAAAGTAACCTGCCCTGAGTATCTTCTTAGCCAAGACGAAACCATTCATGTGTGGGCCACAGGTCCCGACATGTACATCCTCAAGTAGCTTAGAAGCTTCCTTTGCGTCGACACATCTTTGTAAACCCAAATCGGGAGTTCTTCTATACAAGTTTCCTCCGCTGTCGAAGAAGTGATTGGACAATCTCCGGAGTGTGCGTTTCTGAGTGTGGTTTGCATGCTCCGGATATTCTCCCTTTGACAAATACTCCTTGATGTCATGGAACCAAGGCTTTCCATGCATTTATTCTTCAACATGAGCACAATATGTCGGCTGATTGTAGATCCTTACTGGAATTGGATCAATGTAATTCTTATCTGTATGTTGTATCATAGTTGAAAAAGTGGCCAATGTGTCGGCAAACTCATTCTGAATTCTGGGCATATGATGGAATTTTGTCTTTGTAAACCTCTTTCTCAATTCATTCACATGGTGCAGATATTGCAATATCTTGGAATTCTTGGTGGCCTACTCTCCTTGTACCTGGTGCACAAGCAAATCTGTATCACCGATCACTAGCAGCTCTTGAATGTTCATGTCGACTGCCATGTTGAGTCCTAGTATGCAGGCTTCATACTCTGCCATGTTGTTGGTGCAGGGAAATCTGAGTTTAGCAGATACCAGATAATGTTGACCTATTTCTGATACCAAAACTGCTCCAATGCCTACACTTTTGAAATTTGCAGCCCCGTCAAAGAACATCCTCCAACCATCGTATGATTCGGCAATGTATTCTCCTACGAATGATACTTCTTCATAAGGAAAATATGTTTTCAAAGGCTCGTATTCCCCTCCCACTGGATTTTTAGCAAGGTGATCTGCCAATGCTTGTCCTTTGACCACCTTTTGAGTTACATAGACGATGTCGAACTAACTCAACAGTATCTATCACTTGGACAACTTTCTAGTCGGCATGGATTTTTGGAATATATACTTCAGAGGGTCCATCCTAGATATGAGGTATGAAGTATAGGCACAGAAGTAATGCCTCAATTTTTGAGTTGTCCAGGTTAAACCATAGCAAGTGCGTTCCAGCAGAGAGTACCGTGCTACGTAGGGTGTGAACTTCTTGCTCAAGTAATATATGGCTTGTTCCTTTCTCCCTGTCTCGCCATGTTGTCCCAAAACACATCCAAAGGCTCCATCTAATATAGATTGATAGAGTAGCAAAGGTCGTCCTGGTTCTGGCGGGACCAGAACTGGTGGTGTTGACAGGTACTCCTTGATCTTGTTAAAAGCTTTCTGACAATACTCTATCCATCTTGTTTCAGCATCTTTTCTCAACATCTTGAAGATAGGTTCACATATGACTGTGGATTGTGCTATGAAGCGGCTGATATAGTTGAGACGTCCTAGGAAGCTCATCACGTCCTTTTTGCTCCTAGGTGGCGGTAACTCCTGAATAGCCTTGAGTTTAGATGGATCCAGATCGATTCCTTGACGACTGATGATGAATCCCATTGGTTTTCCTGCGGGAACCCCGAATGCACACTTTGCGGGGTTTAGTTTCAAATTTTACCTCAGCCTGTCAAAGAACTTTTTCAGGTCCACTATGTGATTTGTGACCCTCTTGGATTTGATAATGACGTCGTCCACATATACCTCTATTTCCTTGTGTATCATATCATGGAAGATAGTCGTCATGGCTCTCATGTAAGTGGCCCCAACATTCTTCAGACCGAATGGCATCATCTTTTAATAGTATACATCCCACGGTGTGATGAAAACTGTCTTCTCTGCATCTTCTTCATCCATCCAGATCTGATGATAACCCGCGAAGTAATCCACAAAGGATTGGAGTTCATGCTTGGCACAATTGTCGATCAAAATGTGTATGTTCGGTAGTGGGAAGTCGTACTTGGGACTTGCTCTATTTAAATCCCGATAGTCAATACATACTCTAACCTACTATTCTTCTTCGGAATTGGCACAATGTTAGTTAACCATGTTGGATACTCAACCACACTGAGAACTTTGGCTTTGATTTGCTTGGTGACTTCCTCCTTGATTTTCAAGCTCATGTCTGGTTTGAACTTTCAGAGTTTCTGCTTGACTGGTGGACACATGGGATTAGTAGGTAACTTGTGAGCCACTATAGATGTGCTCAAGCCAGTCGTGTCATCATATGACCATGTGAAAATATCCTCATACTCTTTTGGGAACCGAATGTACTCTTCCTTCTTTGTCAATAACAAGTAAATGCTGATGCGAGTCTCTTTGATGGTCTCGGTGTCTCCCAAATTTACTACCTCGGTCTCGTCCAAATTGTACTTTGGCTTGTTCTTAAAATTCTCAACTTCCCTAACAATTTCCTCGGGTATCTCATCTTCTTCATCTGAATCACTATTCTCATGTTGTGTTTCCTCATTACATGTCACAGTCACTAGTTCATCGGGAAAAGTAATAATAGTGCTGTAGAAAGAAAAAGTGTAAAGATAGTAGTGAATAATAAAGAGCAAATGCATTTGATTAAAATTTAAAAATCATCCAAACAAAGTACGACTCGATCATTTATTTTGAAACAAGTAAATCTTAAAGCAAAATTGCGAGAAATCTTAAATGCCTAGAATGGCTATAGAAGTAAATTCTACCAAGCTACCCAGGGACTCGACGGGCTCGGGATGGTGTAGCAGTCCAATTCCTGAGAACGACTCCCTTTTTTACGGTCTGAATGGTGAGGACTTCTTCCTTATCCTCCTCAATTATGGCACCGCAATCCATGTCTTCATCTTCCAAGAACAAATTTTTCAACCCAGCTAGTGTTGCCTCTTCAGCAGTCCCCCATATCGTATTAGCCTGGTGAAAAGATTGTTCCAAATGTGGTAGTGGTTGCTCGAGAGGGTGGTACGGTCCACGCCATGGAGGCGACCAATTTATATACTCTTGCCATGTGTACTGATATCCGAGCCCAAAGGTGGTACCATGATTTTTCAGTTGTATCGGTTTTGTGATACCTTGGAGGTTCTTTCCCAACCCTTTGCTGGATTCATATCCAGACCATGCTAGTATGCTTTCTATTTTGTTACTCCACCACTTATCCTTTTTGATTACATTGGCCCGTTCAATGTGATGATATGTTTCCCTTCATAGCCTTCTTATATGCCCAATGATAGGGATGGTTTGATTGGTGTAAATGGGGTTGCTTCCATCTCCGTGGATGATTACCTCATGACTGTTCCATTCAAACTTTACGGTTTGATGTAGTATGGAAGGCACGGCTCCAGCGGCATGGATCCATGGCCGGCCCAACAGAAGATTATATGAGGCTGGGATATCAAGCAACTGAAACTCGACGTCAAACCAAGTTAGCCCTATCTATAAGCAAAGGTTGATTTCCCCGATCATGGCCATCTAGGACCCATCGAAAGCCTTCACATTCATGCTTCCAACCCATATCTCATGGAAACCCTTGTCCAACCTTTTCAGATTGTCCAATGGACAAATATTTAGGCTCGAACCTCCATCAACCAAGATCCTAGCAATGAATTTGTCTTAAAATTGACCTGTAATGTGTAATGCGCGATTGTGATTCAGCCCCTCAGGCGGTAGTTCATCTTCGTGGAAGATAATCTTATGACTTTCCAATACTTGCCCCACCATGTTGGCTATTTCTCCACCAGTGATGTTATTAGGTACATAAGCCTCGCTCAACACTTTCATTAAAGCGTTCTTATGTGCCTCTGAATTTTGCAACAATGACAGGATAGATATCTAAGCTGGGGTTTTGTTCAGATGGTCAATGACGGAATACTCCTTTGCCTATACTTTCCTTCATAGGTCATCTGGCCCTATCTCAATGATCGGCTTCCTAGTAGTGGCATCTTTAGTTGAACTTCCCAAATATTTAGGAGTATAGACTCTTCCAGTTCTAGTCATTCCTTGTGCAGCGTCATATTCCTCTACCTTGGCCTTCCCTTTTCACCGAGCCTTGGCAATGTAATCCCAGGGTATTGCTTTTTAGTTGAACGGAGGTGTGGTTGATACTGTCACAGTGAAAGGTGTGACCACTTCTACTTCAAATGGAGGGTGGGTGGAATGGAACTGAGGCAGTTACCTCAACCTCGATTGGTGACTGAGTATGTACCACAATAGGGGTAAGTGTGACTGCAAATTTAAAGTCATCACCTTATCGAATAAGCCCAATCGACCCCTCAGGATCCCATTCTTCGTTCGTCTCTATCATATGTACTCCATCACCTCTATGATCAGGGAGGGGGTTATGACCTTGTTGTCAATTAGCGTCTGGATCTTATCCTTTAATTTTCGGCACTCAGCAGTGGTGTGCCCCTTTATACCGGAATGGTACGCACAAGTCTTGTTCGGATTGACCCATTGGGATGGGTTTTCTAATTCCACAGCGGCAACAAGAGTGACGTAACCCGTGGCTTTCAACCTTTCATACAACTAGTTGATGGGCTCAGCAATGGCGGTGTATTGTCTGGGTAGCTTGCGGTCGATGTTGGGTCTTGGTCTTGGAAAGTTTTGGTAAGTTAGAGGTAATTGGAAATGGGATGGTTGGGAGTTATAGGTGTGATAGACAGTGGCTATTTGAGAGTATTTGGGAGATGAGGGTTGATATATAGGCGGTAATGCTTGGTATGTGGGCGGAGGTGTTTGATATGCGGGTGGAGGTGTTTGGTATGTGGGTGGAGGTTTTTGATAGACAAGTGGAGATTTTGGACCATGGGCTACCATTACTGCACCAACATCTCTCTTCTTCGATATGCCAGCTGATTGTAACGCCTTATTTGTCGCATGTAGTGCCTCAAAATTTGTCACCATCCCGCTCTTGATTCCTTCTTCGATTCTTTCTCAAAGTTTAATGATGTTAGAGAATTTGTAATTTTTGATAACTATCAACCTTTCATAATATTACGGATCCTGTGCTCTAACGAACAATTTATTCATCTGTTCTTCGTCCAAAGATGGCCTAACCTTGGTTGCTTCCGACCTCCAACGAGTAGCATACTCATGGAAAGTCTCAATAGGTTTCTTCTTAAGATTTTGAATGTAGAAAACATCCGGTGCATTCTCTGTGTTGAACCTAAACTGATCCATGAAATCTAATGTCATACTTACCCAATTGGACCATTTATTGGGATCTTGGCTGATATACCAAGACAAAGTATCCCCAATAAGACTCTTCATAAAGAGCTTCATCCGGATCTTTTCATCTTTCCCGACCCCGACAAGCTTGTCACAATAGGTCGTTAGATGAGCCCTAGGATCACCTGTGCCGTCAAACATCTCGAACTTGGGAGGTTTGTACACCTCAGGTAGTTCCACATCTGGCTGTATGCAAAGGTCTTCATAGTTTAAACCCTCTATTCTCTGTCTCCTTCAACACCTTGGACTGGGCTTGTTAACTTCTTGAGTTCTTCATCCATGTTTTTAATGAGCAGGTCCTTCTCAGAGGATTCTGGTGTATAGAATATTGGTGGGGTAGAGTGAGGTACAATTTCCACATATATAGGGTTGCTTTGATGGGTGCCAGGGACTTGGGTGTAATGATGGTCATTGGTGGAATTTTGGGGAATCGGGAATGGGTTGTGGTGTGTTTTGGGGAGTGTGATAAGTGGTGGTTGGTGGGTACTGAATTGGTTGATGGTGATGTTGTGGCGGAGTTGGTATGG
Organism: Nicotiana tabacum; assembly: GCF_000715075.1. NCBI lineage: Eukaryota > Viridiplantae > Streptophyta > Magnoliopsida > Solanales > Solanaceae > Nicotiana > Nicotiana tabacum. Next base: position 208,695,728 of record NC_134080.1, read on the forward strand.
GCAATGGATTGAGATTTTGGGGTGGATTTGCGTACTGATTTGGTGTGGTAGGATTTTGTGGATGTTGGTTTTGTGTGTTTTGGGGAGGTGTTGGGTTCTTTGTGATTTGTTGGTGGATGTCGGGGACATTGAGGGTGAGTGACAAGTTTGCCAAGTTGCAAACCTGCTCAAGTTCTCCTTGCAATTCCAATATCTTTTGTTCCAATCTCAGGAATAGATCATTCGGGGCCGGAGTACTACGACCATCTGAGGTTTTTGCGTTCTCAACATTCTCCTTTCGGATACCACTTAAGTCGTCCATTTTTGCTTTTCTTCTGTCTTTTATGTTGCCTGAAAGAGAAGGAGGTGGAGGGCCTCTAGATCTGGTGTGGTATGCCGATGATGCCAATATGAGTGAACCAACCTAAGGGGATGGGAATAATCAAAATAACAAAGACAAAAGGTAACAAGTCAGTGAGGATCCTAAAATGTTTGCAGTATTTAAACATATATTATAGAAATGTAAATATGTTTCCTACTTTGGGAACCTCATTGTGCCCGAGGTAGATCTAGCAACAAAATAATTTGGAAAACTTAAAATGCCAATAAATGCTTCATTTCACAATATAAAAATAGACGAATTCCAAAATGACACTAAGACAATAAAAATAAGTCACTACTGGCACTTAGCCTTATTACATTTGGAAAACGAGTAAATCTAGCCTAATTGGTCCTAGAAGGACCTTCTCCAGAGCCGATCTTCCTGACTCCATCATATAGATCCCCCAGCTCGTGCAGACCCAGCAGCAAGTAGGCTCTGGCCAAATGTCCTCCTTCAACTCTTTCAGCTCCTTCAACGTTCTAGCAATTCTCGATCCTTTTTATGACTTTGCCTTCCAGCTCCACTTTTCCTCACTCCAAGTATTCCAGTTTCCTGTTGGAAGTGACTGCCATCTATTTCCATTCTTCAATTAACCTTACATTCCTTCCATGTATTTCCCAATGCTCATTCTCAGAGTCATGGACCCTCTTGCGCAGCCCGTTGTATTTGACTTGAGCCTCAGCTTCCTCGTCTATGATCCTATTCCCTCTACCAGTTCCTGGCATCACCATTCATTTTATATTGTCCTCCAACCATGCTGGGTAGAGAGGCTAACACCCTGCAATGCCACATGTGCTAAGCTTGGCACTTGTAAGGGACGCCGTCATCTTGAAAGTCTGCCCTGAAATGGCTTATTTTGGCAACCTTGGGTACAACCTGTTTCCTGCCTGCTTGCCTCAAAACTCGGATAGGGACATAAGGGTATATCCCTCTCAACTTAATCAGCACCAAGTGTGGAGCGTCTTTGGATCTGATGATGAATTCATCTGTCGGAAACCATTCAAACATCCATTGCACTTGTTCATCGGTCAGATTGTCGAAGAACTCTACCCATTCTTTGGCACTTTCTGGCTGAGCAAATCTGTCTGGAATTTAAGTCATCCGCTTGGGGTGATAGAAGGCAATATAATCTTTCCAAGCCCTTCGCGGAAATTCTTGGCGATAGTGACCCTTTTTGGAAATGCTCCAACAACCATAACTGTAGCAACAAGTTACAGCCCTCGAAATGCTTGACCCCTCTTTGACAACGCTCCAGAGCCCTATAAATGTCAGCTATGATCATAGGGACTATGGTATATGTCTGTCCATTAATCCATTCCATCAATGTTTTGGTGACCATGGCCAACCTAGTGTGGATTCTTCCCTTTTTCATTAGGAACACTATTAGGCCTAAGAAACATACAATGAATATGAATACTCTCCAGCGGATGTGACCCAGAGAAGTGAGAGAGATCTTATCATGGTAGGTACGAAAAGACTTGCTATGAACATACCTCTCACATAAGTATTTGAAAGGTATGTAAGATTCCTTCAGGCATACTAGGTCGGCATTCTTCTTCAGCCCCATCATTTTTAAGAACCCTTTGCTAGTACGGTTTTCTGGTACCAATAACTCGGGACTATCCCAAGTCAATCCCGCAAGCCCTCCAATTTCTTCTAGAAGCGGTGTCATTTCTATGTCGCCGAAATGAAACACATCGCTTTGACTATCCCAGAATAAGGCGGCAACCTCGATCAACTTGTTGTTTGGATCAATATCTATCAAGGAAGGCAAGTTACCCAAGTACTTTCTCACATGTTTCTTGTCACTTGAGGAAAGGTCCTCACACCAATCTAGCAACAATGGTGGGATGTTGCTAACCCTACCAAAACTGGGGACCTCGTGCCTCATTTCTACAAAATAAAAGGGCTAGGACTTACCCCCACCAGTCTTGACTATTTATACATTTACGATCAGCATATCAATATTTAGTTCTCCAAATTAATACATGGAACGTGGTTGTGTCCGTTGGGATTATTGAAAACCCGATGGACTTTGGATAAGGATTATCTTAAAGGATCATTATGTGGATAGCATATTGATCTGACTAGGTTTGACCATGATGCATGCACAATTTGACCAGAGTAAGGCTACTATGGGGTTTTAGACTAGTACCCTCAAGCGGACAACTGGAGGGGGAAGGCACGGAACCGTCAACTGCACCACTGATCTACTTGTCTTACCACAAATAAGCCTTTCTGAATTTAAGGGTAATAAATAAGAAGAGCGCAACCACACATTAATCGTTGCTATAGGACTTGATACGCATAAGTGAAATATGATGTGGAGCATGATTTATGCAAAAATTAATAACATGTAGTCAAGTATTTGTATGTAGGAAAAATAAATACTGTATTTAAATAATTGTAAGATAGTTACAGGAAAAAGAAACAAAAAGACAAGTTAGTTTCAGGGATAAAGAATCATAAATGCTTAAAAAAATAGACGGTTAAATGAAAACATGGGGAAAGGGTACGGGATAAAGCATGCATGGACTAAAAAAATAAGTTCGTTATGGTAAGAGCCTAGAGGTATCCCCAGCAGAGTCGCCATGCTGTCGCGCCCCCTTTTTCCCTCCGCGGAGAAGAAGTCCGGGTTTTGACATTACATGGGGGAAATAACTCGTTTCCTTTTGGGAATTGGGCATTTTGAAGAGTCGCCGCCTGACAGATTATGGTGCGTTAGGGCACCTTGAGCGATTAACTCTTGGATTGGTTTGCATTACCAGTGATTTAGGGTAAGGGCTCGAAATAACCTTGAGGGTAAGGTGTTAGGACGCCTCTCAGTCCACAATTATGGGTCCCGGGCAAACTTATACTTGTGAATTAGTCCTTTAACAAATAAGTAGTTGAAACAAATAATTGCAAACAAAGCATGTTGGACATTGTATGACTCAGATAATATGATAAAGGATTTGAACAAGTTGTATACATAAAAGAAAGCTTTAAGAAAAAGGAGTTTGGAAAAGAGGGGTCCTAGGTTGGTTAGCCTACATGATCACCCCACGCAATGCCCGGTAAACACTCCTCAAAGAGGGGCTACACATGACATTAGCGTGTAGTCATCATATCTATATCTACCCATTCCCCACCCTTAGTGGTTAATAAAGTGAGTGTGTTTAACGATCGCTATGCGTGTTGTTACCCGTCCCTTATTAATGGTCCTGGAGGAAATTAGAGGGAGTTCGAGACAGCCCCCTAAGTTTCAAAGGAGAAAATACTTAGGCGACAAGCAAGAACACATAGGACTTCAACAGATAAAGGCATGAAATAGTAGATAAGAGGCTCATGTTCACCTCCACAGGTAATGCATGTAAAAAAACACGACTCAAACACAAATAAGGGCAACATTATCCTAAGACATGATGTCTAGGCAAATATTAGAACACATGAGATATGCAATTTTATTTTATAAACTCAGAAGCAGGGGCCCTAATCAGTTTGCCTACTGATTTTAAAGCCTGTCAATCATTACGCAGTAAACACAAAGAGGCATTTTCTAGTTTTTGTAAGAGTTGATTACCTAAGGCTTGCCTGGGCGTGGGGTAGTGCATAGTTGTTACCAGAACCATTAGAAGTTCAGAAGTTGTTTTTGCCTAGGAGCATGTTGTTCTAGGTGTTACGAAATACAAGAATTATTACCAGTTTGTTTAAATCCGGATAAAACTACTAATACTCCTTTTTCATGCATCAGTAGTTTAACTAGGTGTAGTTGAGTGAGTATGAACGAGAACCTAAACATGGTATCTAATATGCACATATAAGGTTCATAATGGTTTATATGCAGAATTCCTAAAGCAGGATTTCTATATGCACAACAGGTTGTAGCATGATTTCAAAATATGCATAGGTGACCGTTTATTTTAATGTTGTCACTAATCCTAGAAATAGGATCTCTAAGTGATAATAAAGATGTCAAAATGAGATGCTGAAAATAGTATACATGAAACCTATGAGCATGGTATCTAATGCATGATATACTTTACATGTATTGGTCTTAAACATGAATTCTAATGCACGTACAAAAATATAAACCTAAAGCATGTTTTCTACCCATTGATAACATATATGACTACCTTCCCCTTTTCACTAGCCAACCCCAATACTTGTTTACAACAAATTATTACAGGCCAATATCGAATGAATTACAAAAGTAGATAGGAAAAATAAGAAGTTACACTATATGGAGCCTAAAGAAGGCCCAAATGATTTTCCAAAGCCTCCAATAGCCTCAAATGCCAAATTCCATATACAAAATCATTGTCTAGGTGCGTCAGAGTTCCCTAAGGATCTCAAGGATCCCGGGCAGTGCTCACACCTACACTTTATAATCAGAACTGAGTAAGCGCAGTGTGGATGAGCCAGCTCCAGTGTATTAGAGTTCAGAAGGATCTCATAGGAATCCCAAGGCAGTCACACACTAGAGGGGCAGAACTTATGGACCGAAGAGTAGAATAAGAGTGCTTGACATAGTTTTGAAAAGATTTAAGCAGGAAAACAGTTTGAAAATAGACTTGTTTGAAATAGTCTTGTAAAAACAACATAGGGAGTTATTCAATAAGACAGTTTTGAAAAGAGAGTTGAGTAATAAGCAACAATCCAAATACAACACCTAAAACAAGTCCATACATAATCAAAGAACATAGAACCAAGGCAGGTTCAGCAACCACAAACAGGGGTAATGGGATTTGGGGACACATAGAGCACATAGTATACATGAGCGTAGTGGTTTTGTGGGGGTTTAAGGGATTAGGGAATAGATGGAGGTACCAACATAGTAGGAATTTCAAAAACAATCATAGAATCAGCCATTTTAAGTGACAGATAAGTTTCCACATCAAAACTGGATAACAAGTAGATAGGCATTCGAAACAGGGTAGAGTCATGTTGAGACAGACTACTAGGGGGTAAAACATGTTCTGAAAGGCCCTAACAGGGTTATACTAGCATGCTAGATGAAGCACTAATGTAAACATAACAATTACATGTTCAACAACAGACCCATAGATAAAAGCAAATTAGAAACATGATAAGCTAAAGCAGTAAAAGGAACATATTGGTTTTGGGACTTGAATTGAAATCATATCATACCAGTAAAGAGATAGTAAACACAAAGTGAAGAATAGGAGGGCACAATAGTTAGCCTTGGATTGCAGCCGGCTAACTCAGAATAATGGCAAGTAACCAAAGAGAGAGAGAGCAGAAAAGTTTTGAGTGTGAGAGAATTTTTGAACTAATGTGTTTGTCCTGTTGACTGTTAATGATTGAGAATATATATAGTAGTTCGAAACTAGGTAAAATAAGGCAAGAATCACAATTGTATTTTAATTATAGAACTCAGAACCAATTAGAACAAAATCAGTACAGGTACTCCCTTATTTAAGGGAATAAGTTCAAATGGTAAGGACATGTAGCAAATGAGGAAAGAAATCAATGTATAACTTGAGAATAACAGACAAGGAAATAATTCAAATATAGTAGGAATAGAGTAAACAATTAGGGCTAGGTTTAGAAAATTCCAATAAAGGAGATGGTCGGTAGGAATCAAGTAACCCTGCAGACAAGGTAAGGAAAGTTAATTTAGGCAAGCAAATCAATCACATTGAAGGTTTAAAGGAAAGTTTTCAAATCAAACCAAGAAACAGGGAATTCAAAATCAATCAAAATCAAAGAAAAAGTCATGAAAAGAGTTAGTGTTTAGCATATAAATACAGTAAGACATGGATAGTCAAGAGTCAACATACAACTCTAGCAAACATGAAAGTTAAACAAAACTGATTCAATGAGAAAGAGACAAGTCTTGAATAGTCAAGATGAACACAAGCACATAGAATCAGTGTAAGTTTAGGCTAAGAAACTCAGTAGAACATATCAAGGCAAGATAGTCACAAAAATCACAAAAACTCAAAACGAGGACCGGTCAGTCATGCTAATACACATAACCAAACAAAAGAACCCTAAAATGAGGGGTTTTAGCATAGACGAGTTAAGATGTAGTAGACTCATAGAATTAGTCAAAATATGTAAGAAATAGAAGTTTAAACAAAAAGAATCAATTAGACAAGGTTTTAAAAAGAAGTTCTGAAAACCCTAGTTTTAGAAGAAGATGAAAAACACTTGAAATCACATGATTCTTGTAAAGAACCTCAAGGATAGTGTAAACATTCAAGAAACAAACTCAAATCATCCTAGATCTGTACAGATCTAGGAGGTGTAGAAAAGAAATTAGGGTTTCGAAAGAAACCCATATAGAGTTGAAGAAACATGTCTAGAATCCCAAGGATCATAGCAAATATAGAATGATTCTGCTTGAAATCACACTGGAATAGCTAGGACCAGGTAAGAGATGAACCCTAGATGCAAGTCGGCGTGGCCCTGGGCCCTTGAGGACCTTATAGAAGGCAAGAATGTCATAAGAGAAGCCATTGGAGGCATAAGAGACGATGAGAGGTCACCGGAGATGCCCGGAGATGGGAAGTCGGCGTTGGAAGATTAGGGTTAGGTTGGGAGTGTTTTGAGAGCAGAGAGGACCTTAGGGCGGCGGGGTGGTTGAAATGATTAAGGTTGGGGGTCGTTTGGAATTAAAAAGGCAAGTTTTCACGAGGGACGTTAATCTTTTATTTCAACGGCCATGATCTGATGGGGTCTTGGGTCGGGTAGTTTAATCAGGAATTGGGTTGAGTACTGGGTTGAATATAGGCTAAAATTTAAATACAATTTGGCTAAGTTTTAAATAGCCAATTTAACTCTATATAATTTATAATAAATAATAAATGATTTCTAAAAAATAATTTCGTGTACTTAAATGATTTAAAATAGCTACTTAATATTTAAAAATATAGAAGATCATTTTATGCATATAAATGTAATTATGCATTAATAGAGCTACTATTGCAAATATATGCAAATTAGCTTAAAATGCAAATGCAATTATAAAAAATGCACTAAAAAATATTTTAACTATATTTTGGCATACATACAGAATTTAGATGGCTAAATCACCACAAAAATAATTTGAAGGATAATTATTGGAGATTTTATGAGTAAAAAGGGAGGAAATAAATCTATTTGAAGCCTTTAAAATTATAGAAAAAATTATAAAATGCTTATGCATGCTTATATATGCATATAATCTATTTTTAAAGTATTTATATATATTAAAAATATATATACAAGAAAAATTTGGGTATCAATACTGGGCTCTGAAATATTCAGCCTCACAAGTCTGTTAGCTAAGGATTGAATGTCCAAAGCTAGTGGCATTTCCTCTGCTGAAATGAATGCCAAGCTACCCATACTCTCTGCCTTCCTGCTTAAGGCATCCGCGACCACATTTGCCTTGCCCGGATGATAAAGAATGGTGATGTCATTATCCTTCAGTAACTCAAGCCATCTATGCTGCCTCAAATTGAGATCTCTCTGCTTGAACAAATGTTGTAAGCTGCGATGATCAGTATCAACCTCACATGACACACCATACAGGTAATGCCTCCATATCGTAAGAGCATGAATATTCGTGGCCAACTCTAGCTGGTGCACAGGATAATTCTTCTCATGACTCTTCAGCTGACGCGAAACATATGCAATAACTCGCCCTGCCTGCATCAATACACAACCCAAGCCAACACGTGAAGCGTCACAATATACCATATACATCCCCGAACCGGAAGGCAACACAAGAACTTGTGATATAGTCAAAGTTGTCTTGAGCTTCTGAAAGCTCCTCTCACAGTCATCGGATCAACGGAAGGGAGCACCCTTCTAGGTCAATCTAGTTAGAGGTGATGCAATAGATGAAAATCCCTACTCGAATCGACGGTAATAACCTGCTAACCTCAGGAAACTCATGATCTCGGTCAATGAAGTAGGATGTGGCCAACTTTGAACTGCCTCATTCTTCTTGGGATCCACCTTTATACTCTCTCCCGACATAATATGCCCCAAGAATAACACTGACTCTAGCCAAAACTCATACTTGGAGAACTTAGCATACATCTTCTGCTCTCTCAAGGTCTGAAGCACTACTATTAAATGCTGCTTGTGCTCTCCCAGGATACATGAGTATATCAAGATGTAGTCAATAAAGACAATAACAAATGAATCAATATAGGGTCTGAACACCCTGTTCATGAAGTCCATAAATGCTGGTGGGGCATTAGTCAAGCCAAATGACATCACCAGAAACTCCTAATGACCATATCTAGTATGGAAAGCAGTCTTCAGAACATCAGAGTCCCGAATCTTCAACTGATGGTACCCTGATCTCAAGTCGATCTTAGAGAACACCCTGGCACCCTGCAACTGGTCGAAAAAATCATCAATACACAACAACATGTACTTGTTCTTGATGGTAGCCTTGTTTAACTGACGGTAATCAATGCACATCCGCATGGTCCCATCCTTCTTCTTTGCAAACAAAACTGGTGCACCCCAAGGTGACACACTTGGTCTAACAAACCCATTTGCTAACAACGCCTCAAGATGCTCCTTCAACTCTTTCGGAGCCATGCGGTATGGTAGAATAGATATAGGATAGGTACCTAGAGCCAAATCAATATAGAAATCAATATCATGATCCGGTGGCATACGAGGAAGGTTAGAGGGAAACACATCGGCGAACTCCCGGACTACTGGAACTAAATCAATCGTCGGAGACTCTATGGTGGTGTCCCAAACATAAGATAGATAAGCCAAACAACCCTCTCGACCATATATTGAGCCTTCAGAAAAGAGATAACCTGACTAGATGTATTAACTGAGGAACCCTTCTACTCCAACCTTGGCAACTCTGGCATTTCTAATGTAATAGTCTTGGCATGGAAATCTAGGACGGCGTGATATGGAGATAACCAATCCATGCCCAGGATGACCTCAAAGTCGGTCATATAAAGCAATATGAGATTTGCTCTAGTCTCGAAACCACCGAATGTGACCTCACAGGATCAGTAGATCCAATCCACAACCACAAAATCGCCCGTATGAGTGGGCACATGAATAGGAGTACCCAAAGGCTCATAAGAAATATCCAGGAAATGAGCAAACAGAGATGACATATATGAATAGGTAGACCCTGGAACAAATAGCACTAAAGTGTCCCTATCGCAGACGAAAATAATACCTATGATAATGGCATCTAAGGCCAATACATCTGGTCTAGCTGGAATGGCATAGAACCTAGCTGGAGCGCCTGCTGGCTGGCCTCCACATGTCTGAGCAGTAGCTAGCTGACCTCTCCCTATCTAGCCGCCACCTCTAGGATGGCCCCTACCAGCCTGTTCCCCTGCCTCTAGGTAGCTAGGCAACCGGTGCTATAATCATGGGCTGATGACCCTACTACACTGCCTTGCCCCGAAACCTCGGGCAGTATCTCCTCATATGACCAAGGTCTCCGAAGTCAAAACAACTATGCGGTGTAGCGACCTGCTACCCTGATAGCTGACCCTAATGGCCTATAGACCCACTAGAAGAAGGATGAATAGTCGGTGGATGGTATGAACTCCCCGTCGTAGCACTAAAATAAGAACCAGAAGAACCTTGGGGACCTGAATACCCACTGGAGGAACCCTGAATAGCTGGAATCTAGCCCTCTTGTCCTGCTGCATCTGATCCCTACCCCTCAGACGTTAGCCCTCAGTCCTCCGAGCAATCTCTACCACTAGCTGATAAGGAGTCCTCATCTCCACCTTTAGGGCCATGTTAGCCCTAATTCCAGAATAAAACCCATCAACAAACCTCCGCACCCTCTGTGCGTCGGTAGGAAGTATCATCAGTGCATGGCGGGATAACTCAGAAACCTCGCCTCAGAGTCAGTTACTAACATTTGTCCCTGCTCAAGCTTCTCAAACTGATACCGCAGATCTTCCCTTTCAGAGGGTGGGATATATCTGTCCAGGAATAACTATGTGAACTAACCTCAAGTGATGGGAGGATAACCTGCTGGCCTGCCTAGAAAATAAGACTGCCACCATCTACGGGCCCTGCCCTCCAGCTGTAAAGTAGTGAAGTCAACCCCATGAGACTCCAATATCCTTATGTTGTGCAGCCTGTCCCTGCACCTTTTAACGAAATCCTAGGCATCCTCATGAGGCTCGCCCCCGAAGATAGGATGGTGTAGCTTAGTCCATCTGTCTAATAACTTCTGCGGATCACCATCCGTAGCTGGTCTAGGATTGGGTACCACTATAGCAACTGGCTGAGCCCCATCCGTGGGTAGTGCACTCGAAGTCTGATACACTACAGTTGCATGACCAAGAACCTGAGTAGTAGGGGTATGTACTCCCCCTCCCGCCTGGGATGTAGCTGGATCTGCTTGAAATAAACCAGCCAGAGTCATGGTGTCGATGAACGGCAACATATGGCCCATGACCTCCTAGAAACCTGGTGCTGTTATGAAGGCCGCCGGGGTAGGCTTAGCTGCGATCACCTTGCCTTGCTCCTCAATGATAGGATCTCCTACAGGATCCGCTGGTGGTGCTACTGGAATAGCTCTGGGACGCCCTCGTCCCCTACCTCAGGCCGGTGCCCTCCCCCAGCCTCTGCCTCAACCTCTAGCAACGGGGGGAGCAGCTCATCCCGGGTCTAGAACATCTGCCATGCGCGTCCTCACCATCTGTGAGAGAATAGAAGAGGAAAATTTAATATATCAACCAATGCACTATAGGAAATGAATAAAGAGTAGTTTTATAACACCCTATTGCCTCTCAAAGATAAATATAGATGTCTTCGTACCAATCCGCAAAGACCCTATTAGGTTTTCCCATGACTTGTGAGAGCTACGTGAACTTAGTGCTCTAGTACCATGTTGTCACGACCCAATTTCATTATAGGTCATGATGGCTCCCAACATCATTGTCAGGCAAGTCAACCCGAAGATATTAGTTTGCTCTCATTTTGCATTACCAAAACAACTCCAGTATTTTCTTAAATTGAATTTAAAACAAGTGATAATTAGCAACTTTAAGTAATAGATATACAACCCAAAAAGAATATTCTACCAATATGTGTGCCAAGACCTAGTGTCACAAGCATATGGGCATCTAGTAGAATATACAAAAGAATAAATCTATCCTACTGTCTGAAATAGAATAGACAGACAAAAACAAAGAGAGCCTCCATCGTGATGCTGAACAGCATAGGAAGGGACCGGCTCACCGTGGAATCTCGGCCTACAATCAAAGATGCGCACCAAACGGGTAGCCAGATGTACCTACTTCAGCTCCTATACAATTAAGTACATAAGCGTAGTATGAGTACATAAATAACATGCACCCATCAAGTATCCAATCTAACCTCGAAAAAGTAGTGACGAGGGGTCGACTTGACACTTACTAAGGTCAATACCGATAATAATTAAAGTTTACACTAAGCATGGATAACATGGACATAATGTAAGCTCAAAGTTTAACGAGAACAATATATCAGATTCAGTCATGTCTTATAATAGTTGCACTTCAAGGCATTTAACAGAGTAAGTCACGGATAAGATTTCACATAAATATCATGCGCACATTATGCTGAGGTCGTACGGCCCGGTCCAACATAAAAGAAACTGTGCATTGCTAGAGGGTCGAATGGCCCGAACCATAGATGCATCTATTTCTACCGAGGCGATCGTCCCAATCCACAAATATCAATTATTATCAAGAAGGCGCATTCATAGTCAAATAAATGCATACAAGTTCTCAAGTAAGGGCATACTTTCATATATATTTATTTTCAAACCCTAACATGTCCTAAGTGATCTCATTAGCATGGAAGAATACAAACATTTGCAAGTATAGCATGATACGGGTCGTAAACTACCAGGACAATTAGCATAATAGTAGCTACATATGGACTCTCGTCACCACGTACGTACGTAGCCCCCACAAACAATCACATACATTTATTAGATTCACTTAGGGGTTTATTTCCCTCTTACGAGGTTAGAAAGAAGACTCGCCTCGCTCCAAAGCTTACTTCCAATATTAAGAAGTGCTAAAACCCTCAATTTGGAGCCGCATGATCCAAAACTAATTAAACAAGGAAGGAACTAGTCAATACAAGCTCAAGAGTTTGTATTCTAACTATTAAAGTAATTCCCCAACCCTAAACACAAGTTTCCTAAAATCCATCCCCTGACCCACGTGCCCGGATTCCTGAAATATTTTAGGGAAGTTGTTATCCATAACCTAAGGATCAAGAATATATGATTTCTACTTCATTCCATAACAAATTTCGTGGTTAAGTGTTGTCTTTATCAAAAACCTAGGTTTTACTCTAATCCCATGATTTTTCACTAATCTTTATGTGTTAATCTACCCAAAACCCAATTATTAAACTCACATTAAGTAGAAATGACTTATCTCACAATGCTAGGTTGAAATCCCCTCTTTAAAAGTTCCCAAATCGCCCAAACAATGAAGGAAATGTGTCAAAAATGACACATTCCCTTATTAAATGAAGGCACTACCTTCATCAATTTCTGCACCCGCAGTTAGGGGACCGCATCTGCGGTCTCGCTTCTGCGAGAAAACGTCCACATCTGCTGAGCTGGGCTGGGCTGGCTAGGACCGCTTCTGCGGGTCTGCCTCTACGAAAAGAGAGTTGCATCTGTGGTTCCTGGGCTCCTCCCTATTGGCCTCACCTGCAAGGGCTCGACCACTTCTGCGGTCTCGCACCTGCGGCTAACCAACTGCAGGTGCGGTTATGACAAATCTGGAGCTTCAGCTCCTTCCAAAATTTTCTAACTTCACTCGAGCCTCGTCTGATTGACGCTCGGGGCCCGAACATACCGACAAGTTTGAAATCATAAAACGGACTTGTTCGAACCACGGAATGCCTAAAACAATGCTAAATCTAAGAATCACCCCCCCTAAAACCAATTGAATCAAACTTATGAACTTCAACTTCTTCAATTTACTTCCAATGCAACGAAACATGCTTACACTACTCGAATTGACACCAAATTTTGTGTGCAAGTCTTAAATAGCAATACAGAACTATATTTGATGTCGGAACTCCATTCAGATCTCGATAACACAAAACCCACTCCAAACCAAATATTTAAGAACTTCAAAATCCTTAAGGAATCAACTTTCACTATTAGGCACCAACACGCTCCCGGGTCATCTAAACCCCGATCCGGACTTATGCCCAAGCCTGAAATCATCATACGAACCTGTTGGAACCTTTAAATCCAGATTCTGAGGTCGTTTACTCAAAGCGTTGACAGAAGTCAAACTTGGCCTTTTAAGACAACCTTAAGGAACCACGTGTTCCGATTTCAACCTAAACTCTTCCAAATCCCGAACCAAACATTCCCGCAAATTATAAATTAGTAAAAGCAAGTACGAGAAGTATTAACTAGGGGTACGGGGTTCTAAAAAGCAAAATAACAAGTCGGGTCGTTATATGTCCGCAGATGCGGAAGTGTTGGGCAAAATCATTTAAATCGAAGGTTTGGCCATTTTCTTCATATTTGGAGTTTTAGACTTTAATTTTGGGAGCTTCTTTTTTAGGTTTTCAAGATAATCGATTGGGTAAGCGTTCTTCACCTAGCATCCAATATATTTCATGTTTTATCTTCATTTTTAGCATTTAATTTGTGTTTTGGGTTGAGGAAAATGTTGGTTTTTGAAGAAAGTTTTCAAAATGAAAAATCATGATTTGAGGGACGAAATGGTATCAGAATTTGATAATTTTTATATGGTTGAATTCCTATCGGAATGGGTGTTCGGGTTTTGTAAAATTTGTCGGGTTCCGAGGTACGGGCCCGGGGGTCGACTTTTGGACCGATTTTTGCATTTTATTAAAGATTGAGACTTTGTGATCCAGAATAGTTTCTTATGAGTTTTATTTGTGCTTTGAAGTTATTTTGGTTAGATTTGAGCCTTCCAGAGGTCATCTCACTTGAGAAGTTCATTTTAGAGTATCGGGTTGTCTTCTTTAAGGTAAGTATCTTGCCTAACCTTGTGTAGGGGATTTCTCCTTAGGATTTGAGTCCTCTATGTTGGTTCTAGTTCGTGTACGCTAGGTGACGAGTGCGTGCTTGGACTTATCCTTGATACAACTGAGTTTCCTATTTACCAGTCTCACCTCTACATGCTTAATTGGAATTAATTACTTTATGATTCACTCTTTTTGCCTATTTGAATCTTATTTGACTTAACTGAAGATTCTTACCTATCCTATTGTCATGCTATCTTTTCATAACTGCCCATCTTTATTTGAAATTATTATTATCTCATCCTATAATTGTTTAGTCTTAATTGAGGTTGTGATTATCTTTCCACTGCTTATCCTTAATCGAATTGTTGAATAACCTTCGTAATTGCTCAACCTTAAAAGAAGTTAGATATCCTATATTCTAGCTGACATAGCATTATTTGGAATTAATTGACTCGTGTTAGCTTCCTTGTTGTTGAATTGTATATTGTGGGATCATTGCTACATTTTTAGTTTTCCCCTGTTAAGTTGTTCTCTTTATGCCTAGCATTCTTTACTATGGTTATTCCTTGTGATTGGGTTCTACCTTTTCTTTGTGATTTAAAATTCTTGAGTTGATTTACTCGTCGTACTTTGTATTATTGTCATTGTTGTTGTTGTACTTGTTGTGGTGATGTACGAGGTTTCTGCCATGCTATATCTGTTATCTCTACTGGTTGTGCTGCATATTTACTTTGGGACTACGGAACGGTATTACGGGAGATCCCCCTGCATACTTACTTTGGGACTACAGAACGATATTCCGGGAGATCCACTTGTCTTGCATATTTTAATTGGGACTACGAGGTGGTACCTTGGGAGATCCCCCTGTTCTGCATATTTACTTTTGGGACTCGAGGCGGTACCTTGGGAGATCCCCCTTATCTTACATATTTTTCTTTTGGGACTATGAGGCTGTACCTTGGGAGATCCCCCTGTCTTGCATATTTTTCTATGGTTGCACTTGTTCTTGCCTATTTTGTATTCCCGGGATATGTAAATTCTTGCCTTCTTCCATTATGTACTCATTTTTGTTATTATGTGTTTTGTACTCCTTGTTATATTGTGTTGGCTTCAGCCTTTAGTACGAGACTCGGAAGATTTATATTTCTAGTTTCATTGATTTTCATATTGAGGTATTTTAAATAAAAGAAATTACTACTATGTTTTAAATAATAATGTTTACATCCAAATTAGTATTTTATCTGATGCTTTAATTTAAGTGAAATGTCATTTTCTCCACTCAAACTATTTTTAAAGTAAATTGAGCGTGAAAATTTTCATATATTGATATTTTTGGCATGTGAGTCATCAGTGCGGTTATGAGGTGTGATGAGGGCACAGGATGCCAAGTGTTAGGGTTCAGGTATTGAGACCCATGAGTTGTAATTTATCCGAACTTCGGTACTTTGTGAAGGTTGTGTCATGCCCCAAAAACCATGGAATGCGACCGGCGTTCAACCGAGTAAACCCGACTGAGCAAGCCTGTTAGATTTCATTCTACCCAAGCTAGTTCATGAATAAAGAGGGAATGTTATCCCATTTATCAAAATATTACGCAATCTTCCATTAGCAACTTTCATTTCATTTCCGTTAATGACTTCATTCATAGTTTACAAAATATTACAAGTTTATAAGTTTAATGAAAAACGTGCTTATCAAGTACAAACTTTTCTAGTCTGGACTCCCAACATCAACCACCACCCACAAATAGTCTACGGAGCCTCTAAATACAATAGAAGAGTAATAGGGAAATGCTGGCAACAAGGCTCAGGCTATACCTCAAACTGTGATGAGAAAATGAACAAAAGATACATGACATGACCCGGGATGGAGTGGGGCTCACCAAGACTGCTGGGAAGAGAGTACCACTATCACTGGCCGATGTCGCTCGTTGTGGAACCACCTGTATCATTAAACGATACAGCTCCCCTGGTAAAAGGGACGTTAGTGCCGACGAATAACACTAGTATGTAAGGCTAAAAGTCCTCTTTCAGAATATATATCTAGCATCCAATTTGAAACATGTATGTCTTCTAGTTTACGAAAATAATATATATAATTTTTGGTTGGGAGATCATTAGCACCGATATGAGTTATACCACCATCTTTGTTAGCACGGAGTCCGATCATGATCCGATCGGCTAGGCCATCCCTTTGGAGACATGTACCATAATCATAATTTCCAGTTTTTGAATTTCCAGTGTTTTGATTCTCAACACTATAGCATCCTGTGTGCAGCATGGCATCCGATCACAGCCCGATCGGTTAGGCTGCCTTCCCACATATGTCGTGTGGGTTGGCGTTACCAATTTACAAATGTTACCAAGCTCATCCCAATTAAGGGGAATAACCATGATCAACCCCTACACCGACACGCGTAGTTTCAGGTTTGAGCCTTCTGACCCACCCTTCCTTGGTTTTGCTAATGATACTCCCAAAAACATTTTTGATTTGATTTTATATTGCACACATTTGTAGTAAAAATACAAGTATACAAATATATCTTAAACACAACCATGCTTACCTCAATACCTTTCACATTTTATAGTTTTATTAATGTCCTCAATCTCTCTCGATAACAGTATTTCTTTGGCCTTTGGGGTCTTTCACAAGATTCATCTTTTTCATGGCACGAAGGCCGCATTTGATTTTTCACATTTTCCATCTCCTTTATTTCCAAGGATCACCAACCAATATCAATGTACCGAATATTCCGGGAATCATATATTTTCGAGTCAATAGTAATAAAATCATCAAACACAAAGGATTCTTCCCAAAAGGGAATATGCCAACCAACAATTGAAATACACATTGAAGTTATAAGCAAGCAATCACCTCAATTATCTTTGAATTACCCCTTTTTCCATCATGACAAATGCACAATTTCAACATCGGAATGTGTAAGGGCTAGCATTACATTGAATGTATTTATAAGGCAAAGCATTATCTAAAACAGCCACTTATGGGCATAGTTCAGGTACAAGGCCTTTAGGCCATTCTATCTTTGAAGTTAGTTCATAAGAGTTGAGTCGAGGCTTATTTGATAATTTGTTTCACATTTTCTCATTCTATTCATTTCCAAACATCTTTTCAATTTATCAACAAATAGGCACATTCAATCGAGGCATTTAGTACACATAAGAGCAACTAGGAGCATTATACAGATCGAATTCTTCTCACCCAATTAGTATACTAACCTTCATTTAAAATGTGACTCAAGGTTATACCATTTTGGTAGACAAACCACACTTAAACTTACAAAACAATATGAAATTCACTTCCGAGAGAGAAAGTTTAGCCTACATACCTCGATTGAACTTTCCTTAAGTCCTACTATAGTCCGAGATTCTTAGCAACGTCAATCTCTTTTAGGAAGAAGACCTAGGTGCCTTTCTTGACAAATCTTCAAGGTTTTAGCAAGATCTTAGGAAATATGTTGATGAAGAACCCCTTCTCCCTCTAGGACCCTCTCTCTCTCTCTCTATCTCTAAAAGCATCAAAAAATAAGCCTAAAATGAAAGGTAGTGTATAATATATCGACATGGGGTCGGGTAAGAAAATTAGAAATTTGGAGCCCCGGAACAGATCTGCGATCACATAATTGACATGCAGTCCCCAAAAGCAACCGCGAAATGGCTCCCAAAACATAAACAAACTGCCCGGGTAAGCTACAAGAATGCGGTCCGCATACTTGTTCTGCGGTCACATAATGCACCGCATAACTACCACTCGCAAAATTCCATGGATATTATGCGATGACTATGTGGCCGGCATATTTTTTATGCAATTTCATAATTGACCGCATAGTTGACCTAAATATTAACCATCGAACTGCCTCACTCTGCGGCGACTATGCGGTCCGCAATTATGCGACCGCATAATGGACTGCAGAAATGCACTCTTCTGAAAAATATTATTCCTTAACTTTTTAATGCACAGATCAATCCAAAGGGTCCGAACTGTGATGAGCTTGGTACTACGAGATCTCGGGTTTTGAGCAAAAAATTTCACGGGGCCATACAGGTTGTTGACTAAAAATCAAATGTGAAAGTTGTCGTAGTTGCTGAGTTATTACTTGTCTTTATTGAATTTGTGATTTCAGATTTGGGTTGTGTTACTTTTCACTCTTCTGTGTCCTTATTATGGTGCTCCACTTGTCTCACCCCGAACCTAGGGGCGAGACTGGCATCTGGTGCCTCACCTACCCTTGCGTACCAACTTGCGACTAAGAGACTCTGAACATATGATGTCATACTTTAGCCATGGGCCATATTGCAAGACAACTGCGAAAGCTGACTAAATATCAATATAAAGCTAGGCCGATAAGGCCGTCATAATTGCTACACTGACAAACCAACCAAATATACATACAAGGCCTGCAAGCCCAATATGTTGTATTAACTGACATGATATGTCTACAATCCTCTAATGGTGGATATACTGTGATCGGAACAGCTCCACAACCTACTCGTAACATATATTCATTTATACACAAGATGTACATAAATCTCTAGACCCGGAAACTCCTAAAGGCATGGAGCTTACCGATCAAGCTGAAATCGGGCAATATTTAATGAGGAGGTCTACCCGTTTATCTATCTGAACATGCATGCATGAAACAAAGCACCCCCAGAAAAAGGGACGCCAGTACGAAATAATGTACCGAGTATGTAAGGAAATATACTGAAAGCTGAAAATGAACTGATAATATAATAACTGAAAGTAACTGGGAGTCAATGATAATCTGAAGATATTCTTATCTGTTGTTACTGACTCAAATCTCTTAATAGTAAGTAAAATAGCTATATATATATATATATACATACATATACATATACACGCTCTGCTGTAGTAGGCTCGGTATATAACTTGCCATCTGATCTGAGGTTGCCCAATAGGGGCCTTCCCATTGATCATAGCTCGATGGTAATAAAAATACTTTAATACTACATATATAAACTCTCTTCTCTCTTGACTAGAAGAAGGAAATACTAAATTGAATATGAAGTCCCGATAAGGAGAATATTGTAACTTACAAGACTAGGATAATATACATAATTTCGAGAATATGAATTTCTCTTTATGGATCATTATCAACTCGTGTAATTACGAGATCATGCAAAATGAAGGAAGAACTTAGCCTTAACATATTTGGAGTAGGGAAAAATCTGCATAATATTCTTGAATAAGGTTGCACTGTACTCCTTAAGAACCGCAAAATTTTATGTTGCTACGGTTCTAATAATCCTCATTGGAATGGTTTGGTTGCGAGAAATTTGGTTGAAATCCTTTAGGAATTGCTTGAAAATCACGTTGTTGTTGTGTTTTAGAACTGGTTGTTGTGTTTTGGTAAGGAATTTTGTAGGAATTTAGTTTTCAAGATATTAAGAATGATATGGTTTATTATTAACACATTGCTTGCTACCTAGCCAAAATGACTACGAGTCATTTGGTTAAGAATTAACTTGCTGCCACGTTCTTGCTTTGGTCCTTATCCAAAGTTTTCAATTAATCCACCACTAATTATTAATTAACTTTATCCCGGTAATTAACCAATTACCGGCATAATTAAGAATTATCTCAATTTACTTAAAATACTACTCACTTTTAATACATGTTATACACCTTACTATTATGGCTATGTGGTACCTTGTGTGACACTAGTCCATAAATACCGAGTATTTTAGCTCGGGCCGTATTTTATCCCAAAATACCAAATTTCGACAAATTTCATTCATCATTTATTTCGATTTGTTTACCCTCTCACCTTCACGAATTTACTCATTACTTTCTTGAAATAGCATAATATTTCAAACCTCAAAATAATCTCATTCTCGAGCTTGCATCGATAAACTTACGACGAAACTTTAACGTCTAAAAATGTAGGATGTAATATCTCATATCCGAGCTTTCATCAATTCATTATGGTGTACTTCCACGTACGAAAATATGGGGTGTAACGCTGTTGTTACTTGTTGTTCCTTTCCTTTTTGCAATTACTGTATTTTTAGCCATATCGCTTAGCCTTATATAGATATCATGTTCTGTTGTTCTTATACTTATACTTGTTCAGTTTATTAGACCAGTAGGTATCTTCACTGTTCCTCGTCACCACTCCACCGAGGTTAGTCTTGATACTTACTGGGCACCGCTGTGGTGTGCTCATTCTACACTTCTGTACGTTTCTGTACAGATCCAGGTTGTACATTTTTGTACATATCCGATATTTAATCATTAGTAGTTGTGTAGATCGTTGCTCTAGAGACTCAAGGTAAACCTGCTACTGTGTTCACAGGCTTCAGAGTCACCTTCCTATTTTCTATTCACACTGTTCTTACTTATTTCCAAATAGTTGTGTTTAGAAGTTGTATCAAACTCTATAGAGTTTATGACTTGTACTACCGGTTTTGGGGTTGTAAAATTTAAAGAGATTTCTATTTCAAATTTGTTAGATGATATTTAAATATTATTGTTGTTTCATTTAATGTTAGGCTTACCTAGTCCCGAAAGACTAGGTGCTATCACAAAACCCAACAGAGAGGAAATTGGGTCGTGACAAGGGGAGGCACGCAAACTCCCGCCGCCCGTACACCCGACCAAGTGATGCAGGGACTTCAGAAACCGGGGGCACCACCAGCCTAGCCGGTGGTAGCCGCTCAGACCCATGTGGTTCCTGCTATGACTAATGACGAGCAGCGGAGACTAGAGAGTTTTTATAGACTTCATCCTCCATCTTTCGGTGGGGACGAGTCGGAGGATGCCCAGGGTTTCTTGAATAAATATCAGGGGATCTCTATACAACAGGTATTCTGGAGACCAGTGGGGTCTTATTCACTACTTTTCAGTTCACTGGGGCTACCTTCACATGGTGGGAGGATTATGAGAGGCGTAGGCCGGTTGGTGCAGCGCCACTTACATTGCAGGAGTTCTCTGTTCTCTTCTTAGAGAAGTATGTGCCGCAGTCTCGCAGAGAGGAGTTGTGCAGACAGTTTGAGCAGTTGCATCATAATGATATGACTGTGACGTAGTACGATATGAGGTTTTCTGAGTTGGCTCATCATACATTTTGGCTAGTTCCCATTGATAGAGAGAGGATCAGGAGGTTCGTTGATGGCCTCACATATCAGCTGCATATACTTATGACTAGAGAGAGGGTGTCTGGTGCTACTTTTGAGGAGGTTGTTGACATTGCTCGAGAGATAGAGTCGGTTTTCCACCAGGAGCGGGTTGAGAGGGAGGCCAAGAGGCCTCTTGGATCTAGTAGTTTTGGTGGTGATCCTTCTGGAGGTCAGTTCCACCATGGCAGGGGTCATCCCTACAAGCATGCTCAGACGACACGTCTATCTCACCGTGGTGCATCATCTGGCCATGGTTTTCACAGTTCTCAGCAGGGTCACTCATCTCTCAGTGCCCTTCCATCTTAGAGTTCGTCCTGTGCTCCATCGATTCAGGGCTCATGTATGGCAGGTTCTTCTACCAGTTATCCTAGTGCTCGGGGCTCCCTTCAATCCCCAACACCAGCGCCGAGGGGTTTCTATGAGTGTTGAGAGTTTAGTCATATCACGAGACAGTGTCCCCGCCTAGTGGGAGGTCCATCTCAGTAGAGGAGCCAGCCTACGACTTCAGCACCAGTTACTTTACCACTCGCCCAGTCAGCTCGAGGTGGAGCTCAGTCATCAAGGGGTCTCCCAAGAGGGGGATGCTGATCAAGTGGTGGTCAGGCTCGTTTCTATGCACTCCTTGCCAGACCAGATGTCATTGCTTTAGATGTTGTGATCACATGTATTGTCTTAGTTTGCCGCAAGGATGCCTCTATATTATTTGATCCTGGTTCTACTTATTCATATGTGTTATCGTATTTTGCTCATTATTTGGATATGCCTCATAAGTATCTCATTTCATCTGTTCATGTATCTACATCGGTGGGTGATACTATTATTGTGGACCATGTATATCAGTCATCTGTGGTGATTGTTGGCGGATTGGAGACTAGGGTTGATCTATTATTGCTTAGTATGGTGGATTTCAATGTGATCTTGAGTATGGACTGGTTGTCTCTATGTCATGTTGTTCTAGATTGTTATTCTAAGACCGTTGTAAGGCCCCGTGAAAATTTCTACTCAAAACCCGAATCTCGTAGTGTCAAGTTAGGATCATGTGTTAGAAATTCATAAAATTCTTCCAGATTGATATGTGCATTAAAAAGTTAAAAGAATAATGTTTTCCGAAAAAGTACATTTCTGCGGTCGCATAATAGATATGCGGACCACATAGTCGCTGCAAAATCAGATAGTGTGAAGGTTAAAATTGAGGTCAACTATGCGGCCAATTATGCGATCACATAATCAATATGCAGGCCGCAAAGTCATCAATGATTTGTGCATTAAAAAGTTGGATTGATCTGTGCATTAAAAAGTTAAAAGAATAATGTTTTCCGAAAAATTGCATTTCTGTGGTTCATTATGTGGTCGCATAATAGATATGCGGACCACATAGTCGCCGCAGAGTCAGACAGTGTGAAGGTTAAAATTGAGGTCAACTATGTGTCCAATTATGCGATCACATAATCAATATGCGGGCCGCATAGTCATCGCAAAACCCCTTAGAATTTTTGTGAAGGGCAGTTCTGCGGTGCATTACCGCAGAACAGTTATATGGACCGCATTTCTGTTGCACACCCAGACAGTTTGTTCAGGTTTTGGGACCATTTTTGCAATCCATTTTGGGCGCCGCATGTCCATTATGCGATCGCATAAGGAATCGCAGATTGTGTCGGGGTTCCTATTTTCTAAATTTTAAACCCGACCCCATCCTAGTAAAAACACTCATTAGACCTCTTTTATGATATTTTCACTGCAAATAGAGTGAGAGAGGGAGCTCTAGAGGGAGAAACTAACTCTCAAACCTTGGCAAATCTTTGAAGACTTTCGAGCAAAATTTGCTAGGATATCACCCCAAGAGGTAAGAACTTGTGCCCTAATCTATGGTTTTGAAATTCACACTAGAATGAGTAATTAGCTTGTGGGTTTATGGGTATAAAAATGAATTTCTTGCATGCATAAAAGATAGTAGGGTATTGGGAGATTGTGAACTTAAAAGATAGCAATTGGGGTGCAAAATGATAGAAATCTCTCACAAAAGGGTCCTAAAATCACAGTGCACACTTAGTGCTTGATAATTTACTTAAATGAGCTAGAATTTTAATCATGCCTCTAATTCTTGATTCGAATTGTAAATTTCATAAAATAGATTGAAGTGCTGAGAGCCCCGAAATTTTGTAAGAAATTAAGGAAGCTTTATTAAGGTATGTATGGCTAAAACCCCCTTTTATTCGAAATTGAGCTCCGTTGGCATTTATGAAAATGTGGTAAGACTAGAATTGGTTGATGTATTGATTGTTAGTTCACATGAATTGGTTTGCAATTATATATATACATGAAGGGTGTGCTGCAATATGTGTAATGTACTATTCTTGATATTTAGAGATGTGCGAAGAATACGAATCATGTGTTGAAATGCCTAGGCTATAAGCCAAGATTAAAACTGAGATTGTCATGCTAATTATGTGAAATCTTTCCTATGCTTTCAACTTGAATTACTTTTATATGTGCCTATGATCATAAATTGTAAGGTTGACAGTGAAAGTGGAAATGGTGTCACAATTGTGGCCCTAAGTGCCAATGAATTGATATGATATATGTGAAATAAAGATTTAAATGAGATTATTAATGAGAAAGGAACAATGCCTAGGTAAGGCAGCCTAGTCGATCGGGCCGTGATCGGACACCATGCTACACACATGGTGGTAATGTAGTGATATTGAATTCCGGAAAAGGAAAATGAAATGGTGATTGAGATATATGTCTCAAATGAGGCAACCTAGCCGATCGGGTCATTATCGGACTTTGCTCAAGATAGCGGTGGTATTGAGAACAATGATGAACGTATGAAAGAAATGCCCCAAACTAAAGTTATGGAAACTAAGTGAAAGATTATATGATTCTTGTATTTGTTGATGTGGTGTCTGGTTAAAACCTTTGATTGTCTCTTGTGATTTACTTGTTCTTACATGATGGTTCTTTTTTATAAAATGGTGTTTAGTTATACATACTAGTACTATTTTATGGTACTAACGTCCCTTTTACCGGGGGCGCTACATATTTAAATGAATGTAAGTGGCTCTATAGCGGATCGTTCCGATCACGCATAACGGAGTATCCTCCTCTCAAAGTCTTGGTGAGCCCATTTCTCCTTCAAGGGGTTATGTTGTACATCTTTTGTTATAGATATCCACTTTTGAGGTATAGCCGGGGCCTTATTGTTGGCATTGTCATACTTGTCTTTTGTATCCTTAGAGGCTCCGTAGGCCTTTGTGTGGGTTATGTACGGGTGTTGGATGGGTCTATGAACTAGGTTGTAATCTTTAACTCTTGCTTCCATAAAGTGTAATTGTATGGAACCTTGGAACTTAACTACGTGTTAAGGTTGTGATATAAAATGAACTAACAATGTTGAATGTACAATCCTTCTTCTTGTCTAAATAAACGAGAGCATGGTTTCCTTAATCATATTGAGTTGGGTAGAAAGTGTTCGATAAGGATTGCTCAGTAGGGTTCACTCGATTGAGCACCGGTCACGCCTCCCAAGGTTGGAGCGTGGCAACCGTGACACTAGCGATGCTGGGGTTGCCACGGATTGAGTGGCGAGGTTCTTTAGACTATGTTCCTAGTAGGGTGATTTCATAATTGATGGCACGGATGGTTGGGAATGGTTGTTTGTCTTATTTAGCCTTTGTGAGGGATGTTAGTGTTGAGACCCCTACTATTGATTCTGTTCCGGTGGTGCAAGATTTTCTGGATGTGTTTACTTCAGACCTGTCTGGCATGCCGCCTGACAGAGATGATTGCCTTGGTACCGAGCACTCAGCCCATTTCTATTCCTCTGTACCGTATGGCACCGGCTGAGTTTAAGGAGCAGCTTCAAGAACTCCTTGAGAAGAGGTTAATTTGGCCTAGTGTGTCACCTTGGGGGTGCACCAGTTCTATTTGTGAAGAAGAAGGATGGCACCATGAGAATGTGCATTGATTATAGACAGTTGAACAAAGTCACAATCAACAACAAGTATCCTTTGTCACATATTGATGATCTGTTCGACCAGCGTTAGGGAGCGAGGGTGTTCTCCAAGATTGATTTGAGGTCAGGGTATCACCAGTTGAAGATTTGGTACTCGAATATTCTTAAGACAGCTTTCAGGACCCATTATGGTCATTATGAGTTCCTTGTGATGTATTTTAGGTTGACCAATGCCCTAGTAGAGTTCATGCATCTGATGAACAATATGTATCAACCTTATCTCGACTCGTTTGTTATTGTATTCATTTATGATATCCTAGTGTATTCTCGTATCTAGGAGGAGCATGCCTAGCATTTGCGGATTATGTTGTAGCGGTTGAGGGAGGAGAATCTCTATGCTAAGTTCTCCAAGTATGAGTTTTGGCTCAGTTCATTGGCATTCTTAGGGCAAGTGGTGTTTAGTTAGGGTATTCAGGTAGATCCAAAGAAGATAGGCGGTTCAGAGTTGGCCTAGACCGTCCTCAGCTACGAAGATTCAGATCTTTCTTTGTTCGGCTGGTTATTACCATCAATTCATGTAGGGTTTCTCGTCTATTGTATCTCCCTTGATCAAATTGACCCAAAAGGATGCTCCTCTTAGGAGGTCGGATGAGTGTGAGGCGAGCTTTCAGAAGCTTAAGACTGCCTTGACCACAACTCATGTTCCGGCTCTACTAACAACTTCTCGTTTTTATAGTATATTGTGATGCCTCTTGGATCGGTATTGTGTGTGGTTTGATGCACGAGGGCAGAGTGATTTCTTATGCTTCGTACCCATTGAAGCCCCATGAGAAGAACTACCCTGTTCATGATTTGAAGTTGGCTGCCATTATATAAGTGTTAAAGATTTGGAGCCACTATCTCTATGGTGTGTATTGTGAGGTATTTACGGATCATCGTAGCCTCCGAGACTTATTCAAACAGAAGAATCTCAACTTGAGGCAACGGAGATGATTGGAGCTCTTAAAAGACTATGATATTACTATTTTGTATCATCCGGGAAAGGCCAATGTGGTGGTCGGTGCCTTTAGTAGAAAGATAGTGAGTATGGGTAGTCTTACATTTATTCCTGTTGGTGCCTCTTGCATTTGATGTTCAGGTCTTGACCAACCAGTTTGTGAGATTATATATATCATAGCCCAGTCGGGTTCTAGCTTGTGTGGTATATCGGTCTTCTTTATTTGATTGCATCAGAGAGCAGCAGTATCATGATCCTCATTTGCTGGTCCTTAAGTACAAGGTTCAGCACGATGATGCCAGATATGTCACTATTGGTGATGATGGGGTGTTGAGGATGCAGGGCCGAATATGTGTGCTTAATGTAAATGGGCTTCAGGAGTTGATTCTTGAGGTGGCCCATAGCTCACGGTATTCCATCCATTCGAGTGCCACCAAGATGTACCAGGACTTGAGACAGCACTCTTGGTGTAGGAGAATGAAAAAAGACATAGTTGGGTTTGTAGCTTGGTGTCTCAACTATCAGAAGGTGAAATATGAGTATCAGAGATCGGGTGGCTTGCTTTAGAGGATAAAGATTCCAGAGTCGAAGTGGGAGCGGATCAACATGGATTTCGTAGTTAGGCTCCCACAGACTTTGACGAAGTTCAATGCTATTTGGGTGATTATGGATCGGCTGACCAAGTCCGTGCACTTCATTCCTATGTGTACTACCAATTCCTCAGACCGGTTGGCAGAGATTTATATTAGAGAGATTGTTCCCCTTTATGGGGTGCCTGTTTCCATCATTTCATATAGAGGCACGCTTCATCCTCGGACGGACGGGAAATCCGAGCGCACTATTCAAATTTGGGAGGACATGTTACGTGCTTGTGTCATTGATTTTGGTGGTTCATGGGACCAGTTTCCACTGATTGTGGAGTTAGCTTACAACAACAGTTAGCTTACAACAATAGTTATCAATCGAGTATTCAGATGGCTCCATATGAGGCTTTATATGGGAGGCGGTGTAGATATCCAGTGGTTTGTTTGAGCCGAGCGAGGCTACACTATTGGGTATAGACTTGGTTCGGGATGAATTAGACAAGGTAAAATTGAACCAGGAGTGGCTTCACACGGCACATTCGAGGCAAAAGAGTTATGCTGATAGGGCAATTCGTGATGTGTCTTACATGATCGGGGAGAGAGTTCTGCTGAAGGATTCACCCATGAAGTGTGTTATGAGGTTCGAGAAGAAGGGCAAGTTGAGCTCTCGATTAATTGGGCCTTTTGAGGTACTTCGGAGGATTGGGGATATGGTCTACGAGCTTGGTTTTCCACCTAGCTTGTTGAGTGTGCCTCCAGTATTCCATGTTTCTATGCTCTAGAAGTATATCGGTAATGTGTCTTATGTTTTAAGTTTCAGCACAGTTCGGTTGGATGGTGATTTGATTTATGATGTGGAGTCGGTGGCTATTTTGGAGCGGCAGGTTCAAAAGTTGAGGTCAAAGGATATAGCTTCAGTGAAAGTGCAGTGGAGAGGTCAACCCGTGGAGGAGGCTACTTGGGAGACCAAGAGGGAGATGCAAAGAAGATATCGACACCTATTTATGGCTCCAGCTATGTTTCTAAACCTGTTCGAGGACGAACGTTTGTTTAAGAGGGGGGATGTAACGACCCGACCGGTTTTTCAAGATTTGAAGCCCTGTTCCCCCATTTTCTGCTTATCTTTGTGTTCTACAACTGTATTATGACGTATCGAGTTAGTTGGTTTGGGTCCGGAGTGATTTTGTAGTGAATTGAGATACTTAGTCTCTAATTTGAAAGCTTAAGTTGGAAAAGTTGACCGGATGTTGACTTATGTGCAAATGATCTCGGATATGATTTTTGATGGTTCTCTTAGCTCAGTTAGGAGATTTTAGACTTAGAAGCGTGTCCGGATTGTGATTTGGAGATCCAAAGTAGAAATAGGCTTGAATTGTCGAAAGTTGGAATTTTGGAAAGTTTGATCAGGAGTGGACTTTTTGATATCGGGGCCGGATTGGATTTCCGAAAGTTAGAGTAGGTTCGTGGTGTCATTTATGACTTGTCTGCAAAATTTGAGGTCAATAGGACATGATTTGAAAGGTTTTGACGTCGTTTGTGGAATTTGGAAATTCAAAGTTTATTAGGCTTGAATTCGTGTGAAATTCGTGTTTGTGATGCTATTTGAGGTGATTTGAGAATTCGACTAAGTTCGTATTGGGTTATAAGACTTGTTGGCATATTTGGTTGAGGCCCCGAGGGCCTCGTTCGGGTGTTTATTGGAATTGATGTTGAGTTGAGAAAGCAGTTAAAATGCTGTTATTGCTGGTGTAGCTGCACTTACGGAGTGGGCACTGCAGGTGCGAGCCTGCAGAAGCGTGGCAAGGATCATAGTTGCGGCCAAGGATAAGATGGGAAGAGGTCACAGGTGCGAAGACTTTCCTGCACCTGTGATGGTCGCAGAAGCGGACAGGAGGGCACAAATGCGAGATTTCCCACAGGTGCGATGTCGTTCCTGCACTTGCAATGTGCGCAGATGCAGAGTTTTAAACACAGACGTGGCTCCGCAAATGCGAATATAGGCCCGTAGGTGCGAAGGTTCAGGGCAGATCATATAAATATGAGACTTCGAGATTTTTCACCATTTTCATCATTTTTAAGCTCGGACTTTTGGGATTTTGAGAGGGATTTTGAAGTGATTACTGAGGTAAGTTCCTTGTGGCTATTTATCATCACTAATGGTGTTTCCCCACTGATTGTACACCTAATTACTGAGATTTTGAAGTGAAATTTGGAAGTTCAGGGATTGAGAATTTGAGAGTGAATTTTGGGGTTTTGAATGACCAAATAGTGTCGAATTTTAATAAATTTAGTATGGTTGGACTCGTGAGTGAATGGGCTTTTGAGTTTTGTGACTTTTGTCGGATTTCGAGATGTGGGCCCGGGGGGTCGGATTTTGGCTCTAATTTAGTACTTTTATTGTGGAATTGATTCCCTTAGCCTATTTTGATTGTGTTATACTACTTGTGTCTAGATTCGGGACATTTGGAGGCCGACTCGTGAGGCAAGGCCATTTTGGATTAGCATTTTGCTCGGATTGAGGTACGTAATAATTTTAAATCTGGTTCGGAGGGTATGAAACCCCGGACGTTATGCTATGTGTTTATTTTGGAGGTGATGCACATGCTAGGTGACAGGCATGTGGGTGTGCACCATGGGAATTGTGACTTGGTCCATCCCGTGAAACCGTAAATTGAAGTAACTTGTTATTAGCTATATGTTTCTCTCAGTGTTATAGAAATTTGACTAGAATCCATATTAGAAATCATGCTTCAACTATATGATGTCACTATTGGGACTCGTAAAGGTTGTGTACTTTTTGGATTAGCTGCTATTTACTGTCTTGTACTCAATCATGGCTTTACTTGTTTATCATACCTCTATCTCTTTTTGTTCCTTGTTGATACATGTTATTATCTCTGTTTGGGCTGATTTATATGATTTCTGAGAGCTTGAGATATTGAAGAGGTTGGTGACTAAGATAGGGCCTGAGTGTCGAGCTGCGAGCTATGTGTGTATATATGAAGCGAGTTGCACGCCGCAATGAGCCTTAGGGACATATATGTATATGAATCGGGTTGCACGTCACAATGAGCCTTATGGCTATTTAATATATTATGGATCGGCCTGCATGCTGCAGCGATATAGCACTTGGACTGAAGGAGCCCCTCTGGAGTCTGTAACCCCCAGTATGCGCAGGTACCTATTGAGTGTGAGTACTGAGGGCTGAGAGCTGAGTGATTGAGCTGTTGAGATGAGTTGAGTGACTGTTAACCTGAGAGGCCGTATTAACTTTCATTTGTTGTTGCACTTAGTTGCTATATGTCATTACTGAGAAATTCTCTAAAAGATTTTATATTCGGTTTACTTGAACTTGAAACTGTATATCATCGATTTGTCTTGAACTGTCGGATTTGAAAACATGTCTATTTTTTGCCGAGATTATTGAAAATGAACTATAACTGTGTATCTCGTCTCTATATTTAATTCCTTATTTATTATTGTTACTTATTGGGTTGGATGTACTCACGTTACTCTCTCGCCTCGTGTGCAGATATAGGTGTTTCCGGACATAGTGGACGTTGATCTCGTGCTTGGTTGATTATCGGAGACTTATGAGGTAGTTGCTGGCATTCCTTGTCTCTCCTTCTTGTTATCCTTCTTTTTTTATCTATAATGGTATTTTGGATACAGACTCTTGTAGACACTATTTCTAGATTGGTTGTTTAGATGCTCATGACTCGTGACACCCTGATATCGGGCTATTTTCCGCACTTATGTTTTGAGTTTATCCCGTTTTATGGCAAAACTTCAATTATTTTAAATATCTTAAACTTATTTTTGGTAAAGGTTGAAAGCGTTTTGGAAATGTCGGCTTGCCTAGTACCATGATAGGCGCCATCACGACGGGTTAGGTTTTTGGGTCGTGACATTTCCCACTTGTAAGGCCCATTATTAAGAGGCCTAATTTACTGAATAAATTTCAAACAGATCGAACTTCACTAATCTAAAAACCAAAAATCCCGCTGCCCCTATTATTGAAACAATTCATTAACATCTAACCTTAAACACATTTTAGCTAGTTTTGGTTCACTTAAATCTACCAAATAGTGATGTATTTCATTAAAGATTAAAAATCCACAATCCAGTTGATAAATAAGAATTCATCTGTCAGTCAATCCAATTGATAAAATATTTAAAACAACATAACAACAATGCGAAGAAAAATGAGTGCAACCAAAGCATGACGAACAAAGCTCATAAAGGAAATCAAAACAGAGAGTCCATAGTCACAGTAAGCTCCACGAAATAGAAAACTAATAACGGCGCCTAACAAAAGACGAAAGGGAGGAGCAAAATTAACAAAATCATTCACTAAACTAACAAGATGAGCTGGAGATAAAATAAGTGTATAGAATGAACCTCTGTGCAACAAACTTTCTTCAATCAAATAAAAGCTTTCGTCTTCACACTTGAGCGTCGCAGGCACAATAGCAATAGGATACTCGAAAAAGGGACCATGATCGGAACTTATACTCGACAACCTCGACTTGATTCGGCAACTTTAGCGATGGTGTTTGGAGGTGGAAGCCAGGTTTTAGGACTATTTTTCAGCTGATTTGTAGTAGTTTTGGAGCTGGATTTTGTGTAATCTTCAACTCGTTTCATGACTGTTTAGTGGCGGAATTTCAATTGGTTTTGGGACAGTTTTATAGGTCGTTTTTGAAGCTGTTTGAGGTCATTTGTTTCCTGATTTTTGCTAGGTAATTGGGGATGTTTTTCAACTCATGGTTGCTAGGTTTGGGGAGTGTTTTTCAGCTTGTTTTAGAGCTATTTTGGTGGTGATTTTCCCCAGATTTTGTGGCTATTGCTGGGTGTTTTTTTGGGAGTATTTAATGGTAGAAGGAGGGCTAGTTTTAACAATGTTGTTGAGGCTGCTCGGGTATGGAATTTGATCTATTTTTGGGTGGAGTTAGAGGTGTTAAAATGGATGAGCAAATTCCATAGAAGCTACCGAACTGGTCATTTTGAGCTTCTGCACTTTGCTCGGTATTTTGAGGGCTCGAGTATCTCCGTATGATGTATTATGACTTGCATAAATTATCCGCATTGGTTTTTAAGTTATCTGGAATCAATTTGGAAGAATGAACTTGTAGATTTAAGCTCTAAGTTGGAAGAGTTGACCAAGTTTGACTTTTTGCATTTGACCTCGGAATGGAGTTTTTTCGGTTCCGTTAGCTCCGTTGGATAATTTTTGGACTTAGGAGTGCGTCTGGATTGTAATTTGGAGATCCGTATTCGAATTAGTCTTGAATAGGCAAAAGTTGAATTTTTGGGAAGTTTGACCGGGAGTGGACTTTTTGATATCGGGGTCGGATTCTAATTCCGGAAGATGGAATAGGTCTGTAATGGAAAATGTGACTTGTGTACAAATTTGAGGTCAATTGGAGGTGATTTGATATGTTTCGGCATCGGTTGTAGAAGTTGAACTTTCAAAGTTTATTGATTTTGACTTGAAGTGTGATTCATCATTTCGAGGTTGTTATGCATGATTTGAAGCTTTGAGTAAGTTTGTTTCGTCATATAGAAATTGTTTGGAAAATTTGGCACCATTTGGACTTGATTTGATATGGTTCGAACGCTTGGTTCCTATTCTAGAAGTTCTTGAAGCTTAGTTTGATCTTCATGCGTTTTGACATTCGATTCATGGTTTTAGAGGTTATTTTGATGATTTGAGCATGCGAGTGAGTTCGTGTTGTGTTTTTGGACCTGGGTGCATGGTTGGTTTGGAGCCTCGGGGGCTAGGAAAGCTCCGGAGATTCTATGGGAAATTGAAAACGTCGAAGTAAGTTGTGGCTTATAAATAGGAAGATGAGGAGATAAGGGGTAAAGGATATTCATGATATTCGAAAATATTTATGTTTAATCGCTCTGCTCGCAGAGCGGTATACCAAAAAAAAGAAGCGACTACCTTACTTAAGCAATTCTTATTCTTATTCTTTCATAGTTGAAGTTCGGGTAAGTTTCAGATTGGTTCCGGAATGATTTTTCATAAACATTGATTTCTAGTACTGGTATCATCGCATTTGCGATGTTTTTGCCGCAAATGCGACAGCCGTAATTGCGAAGTAGCCATCGCATTTGTGATATTTGGGATACAGGGGAAGATTCGCATTTGCGAAAAACCCTGCCGCATTTGTGAAATGTTGGTCTTTGCCTTTGCGAAGTATTGGGTCGCATATGCGACGTTGACAAGAAAACTTCTAGTTCGCATTTGCGATAAGATGTTCGCATTTGAGGGGCTCAAATTTGCGAACCCCGTGTCGCAAATGCGACATCTGCAACCTGTTAAATGCTGAGAATTTTGAGACTTAGCTTTATTTTGATATATTTAGAACCCTAGCTTCGATGCGAGGCAATTTTGTGAAGGGATTTTCATACTAAATCATTGTGTAAGTACCTCTAATCAATTCTCAACTATATTACATGGTTTTATATAAGATTTAACATAATATTCATGAGAAATCTAGGAAAAATTAGGGGATTTTGTCAAAGTTTTGAAAAATTATAATTTGGGATTTGAGAGTAAAATAGGACTCGGATTTGAAAATAAAACATATATTTGGATTCGTGAGGCTATGAGTAGTCAAGACCTACCCTTGGACCCGGGTTTTGACTGGGCGAGCCCGGGGTTTGACTTATGTTGACTTTTTAAAAATTGAATAAAAATCACAGCTTTATTAATTGAAATTATTTTCTCTTGCATTGTGTGATGTTTTCAAGTCGTCGTTGGCTAGATTGAGCCGAGCGGAGGCGAATTTATGAAGGAAAAAGGGCTAAATTGAGTGTTGAATAGCCGAATTGAGGTAAGTGTCTTGCCTAACTTTGTTGAGAGAATTTTTCCTACTATTTTTCATTGTTTGCTACATGCGGGGGTGATACATATATGAGGTGACGAGCGTATATGTATGTGCCAGGGTTAATCATGCTTGGGGGTAGATTATATTTTAATTGTGTCTTGTAGAATTTTTTGACCTCCTTGCTTCATGCCTTGATTGACTTGTAGATATTAATAACATGGTCAGGACATAGCTTATTATAACTTGATCAAATTTAATGGTAATTGTGGGAATACATTGATGTATCTAATTCGTTCATCACCATGCGTAATTATTAATATATTGCTATAGCCGATATTCCTGAGATACTAGATTCTATACTTGTGTTGTTGATCATTCGGGAGATTTGTCAAAGTACCTAAATAATAAGATTCTTGAGGATTTGTTTAATCATTGTTGGCTTTGAAAGTTGTGATTGGAATTTGTTTGGAATATTCATTTAAAACACTCTCCTTGATATTATTTATGTTTCCTGCCCTGCTTGTCATTGATATACATATGCCTGGTAAGGGAGAGTGTAAAGCACGAAGGGTGATGCCCTACCATTGTTTATACATTATCTTGTAAGGAAGAGTGTAAAGCACAGAGAGTGATGTCGTACCATTGTTTATACATTATCTTGTGAGGGAGAGTGTAAAGCACGAAGGGTGATGTCGTGCCATATCATTTGAAAGTAAAGGAACGAAGGATGATACCGTATTATTTCATGTATATTGTTATGCTTTTATATTATCGTGAGATCATGGCACAATGGGTGTTTTCATGCAGGTGAGGATGAAGGACATGCTTTATGTTATGATATATGTTTTCTGTGTATATGTTCATGTCTTTATCCGGAGCGGTTATTGTTGTACTTATAGATCTCGTGTGACTTGTTTTTATTGTCTGGTCCTTGCTCTCTACTTCAATCTCTATTGTATTGTCTTTGTCTTCTACTGCTTAACTTGCAATTATCATGCCTATTTCCTGCTCTTATAATTATACCCATGTCGTATCTATTCTGTTTCACTTTAGTACAAGCCTTCCACCATGCTAGCTGTTGCGCCTCTTTTTTACTCGCGGAGTCCGGGTTTCGACATTCATTGGGAACAACTTGTTTCCTTTTGGAAATTGGGTATTTGAAGAGTCTCCACCTAACAAATTAAGGTGCATTAGGACACCTAGAGCAGTTAACTCATATAACTAGTTTGCATTACCAGAGATTAGGGTAAGGCTCAAAATAACCTTGAGGGGAAGGTGTGAGGCACCACTCGCAGTCCACAACGGTGGGTCCCGGCCGAACTCAATTATGTGAATTAGTCATTTAACAGGCAAGCAGTCTAAGCACACATTTGCAAATAAAGGAAGTTTAGGTAGTCTAAGCACACATATGTAAATAAAGGAAGTTTAGGTAGTCTGAGCACACATATTTAAATAAAGAAAGGGAAGTCCTAAGTTGGTTATCCTATAGGATCACATCTGTACAATACCCGGTAAGCCTTCCTCAAATAAAGGGGCTGCACGTGGCATTAGTGCACAGGTCATCATAACTTTTTTACTACCCATTACCCTCCCCTTAGCGGTTATATAAGCGAGTTTAATTAACAAACTCTATGCATGCTTTAGCCGTCCCTTCCTTGTGGTCTCAGAGGTGTTTAGGACCTCTAGACTTGGGGAAATTCTAGACACTCATAAGGTGTTTAAAAGGTAAAATCTAAGCGACAACAAATAACATATAGGACTGTCAAATAGGGAAGCAATTTAGGGGCTCATGTTTACCTCCACACATAAACAAAGTAGTAGCACGTCTCAAACAACAAATTTTAAAGAATTTTAGAAGGTTCTAGAATAGGATATCTAGGTGAGCATCACAAACATAGAATATGAAACATTGTTTTAATGCGAAATGACAGAATCCTAATCAGTTTACCTACTGATTTTAAAGTCTGTTAAACCTGGACAATTTTACAAATAAGCAGAGTATAATTTCACAGTTTTTAGACCATTAATTACCTAAAGATTGCCTAGGCATGGGTTTGTATGCAATCAGAATTATGGGAACTAATTAAAACAACTTGAAGTTATTCAGTCCTATAGGCATGCTGATCTAGGCGATTAATGTTACAAAAGGTGATTTCATGCTTATTTATACTAAAACATGATATCTATGTGTTGGGGCTATTTTTTAGACCTATTTATAGATAGTTATTCATTTAAGCAACATAGATATGATTTAGAGCAAATGCAAACAGAATCCTAAGGCAGGATTTCTAATGCACAGAGAAAGATGGTCATTTTATTAAGCATGATTACAGTAATAACTTAATGATAGGATTTCTAGGTGACTATGACTTAGGCAGAATCATAAATAAAATGATGAACTATAACATGTCTCCTAATATACAAAAGCAGTAAACATGATTATCCTAAGGCAGGATATCTAGTGCACAAATTTATGGCATGGTTTTTAATACAAATAGGCATAGCAAACCCATCGACATGATATCTATTGCATAATATAAAAATAAACCTAAAACATAATTTCTACTGCAAATCAACATATATAAACCTAAAGCAGGATTTCTACCCGGTTTCCCCACAAAATCGTATAGGAACCCTACCCTTTTTACTAATTACCCCAATATCTGTTTACAAAGAATATTATTACAGACCAGGATTGAATAAATTACATAAATAAATGAACTATACTATAGAGAGCCTAAATCAGGCCCAAAGTAAACCTGGGAACGCTTGGCCTTCAATACAGTCTCAGAAGCCAAAAGTCTCATAGCCAACAGGGTGTCCTAGTGTGTCAAAGTTCCCTAAAGACCTCAAGGATCCCGGGCAAAGCTCACACCAAAACCCTTAATATAGTGGACTGGCTATGTGCAGTGTGGAAGGGCCAACCCCAATGTGCCAGAGTTCGGAGGAATCTCATGGATTCCTAAGCAGTGCACACACTAGAGGGGCAGATTTGATAGGTTCCGACATCGAATGTAAAAGTTTGAAGTCCTAAACTTCATCAAGTTTTAATTGGAGTGTGATTCGTGATTTTAGCAATGTCTGATGTAATTTGAGGCTTCGATCAAGTTCGTAATGTGTTTTAGGACGTGTTGGTATGATTTGATGGGGTCCCGGGGGCCCCGGGTGGAATCCAGGTGGTTGACAGATTGAAATTTAGAAATTGAAGAGGAATTGAGGCAGCTGATGTCTGGTGCAACCACAGTTGCAAGGTTTTGGCTGCAGGTGCGTAGCCGCAGAAGCGGCCATGAGGTCGCAGAAGCGGCTTAGGCTGGACACAGCTGGGATCGCAGATGCGGCTGAGTTCCGCAGAAGCGGGACCGCACCTGCAGAAGGGAAGGCGCAGATTTAGAATTGAGGGCCTGGAGGAGGACCGCAGAAGCGGGTTATCTGCCGCACCTAGAGAACCGCAGAATCGGTCAGGTGACCACAAGTGGAAGGTCTCCTGGGTAGTGAGTTGTTTTAAATCGGGGTTTTGGCTCATTTTCACTTTATTTCTTCCATGGGAGCGGATTGTGGAGCAACTTTGGGGTGCCATTTTCATCACCAAGCATGAGGTAAGTGGTTTCTACTAGCTTTGAGTTAAATACAAGGTTTATATATTCATTTAGACAAGGAAATAGGTAGAAATTTGGGATTTTGGTGGAAAGAACTAGAATTTGGATTTTTGGATTTTGGCCATGAATTTGGGTATAAAATTGAAAGCAGATTATATATTTGAGTTTGTCAGATTATGGGTAAAGTTTATCTTCGAAAATTTTTGGAATCCAGGCACGTGGGCCTGAGGGTGATTTTTATCGACTTTTTGATCGGGGTTAGAAATTGTTATGAATCAGATTATAATAAGTTACTGAGCATATATTAATGGGTTTGCATAATTATTGGCTAGTTTTGGAGCGTTGTGCATCGGTTTAAGTTGCCAAAAGGGCTAGGAACTTGGTTATGGAATTTCGGAGCGAGGTATGTCTCCTTTCTAACCTTGTAAGAGGAAATTATCCCCATAGGTGAAATAATTAGTTATGTGCTTCTATTTGTAGGGGCAACGTACGCATAAGGTGACGAGAGTCCATGCGTAGCTACTATTATTTTTACGTCCGGGTAGTTTAGGACCCAAAAGCATGCTATACTTGAAATATTTGTAACCTTATTGACAATGTAAATTGCTTGAACCATATCGAATTAGTAAATGAATTTTTTAAAAGGTTTGACCTCATTTTCTTAACTATTAAAAGAGAAGTTTCCATTTCTTTGGATAATTGTTCCCTGATGACTTCTTGATTTTGTGTGTGTTTATTTTTGGAACGGGTCGAACGCCTCGGCATATTAAATAGATGCATCTATGGTTTGCATCATTCGACCGTCTAGCAGTACACAATTTAAATATTTGTTGGATTGGGTCGTACGACCTCGACATGATTTGTGCATGCTTGTGATGCTTGCTTGAGACTTACAAAATTGATGTTGCCTCTCTGGTCAGAGATTAATTGATCAACATGATGAAATAAAAATCTTTGAAAATCTATTATTATTAAAAAAGAATTGTTTACCTGCTTCAGGATTTATTAGTTTACATTTGCCCAATAAAATCCATGATTATTCACACTATTAAAAATATTATTATTGGACTACTAGTAAGTGTCGAAGTCGACCTCTCGTCATTACTTCTTCGAGGTTAGACGGGATACTTACTGGGTACACGTTATTTTTGTACTCATACTACACTTGATGTGCATTTTTGTTGCACAGACACCTGTATGTCTAGTGGCCTCGTTGGGCGTAGCGGTATAGTTGATGCAGAGACTTAGGTGAGCTGCATCTCTCGAGACGACCTGCAGCCAGCAGAGTCTCCTTCAGAGTATTGTACTGTATTTTCTTTTCTGTCCAATTTGTATTTCGGACAGTTATTGTATTACATTATTTTCTAGAAAATGCTCATGCACTTGTAACATCGGGTTCTGGGATGATTATGGGGTATTCTGTATTAACTTTTAAACATTCTTTTATTTATTTTGTAGAGAATATCTTTTACTAGTTAAATTAAAGAAAAAATTTAGTTTTCAAAATTTTTAAAACGAGAATTTAATTAAGTATTTATGGTTGGCTTTCCTGACAGCGGTGTCCGGTGCTATCGCAACCCTTATTGGATTTTGGATCATGACGTGTAAACGCCAATGTAAAAACTAAAGCATAAATATTCCATATTAAAATTAGAAATGGCACAAAAAAAACAAACAAATTAAGGAATTGAAGTCACGAAATAATATAACACAACAACAAATGTAGAGTTAATAAGAAGGAAAAGGTAGAACAAATAGAATTGGACAGTGTATTATCACTCCTAAACCCAAAAAAATAAAGGACCAATCCCTGCCCATTTGCAGAAAAATAAAAGAGTATATCTGCCTTCTTCTAAGTTTTCTCTAACGATTACTCTGCCCCCACACCGGTAATAATGGTGGTCGGCCTTTCCCTGAATATTTAGAAGAGGAGATTTTAATCAGGTTGCTTGTGGACGCAAGTAATACGTGATTATTTACCACAAATCACTCAATCCTTTCATACATATTTGCTACAGTAGGGTTTGTTAATGGAGTTGATAGTAATTCTCTTGCCAATGTCTTTGCACCTCGAGTTACTACTGATCAGACCCAATATCAAGTTATGATGACTGTACTTCAGTGGCCTCCCACCCTTTGTACATGAATACCTGGTACACCGGTACTCAAGAACTATTCTACATCCATGGCCTTTGGCCTGCGATTCTATAGGAGTAAACTTAACATGTCAATGTCGTTCTCCTCCAACTGATAACCAAAAAGACTAGAAAGTTTGAACTCACGACATTAATAGGTTAAGCTCACTTTTCAAGACGTCACAGGCCAAAGGTCGTGGATGTAGAACAATCTAAGTGACATTATAGCAGGTTTATGGTACAAAAGGTGGGAGGCCACTGGAGTAAAACCATGGTAACTTGATATTGAGTCTAATCAATAGTAACTCAGGGGTGCAAAGAACAATCATTAGTAAGAGAACCACTATCTACTCCATAACTAAACACTACTTGTAGCAAGTATGTATGAAACGATTGGGTGGTTTGTGGTGAATGATGATAAGCTGGTATGGTGGGTGATCGATCATCTTCTACTACTTATAAAGGATTTTAAGGCATGCATGTGACTACTATTCCAAGTGGTTAGAGAGTAGGTTATTCATGGTTATGTTATTTCCAATCTTATTATTGTTTGTTGGATCACGTTGTTTTTGTTGTAACTTGCATGTACTATTTTCTGGTTTGAACATCACAATCTCAACTGTTTCCAATATTATTATTACTGGTGTCGGGCAAGGTAGAGAGGCATGAAATTTTTGAAGGACATTCCCACAGTATCTTCTTAATATTGTTCTTGACCTACATGTCTGAAAACAATTGTCAGTTAGATTTAGTGCGAAAGGAGAAAAAAAAAAAAAGAACAGCTAAATATAACCATTATGATGAGCTACGTTTGCTTGTCATTTGGTTTGCAGCTTGAATAAAGAAATCTTTGAAATAAAAGGAAGTTGCATCATTTACACAAGCGTAGATAAAAATTAGTATAAGTTAATAGTTTTTCTTCTTCGCAGCACAATTTGATAAACAACCGGGCGACCCTGTTTAGCAATCCCTTAACCTGTGTTTTATATTGTTAAGATGGTATACAGTAGTTGATCTTTAGCTAAATACGTACACATTGTGGAAGCTGGTCAATTATAGGTGTCTATCTTGATTGCCAGATTAAGATCCGACCTAGAGTAATTGCACTTTTTCCCAAGCATTCACATTTAATTAATGACCAGAGGAGTTGCTCTGATGGTAAGCAACCTCCATTTCCAACTATGAGATTGTGAG
This sequence comes from Nicotiana tabacum, assembly GCF_000715075.1. Lineage (NCBI taxonomy): Eukaryota > Viridiplantae > Streptophyta > Magnoliopsida > Solanales > Solanaceae > Nicotiana > Nicotiana tabacum. Next base: position 208,736,514 of record NC_134080.1, read on the forward strand.
TTCGAGTTTCCCCAAGAGCAAGATAGGAAGTTCTTGGAGGGAAGGATGTCGGGGGTCAATTTGAAAATTGCATTTCTTCCCCAGCATTCACATTTAATTTATGTTTAGATTTCTATGATGCATTCCTGCTGGTGGCAGTGTTGAACTTGCTTCAACTAAGCTATTGGGATCTCATCGTCTATTAGACAAGAGATTAACAACATTATTTGTCTGGCTCTTTCCATCGGATTCCTCAAGTATGTCTTTGATTTTCTTACTGGAATTTAAAGATAAAAAAAGAAGTTAAGCTAAAAAGGATTTTCTTACAGTATTCTATACATAAACTTTTGTTGTTGGTGTAGGTGAATATATCTTCTTATATACGTGCTTTTAGATATCTAAATTCTATTTATGTCCTAACAAATTTTAACATATGGCAAGAGTTAGTACAAGAGAATTTATGCAACTGAAAGATAACAGTTTGACGGAACAAGACAACTCAAACTAATTCAATGCCATGTCATGTAATTTCAGCTGCAGCTCATTGCTCTGGATCACTTGCTAGAAACCGAAAATGAAAGATAAAGATTGGAGCGCTTTTATGACTGTTTATCTATTAGACCTCAGAAGGTTGTTAATATATCAAAAATGAATATTATATATTAGTAAAAAATAAACTCGCTACATAGATGAATTAAACTGCAACACGTATCATTAAAGAAAGTAAAGAATGGTGTTTAAAATACATTCGAAGTTAAACAAATTATTATTGTAGCCATTAGTCCTGGAACTGATTAAAAGAGAATAGCCTCGAGCCTGGTACATAGGATCGCTCATAGTCACGAATAAGTATTGATACCCAATTTTTCCTAATATATATATATATATATATATATATATATATATATCTTCAAAATAGTGCATATGCATCATGATTTGATTTATAAGCATACACAAGTATTTTTCATAATTTTTAAAGGCCTTAATCCAACTTATTCCTTGCATTTTATTATATAAATATCTAATAATTATCCTCCAAATTATTTTTATAATTATTTAATCATCTAAACTTATCATTTATACCAACATGAGGTTCTAAATATTTTCAATACATTTTTATAATTACATTTGCATTTTTAGGACTAATTGCACATTATTGCAATAATAGTCCGTATTAATATATAATTACATTATGTATGCAGAAAATAATATTTTATATTTTAATAATATTAAGTAATTATTTTTAATTATATTAGTGCACAAATAATATTTTTATTATTTATTAATTACTTATACAAATTATTTATTTATTAAATATTGGGTATTTAAAAACTAGCTTAAATTCTACCTATTTTCGGACCAACCCCCAGCCCAATTACCTAATATGCTAGCCCAAAATACCCCAGCCCAAACCAAATAACCCCCAGCCCATTCAACTAAACCTACCCGACCCAAAAACCCCTTTTAAATCATGGTCGTTGATCTTTGAGATCAACGATCCACAATACACCCTCCCTTTTTTAATTATACCAAAACCCCTAACCCTAATTTATTTTTTCACTCGTTCCCCGCCCTTGAATATTGTCATCTCTCATCTCTCAAACCCTATCCGTCTTCCCCCCAAATCCCTCTACTAATCTCACCTAACATAGGATTCCATGACCGATTCTTGCCATATATGACCTCTTCCTAGTACTGGGTCTTCTCGACACTGCTTTCCTAAACATGGCAAGCAGACTTTGTAAGAATCAAACAAAAATTGGTTCAAATCCTTGACCTTTCTGATTATTCCGTCTATGTTCATCATTTTCTCTTTGTAAGTACGGATATTTTTTGTATATCTTGTTGATTCTCACTTACCCTAATTTAGGGTTTTCATATCTCTTCTAATCGAACCAAAATAGGATCCATTCTCTGATTTTAAGTGATATTCTGTCTATATTCGTCCTACTCTGTGTGATGTTTGATTTTTCATTTTTAGACTCTACCGATTTTACACTTTCCTTAAAATTAGGGTATTGAGATTTTTTCTCTTTTCCCTACTAACGATTATTTCCTTTCTCGTGTTTGATTGATGATTTTCCTTATTTGGATGTTAATCTCTACTACTATATAAAACCCTTCCCATTTTCCCTTTTGAGAAAGACTTGAGTCGTTGATGTTTACTAAAACATAAAGTTACTACTCTTTGTTCCCGCATACCCTTGTTCTATATTCTAGTTCTTGGCCGGCTGGAAGCCAAGGCTCTAAATTATGTGTTCTTGCTACTGTGGACATTGTTCTTTCTTGTTTTTCACTTGACTGGTGAGTTACTGAACCGTTTGTAATTTCGTTCCTATGTATTTGTAACTTGCATATGTTTTCACTTCTGAAGTTCATAGGTTTATGTGTTTTTGGGTTGTTCTTGTATACAACTCTAATTACTTTACTTTAATTTTAGGTCTTTCTAATCTTTCTTCATTATCTGAAACGCGCCTAAGCTTAATTCAAGTAATCAAGATTCTCTTAGCCAATGTGTTATGAACTACTTATGTATGTGACCTTTGCACTTGTTAACATCTCGTTGGTGTTTAACTCTGCTCAAGGTTGTCCATTCTGTTACTTGAAAATGCCTCATCTACATAATTTGAACTTTCTTTAGTTAATTGGCCTATTAGGTCAGACATGAATGCTTACACTTACTGTATGACATGAGCTTATCTTCCCCTTCCTGTTCTGAATCTCTATAATGGCCACTTTGCATAGATAGTATGTTTTAATTCTGTGTCAAAATCTTGTTCTGTCAACCATGACTAGTTCTCAGTTAATATACTCCTCAGCATGTTTTGGCTCACTTGATTCACCAATATATTTTCATAATTTGTGTTTCCCTACTATGTCTAAATGATGTAATGATGCCTTATGTGAAGTTAACATGGCTATCTTATGACAGTAGCACCTATACTTAACATAATTTTGGGACCTTTTCCTTGTTATGAATCTGTGTGTTCTAATCCTGCAAGCGTGCGACTATGCACTAGGTGTTGAGTTTTTTCTTCTGAATCATTACTAAGTCTGTTCTCAAGATCTAAAGCCTGTTTGATTATTTGCTTTATGTGCTCAACTTGCTTATGCCTATCCCCCTTCAATTCTATCTCTCAACTCGGCCTATTCTCCTTCATTATCACTTATGTTGTTCTGAACTCCTTTGCCAAGGTACATGGCATGGTGGGTATAATGAGGTGCATGGCGGCTTTGGTTTCGGGGAGCGAAACGGAGGGGGCATTTCGCTGTTGGACTTTGCCAAGGCTTTCGATCTAGTCATTGCGAACTCGAGTTTTACGAAGCGGGATGAACATTTGGTTACTTACCAAAGTTCGGTGGCGAAGACTCAGATTGACTATCTCCTCCTCAGGAGATGCGACAGGAGGTTGTGCGAGGACTGCAAGGTTATCCCAGGTGAGACCCTCTCAATGCAGCATAGGCTTTTGGTAATGGACATTTGTATTAGGATAAGAAGGAAGAAGAGGTCAGTACAAGGACGCTCCAGGATTAGGTGGGGCGCTTTAACTAAGGATAAAGCTAAGGAGTTGGAAGGAAGGTTATCATCAATGGGAGCTTGGAGAAGTAGTGGGGACGCAAACACAATGTGGTCGACGACGGCGGACTGTATAAGAAAGGCGGCGAGAGAGGTGTTAGGGATATCTACGGGCCACAATGGTGGCCACAAAGGGGATTGGTGGTGGAATGCAGTTGTCCAAGGTAAAGTGGAAGAAAAGAATGTGGCTTACCTACGGTTAGTAGGGAGCACTGACGAGGAGGAGAAGAGAGAGAACAGTCAAAGTTATAAGGTAGCTAGGAAGGAGGCGAATATGACAGTGACGGAGGCTAAGACGACAGCTTTTGCTTGTCTGTATGAGGAAGTAAGGAACAAAGGTGGGGAGAAGAAGTTATTCCGACTTGCTAAGGCGAGAGAGAGGACAACTCGGGATCTGGACAAAGTGAGGTGCATAAAAGATGATGACGGCAAAGTTTAGATGGGAGATGACCAGATTAAGAGGAGGTGGCAGACCTACTTTCATAAACTTCTAAGTGAAGAAGGGGATCAAGATATTATACTTGGGGAATAGAGGAATGTCGACAGTCACCATGAATTAAGTAATTGTAGGGACATTGAGATCGATGAAGTCATGGAGGCAATGCGTAAAATGAGAAGGGGCAGAGCTACCGGGCTAGACGAAATTCTGGTTGAATTGTGGAGGTGTGTGGGTAGAGCAGGCTTGGAATGGCTTACTGCATTGTTTAGTGTTATATTCAAGACTAATAGGAAGCCTGAAGAGTGGAGGTGGAGTACAATGGTCCCGTTGTATAAGAACAAAGGTGATGTCCAGAGCTATAACAACTATAGGGGCATCAAATTACTAAGTCATACCATGAAAGTTTGGGAGAGAGTGGTAGAAATGAGAGTGCGAAGGATGGTGTCTATTTCAGACAACCAGTTCGGGTTCATGCCGGGGCGATCTACCACAGAAGCTATCCACCTTATTAGGAGGATGGTGGAACAGTACAGGGATAGGAAGAAGGATCTTCACATGGTGTTTATTGATCTGGAGAAAGCGTACGATAGGGTTCCAAGGGAGGTCTTATGGAGCTGCTTAAAGGATAAAGTGGTCCCGGTTGACTATATTAGGGTGATTAAAGACATGTATGATGGAGCTAAGACTCGGGTTAGGACAGTAGGAGGCGACTCTGAACACTTTCCAGTTATTACGGTGTTGCACCAAGGGTCTGCGCTCAGCCCATTCCTATTTGCCCTGGTGATAGATGCACTGGCTCATCATATTCAAGGGGAGGTGCCATGGTGCATGCTATTCGCTGATGACATTATTCTAATTGACGAGACACGAGGCGGCGTCAACGAGAGGCTAGAGATTTGGAGACATGCTCTTGAGTCTAAAGGTTTCAAGTTGAGCAGGACGAAGATTGAATACCTCGAGTGCAAATTTGGAGTTGAGCCGACGAAAGCAGGAGTTGAAGTGAGGCTTGACTCTCAAGTTATTCCCAAGAGGGGTAGTTTCAAGTACCTTGGATCGGTTATTCAGGGGATCAGTGAGATTGACGAGGATGTCACACATCGTATAAGGGTGGGGTGGATGAAGTGGAGGTTAGCGTCGGGAGTCTTGTGTGACAAGAAAGTGGCACCGTTACTAAAAGGTAAGTTTTATAGAGCAGTGGTAGGCCTGCAATGTTATATGGAACTAAATGTTGGCCGGTAAAGAACTCACACATCCAGAAGATGAAAGTAGCTGAGATGAGGATGTTGAGTTGGATGTGCGGGCATACAAGGATGGATAAGATTAGGAATGAAGATATTCGAGAGAAGGTGGGCGTGGCCCCCATGGAGGACAAGATGCGGGAAGTAAGACTCAGATGGTTCAGGCACCTTCAGAGGAGGAGCATTGATGCACCGGTGAGGAGATGTGAGAGACTGGCTGTAGTGGGCACGCGGAGAGGTAAAGGGCGACCTAAGAAGTATTGGGGAGAGGTGATCAGATAGGACATGGCGCGACTTAGGATTACTGAGGACATAGCCGTTGACAGGGAATTATGGAGGTCTAGCATTAAGGTTGTAGGTTAGGGGAAAGTTGTGAATATTTCTACAGCACAATAGGGTGAGACTAGCCAGTTAGGAGTTAGACTAAGAATGTCATTGTTCGTCTATTGATGCAGGGCTTTACCTGCTAGTTTTTACTATACCAGCCATCTATTTCGTATTTTGTATTTTGTATTTCATATCTCTTATATTGCTGTTATTTTATTATGCATTTTTATGGTACTAATATATCACCTCCTGTTGCTTTTTTAAGCCGAGGGTCTCCTGGAAACAGCCTCTCTACCCATCGGGGTAGGGGTAAGGTCTACGTACATATTACCCTCCCCAGACCCCACTTGTGGGATTATACTGGGTCATTGTTGTTGTTGTTGTTGTTGTTCTGAACTCCTTATTCTTAGCCGGTTGAAAGCCAAGGCTATCATGGCTCTTACTACTAATCTCCCTAGTGTGAGCACTGCTCGGGGTTCAGTTGAGACTTTTGTGAAGGCCGAGTCTGGTCGGGTATACTTTGGGTCTGTCTTAGGCCTACCATAGTTATTATTGTAACTTGGTAATTTATTTCATTCATTAAGCCTGTAATAATAATGTAATAAAAATTGGGGTATTAGTAAAATTGGGGAACTGGGATTATTTTAATATTGCTTGAAAAAAATTAAAATCGTGCCTATAGATGTTCAATTTGGTCGAGCATGCCCTGCTACTATGTGTGTTAGATAACTTGCCTATAGATGTTTAACTCGTTTGATATATTCTGCCTCTACATGTTTGATAGATAACCTGCCTATATGTGTTCAATTCATTAACATATTTTGCTTCCACTTGTTTGGAAATCATACCTATAGGAAAGAAAACTGATCAATCTTTCAATTGTAACATGTTCACATAGACACCATGTCTATAGAATTACATTGATTCACAAATACCTGCTTTTATAATGTTCACATAGATATCATGCCTACAGGAACATAATCAGATTAGATGTCATTTCTATCATACTGTCACCCGTCTAAAACGCATGCATATAAGGATAAAAATGTCAGAAAATCAAGTATAAATGTCAATTGCTAGAAATCCTCCCTATATGGTGTTATATTAATGCAGCTAACCATATATCTTCGAACAACCTTGCTACATAATCAGACAACGATTAGATATCATGTTTACAAGACATGTAACATTCTAATATGTCAATTATAGTGTTACACCCTATATACCAAGCGCTTATGAGCGAGCCTACTACGGTAGAGCAGTTATATATATACCGAGCCTACTGTGGTCGAGCACTTATGAGCGAGCCCAGTTGGTCGAGATACAGAGCCTAGTATGGCCGAGCGCTTATGAGCGAGCCTACTATGATAGAGCAACTATATATGTATACCGAGCCTTATAGGGCCGGACAACTATTTTACTTACTATACTGAGAGAATTGAGTCAGTATCAGCAGGTAAGATATTTTCAGATTATCTTTGACTTCCAGCTACTTGCAGTTATTATATTATCAGTTCAGTTTCAGCTTTCAGTATATTGCCTTACATACTTACTACATTATTTTGTACTGATGTCCCTTTTCTGGGGGCGCTACATTTCATGCGTGTAGGTCAAACAGACAGACGAGTAGGCCTCTTCAATAAGTGTTGCCCGAGCTTAGCTTGATCGGTAAGCTCCATGCCTTACGAAGTTTCCGGGTCTAGAGCCTTATGTATATCTTGTATATATATGTATATATGTCATGAGTAGGTCGGATAGCCATTCCGATCACATTATATCCATTAGTAGAGGCATGTAGACATATCTTGTCAGTTAGTGCAGTATGTTGGGCTTTCAGGCCTTGTATGTATATTTGGTTGGTTTGTCAGTTGCAATAAATATGACGGCCTTGTTGGCCAAGCTTTATATTCATATTTAGTCAGCATTCATTGTCGTTTTGCAATGTGGCCCATGGCCAAAAGTATGACATCATATGTTCAGAGTACCTTAGTTGCAAGTTGGTACGCAAGGATAGGTAAGGCACTGGGTGTCGGTCTCGCTCCCCCGAGTTCGAGGCGTGACAAAAGTGGTATCAGAGCAGTTCTGTCCGAGGGAGTCTACAAGCCGTGTCTAGTAGAGTCTTATTTATGGGTGTGTCGTGCACCACACTTATAAGCAGGAGGCTACAGGGCATTTAGGATTGTCACTCATTCTTCTTACTCTAGATCATGTGGTAGAGCTCACTCATAAGAATCCAAGTTCTGAAATTCTATTTTATTCGTAATAAGACGATGCCTACTTCCCGAAAGAAGGTTGGAAAGAGAGATAGTTGTGGAAGAACTGAGTCAGAGGAATTGAATTTTGTATGATGCCTACGATAAGTTAATATGAGGTCTTTAGCAGATCATGGGTGTACTGAAATGGGTAAGCTTCCTGATAAGAAGCCTTAAGGCAAGAATGCCTATCCATCTTTATGGTGAAGGACAATGAGAGATTAAAAAGTTAAGTACAAGTTTCGACAAGTAAATGAGCAAGGTGAAAAAGGATACGAAGTACCTAGTTAATGAAGGTTAACAATGTTTATAATTGAGGCAGAGGAACATAAGCTTCTTAAGTTATATTTAATAGTAACAGAGGTATATACAATTGGTTACACCCTTTCCAGATATGTCCTATAGGGGTTAACAAAAGTAGTATAAGAAGATATAATGGATGAATTGATTGTGTCAGTTGACATTTCCGTAGGATATTACAAATGTGCTAATAGATCTCTTTATGAGACACATAGATGGTGCACTCTAAAGTAGTGCAGCCAGATATGAGTACTACAAAGACTTGCACTATAAACCTTGAAGGGATAAATATTACCTTAGTGTGGCTCGCGTCCTTAGTAAAGCTAAACCGTTAAGCAAATTGAAGAGCCACTGGATGGAGCAAAGGAAATCTAAAAGCGAAAGAATGTCGTATTGAAGTTTTCACAAGAAAAAGGATATGAAGAAATATTAGCAGAATAATGAGAAGACAGATAAGGAAGCATTATGAATAAGGTGTGATACATTGATGAAAACGGTAGAGTGTTACAGAACCTATTATCAAATGAAGGAAGAGACGAAAGGTGATGGGCCTTAAGACAACGAAAGAGTATAGGCCATAAGGTTATATCCTCATTTGGAGAAACAAGTTCTTGACTCCAACACGACTACCAGATGGGAAGTTAATCCACAGAGTAACAGAAATCAGTATGGACTAGTAAACAAGATAAACTAAATATGAATTAGGGACTGAATGATTGGAAAGTACTCGGCATCATGGGAATTTCAGATTTCGTTCTGACGGGAATAGAATGGACCACAGAAGAAGATTCACGATGAATTCAGGGAAAAGTCATTCAGGGAGAAGCTTCCCTAGAGCAAGAAATGTGAGAAAAGTTAAGCTTAAGAGATTGTATGTGCCAATTACTCTATGTGTCACCCTCGTGAGTAAGGGAATTTGTCATCCTTTTTACAGGAGAATTGCCGCAAGGCGAGTAAGGATCATTGATGTTAAGAAACGACGCCAAGGATGAAGAGGAAAAACATATATAGGTAGATCCTCATGGCTTAAGCTTTTAGTACACCTCTAAAGGGGGGAATATGGAGTGATATGAAATTAAGTCAGAATTAAGTGATTCTAGTGACTATGGAATGGTAAAGGAAGAATGCGATAAATGAAAGAGGAATAAGATGGCACTTATCCAAATCTTATAGATACGCTACAATTCAAGAATATTGTGCAAGCACGACGTCAAGGAGGGAAAGTAAAGGTTCCTGCCCGAGCTGTTATTAATAAATAAGAAGCCAATGCGAGATATAAGTTAAGACAATGAAGATAATCCAAGATTTACTACAAGGAATATTGATATGAGAATGGGCCAACGAGTAGATAGTAATTGGTCAGGAAGATCCAAGTTATGGCTAAACAAGAGGTTACAGACGAGTCATCAGATCGTATGAGATAAACATAGTAGAACCCAACATGGAGAGTTTAGTCTCAAAGAATATCTTTATAATATTTGAGATATATTCAAACAAGAGTCACAGTAGCTAAAGATACTGTACGAGTGTTACGAGGATAAAAGAAAGTGCCACTGGGAAGGCAATCAAAATGTCAGTTTAGAAGCAATCCTACAAGAACAAGGGCATAGAGGCAGGCAGCTATGGATGATTATGGGCAAGTAAGGACATCAAAAGGGTCCGTAATAACCTCATAACTTTACGAGAGTCAAGGGTTCTCCCTAAGTACTACAACAAATGACTAGATGAAGAAAATAAGGAAGAAGGCTTCAACCTAAGCACAACGATCTAAAGAGGAAATAGTTGTGTAACAATAGTCTCACAACAACATTGTAAGCACTCCAAAGGAAAATGGAACCTACCGTGGTTAATGAATGGGAAGTACAATTAAAAGCAATATTCGAGATCATATGAGTTGCACGAAAACTCTGGAATGCATGGGAACTAAGATAAGCTAAGTATGCATGCAACAAGAAAAAAAAAGACTAGGAAAAGTAATAGCCTATGTTGAAGAAATCTAGGAAGGAACGAAAGGAATTACTCGATCAATAATCCTGAGGTTGTAACGTTATGAACGTACTTAAGAGTTTGGAGTTCTATACCTGCAGCATATAGAGCCGTGGAAGATTCTGGTATACGTTAAAAGAAAGAATTGAGCCCAGGTCATAGACGAAGGATTGAAGTGTTAAAGGATTTTATCATGAATATCCCTCAGTACCTATGGAAGGCAAAAGTAATAACTAATACCAGGAGCAGCAGATCAGAAGATAGCTAAGCCTACATAAAGGCTGATTAGAAAGAAGAGGAAACTAAATAGTTACATCGACTAAGCAAAACAGGAGGGACCAAGAGAATTATAGACCTCAAGATCACTCTTAAATAGCAGAGGTATAAGAGAGATAGCACAATAGCCATATTTTATAACGGCTCTACGATGAAGCCAACTGAAGAGTACCAGCCTCATAAAAAGTTAGTATGAAGCTCCCACCGGATTGTGTATGCACCAAAGGTGCAAGTATTATAATAGAGCTTTAGGTTGTGGAGATAAATTATGCCTATGTGGAAGGGAGGTTATGAAAGAGATAGAAGAATGTGAGGCAATATTTTAAGGTAAGTAAAGAAAAGGTGAACAACATATAATATACTGAAATACAAAATGTTATGAATAGTCCATACTGTGGAAAAGTGGCTATAAGCGCAGGGATTCAGTATCCAGGAATAATAGCAGCGTCATCAGTAGCATACCTTCCAGCCTATGGTTTCTAAGTACCGAAAGGTCTAATTAGAGATTAAAAGAAGAGTTAGAGACGATGTAATATTTTGATGTTTCAAAAAGGCACAAGGAAATCATTCGCAAGATTAAGTATGATGTAACGATAAGGTTTTAGAAAGACAAGAGTAAGGATAAGAGAAGGGCAAGTGAGAAGATGACGAAAATAGATAAGTCCTCGGAATTAAGCCCGTGAAAACAAGGGAGTTGATGATTCCTATAAGTTATAGAAAGCTCAGTATAATCTGAATGAACTCAAAGGAGTCTAAGACTAGTAGCATTTAGAAGAGATGAAATGATGCCCTGGTAGTAGAATAATAATGTAATCGTGATAGATAAATGATGATGTTTGGGCCTTCGATTGAGTAATGATTCAACAAAGAAAAGAAACAGATCTTATGAATTGGACAGGATTAAAGTACCCACGCAAGGTGAATCGCATTGGGATGCTGTGAGGTACGGTTATGAAAGCAGGGTATCGCCCCATGTGGATCAATCTAATCATTTTAGACGTTCCCCAATAAAATGTGAATCCTAGCAGCAATATTACATGAAAGGTTAAGTTTGCAATGGTATATTGTAGATCAATATTGAGGTGAATCAACAATGGATAGACATAAGTTACAAAGTATGAGATAAGATTAGGTCGTCATTCTAAAGATTAACATTAATGAGGAAGCATTAAGGGACTTAAATTTATACATATGGAAGAAGCAATGAGAGTGAGCTGGGATTTGGTAGAAGACCTCAATAACGATAAATCATAGTAAGAGTTATCGCATATATAGTATGACCTATGTAGATGCAGTAAAGTCATACAAATGGATAACCACATCTATAAAATAAGACATAACAATATTCGTAAGTTCGACAAAATATCAAGCGAAAAACTTCATGATTGGTTAAAAACTGGAGGAAAAAGGAGAAAAGAGTCTCATAGGCACACTTACAAGGTCAGTATCGTAGAAGCTGCATGATTGAAGGTAGCAAGAGTTATGAGATAGGAAAGAATTCGAGCACAAGTCATGGCGTAGGAAAGAAGCCTAAAGGGGGGAATGCCCTGGCCTTTGGACTTATTCACAGAACAGTTGTCTAGATGGCAAGAGGACTACTAAAGTATTCTTAAAAGCTATGGGATATGAGAACGATAAGTGCCTCAGTCAACATTCGAGGACGAATGTTCCAAAGGGGGAATAATGTTACACCCCATATTTTCGTACATGAAAATACGCCATAAATAAATTAATGAGAGCCCGGAAGTGAGATGTCACATTCCGTAGTACTATATTATGACGATGTTGCACCCTGTAGTACTGTACGTGGAATTTTTCGTAAGGTAATTGACATCAGTCCAAAGAAAAGATTATTCAAAGATTATAAGGATTATGCTAATTCAAACAAGTAATAAGTAAATTCGTGAAGGTGAGAGGGGAAGCAATTTAAAGGAAACGAATATTCGTCCAAGTTTGGCATTTGGGATAAAATACGGGTCGAGCGGTATTTCGAACGATAATACCCGATAATTATAAACTAGTACCATGAAAGGTAACATATGAACACGGTAGTATAAGGTATAAAGTATATATAAAGCATATTAAAAATAAGTAGAATTTTAAGTAATTTGATGCAATTTTTAAATTATACGGGTAATTGGTTAATTACCGGGTAGTGGGGTATTATCTTATTAAATTAATTAAAAATTTTGGATGAATACTAAGGTAAGAACGTGGTAGCCCTCATTCCAAGAATTGCTGAATCTTATATTAGAAATTGAAAGGTGGCACAATAGTAGATCTTGTGGCTTAGTCATTGGCATGTAGGGCCACTCTATTTAAGGCATAAAACCTCAAATAAATGTCTTATATGAAAGTGATAGGCAATAGATAGCTTCAGCAAGAGAAGTTAAATAACATTGTGATCAAATTCATTAAGAGAAATGGATTAAAAAAATTTGACAAGGTAAGCTTACTTTAAGCATGTGCAGATTTCTCTTTGTTACATATCGGGAAAAAGATACACTGCTTGTGTATACAAAATGATTTTATAGGTAATGTGTATGTATTTACCACGCTTAAAAGCATATATAGTAAGTGTGGGAACTTAGAAAAATGTTTAGAATATTTTTCAAAGATTTGAGGGCAAATCATTAACTTCTTGGAATTCCATGATCACCGTATTTGCCATTTATGTCCTTAGCACAAAGCAATTTCAGTCTTTGATAAATTGAGACAAGCACTCGTCCAACCATATGCAATAACTTTTATATTTCTTCTATCAAGTTGTAAACATTCTGGTTTGCTTGATAAAGGTTGGAAATATTTTGATCATACGAAGACGAATTATTTTTCCTACTCCGATCTTGCCATTACGTGTTCTTCGCAAATAACGTGTGTTAGAGGGATTGTCAAGAAAACCGGCTCTTCTTTCATTTGGCATATAAGCTCTTCTTTAATAAGCTCTTCTTTCATTTGGCATGATCTCGTCTTTACATTCACATCCCGGAATTTACGTATATTTTGCTAGTCTCGCAAGTTGCGTATATTTTCCTAGTGTTGTAAGTTATAATATTTTCCTTATCATGACTTCATATTCATTTGAGTATTTCATTCTTCCAGTCAAAAGAGCAGAGAAGTTATATATATATCGTATTAAAAATATTTTCATTACCATCGAGCTATAATCGATGGGCAGGCCCCTCTTGGGCAACCTTTGATCAGATGGTAAGTTATATACCAAGTCTATTGTGGCCAAGCGCTTATGAGCGAGCCCAGTTGGTCGAGATACAGAGCCTAGTATGGCCGAGCGCTTATGAGCGAGCCTACTACGGCAGAGCAGATATATATATGTATGCCGAGCCTTATGGGCCAGGCAACTTGGTCGAGATACAGAGCCTAGTATGGCCGAGCACTTATGAGTGAGCCTACTACGGCAGAGCAAATATATATGTATACCGAGCCTTATAGGGCTGGACAACTATTTTACTTTCTATATTGAGAGAATTGAGTCAGTATCAGCAGGTAAGCATATCTTCAGATTATCTTTGACTTCCAGCTACTTGCAGTTATTATATTATCAATTCAGTTTCAACTTTCAGTATATTGCCTTACATACTCAGTACATTATTTCATCTGACGTCCCTTTTCTGGGGGCACTGCATTTCATGCGTGCAGGTCAGATAGACAGACGAGTAGGCCTCTTCAATAAGTGTAGCCCGAGCTCAACTTGATCGGTAAGCTCCATGCCTTTCGGAGTTTCCGGGTCTAGAGCCTTATGTATATCTTGTATATATACGTATATATGTTATGAGTAGGTCAGATAGACATTCCGATCACAGTATATCCATTACTAGAGGCTTGTAGACATATCTTGCCAGTTAGTGCAGTATGTTGGGCTTTCAGGCCTTGTACGTATATTTGGTTGGTTTGTCAGTTGTAATAAATATGATGTCCTTGTTGGCCAAGATTTATATTCATATTTAGTCAGCATTCCTTATCGTTTTGCAACGTGGCCCATGGCCAAAAGTATGACATCATATGTTCCGAGTCCCTTAGTTGTAAGTTGGTACGTAAAGATAGGTAAGGCACTGAGTGGCGGTCTCGCTCCCGCAAGTTCGGGGCGTAACATACAGCGCTACCTTTATATTGCTGGAATCCAAAATAAATTAGCAATAATGTCTATAAGATCAATAACTTATAACCTGTAGTCTCAATAATCAACATGTAATATTAGACTTCCTACACTGTGCACTTGTCCAGAAAAGCATGCCTCTAAAACAAGATCTCACATCTGAAATTGCTTGCGCGTTCAAATCTAGATTCACATAGAAATTATGCCTATAGGATTCAATTACTTTAACTCGTATCTACCTATCTTGTTTGCGTGCCTTTGTTCCTAAGTGTGTAGGATAACTTGAGCCCTTATTTGTTTATACATGAAAGTCCAACTTGTTTTATATGTCGATTAGTTTTTATCATTTTTCAGCAGCCTAAGTAAAAGTCTAGAACTACCTAAATATAGGTCCAAAGCTTCCGGGACCATAGGCATGGGACGGCTAGTGCCCGCATAGGGTACGAGTTATAACTGAACTAGTGCGCTTTAGGTAACAACTTAAAAATAGTAATCGGGTAGCGGGAGATGATAGTCTGTGCCTGCTAAATAATACAAGTAACACCACATCTCGAGGGAGTTACGAAGTATTATTTATGTTGCACGGGATGATCCTTTAGGCTAAAAAATTTAGGACCCCCCAATCTTCTCTTTAAATAAATTATTTGTATTTTATAATAAACTTTTGTTCTCTCTCTCTCTCTCTCTCTTTATTTATTTCACCACATAGACTAATTCTTATAATTCGAGTTCGGCCGAGAACCACAATTGTGGACCACGAATAGTGCTTAACCCTTCTCTTCGAGGTAATTTCGAGCCATTACCAGATCTATGGTAACGTAAACTAGTCAAATAGAGTTATTTGCAAATAGGTTCCCTAACGCACCTTTAAAATCGTTAGGTGGTGACTCTTCTCTTTTAATACCCATTTAAAAGAGTTTTCACATGTCGAAACTTGATTTCGCGAGAAAAAGGACCGCGACAGCATGGCAACTCTGCTGGGGATTTTAGGCTCTTACCATAAGTGAACTTGGTCTATATGAATCAGTCTTCTTTGATAAACATGTCTTTGTTACCTTTGCATTTATATGAATATCCCACTCCCGTTTCCCTTTTTGTTGCTACCTGTACACCCTTTTCCCCGTTTCCCTTTATTTAAATTCACATGCAAATCTCTGCTCAATTTGGTCATAACATGCACTTTCCTTTAAACATTTTTAACTGTTGCATCATGTCTCTCCCCCACCCTCACTCCCTTATCTACGTTATTACAATTTCTACATTGCGCGAACTAACTTCTTCCTTGTTTTCCTTTCTTTGTCTTTACGTTTCATACTGCATTCAGTACTTTCAACATGCAAAATATTTGACAACATGTTGTTTTTGCATAAAGCATGCTCCACATCATATTACACTCATGCGTAATTAATATCATAGCGGCACTTGATGAGTGTTCGCGCTCTTCCTATATAATCCTTTTAAGTTTGGAAAGGCTTATTTGCGGTAAAACTAGTAGATCAGTGGTGCAGTTACGGTTCCGTGCTTTTCCCTCTCAAGTTGTCCACTTGAGGGTATCGGTCTAGACACTTCTAGAAACCCTTACTCTAATATCAACTGTGCATGCATCATGTCCAAACTTAGTGTGAGTTAGAATGTTGTCCGCGTAATAACTCGCTAAGACAAGCCTTGTCCAAAGTCTGTCAGGATTTCATAATCCCAATGGGCACAATCATGATCTGTGAATTATTTGGAGAAAACGTGCCAATATGTTGATCATTAACATGTTAATAGCCAAATCTGGAGGGGGAAAGGGCTAATTCTATTTGTTTTACAGAAATGAGGCACGAAGTCCCTAGGTTCGGCATGGTTCAAAATATCCCACCTTTGCTGAAGGATTGCTGGGAAAATCTCGCACCAAGTGACAAAAACCATGTGAAAAGAGTCCTCGGGAATTTTCTTTCTATGTTAGACATTCAGCCAAATAATGCATTAATTGAAGCAGCCGCCATGTTCTGGGATGAGAAGAGAGCCGTTTTACCCTTTTATATGAGGTCTCACTGGGCTCCCATGGGATAGCCCTGGTTGTTGGTACCGAAAAACTGCACTCCTCGAAGTTTCTTGAAAATAATGGATTTTAGGAAAAATGATGATTTAGTTGTCTGAAGAAATCTTATATACCATTTGAGTTCCTTTATGAGCGTTATGGTCACAGCAAGTCATACCATCTTTACCATGATGAGTTTGCCATCACTTCTTTGGGTTGCACTCACTGCCGAGTTTTCTATTCATTGTCTATTTTTTGGGGATGCTGGTATTCCCAATACAATGAGAAAGGATCCACACTCACCTAGCTATGGTCACTAAAGTTTTAATGGAGGGGATTGAGGGGCAAACTTACACTATTTTCCCTATAATTCTGGCTAATATGTATCGGGCTTTAGACCGTTGCAAGAAGGGGTATAGTCACTTTGAGGGATGTATTATGTTGATGCATGTTTGGTTGTTGGAACACCTTCAGAGGGGAGAATACCGTCAAGAATTTCCGTGATGACCAGGGAATGACCACATTGCTCATCACCATCCGAAGAGTATGACTTTTATCCCAAACAAGTTTGCTCTACCGGAAAATGCTATGAGCTGGGCAAACTTCTTTAGCAATCTAACTGGCAACAAGGTACATTGGATGTTCGAATGGTTCCTTAGCAGTGAATTCAACATCAAGTCGAGAGATACTCCTCATCTAGTGCTAATTGGATTAAGGAGGATCTATCCTTATGCTACTATTAGGGTTATAAGACAAGCTGGGAGAAAGCAGGTTATACCACGAGTTTCTAAAATAGTTCAGTACAAGGAAGACCTCCAAGGGAACGCCATTCCATTCATGTTTGAGGCACAACACATGTGGCATCAAAAGGTCATTGTGGAGAAAGATACCATCGAGCCAAATTGGTATCATGCCGGCCATGTGCACTTCTATCCATCATGGTTGGTAGATAATATAGCGGGGGATGTCAAGCCAGGGATTAATCTTAAAAATAGGGTTATAGAAAATGCCGCTGGAGCACATGTCAAATACAGGATGTTGTGTAAAAGGGTTTTTGAGTCTGAAGCCAGGCACTTGGAGCAACATAAACTGGACATGGAAGCAATCAACGAGTGGAGAGAAAATGCTACTAAGTCAGCGGATATATTGGAATATATAGAGCAGGGGTTGATGGAGATTGGAGGGAAAATGAGGAATAGGGTTGCAGGATGTCAAAATATGGATAACAATGAAGGAGGACTCTTAGCAAGGGCATATCTTTTGTTGGACATGTGCAACCTAGGGAATCTGATCGATGGAGCAAAGAAGGCCAAGCATGGAGAAGGTCTCTCTGGGACCAAATAGATTAAAAATTATATTTTACTTGCTTTCTAGACTCGTTTTGGACTTTGATAGTAATAAGGCAAATTCCATTAGTGACGTTTTATAATTACTGTCGTTTTAGTAGAGATTTGGTTTATTTATCATATTAATGAAATAACGTAGTTATTGGCCTTGGTTTTCTCCAAACCTATATGTCGCTTAGGCCTATCTCGGGCACAATGAGTTCTCCAAATTAGGACCCGAATTTATAATTCCGCAATATATGTATTTAAATACCGCAAACATCCTTTTAATACTCCTTACTGACTTGTTTACTTTTTTGTTTTCTTCTTTTCTTTATTTGTTTATTCCCATCCCCTAAGGTTGGTTCGTGCATACTGGCATCATCAACATATCATACCAGGTCTAGAGGTCCTCCTCCTCCTCCTCCTCCAAGTGATCCTAAAAGCAAAGGAAAAGCCAGAATGGATGATACAAGCAATATCAGGAAAGACAATGCTACGCATGAGGAGAACGTCGAGACTTCAGATGGTCGGAGTACTCCGACATAAAATGACTTGGTTTTACGATTAGAACAAAAGATATTGGAGTTACAAGGGGAACTTGAGCAGGTCCAGAACTTGGCAAACCTTTCCCTTACCTTGAACGTCCTCGACGTCAACCAACAAAACATCAAAAACCCAGCACCTCCCCAGAACACACAAAACCAACAAAATCCTCCCGCACCTCACTAATATGCCATACCTTCTCAAAATCCCAATCCTCCACCAATACCGACTCCTCTACAACATCATCATCATCCAGCCCATTATCCAAAAACCACCACCTACCACACTCCTCAAAATGCAGCATAAACCCACCCATGATCCTCAAAACTCAACAATTGACCACCACCTATTGTTATACCCCATATTTTTGTATGTGAAAGTGTGCCATAAATAAATTGATGAAAGCTCGAAAATGAGATGTTACATCCCGCATTTTTTTTGTACGTTAAAATTTCAGCGTAAGTTAATCGTCATAAGCTCGGGAATGAGATTATTTTGGGATTATAAGTATTAAGTTATTTCAAATAAGGGATAAATAAATTCGTGAAGATGAGAGGGTAAGCAAATTGAAGCAAATGAGTTTCGTCGAAGTTTGACATTTTGGAATAAAATACGGTTCGAGCTAAAATACCCGGTATTTATGGACTAGTGCTATACAAGGTACCTCATGACCACGATAGTAGGGTACGTAAAATATATTAAAAGTGAGTAGTATATTAAGTAATTTGAGGTAATTCTTAATTATGTGGATAATTTGTTAAATATTGGATTAGTGAAAAATTAATAAATTGATTAAGGAGTGGTGGATGGTTAACTGAGGTCTTCGGATAAAGACTATGGAATGTAACGTGGAAGCAAAACTTTGTCCAAATGATGACTATTATATTAGGAGTGAAAAAGTGGCATAATTATGTAATATGTGGCTTAGTCATACTACTTAAAACCTAACACCTCACTAATTCAAAAGAGAAGTCTTACATCAAAATAGGCAGCGTATATTCACATAAGAATTCAAGGATTCATAACATTTTCAAATGAGAATTCATAACATCGTCAAAGAGAATTCATAAAATCTCCCTACTACAATTCCAAATTACAAACGATGGGGCACTTGGTAGGCATCTAGCTTTTGCTACTTTTGTGATTAAATTGGTCGTTCCCTATTTCGATCTCGCCGTTACGCATTTCATCGCAATTGGCGTGTGTTAAAAGGATTGCTAAGAGAATCAGTTCAGGTATATTAAGGCTATCCCTTCTTTCTTTTGGCATGATCTATACAATACAAATGAAACGTGTAAATGCACAACTTCTATACATGACTCTATTCATAGAAATATTAGAGATGCTTATGTTCTTGATTCCCCATGTGTCATATTATTCTATCATCTGTGCATGGGTCTCAGAAAAATACGCAAGTTGAAAAAAGAAAAAGGGTTACTTCATGATATTATTCAAAGGCATAATGGTCTTATGACACTCTAAGAGATTTTATTGACGTACTTTTCATGCATTACATTCATGTACATTAACCCATGACCAGATGGCGTTATATATATATATATATATATATATATATATATATATTTATATATATATATATATATATATATATATATATATATATATATATAATATGGAAAAAAGTTACGGCATTATATACGCACCACCAACTGATCAGCTGGTATACGTTGATGATTTTGCCCACAGTGGCCGGGATGATATGATGGGATGCCCTCAGAGGCTTGATGATGTAATGAACGCATATACCTATGCACGACATGACATTCATACGCATATGCATGTTACCATAATTATTTTATGATTTGCAAAGTTATTCAGACTTACAGGTGGAGTCATTTACTCTATATTTCCTCCATGTCTGTTATGTACTTATTTATTTGCCTTACATACTCAGTACATTATTCGTACTGACATCCCTTTTTACCTGGAGACGCTGTGTTTCATGCCCGCAGGTCCCAATAGACAGGTCGAGAGCCCTCCAAGTAGGCTATCAGCTCAGCGAAAGATGTTGGTGCACTCCATTTGCTTCGGAGTTGCTTGTTTGGTCAGTATGGTTTAGATGTGTATTGTTCGGTATGGTAGGACTCTGTCCCAACCTTTACGAAAATTATGTATTCTTAGAGTCTTGTAAACAGATGTCATGTACGTAAAAGATTGTATGGCCTTGTCGGCCTATGTTCAGTACAGAGTGATTATTTTGGTCTTATAGGCTCGTACGTCATATGTATAAGTTTGGATTACATGTTGGATCCTCCAATGAAGAGTATTTCTCAACGTTTTACTGTACTTATCTCACGATAGCCTCTATGGATCATTTACCTATGATAGTATGATACGAAAGATATGTTAAGTTGGTACTCGGTTGAGTAAGGTACCCGGTGCTCGTCACGGCCCATCGGTTTGGGTCGTGACATAAGTTGTATCAGAGCAGTTTTGTCCTAGGGAGTTTACAAGTCGTGTCTAGTAGAGTCTTGTTTATGGGTGTGTCGTGCACACACTTATAATCAGGAGGCTACAGGGCATTTAGGACTGCCACTCTTTCTTCTTGTTGTAGATCATGTGGTAGAGCTCATTTATAAGAATTCAAATTCCTAGCTTTTATTTTATCCATGATAGGATGAAACGTTTAGTTGGTAAGAGATTGACTGCAGATATGGAAGAGTTGAGTCAGAGGAACTCGATTTTTCATGATGTTTATGATGAGAATATGTGTGAGCACGTGATTTTTGCCTCACACAAAAGAATTTCCAAAATTAAGTCTTTTCTTTAATTATGTGTTATTCTAGGAATTACTGTTACGATTTTCCTGATTGTTTGCATATTTTTGTGTGCATGTTTAATTTTATTAATGCATTAAAAAATACACAAATATAGCATCTGCACTTAGGATTTGATTGTTTTACATTTTTTCGGGTTAATTTAGTAAATTTTTGTTTTACAAAATGGAAAAATCACAAAAAATAATGTTTTTTTGCATTTGAATGTTTAATGTCAAAATTTTATGATTTTCATTTAATTTGGTATTTAATTATTTGTGATAAGTATTATTTAAAGTTAATTAGTATTTTTAAAGTTAATTGGTGTTTTTATAATTTAATTTAGAATTTTAGTTTTAATTTTGAAAAATAGTTTAGAAATAAATAGAAAAGGAAAAGAATTAAATAAAAGAGAAGGTAATCAAAATCAGGCCAAATTCAATATTAATTCAAGAGGCCCAAACCAAATACCCTGTACCCAACCAAAATGCCCACAAACCAGGCCTAAACCCAATTCATACCCGGTACAATCTTCCCAAATCTAAACGGCGTCGTTTCTGAACCACAGAATGATTTGAGCCGTCGATTCTTTTTGATCTAACGACCAAGATCGATTTCCCGATTTTAATAAAATAATAAAAAACGACCCCACACCTCAGAACCCCCTCGGTCACTCATCTCTCTCACTCAGAGAACACCCCTCCCAAAACCCTAGCCGCCACCCTTTTCCACAGCCCTAAAACCCGGCGGCACCTCCTCTAACCACCATCAAAATGACACTCCATGACCCCCTTACTCCCCTCTTTCAAAACCCCCACCTTGTACCCTTCGAATGAGGCCAGAGCTCGTCAAATTTTAGGATTAGGGTTCGAGATTTAGGAGCCCAGTCACAATTTCGCATGCACAGATTTTCCTCTAACGTCTCTTCAGTGTTCAAGTCGATTCAATCTCCAAATGACATTGGTCGTTTGTTCTTAGCAAAAAACAAGCGATTGACACTATTTGGGGATCGAATCAAGGACAGCCAAGTTCGAACCGGATTGGTAAGTTTATTCTTTCCTTTTTACTTTCTTTTTTTTCTCTTCAATTCTTCTTTTGGTTTAAATCAGTCAAAAATCGACTAAGTTTATGCCAAGCCAGAAATTCGTGTGTCTGTTTTTGTTCATTCATTCTATTCTAGGGTTAATCACTTATTGTGTTTTGTGTGTCCGTTTACTGAATGACTTGATGATTTCCTAGTTCACAGTCTCAATTTGGCTTCTGATTAAAATAAATGTGATAATTTAATCCTGCCTTAACTGATAGTTTAGAGTTGGTTTAAATTTCATTTAATCTAGTTTCAAGCTGTAATTGAGTTTTTTTTACATTTGTTTTTACTTGAATTGGGAGTTCAATTTGTTTCTCTGGTATTTAGGTTCATTAGTTAACTTATTTTTAATAACAATCAGTTTCCTAAGGTTTGGTTGTAATTTGGTTTCAAATTCGTAGGATTTTCCTCCTTCTATTAGGTTTCATTGATTATGTTTGTGAATTAATTTTGAAACTGAAAGCTTTGAAATTAGAAGGATAGTCTATCCTCTGCATTAGCTCCTGTTTCAAGACAATTTATGAAAATTCCATGGTTTAACATGATTTAACAACTATTTTTGAATTTCATTGAGTTTCAATCCAGCTGAAAGTCTCAGTTTCTTTTACTTACTGTTGTTGAGATTGTGATAATTCAGAACTTAAGAGATTGTTAAAAACAGAAACTTAAGGGTAATATTGGGGATTATTTAATAAAAAGGGTATTCACCTAATTGAGAAGCTTCTTAATAGTGGTAGGGTTAGAATTACACTAACTAGGTTAAGTGGACAATTAAGAAATGAAACGGTGAATTGGTAATGGAGAAGGCACTAAGCTGAATGCCTATTTAAAGGGGCTGAAAATCAACACACAGAGAGAGACATAGACACTGAGTTCATATACACAGAGGAAAACTCTAAAATATTGAAAAGATAGAGTAAAAAGAGATAGAAGGAGTTCATAGATAAACCGAGTTCATATAAGAAGATTCTGAAAAAAAAATCTGAAAGAATACAAAAGAGATTTAGGATTGAAAGATTACAGAGATAGAAAGAAAGCCTAATAGAGTCAGAAGTAAAAAAAAAGAACTGTTAAAGAAGTGCTATTCCATTGGATTCTCTTGATTAATCTCTGGAAAAAATTAGTGCTGAAACGTTCTGGTTGGTCTATTGATGTTTTTGGTTGATTGAAAGTTTTTCGAGTATATTCTTAAAGCTGGTTTAGATTTGTTGTTATAAATACTGGTTCATTGCTGATTTGAGCTGGTTTCACTACTCAATTGGTTCTACTGTGTGTTGATTTCTATTGCTACTGCTGAATCTTACCCTCATTCATTCTCATTTCCAGGTATTACTCAGCCTTATGGACATCATCTAAATGTATTTGAAGTCTGGAATTGGAATTTGAAATGGAATGACCATGATGAGTCTTATTTTTGTTGTCTAGTATCATTTATATTTATAATGTTCAATCCTCAAAATGTTTCAATTAGCATAATGAATCAATTTATTATGGTGTGTATAAGTAGGACTGTGCTGTGAATTGTGAAATTTAGGACTGTTTAATGTTGTTAAACACTCGCTGAGTTGTAGCTGATTTTCACGGTTGATTGTCCTTGGCCTTTATTTGGTCTTTGGATTTCATGCTGATTTCTGATAGATTGGTATGTAACTATAACTTTGTGTGTTCCAGTTAAGTTATTAATTTGAAGTACTGATTATATGTTGCGTCCATAATGTCCATCTCCAATGTTATTGATGCTTTACTTCCTCACTTATTCTCATGTGATTGCCTTTGGATTCTTAATATTATGAGCAGCAGTAGATTTGATGAGATGTTGATACTAATATTCTAATAGCAGAAAGTATAAAAGTATAATTGAGTTGAAGAACAATGAAATCTGTTGGATTTAAGCTCTTTTGTCATTTTTTCCTATAAGTTCACGGAAAGTTCGATTGCTTTGTTCGATGTCTGTTACTTAAAACATTTTGGATAGAATCTCGTTAATATCTTGGGTCAAGTCACGTGTTAGATGCAATTGTTGGGTTAGTGCATTAGCTTGATTTAATATTTATTGAGATTTTTCTTTTTGGTTTCAATGCAAAAATGAAGTTAAATTTTGAGAATGATTGCAGAACCCTATCACTGACATGTAAAAACAGTAACTTTTCCCTCAATTAGTAAGATCTTACTAGCAATATAAATTTCGAAGGAAGGGATGAGCAATTGATCATAATCAGTTAATCTCGACTTTTAATTGCCAAGCTCTGCACAATTTATTGATATGCCAACTAATAGCTTGCTTCTGGAAATCCTTTTGGCTAGTTACATATACTAAATAGAATGTCGTGTATTGTTATTTAAAAGTTCAAATCTGTTCATACTCTTTAAGTTATTTAACCTCTGAATAAGTATTGGTTTGCAGACACATTCCTTTGTGTAATACATCATATGGCTGGGAGCATGCATTAATTTACTAGTGAATTTGTAGCTTTCAAACTGTAGTTACTAACTTGTGTGTGGAGAATCTTAATTAGCTATTAGGAGAATTAATCAACTTATGAACATCCGTAGTTTGTTTTAGTTGAGTAAAGCCCCTTTGGAATAATGTAAGGCGTGCCATGCCAAATAAAATCCCAAAATCCATGGTCCTCATTTAATATTTTTATCCTTAGAAATCGAGGCGCGTCATTTAGCAAATTTTCCATGGCCCTCGCAAAGTTGCAAACGCGTAGTTGCTTTAGGCGCGTTGTTTCAATAATTTACCTTCCTAAACTCGGCTGTGCATTTCATGTGACCCAAATCCAAATCCTAACAACATTAAATAAAATATGCCGCGGATCGCGGGTGCATTTCATGTGGTGTGATCCAAAGACGTGTTTTAAATAACGTTGAATCTTCCTTAACATAATTTAAAGCGGTTTAAAGTTAAAATGCACATAGGTTCAAAAGTTTTTTTTTTAAAATTAGATAAAGAGGCCAATAATAACAGTTGAGCGACCGTGCTAAAACCACGGAACTAGGGAATTCCTAACACATTCTCTCGGGTTAACAGAATTCCTTATCCGGATTTCTGTGTTCGCGGACTGTAATGCAGAGTCAATCTTTCCTCGATTCGAGATTTAAAATCGGTGACTTGGGACACCATAAATTATCCCAAGTGGCGACTCTGAATTTTTAATAAAATAATCCCGTTTCGATTGTCACTTTAAGTTGGAAAAAACTCTCATATATACTCCCTTCCAGGGGTGTAAAAAAGGAGGTATGACAGCTCTAGCGACTCCGCTGGGGACTGAACCCAGAATCTCTGGTTCAGGGTTCAGAATTCGAGCTTGGAATAACTGTTATAGTTAGGTTTTATTTATTTTCTGATTTTTACGTATTTGAACCTAATGTGCTAAATGCTGCTTTTTACCGCTTTGATATTGCTTGAATTGTATATAAAACTGTTACGAAACCCTCTTCCCTATGAGTCTTCTAAATCATCTGGGAAGTGTGCACTTCGTGTGACTTATTTTCTATTAGAGTCATATCCCAATTTTAGAACGAGGCTCGGACAAGTTGCAAAATCGATGAAGCTTTTGTATTCCCGGTACGCTGCCCCCTCCCCCCCCTCCCGGCTCGAGTTGTCCGCTCGGGTAAGCCAGGTCTAGAACAATAAACCCAGGTTTTAAAACCTAGTATAACAAAGCCTCATGCCGGATCCCTAGTAGGAACGTTTGTTTGCATCACGTGCATTTGACTTTGGGGACTCAACACAGGGGTTGGGTCCGTCTAGGACAGGTGTACCCAAATTAAAAAGACCATACTGATGCATATTTTACGTGCTACTTGTGCATTTATTTGCTTTGGGTTTGCATGCTGACCGGCCTTTGAATTATGGGAGAAAAATTGGAAAAGAAAATAATAGCAATGTGAGGGTTAAGAAAGTTCAATCACCTATTTTTGAAAATAATAATAATAATAATAATAATAATAATAATAATAATAATAATAATAATAATAATAAATCCAAATAGTACTGAAACTCCGTCGAAATATTTTTTGAGAAAATTGAAATGAAAAAAAAAGAGTTTTGGTTTCAAAAATAGTTTTATTTGCCCGAACTACGCCAGTTTGATTCTCACCGGATGTGGGATACGTAGGCAACCTTCATCGGGTCCAACTTTCCCTTTTTGCAAGAATATCCCAAAAACAACAAAATTTTAATTTGTGTCACAAATAACTCGGGTGATACCATTCTTATTTAAAATAAGCCGAATGTCCCCAAAAGGGCGCCGGAATGTTGTTTTTGCAAAAATAGCCACCTTGGGTCATTTTTAACGGTTAGCAGGCACAACCTTAAAATCTTCTTCCCCGACGTGTTGAAAGGCCGTATTTGCGAAGCCGAGTTTGTTTTCGAAATGAAATTTTTTTTTTTGAAAAATGGTGTTACTTTTTCTTTTTGGGTCAAAATAATCACCTTAATAAATATGCAGGATGAGCACAAACGAAATTGAACCTTTCACAGTCCTTAGTGAGATCCCCTTAAAGCTCCATATGTGATGGAATGATCTAGGAAAAGGCAGTAGAGAAACAATGGTAAAAGTTCTGGGAGGCCTCGTCGGACTATTGAATGTCAAGCCAAGGTTGGACATAATTGAAGCTTTAATACCTTTTTGGGACCCAACTCGCAATGCGTTCCGCTTTTCTAACTTTGAGCTTACACCTACATTGGAGAAGTTGCGGGTTATGCAGGCCTTAACGGAAACCTTAGAAGTCGATACCCATTGGCACCAAGACCGGTATACCCCCACAGATTTCTGGATTTGCTTGGTATTAGTCGGGATATTCAGGACGAAAATTTATCTAAAGGGTATTGCACGCTCCAGTTCTTGTATCATTGATATGGTAACCCTCGAGGTTTTGAAGAGCCGAACACTGGTCTAACCCATACCGGAAATGAAGATAAATGGGAGGCAAGGCGAGGTTTAGCTTTTATGGTAGCCTTCTTGGGTGTTGTGGTTTGTCCGCGAAAAGATGGTAATATAGAGATAGGTCTTGTGGGAATGATCGATGTTGCAATCAAGAAAGCCAACAACATTGTGGTTCCTCTGATCTTATCTGAAATCTACCGAGCCTTGACTATCTGTTGGGAAGGCGGAAAGTTCTTCCAAGGCTGCAATCTGTTGCTATAATTATGGATGCAAGAACATCTCTGCCACCGGGTTGGGTATATGAATTATGATTTGACTGGTTTGAGCTGCATTGAAGAATTCGGAAGCCGAGTGGAAGGTATTGAATTCCCCAAAGGAACTAAAGCTTGGCTTACACATTTGAGATCCTTGACTGCTGATAAAATTGAGTGGTCATTCGGATGGTTTCCTGTCACCGAAGCAGTGTACACATCAGCTAAAGTATGTTATATCCTTTTGATGGGCATCCGGAGCATCCAGCCTTATGCTCCCTTCAGGGTTCTACACCAATTAGGAAGATTTCAAACTGTCCCCAATGATAAAAATTTGAGTAAACATGCCATTGAACTTGGCCTAAAAGCCGCATTTCCAGAAGGGAAAATTCGCCAGATATGAAATGAATGTAGGTTTCTTGAACCTAAGACCATGGTGCGAGATTTAGCTAGAGGTGAAGTGGACCCTAAGTACATTGTCTGGTTCGACAAAAGATTCCAGATCCCCGAGAGGCCCGCAAAGAGACCCCACGTCTGAAAATTCATCCATGGGGCACAGGTGCAATGGGATTGGTTGACCAAAGAAAACGAGTACAGGGCCAAAATAAGCCAGTTGGAAAGGCGAGTCATGGAGCTTCAGTTTGAAAATAGTGTTCAAGCCGCTGCAGACAATGGAGAAAAGAAAATACTAGCTCAGTAAAATGAGGCCCTCAAAGCTCAGATCCAGAAGATGAAAATAGCTGCCAAAAACCCGGAAAGAAGCCGGGCTGATAAAAGACTCATAAGTGGTCTGAAAAAGAAAGCCCTCGAGTGTCAAGAAGACCTGAAAAAATCTGAAACTTGTCTAGAAAAAATTCGGGCAAAATGGAAAAAGAAGGCAGAAGAGAGAGCACAGTTTATGCAACAAATTAAGAGGAACTATTAAGGGACCATCACTATCCTAAGAAGAAAGATAGCCACTCTCGAGAATGAGGCAATCAAGCAGGCTAAAGATTTCAAAGCTAATATGAAGCACTGTTATGATCTGATGGCTCAGATGGAGGAAGGAATGCAGCAGTTGCAAAATCAACACCTTCATGACTCTCAAGTGTTAAAAGCCCGGAATCAGCATATAGGGCGATTGCTTCAGGAAAAAGGCAGAATTAGAGAAAGGATCAGAACCATCGCTGACTACATTACCATGAAGTGCCAAGCGTGCAAGGACATGACATGTACCACCTTTTTCGCTGCAGTGATGACTTTCGTCCGCCAAGTTATGAGTGATTTGGAGCGACTGCAAGGGGACCTCGCATTTAGGCTCGCGGCAAGACCGAATGATGTTCTGCAGGCACCAGGAGCATTAATGTATTCTTGATTTTACTTTAGTCTGTACCTTTCTTTTTCTGTTGGAGTCTGTTGTTTTCTTTTTTGAGTCTTTTAGCTTTGAATCGTTGTAATGCAAAGAATTTCCTTTTTATGAGAAGAATTGAAAATATTTTGTTATTCATTTTTACACTTTATCCCAAAACTATGCTCAGTCTGATTCATGCGAGGTCATGATACGTAGGCAATCTCCATAGGATTCGACCACAACCAAAAGAAAAGAATAAAATGCAAAAAGAAAAAAGGGGAATAAAAGATAAGTGTGAGTAACAATAAAAAGGAAAGGTCATAAAAAAGAAAAGTCGGGATGACACAAGCAACCGAGCAAATACATGATAGAAATGACTAATTGCCTAGGTGCATTGCATTCCTATGTGCGGTTGCCTATTTGTTAAAACTCTAATCACTAACAAGTTTTGTTGTTGTTCTCAGAATTCAAGCAGTTAGTTCACCTAAGCATACTGGCTACCCACCCATACCAAACCAGATCCAAAGGTGAAATAATAATGTCTATCCCAGATGCAGACACCAGTGTCATCGATCCTTCGAGAGAAGAAGAAGAGTTGGATGTCAATGCCATGAAAGAAGAGATATACAAATTTAAACAACAAATGACAGAAATGTATCAGGCCTGGGCTAAAGGACAACCACCATCAGCTTACCCGGCTAACCCTACCTTTACCGCACCCCCGACTCAGTCTCAAGATCATCCTGTCAGAGATCTGTCCCAAAACTTTCCCATTTACCAACACTACCGGGGCACCACTTCTTATACGCCACAGTCTCCACCCCCTAAACCAATTCCATACCCTCCTCCACCAGTAACTCCTGCCTTCGTAGCACCTCCACCAGCTACACTCCACAAATCTCCTAATGAGCCAATGTTCCAAGCCCCGGACAACCAATACTACCCCTCAGAGCCCACTTTCAAAACTCCAGAAGCCCATTCCTATACTCCTCGCTTTGACTTCCCGATAGAAGCTGATAAACCATCCAAAAATCCTGAACAGGAAGAGATGTTCAGGAAAGTGAAAAGCTTAGAATAATAATTCAGCGACATGCGGGGATTGGGAGTACAAGTAAGTGTGGCCTACAAGGACCTATGTCTGTTTCCGAATGTGCAATTGCCGGCAGGTTTCAAGATGCCCAAGTTTGATCTATACAATGGGGATGGTGATCCAGTAGCCCACTTGAAAGGTTTTTGCAGCAAGATGAGGGGAGCAGGAGGAAAAGATGAATTGTTAATGACTTACTTCAGTCAGAGTTTGAGTGGATCAGTATTGGAATGGTATACCCGCCAAGATAATGGAAGATGGTACACATGGGATGATCTGGCACAAGCGTTCGCTTGTCACTTCCAGTACAATCTTGAGATCATTCCAGATCGATTGTCCTTGACTAAATTGGACAAAAAGCACAACGAAAGTTTCAGGGAATATGGTTTCCGTTGGAGGGAGCAAGCAGCAAGAGTAGACCCCCCAATGAATTAAAGTGAGATGGTGGATTACTTCCTACAAGCTTTAGAACCTACCTACTATGGCCATCTGGTCTCAACTGTAGGGAAGTCATTCAACGAAGTGGTGAAGATGGGAGGCATGGTAGAAGAAGGCCTCAAGTCAAATAAAATTATGAGTTATTCGGCCATCAAAGCAACTAATCGGGCTATTCAGGGCGGCATAGGAGGGATTGGGGAAAAGAAGAGAGAGGACGCGGCAATGATTGATACAAGAACTTGGTCCGGATCCAGAGGCTCACCTTACCACTATAATCAACCTCGACCCCACCAACAAACTTACCATCACAATCCACCCCAACACTATTATCCCCCACCAGAACCTCATTTTTTCATCCACCATGCACAAGCATCAACCAACCTCCTGCCCACAGGCAATGGCGTGCTCCCGCTCCACAAAACATTTATCCACATCCACGAGGACCAAGTTTTCGGCCTAGTCAATTATTTAAGCGTGAAAGGTTGCAGAAAAAGAAAATCGTTACTCCGTTGGGAGAGTCGTACACTAGTCTGTTCCACAGGCTAAGACAGCTGGATATGCTGAGGCCGATACAGTCCAAACTGCCAAGTCCTCCTCCAAAGAATCTTGACTGTACTATCCGTTGTGAGTATTCTTCTGGTACTCCGGGTCATGATATAGAGAAGTGCTGGCACTTGAGAAGTGCAATATAGGATTGATACCAATAGAATTGAAGTTCAAGTTCCCAAGGCACCCAATATCAACAGGAATCTGATGCCAGCCCATCAGGAGGAAAATATGATTGAAATAGTGCATGAAGAGGGGGAACCCAAGAAGACACCATAGACTGTCATGATGATTCGGTCCAGTGGAGTCAAGATAGTTGAACAATCAGCAGGTGAGGAGTCGGTGCTCAAGTCAAGCAAAAAGAGTGTTGGGCCATCTGTGGCAATTGAGAAGGGATCTTTAAGCAAAGTTGCAACGAAACAGGAAGGGGTGAAGGTGATTGTACCAGGAGCGGCCAGTAAACCCGTCATAATCGTGGAAGGTGCCCGCGCAGATCGAGTTATTATCAAGCCGGTAACCCAGTTACCAATAATCAACAACAAGGCTATTCCATGGAATTACGAACGGGTAACAGTGGTGTACAAAGGGAAGGAAGTCAAAGAAGAAGTCTGTGAAGCACATGGTTTGACTCGTTCGGGAAGGTGTTTTACTCCTGAGGAGTTAAGAAGAGCTAAAGATAATCCAACGCTGGTAAAAAAAGCCATAACTGAAGAAGCAGAAGAATTCTTGAGGAAGATGAAGCAACAGGACTACTCTATCGTGGAACAATTAAGAAAGATGCCTGCTCAAATTTCCCTATTATCATTATTGATCCATTCGGATGAGCACCGTCAAGCTTTAATGAAAATGTTGAATAAGGAACACGTTCCCGATAAGATCTCTGTGAATCACTTGGAAAAAATAGCCAACAAAATCTTTGAAGTAAACAAAGTTACTTTTTCCGATGATGAATAGCCTATAGAGGGTACTGAGCATAACAGAGCCCTTTACCTTACAGTGAAGTGTGAGAAATCCGTGGTGACCCGTGTATTGGTTAACAATGGGTCAAGCACAAACATTTGTCCTCTCTCCACTCTAAGCAAGTTTAAAATAGAAGATGAGAGGATCCATAAGAACAATATTTGTGTACGGGGATTTGACGGCGGAGGTAAAGATTCAGTTGGGGACATAGTGCTGGAGCTGACGATAGGGCCAGTTGAGTTCACAATGGAGTTTCAGGTGCTGGATATAGCTGTTTCCTATAATTTGCTGTTAGGTCAACTATGGATCCGCACTGCTAAAGCAGTCCCATCAACACTACACCAGGTAGTCAAATTTGAATGGGATAGACAAGAAATAGTTGTGCATGGGGAAGACAGTTTATGCGCTCACAGCAATACCATTGTACCAGTCATTGAAGTGGAAGATGACCAGGGACTATGGGTCTACCAGGTTTCTGACACGATGTTGGTAGAGAAAGTTCCGGAGGGGAAATACATTCCAAATTCGAAGATAACCGCCGCATCGGTCATGGTGACCTATAAGATGTTGAAAAATGGTTTTGTACTCGGTAAAGGGTTGGGTTCATCTTTGCAAGGCATCATACAACTGGTGTCCCTTCCTGAAAACTTGGGAACATTTGGTCTGGGATTCAAGCCCACTGCCGCAGACATAAGAAGGGCCATAAAGCTAAATTAGAAGTCATGGGTCCTTCCAAAGCCAGTACCACGTCTTTCCAAATCATTTGTCAAGTCCGGTACCAGAAGTCACCCAGTAAAAACAATTCCCAGTCCTATGATTGAGCTAGATAATGAGTTAATTGAAATATTTGAGAAGTTTTTTGTCGGTGTGAACATGGTGGAAAGTGGTGAAGGTCCTAGCAACGCAGAAATTCAATTCGTTGGGCCAGAAACAAAGCTTAATAATTGGAAAGCCACTCTTTTCCCCATTCGAAAGGAGTCTTGGTAGTTTATTTTGATTTTCCTTCAGTTTGTCTAGGTTATTCCAGGGTTATAATCCGGATTTTATCTTTTAGTCTGTTTGAAGTGTGGAAACCTTGTTATCTTTCATCATTCAATGAAATGCAGTTTCTCTTTCTTTATCATTCCTGATAGTGTTTCTTTTGTTTTTCTTTTCTATATAGTTCTTTTTACGCTGGTTTTAATGACATGGAATGCATGAGGAATCCTCAGCCCAGTC
This sequence comes from Nicotiana tabacum, assembly GCF_000715075.1. NCBI lineage: Eukaryota > Viridiplantae > Streptophyta > Magnoliopsida > Solanales > Solanaceae > Nicotiana > Nicotiana tabacum. Next base: position 208,769,485 of record NC_134080.1, read on the forward strand.
TTAAAAATCAATCTGATTCTAAAATAATAGTTCAAGAAGTAGATTGTGATTACGAATCAGAATATGATGAGGATGAAGCCTTCGAAGAAATTAGTAAGGAGTTAATTCACTTCGAAGAAAAACCCAAACCCAACCTGAATGATACAGAAGCCGTCAATTTAGCGGACATAGATAATATCAGAAAGACTAAAATAAGTGTTCATCTCGAGCCAAAGATCCGGGAGGAGTTAATCAAAGCACTCATCGAATACAAAGATGTTTTTGCGTGGTTGTATGACGACATGCCGGGTTTAAGCACTGATTTAGTGGTCCACAAATTGCCCACTGATCCAGCGTTTCCTCACGTCCATCAAAAGTTGAGGAAATTTAAAACTGATATGAGTGTGAAGATTAAAGAAGAAATTACCAAGCAGTTGGACGCAAAGGTTATTCGGGTCACTCGATATCCTGTTTGGTTGGCTAATGTCATGCCTGTGCCGAAGAAGGACGGAAAGATCAGAGTATATGTCGATTACTGCAATCTTAACAAAGCAAGTCCGAAGGATAACTTCCCACTACCCAATATCCACATTTTGATCGATAATTGTGCCTAGCGTGAGATTGGATATTTTGTGGATTGCTATGCCGTCTATCATCAGATTCTAATGTATGAAGAAGATGCAGAAAAGACGGCATTCATCACGCCATGGGAACTTATTGCTACCGGGTAATGCCGTTTGGTTTAAAGAACGCCGGGGCAACTTATATGAGGGCGATGACTACTGTGTTTTATGATATGATACACAAGGATATTGAGGTATACGTTGATGATGTGATCATAAAATTAAAGCATCAGGCCGACCACGTTAGGGATTTGAGGAAATTCTTCCAGAGGCATCGCATGTACAACCTCAAGCTTAACCCTGCCAAGTGCGCATTTGGTGTTCCATCCGGAAAGCTGTTGGGATTCATAGTCAGCCGGCGAGGCATCGAGTTGGACCCATCAAAGATCAAAGCCATCCAAGAACTGCCACCTCCGAGGAACAAGACTGAAGTGATGAGTCTGTTAGGGAGGTTGAACTACATCAACAGGTTTATTGCTCAACTCACGACAACTTGTGAGCCTATTTTCAAGTTGCTAAAGAAGGATGTTATGGTCTAGTGGACTAGTGAGTGTCAAGAAGCATTCAACAAGATAAAGGGATACTTGTCAAACCCGCCTGTGCTGGTTCCACCGGAACCAGGGAGACCTTTGATTCTTTACTTGACAGTCCTGGAAAATTCATTTGGTTGTGTATTGGGTCAGCATGACATCACTGGCAGGAAGGAACAGGCCATCTACTATCTTAGCAAGAAGTTCACGGCCTATGAGATTAAGTACACTCACCTAGAAAGGACATGTTGCAGCATAACTTGGGTAGCACAAAAATTGAAACATTATTTGTCGTCCTACACTACTTACCTCATTTCGCGCTTGGATCCATTGAAGTATATCTCCAAAAGCCTATGCCGATAGGAAAACTTGCGAAGTGGCAGATTTTGCTCATAGAGTTTGACATCGTGTATGTGACTCAGACCACGATGAATGCCCAAGCATTGGCTGATCATTTGGCCAAGAACCCGGTCGATGATGAGTACGAGCCATTGAAAACTTATTTTCACGATGAAGAGGTGATGCATATCGACGAACTGGAGCAGACTGAAAAACCAGGTTGGAAACTTTTCTTTGATGGGGCTGCTAACATGAAAGTAGTTGGAAAAGGGGATGTGCTTATTTCTGAAACAGGGCATCACTATCTTGTTACGGCTCAGCTTCGTTTCTATTGCACCAACACTATGGCTGAGTACGAGGCATGCATTTTGGGTTTAAGGCTAGCTGCAGACATGAATGTCCAGGAAGTCTTGGTCTTGGGAGACTCGGATCTTCTAGTGCACCAAATTCAAGGAGAATGGGAAACACGAGATTTGAAGCTCATACCGTACCGACAATGTTTGCATGATCTTTGTCAACAGTTTAGATAAGTGGAGTTCAGGCATATTCCAAGAGTCCATAATGAGGTTGTCGATGTTTTAGCTACCCTGGCATTAATGTTACACCATCCGGACAAAGCTTTTGTCGATCCTCTGCAAATTCATGTCCGAGACCAGCATGCTTACTGTAAATGATAGAAGAAGAACTTGATGGCGAACCATGGTTCCTCAATATCAAGGAGTACATCAGAATGGGGATATATCCAGTGCAAGCCACGGGGGATCAAAAGAGAACAATTCGATGGTTGGCAAGTGGGTTTTTCTTAAGTGGAGGAGTTTTGTATAAAAGAACTCTAGACCTTGGATTGTTAAGATGCATATATGCTAGACAAGCTACGACTGTCATGTCCGAAGTACATTCGGGAGTCTGCAGACCACATAGGAGCGGATATGTGCTGGCAAAGAAAATTCTCCGAGTAGGTTATTATTGGCTCACCATGGAGCGAGATTGTATCAGTTTTGTGCGCAAATGTCATCAGTGCCAAGTAAATGGAGATTTAATTCATTCTCTGCCATCCGAGTTGCACACAATGTCTGCACCATCGCCCTTCATTGCTTGGGGTATGGATGTCATTGGACCAATTGAGCGAGCAACATCCAATGGGCACAGATTCATTCTGGTAGCCATTGATTATTTCACCAAGTGGGTTGAGGCCAAAACATTCAAGTCTGTAACCAAGAAAGCAGTGGTTGATTTTGTTCACTTAAATATCATTTGTCGATTTGGAATCCCAAAGGTGATCATCACGGATAATGGTGCTAATCTTAACAGTAATTTGATGAAAGAGGTATGTCAACAATTTAAGATTACATACCGCAATTCTACCCCATATCGTCCCAAGGCAAATGGAGCAGTCGAGGTGATCATAGGCTAAAAACTCATGTTTTAGTCTTTGTAACAACAATTTAATTATTGCATTTTACAAAGGTTTGAGCTTAAATGATAATGAATTGTACTAAATTCATGCTTTATGCCTTGTAGGAAGAAAATCCGACTTAAGAACTAACTTTGGGATGAATTTGATTGATTTGGGGCTTTGAAGTCTGAGTAAAAGCTAAATAAATAAATTTGGGATCGTGTTCGGGGGTCGCAAAGCAAGCTCGGATAGCAAAACAAATGAAAAAATGAAGCAGCGAAAAATATTGCACTGCCGCACCGCGGGGGGTGCCGCGGCAGTTCAAATATTTTTGCTGCATTGTTTTGCTCCATTAAAATGCATTCTGCCACTGTCCAATCCATGTACGCGTCGCCCGGGGCATCGCAGGGCGCGCCGCGAGTGTGTAAAAATCACAAATTTTTTCTATTTCGGACTAAAAAGGGCATACTTGTCAAAACCCCTTCCTACATGATTAAAAAGGCAAAAGCAGTGCCATTATTGGAGGAGACATGTTTTTGGAGAAGAAAAAGAAGAAGGAGATTCATCTTGAAGAAGAGAATCAAGGAGGAACATCAACTTGGAGCAAGGATTAAAAGAGTTTTTCTAAACCTTCTCCTAGTATTTACTCATATTATGTTTAAGATTTTTATTGTTGATGTTTGTATAATTATGAGTAGCTAAAAACCCAAATATTCTGGGGTTATGGGTGTTAGATGATTATGTTGTTTGAAGCTTAGATTGATGATCTTGAATTGTTGTTAAGGGTTGTTTATTTGATTCTGCTATTAATTATTTTACTGCGAAGATAACAGTGAAATACTATTTACGAATCTTGAGTTCAACTTGTAAAGGAAAATTCTTGATTGCATATAGAATCAAATAGAGCAAGATCTGGATCATGGGCATCAGGTGAAAGATTCGCGATTAAGATAGAACTATACTTAATTGCCTTGTTTGGTTGAGAAATAGGATTTGTAAATGCATTTGAGTTAATATTAATACCATAGAAATATAGGTATTAATTTAACTTGAATAGTCGCATAAGAAATCGACGGATTCTTATGGGTATTATTAACCCTATAATCAATAACCCAGATAATTCAATAAATCATTTTTAAGCTAAAAACGTAGCATGATCTCTAGCAAGCCCATAACCCCGGGATATCTCTTTTATTAATTGTTAAAAGAAAAATTCGTAAGTGGCATAGTAACTTTGTGTTGTATTATTGTTTATCTACTAGTTAAGTTGCAAATTGGTTATTTATGTATTTTGTGATGAATTAGCTTGAATCAATAATTGTTTGAGTTTGCATCAGTCTATAAGTTGATCACAAGTCCTCGTGGGAACGATACTTTACTTATTACTATATTACTTGAAGATCGTGTACACTTGCATGAGTGTTTTGGTCGCAACAAGTTTTTGGCGTCGTTGCCGGAGACTTGGAAATTAGCTACTTGACTAAGTTAAGCTTTTATCAGCTATTGGTTTAAGTATTAATTTTCAGTTCACTTTATTTGTGTTGCAGGCTCTTCTCTTGAATGCGGAGGAGTAGAAGCACAAGCAATCTCTTCCCTGTTGATCCTGAAATTGAAAGAACACTTTATAGAGCGAGGAAGGAGTTGAAAGCTAGATACAAAACAGAAAGAGAGTTGGACATTTTAGTTCAACCACAGCCAACAGTGATGGCAGGTAATGGAGGGCGTCCAGTGATAAAAGCTGCAAGGCCAAATCTTGCTAATATGACCCAGGCTATTGTCAAGCCTAATATCACTGGTCACTTTGTGCTTAAACAGTACATGCTACATCTGATTCAGTCCACTGGGCAATATGTAGGTCTATCTCATGAAGACCCATAGAGGCACATTCAGAATTTTTTGGAAATCATGGATACTTATAACTATCCAATTGTTTCCAAGGACTATGTCAGGCTAACCTTGTTTCCTTTTTCATTGTTGGGGGAAGCTAAAGAATGGTTGCAGAAGGAGCCTGCTAATTCAATCCATACTTGGGATGATTTAGCAAAGAAATTCTTAATCAAGTTTTCCCCACTAAAAAGACAAAGTCTTTGCGGAGCCAGATTCTTGGGTTTCAACAATGGGATGGTAAGACTCTTCGCTAAGCTTGGGATTGATACAAGAAACTACTTCGAGATTGTCCACATCATTGTCAAACTGATGAGGTATTGGGCCATACTTTTGTTGATGGATTAGATGAGACTTCAAAGATGAATCTTGATTCAGCTTGTGGAGGTAGTTGCATGGCGAGACCATATAGTGAAATACAACTTCTACTAAACAACTTCACTGCTAATGATCATAATTGGCAAGGTGAGGGAGAACCAAGGAGAGCAATGAAATAGAAAGCAGCAGGGGTACTTGAACTGGATGATTTTTCAGCCATGAGAGCAGATATAGCAAAATTGGCAAATCAAATGAATAGAATGACAATAAACCAGACACAACAATTGCAACATGTTCAACAAATGTTGATTTGTTGTGAAATGTGTGGTGATAGTCACACAAGTGACATGTGCCCAACGAATCTTGAATCTATTTATTATGTGGGACAATAAAGTAGAGCTCCGATGAACCAACAGGCACAATATGGGAACACTTACAATTTAAATTGGAAAAATCATCCCAATTTCTCTTGGGGTGGAAATCAATCACATCAGAATCAATATAGACCCCAAGGAAATTTTAATCAACCTCAAAAGCCACCCCAGCAGGTAGAAGAAAGTACAAATGATTTGTTGAAGAAATTGTTGCATGACAATCAACAACTCAGAACTGATTTCAGAAATCTGGAAAGGCAAATGGGACAGCTAGCTACAAATCAAAACACTAGACCTACATGTGCTCTACCAAATGATACAGAAAAAAATCCGCAATTTTGTGCAATTACACTTAGAACTGGAAGGAATTAGAAGAAGTTCCAAAGAAGAGAAAAGACAAACCTATACCTAAGGGTGAATTGATTCCCAAAGCAACACAGGAATCAAAGAAAGATGATACATTTTCAGCACCTATGAATGTTCCAAGGCCACCACCACCTTTTCCACAAATATTGTAGAAAAAGAATGATGATCGCATGTTCAATAAATTTCTCTCTATGTTGAGTCAGATTCAATTGAATATTCCGTTGGTAGATGCGATTCCTGATATTCCAAAGTATGCCAAGTACATAAAAGATATTGTGGCTAACAAGAGGAGATTGACTGAATTTGAAACAGTTGCACTTACTGAGGAGTGCACTTTAAGGGTCCAAAATAAGCTTCCTCAAAAGCTTAAGGATCCTGGCAGCTTTACTATCCCTATGAGAATAGGCAATGTTGATGTAGGCCATGCACTTTGTGATTTTGGAGCAAGCATAAATTTGATGCCATTGTCCTTGTACAAAAAATGGGTTTGGAAGCTCCAAAACCCACCACTGTGATGTTGTAACTAGCAGATAGGTCCATAGCTTACCCGGAAGGGGTGATTGAAGATGTGCTGCTGAAAATTAGGAAATTCATTTTCCCGGCTGATTTCATTATCTTAGATTTTGAAGCATATGAAAAAGTTCCTATTATATTGGGAAGATCTCTCTTCGCTACAGGTGATGCTATAATTAAAGTAAGAGAGGGAAAAATGATCATGAGAGTTGATAACGAGGAAGCTGTTTTTAATGTATGCAATTCAATTTCCTCGCCATTATGAAGAATTGTCTATGATATCTGTCATGGAGATGGATGAGCAACTTATTGCCCCAAGTGTATATTTGAAGGATTCTTTAGAAAAAACAATTGTGTTATTCGAGAGTTTGGAGATTAATGATGAGGTTGAAGAGATGAAGCATATTTTGAATGCATCATGTGAATATATGAAAGGTTTAAATCCCTTTGAACCTTTGAACAGACCAAATGGTCCTCCTTCAAAGCCATCAATTGAAGAAGCTCCAAAATTGGAACTAAAGCCTTTACCTTCTCACCTTCATTATGCTTATTTGGGTAGTTCTGATATGTTACCTGTTATTATTTCTTCTGACTTGTCTGAATTGCAGGAGGAAAAATTGCTGAGAGTACTACGTGAGCATAAAAGAGCAATTGGGTGGACAATGTCTGATATAAGAGGTATTAGTATAGCTTTTTGCATGCATAAAATTCTCATGGAGGAAGGACACAAGCCGAGCATAGAACAACAACGCCGCCTAAATCCCAACATGAAAGAGGTAGTAAGAAAAGAAGTGATTAAATGGCTTGATGCAGGTATTGTATTTTCAATCTCTGATAGCAAATGGGTAAGTCCAGTCCAATGTGTTCCAAATAAAGGAGGAATGACCGTAGTGACAAATGAAAACAATGATCTGATTCCCATTCGAACTGTTACTGGGTGGAGGATTTGCATAGATTATAGAAAATTGAATAATGCCACCCGAAAAGACCATTTTCCTTTCCCCTTTATTGACCAAATGCTTGATAGATTAGCTGAGCAAAAATACTACTGTTTTTTGGATGGTTACTCGGGATATAATTAGATTATTATAACCCCAGAGGACCAAGAGAATATCACATTTACATGTCCCTATGGGACATATGCATTTAAAAAATGCTATTTGGTTTTTGCAATGCACCTGCGACTTTTCAAAGGTGTATGATGGCTATCTTTACTGATATGGTTGAAAGATTTGTGGAAGTATTTCTAGATGATTTTTTTGTATTTGGATGTTCTTTTGATGAATGTTTAATGAATCTTTACAAGGTAATTGCTAGGTGTGAAGAAACAAATTTGGTACTAAATTGGGGAAAATGTCATTTCATGGTAAGAGAAGGCATAGTCCTAGGGCATAAAGTGTCCAAGAATGGATTGCAGGTGGACAAGGCAAAGGTGGAAGAAATTGAAAAATTACCTCCACCGACCTCAGTTAGAGGCATTCGCAGTTTCATGGGCCATGCAGGTTTTTATCGTCGTTTCATTAAAGATTTTTCAAAAATTTCATCTCCTTTGTGCAGTCTTCTTGAGAAAGATACATCCTTAAAGTTTGATGATGCTTGTCTGAAAGCATTTGATGAGCTGAAAAGAAGATTAGTTACTGCACCAATTATCATTGCTCCAGATTGGAAACTTCCATTTGAGTTGATGTGTGATGCAAGTGATATAGCCATTGGAGCTGTTTTGGGCAGCGGAAGGAGAAAATCTTTTACTCCATTCATTATGCAAGAAGAACTCTTAATCCAGCTCAAATGAATTACACTGTTACTGGAAAAGAGTTGCTTGCAATAGTATGGGCATTTAATAAGTTCAGGTCTTATCTAGTGGGAACCAAAGTCATAGTTTACACAGATCACTCAGCTATCAGGTATTTATTTGCAAAGAAAGATGCCAAGCCAAGGTTAATTCGATGGGTTCTTATTTTGCAGGAATTTGATTTGAAGATTCGAGATCGAAAAGGGACAGAGAATCAGGTTGCAGATCACTTATCCGGGCTGGAAAATCGAGGTCATGTCACTAAAGGAGGATCAATCAAAGAAAAATTTCCTGACGAACATTTGCTAGCCATCACTTCAGATGAAACCTCGTGGTATGCGGATTATGTGGATTTCATTGCAAGTGGGGTGACTCCACCAGAATTCACAGCTGATCATAGAAGAAGATTCTTACATGACGTGAGGTTCTACATGTGGGACGAGCCTTTTCTATACAAGCAATGCGCAGATCAATTGGTAAGAAGGTGTGTCCCTGAGGAGGAGATGAATGCAATATTGCATGACTGTCATTCTTCTCTCTATGGAGGTCATCATGGTGGAGATAGAACTGCACAAAAGGTTTTGCAATCAGGTTTTTACTGGCCAAAATTGTTTAAAGATGCACATGCTTTTGTTAAAAATTGTGACCGGTGTCAAAGAATAGGTACAATCACGAAGAGGAACGAAATGCCTTTGCAAAATATTTTGGTAGTAGAGCTCTTTGATGTCTGGGGAATTGATTTCATGGGACCATTTCCATATTCTAATGGGCACAGATACATTTTGGTTGCAGTTGATTATGTGTCTAAGTGGGTGAAGGCCATTGCCCTTCCTACTAATGATGCAAAGGTAGTGGTAAGCTTTGTAAAGAAGCACATTTTCACACGCTTTGGAACTCCAAGGGTGTTGATAAGTGATGGAGGAACACACTTTTGCAACAAATTGTTGAAAAATGTTCTAGCAAAATATGGGGTAAGATACAAGGTTGCTATTGCATACCACCCTCAAACGAGTGGTCAAGTTGAAGTGTCAAACAGGGAGGTAAAACAGATTTTGGAGAAAACAGTGAGTGCAAATAGGAAAGATTGGTCCGGTAAGTTAGAAGATGCATTGTGGGCTTACCGAACTGCATACAAGACTCCAATAGGTACTTCTCTGTACATGTTGATTTATGGAAAGGCATGTCATTTACCCGTTGAGCTAGAACACAAAGCTTATTGGGCAATCAAAAAGCTAAATATGGATATGGACTTAGCCGGTGAAAAAAGACTTCTACAACTCAATGAAATTGATGAGTTTCGATTGCATGCTTATGAAAATGCCAAGTTATATAAAGAAAAGACCAAGAGGTGGCATGACAAGCACATCCAACATCGTAAGTTTGAGTCGGGTCAAGAAGTTCTCTTGTTTAATTCAAAGCCAAAGCTTTTTCCTGGAAAGCTAAAGTCCCGTTGGGCAGGCCCTTTCGTTGTGGTAAATGTGACTCCTCATGGAACAGTTGAATTGCGGGACATAAATTCAAGTGGTACATTCTTGGTGAATGGGCAGCGAGTAAAACACTATTGGGGTGGTGATATTAAACGTCACAAGACCTCGATAGATTTGGTTGATAAATAATGACGTGTTGAGTCGTGCCACGACGTTAAATTAGGCGCTTGTTGGGAGGCAACCCAATGACTAACATCACTAACGCTTAATTGTAGTTTAGAATTATTAGATTTTATATGTATAATTTTCTAGTCAGGTGCAAGCATGAATTTGGCATAAAATCAGTGTACAATGATGTAGGGGTGAATGGTGAGCTAAACAATCAAAAAATATGCTAACTCTATGAAATATTGGCCTACCGCGTCGCATGGGGCATCGTGCCACACACCGCGCCAGGCGAAATTGCACAGATGAGGCAGAATACAAAATTTTCGAAGCAGCTAAAAAAAATGGCCTACCGTGCCGCGGGGTGCGCCGCGTGGGGCACCGCGGCAGGCCAATTTTATATATAAAAAAAATTTACTTAAATACGAAACCCCCTCCCTCTATTTCATTATTTCACTCCCCAAACTCTCTTCTTCTCTATCACCAAACTCAAGCAACCCAACCAAACAATTTCATTCAAGGATTCATCAACAAATCCTTCTTCTTCTTGCAAGGTAAGTATTCTCTTCTCTCTTTTCCTTCAAACTAGTAGTATTTCATTTTGTATTTCTTTCTTATTTTCAAGTATATTTGTATAAACCCTAGCAAGAATTGTGTTCATAATCTTCTTTTAGTTTCTTTTGTTAATACTGTTAAAAATAGTATTAGAAACTTAGCTTGTATATTCTTTATGGGGTTATGGAGGATTTGAAGGTGTGTTGAGGTGAAATGAGTTGAGTTTCTTGTTGAAGACTGTTAAGGAGTGTACTAATCCGAAAATGCATATGAAAAAAAAGTGAAAAATTGTGCATTGAATATTATTGTGAAGATGTGGTGATGTTATAGTTTTGATGAGAGGCATATTGGTGTTGTTGATATGGTGATTACGCCTCTTTTGAATTTGAAATTTTAAGAATAAAAGACATGCTTACAATGTATTTGTTAAAATGTCTAAGTGACATAAAATTGAGTAATATTGCAAATTGAGAAACAAATTGCATTGTGAGATGTTATTCTTGATAACAACTATAACATTAGGCCAAGCCGTGATTTTTTCGCTTTCTTTATGTAAAAATGAGATGTAAGATTCGTGCTAATGTGCCTATGTAGTATATTTTCTATATATATTTTGAATTTTGTAAAATAGACAAATTTCTTTTTATGTTTATGCTTAATATTAATTTATCTTGTAAAATCAAGCTTAGTTTTTGATTTTTATTTTATTTTTAATTGTTGCAAGTCTCTTTAATGATCGGGTAGGCCAATAAGCATTATATCATTCTAATTGAAGAACAGGGTAGTCTGAATCCCTGTTATACATCCAAAGTGTCAACATGATATAACATAAGTGTGGGGTATTTACTCCACTTGCTCTTAAAATAATTTTGTATATCTTTAACTAATATATCATGTTGTGTAGGTAAAATGTCTCGGCGCCCAAGAAAAATATCAAACGCTGGCCTAATTGAGGCTGCATCTACTAGCCGACGTGGAGGTAGAAGGGAACCACCTCCGGCACCAGTGGAGGAGGAAGAGGAACACTTTGACCCTGATGCAGATGAGGTGCCAGAGTGTAAATATGGCATCAGGGCTATTCTAGCCCATACAATACAATGGTTCCAATCCTTCGTCCCTGCTGTGCCACCAACCCCATAAGTTGTCATAGATGAAGCAAAGCTTTCCTGTAAGTATAATGCCATATATACTAACATTCGAGCTTTAGGTTTTGAAGGGTTGTTTCGCCAAGGTGATAGTGTGAACATCAACTTGGTAAAAGAATTTTATGCCAATTGGCAACTGGGCGGTGATTTAGATGTCAGCTATCAAGTCAGGGTCAGAAATAGAGTGATCCCATTTTCATCAAAGGTCATAAATCAAATAATGGGTTTCACAGAACATTCACATAAGCTGTTCCAGAGGTTCGTGCGTAGACCAGATTACCCAGACATCCGCAGACAGCTATGTGGTAAAGATTCCTTTGCCGTGTGGACTAGAGATACAAATGAGTGTCACAAGGAAATGAAAAAAGGAACATTACAGCGGCCTGCACGAGTCATTTTGAAGATAATAAATGCCAAAATCATGCCAACACAAAGTGATACAGACGTATCAAAACTAAAGGTTTGCTTGATTTATGCATTTTTAATAGGAATGCAGGTGGATCTTGGGAAAATCATGCTGGAACACATATCAAAGGTGAGACCTTTTCGAGGACGACGCCTACACTATCCGAGTATGATTACTCGGTTATTACGGACACACTTCATTGAAGAAGAGTATCACTATGATCAGCGGATAGAAGTAACATATCCTATCAAGGCACTTGATGTCACGACTGTGATAGATCCGCCTGCAGCTGCACTTAACCCCGATCAAAGGATTGTCCGAGTGGAAGAGACTTTGCAGATATTATTTGCTGACCTACGCCTTCGCGCTTCTAGAGTGGAAGTGAACTTGGAAGAGTTGCAACAAAATCACCCTTTATCTCCTTTCACACAACAGTGGTTAGGAATGGCTCAGCATGGACAAATCCCACCGGATGAAGATGTGAACTCTATTCCCTCAGATGACGAAGAATATTTGCGCACTTTTAAGGATGACGATGCTTAGGCCAATGGCCTCAGGGAGTCTTTTCTGATCTATTTTTGATCTTTTCGCATTAGGGACAATGCAAATGTTTTAAGTGTGGGGTGGTTGGCCCCTATTGTAATGTACTTACTTTTATATTTTTCGTATTTTATTTGATTGAGTTTAGTTATTTAGTTTGATTTTGTTTAGTTTGTTAAAATTGCTTTTAGTTTGTTTTGTTAGAATATAGTGTTGATAGATAGTAAGTAATTCTAATTTCGGTATAGATCCCTCCTAGATCTTCTTGTTGAAAAAAAAATCTCAAGTCGAAAAAAAAAATCCATCAGAAAAATACGAAATTATTGAGTTTGCAATTTTGTTTTATTTTCAGTTTAGTGTATGCTAGTTTTGGTTTAAATTAAAACTTTCCCCTTGGTTTTTCTTTACACCACGGTTCTTTTCCAAGGGTGTATTTGAACCGGGTATAGTTTAATTTTTTTTATTTCAATTGAATAAAAAGTTCCTAACTTACAGAGTTGATCTCCTCAAATGCACATGCATTAGAAGTTATATGTACCTTATTTGTGATGTTCAAATCTCAGTTCTTGATTCTAAAGTAAGTGCCTTAAATTGTGTATTTATAACTATGCTTAACTGTTTTGACTAGAGAGTCAAGAAAGATCCAAGCTTGAATGAGTTGTGTGCCAATGTGCGAGTGAGGTTGTTGAAATATTCTGTGTGTAACAGTTGATATATAGAACTTGCCCTCAAGTGTTTTGCAAAGCGAAATAGTAGCATTATTCAGTTTAGGAGATGATATAGGCATTTTCTTTGTTGAACCAGTTTGATAATTATCTCTACCTAATTGTATATATCTTAGTCAAACCTTTTGAGCTGTTAATCCTATTTCTTTGGCATCCGCATCATAAACCTTACCTATTTTTGTAAATATATCAGTTGTTTGAACCTCTATCTCTTATGAGCACTTAGTCTTGTTTTAATATTGTTAAAGTGGAGAAGAGATTTGTTGGTTTATTGAAGGAGTTTAATTAAAAAAAGGAAGAATAATTCATATATGTGTATATATGTATATATATAGGGGTGAATTTTCAGTAGTAACATTCCCTAACTTATGGTGCTTAAAGAAAAAGGGAATTGTTGTGAGTATGAAAAATCTCAAAAAGGTTGGAGATGGTTTAACATAAGAGTAATGCTGAAATTGTGAAATAAAATGGTGTATAGATGAAGTGCTCAAAGAGATGTAGCTACTACATTCTATATTTATCACACCCTTCCTCAGCCTGCATTACAACCAATTAAAGTCCTATTTGATCCTTGATTGAATAAGCTCAATTAGTAGAGTATTACACTAGGGGCAAGCATATGGTATGTCATCTGTTGCACATGAATTTCAATTCTGAAAGTGAGTTAATTCTTCCTATTTTGAGTTCCTAAATATTTGTGAATACTATGTTGAGAGGAACTAGTCTATACTAGTTGTGGGAGGGCACATGATTTGTGAAAGCAGGGAAACATTTTGACCTTTGTGTTAGAGTAAGTGAGCAAGTTATGAAAATGTGTGGCACTTGTGAGTCATGCCTTGAGGATTGAACTATTATGAATTGGTACTTAAGTGTTGGCATGTGTTGTTAGAGAAATTATTTGATAAAAAGATCGTCCTTATGTGAAATGTATGTTAATTGCTTGAGGACGAGCAATGGTCTAAGTGTGGGGTGTTGATCATAGGCTAAAAATTCGTGTTTTAGTCGTTGTAACAACACTTTAATTATTGCATTTTTACAAAGGTTTGAGCTTAAATGATAATGAATTGTACTAAATTCAAGCTTTATGCCTTACAGGAAGCTAATCCGACTTAAGAACAAACTTTGGTATAAATTTGATTGATTTGGGGCTTTGAAGTCTGAGTAAAAGCTAAATAAATCAAGTCGGGATCGTGTTTGGGGGTCGCAAAGCAAGCCCGTATAGCAAAACAAATGAAAAAATGAAGCAGCGCAAAATATTGCATTGCCGCGCCACGGAGGGCTCCGCGTGGGGCGCCACGGCAGTGCAAATATTTTCGCTACATTGTTTTGCTCCGTTAAAATGCATTCTGCCTCTATCCAATCCATGTACGCATCACCCGGGGCATCGCGGGGCGCGTCGCGGGTGTGTAAAAATCACAAAATTATTCTATTTCGGACTAAAAAGGGCATACTTGTCAAAACCCCTTCCTACACGATTAAAAAGGCAAAAGCAGTGCCATTATTGGAGGAGACCTGTTTTTGGAGAACAAAAAGAGGAAGGAGATTCATCTTGAATAAGAGAATCAAGGAGGAATATCAACTTGGAGCAAGGATTAAAAGAGTTTTTCTAAACCTTCTCCTAGTATTTACTCATATTATGTTTAAGATTTTTATTGTTGATGTTTGTATAATTATGAGTAGCTAAAAATCCAAATATTCTAGGGTTATGGGTGTTAGATGATTATGTTGTTTGAAGCTTAGATTGATGATCTTGAATTATCGTTAAGGGTTGTTTATTTGATTCTGCTGTTAATTATTTTACTGCATAGCTAATAGTGAAATACTATTTACGAATCTTGAGTTAAACTTGAAAAAGGAAATTCTTGATTGCATATAGAATCAAATAGAGCAAGATCTGGATCCTGGGCATCGGGTGAAAGATTCGCGATTAAGATAGAACTATACTTAATTGCCTTGTTTGGTTGAGAAATAGGATTTGTATATGCATTTGAGTTAATATTAATACCATAGAAATATAGGTATCAATTTAACTTGAATAGTCGCATAAGAAATCGACAGATTCTTATGGGTATTATTAACCCTATAATCAATAACCCAAATAATTCAATAAATTATTTTTAAGCTAAAAATGTAGCATGATCTCTAGCAAGCCCATAACCCCGGGATATCTCTTTTATTAATTGTTAAAAGAAAAATTCATAAGTGGCGTAGTAACTTTGTGTTGTATTATTGTTTATCTACTAGTTAAATTTCAAATTTGTTATTTATGTATTTTGTGATGAATTAGCTTGAATCGATAATTGTTTGAGTTTGCATCAGTCTATAAGTTGATCACAAGTCCTTGTGGGAACGATACTTTACTTATTACTATATTACTTGAAGATCACGTACACTTGCATGAGTGTTTTGGTTGCAACACGAGGCAGCCAACAAAAACATAAAGAAGATACTTCGGAAAATGGTAGAAAGTTCCAGGCAATGGCATGAAAAATTACCATTTGCATTGTTGGGTTATCGCACTACTGTCTGTACTTGAGTAGGGGAAACTCTTTGTTTGTTGATATATGGAACTGAAGTGGTGATACCTGCGGAAGTTGAAATCCCGTCCCTTCGGATTGTCGCTGAGGCTGAGATTGATGATGATAAGTGGGTCAAAACCCATTTGGAGCAGTTGAACTTGATTGATGAAAAAAGATTGGCAGCAGTGTGTTGTGGCCAGTTATATCAAAAGAGAATGGCAAGAGCATAAAACAAAAATGTGTGTCCCCGAAAGTTTGAAGTGGGTCAGCAAGTGCTGAAACGTAACCTTCCACATTAGGCTGAAGCAAAAGGCAAGTTCGCCCCGAATTGGCAAGGGCCATTCATTGTGACCAGAGTATTGTCCAATGGTGCTTTATGTTTAACAGATATTGAAGGAAAATGCATAGACATGGCTATAAATTCTGATGTAGTCAAGAGATACTATGTATGATTTCTTTGGTATAATCGTTGATTGTTTGTATTTGGCATTGTTTCGAAGATTGAAATGACGAAGGCAATTTGTTCTGCTATCTAAACATTTTACCCTTTGTTTCCCCTTTTGAGCCTTATTTATTTCTTCCGTACCCCTCTTTTGGAATCAATAACGAAAAAACAAAAAAAAAGAAAAAAAAAAGAAAAGAAAGATAGAAAAGAAAAGAAGTGAAAATAGAAAGTACAAGAAAACAAAGAAATTTGTGTGAACTACGTTTGACCTGATACATGTTAAGTATACGTAGGCAGCTTCACGGCTCGGTCATAGTAAAATAATCACCAAGCAAGAAACTGGGACAGAGGTTGTGATTGCAATAAGAATAAGATTCCAAAAGTTGTAATTCTAACCCATTTTGAAGTTGCTTTGAGCCTTTTTGATACCCTTTTCTTTCCAAACATATCCAAAAGCTCACATTGCTGTCCAAAGAAAGACCTCCCGATCAGTCTTCGAGAGATGCCAAGTCAAGCAAGTAAAGAGAATTCATATCAGGGACAACACTCCAGTTTAAGCAAGTGAAAATCAAAAAATGAGAGAGTCTTATTGATGAAAACCCTCATGGGCACCGTGAGGCGACGAAAGCTGAGAGAAAATAAAAATGAGAGTCTTATTGGTGAAAACCTTCACGGGCACCATGAGGCTACAAGAAATTGAGGAATTAACAAATGAGAGAGGTTTATCGGTGAAAACCCTTCAGGGCACTGCAAGTCAAACAAGGTTCGTAAGTTGGCGGAAAGTAAATTGGGTTGTGGAGATCTTGGAGCACAAATTAAAACAATTGGAAAAGAGATTGGTTAAATAAACTGGGCTGATTAATCCAAAATGCATACCATGATCATTGGTGCCAGTGACTCCACTTAGATAAGTTCATTTTCCTATCTCCAACAGTCATCCAAATTTGGATTTTCTTCTTTATTCTTAATTCTCAAAATCGTTGCATTTCATTGCTGTTAATTTTACTCCTCTAAATCTCTTCCAAGTTTGGCCTTGTTTCAACGAATAATAGGGAATTTCAAAGTTTACTACCAGTTTCGAAATTGCACAAAGCAAAATGCGGCTAGGACATGCCAGAGATAATATGATGAAAAGTGGGACATAGGGTGTAAGCAAAAGTTAAATCGGTGGAATGGTTCAGTAATGTCGTGGGAGATGTACGAGTTCAGACAGAAAGGTCAGAAATGGAGAACAACAGTTGAGGATCCTGCAGTTAAGGATCATTCAGAAGGTCAAAACAATCCTTCGACCATGTTCAAGGCAGTCGGAATGAAGCAAAGCCTAGAAAAAATAAAACCACCCCCAGTAAGAATGCCACAACTAACCACCACGTTTTAAACTGTCAAGATTTTCTTTAATTTGAAACAGGGGCAAAGATGACATTTATTTTAGGAAATCATCCGTAAGGAGAACAAGTACCAGGCAAGTTTGATTGCAGAATTCTCAGGACCCTCCTAGAAAATGGGACCTAGTTTAAAAATCGAAACAATCGTAAATAGCAAAATCTAGCATAAATGTATCCCAAAGGAATATAAGTTGGTTTCAAAGCTTGCATATTTAAGATAGGATTCAATTAGGAGTTTTCAGGACCCTCCTGAATAATGGGACCTAGCTTTGAGATTTCCATTAGATAACAATGTTTAGCATAAGTTTTGTTGTAGGGTAATATAATTTAGCCGTAAAATTGTCACTCTTAAGATAAGACTTGATTTTTGATTGTCAAGACCCTCCTGGATAATGGGACGTAGTTTAAAACTGGCTTGGATAACAAGATTTAGCATAAGACATACCTTTAGTAGATATAATTTAGCTTTAAAATTGTCGTTTAAATAAGAGTTGTTAGGACCCTCCTCGGTAATGGGGATTAGTTAAAGACTTTATTAGATAACAAGATTTAGCGGAAGTCATACCTTTAAAAGATATAGCTTAGATTTAAAATTGTCATTTAGTTAAGAGTTGTCAGGACCCCCTGGAAAATGGGACCTAGCTTTCAAATTCTTAGTAATATTTGGTAATATGATTCAGTTTAACACTCACAGATGCGCCCAGCTACCAAACTGGGGCAGAAAATTTTCTTTTGTTTTGTCTATTTTTGTTGAAGTTAGGTGCCCATCTGAAGAACAGGGAGAACAACACGGATGTTAAAGATAAGAGCGTGACCAAGTACTAGCAATCAGGCGTCCACCTGGAGAACAAGGAAAAACAGTTGAAGTATCAGCAATCAGGCGTCCACCTGGAGAACAAGGAACAACAGTTGAAGTATCGGCAATCAGGATTCCACCTGGAGAACAACACATTTCAAGTTTCAGCAATCAGGAGCCCACTTGGAGAACAAGGGAATACATTTCAAGTTCAGCAATCAGGCGCCCACCTAGAGAGCAAGGGAGTATAGTTCAAGTTCCAGCTTTCAAGTTCTTACTGATATTTGGAAACATGATTTATTTTACACTCACATATGTGCCCAGCCACCAAATTGGGGCATAAAATTTTCTTTGTTTTGTCTATTTTTGTTGAAATGAGGAGCCCACCTGGAGAACAAGGGAATACATTCAAGTTCAGCAATCAGGCGCCCACCTGGAGAGCAAGGGAATACATTCAAGTTCAGCAGTCAGGCGCCCACCTGGAGAGCAAGGGAATACATTAAGGATTAGCAGTCAGGCACCCACCTAGAGAGAAAGGGAATACAATTCAAGATTAGCAGTCAGGAGCCCACCTGGATAGCAAGGGAATACAATTCAAGTTCAGCAATCAGGCGCCCACCTGGAGAGCAAAGGAATACAATTCAAGTTCATCAATCAGGAACCCACTTGGAGAGCAAGGGAATACAATTCAAGTTTAGCTGTCAGGCATCCAACTGGAGAAAAGGGAAAACATCTCAGATTACAATTCAAGTGGGCAATAAAGGGATTTCACCGGGAAAATACAAATCGACGAGGCAACAACAGTCACAAGACCAAGTTTGAAAATAAATCTTTGTAAAGCATAGATTATAGCTTAGTCTAGCTTCTTCATTTTGTCATGGTGTAATAAGGAGGCCAGTAAGCAGTAGCAGCAGCAGCAGCAGCGATAGTGAAATCACAGCTTCATGGTAGTCCCAGCTACCAAAACTTCCTGGACTACATTGACCTGATTCCTTTATAGCCAAGGATATGTAGGAAACCTTTGAAGTAGAGGTTCGGTCAAATCTTTCAAAAAATGCTTCCCACAAAATATTCAAACGGGCAAAAATCGCTCGTATCCGCTCACTTTATCTTTGCACGAAAATTTTTCGTGTTTCCGGGCAAAGAGGGGCACCTGTGAGCACGTGATTTTGCCTCACACAAAAGAATTCCCAAAATTATGTCTTTTCTTTAATTATGTGTTATTGTAGGAATTACTGTACGATTTTCCTGATTGTTTTCATATTTTTGTGTGCATGTTTAATTTTATTAATGCATTAAAAATACAAAAATATAGCATCTGCACTTAGGATTTGATTTTTTAACATTTTTAGGGTTAATTTAGTAAATTGTTATTTTACAAAATGTAAAAATCACAAAAAATAACGTATTTTTGCATTTGAATGTTTAATGTCAAAATTTTGTGATTTTCTTTTAATTTGGTATTTAATTATTTGTGATAAGTATTATTTAAAGTTAATTAGTATTTTTAAAGTTAATTTGGGTTTTTATAATTTAATTTAGGATTTTAGTTTTAATTTTGAAAAATAGTTTGGAAATAAATAGAAAAGGAAAAGAATTAAATAAAAGAGAAGGAAATCAAAATCAGGCCAAATTCAATATTAATTCAAGAGTTCCAAACCAAATACCCTGTACCCAACCAAAATGCCCACAAACTAGGCCTAAACCTAATTCATACCTGGTCCAATCTTCCCAAATTTAAACGGCATCGTTTCTGAACCACGGAATGATCTGAGTCATCGATTCTTTTTGATCTAACGGCAAAAATCGATTCCCCGATTTTAATAAAATAACCAAAAATGACCCCACCCCTCAGAACCCCCTCGATCACTCATCTCTCTCACTCAGAGAACACCCCTCCCAAAACCCTAGCCGCCACCCTTTTCCACAGCCCTAAAACCCGGCGGCACCTCCTCTAACCACCATCAAAATGACACCCCATGACCCCCTCACTCCCCTCTTTCCAAACCCCCACCTTTTACCCTTCGAATGAGGCCAGAGCTTGTCAAATTTTAGGATTAGGTTCGAGCTTTAGGAGCCCAGTCGGAATTTCGCATTTACAGATTTTCCTCTAACGTCTCTTCAGTGTTCAATTCGATTCAATCTCCAAATGATGTTGGTCATTTGTTCTTAGCAAAAAAAAAAAAAGCGATTGATGCTATTTTGGGATCGAATCAAGGTCAGTCAAGTTCGAACTGGATTGGTAAGTTTATTCTTTCCTTTTTACTTTCTTTTTGTTTCTCTTCACTTTTGCTCTTGGTTTAAATCAGTCGAAAATCGACTAAGTTTCTGCCAAGCCAGAAAGTGTGACTGTTTTTCATTCATTCATTCTATTCTAGGCTTAATCACTTATTGTGTTTTGTGTGTCCGTTTACTGAATGACTTGATGATTTTCTAGTTCACAATCTCAATTTGCCTTCTGATTAAAATAAATGTGATAACTTAATCATGCCTTAACTTATAGTTTAGAGTTGGTTTAAATTTCGTTTATTCTAGTTTTAGGTTGTAATTGAGTTTTGTTTACATTTTTTTTACTTGAATTGGGAGTTCAATTTGTTTCTCTGGTATTTAGGTTCATTAGTTAACTTATTGTTAATAACAATCAGTTTCCTAAGGTTTGGTTGTAATTTGGTTTCAAATTCGTAGGATTTTCCTCCTTCTGTTAGGTTTCATTGATTATGTTTGTGATTAATTCTGAAACTGAATGCTTTGAGATTAGAAGGATAGTCTATCCTCTGCATTAGCTCCCGTTTCAAGACAATTTCTAAAAATGCCATGGTTTAACATGATTTAACAACTATTTTTGAATTTCATTGAGTTTCAATCCAGCTGAAAGTATCAGTTTCTTTTACTTACTGTTGTTGAGATTGTGATAATTCAGAACTTAAGAGATTGTTAAAAACAGAAACTTAAGGGTAATATTAGGGATTGTTTAATAAAAAGGGTATTCACCTAATTGAGAAGCTTCTCTATAGTGGTAGGGTTAGAATTACACTAACTAGGTTAAGTGGACAATTAAGAAATGAAAAGGTGAATTGGTAATGGAGAAGGCACTAAGCTGAATGCCTATTTAAAGGGGCTGAAAATCAACACACAGAGAGAGACATAAGCACTGAGTTCATATACACAAAGGCTCTGAAATATTGAAAAGATAGAGTAAAAAGAGATAGAAGGAGTTCATAGATAGACTGAGTTCATATAAGAAGATTCTGGGGAAAAAACTCTGAAAGGATACAAAAGAGATTTAGGATTGAAAGATTACAGAGATAGAAAGAAAGCTAAATAGAGTCAGAAGTAAAAAAAACAAAAAAAAAATTGTTAAAGAAGTGCTGTTCCATTAGATTCTCTTGGTTAATTTCTGAAAATTTTTTAGTGCTGAAACATTCTGGTTGGTCTATTGAAGTTTTTGGTTGATTGAAAGTTTTTCGGGTATATTCTTAAAGCTGGTTTAGATTTGTTGTTAGAAATACTGGTTCACTGCTGATTTGAGCTGATTTCTGTTGGTTCAATTGGTTCTATTGTGTGTTGATTTCTGTTGTTACTGCTGAATCATACCCTCATTCATTCTCATTTTCAAGGATTACTCAGCCTTATGGACATCATCTAAATGTATTTGAAGTCTGGAATTGGAATTTAAAATGGAATGACCATGATGAGTCTTATTCTTGTTGCCTAGTATCATTTATATTTATAATGTTCAGTCCTCAAAATGTTTCAAATAGCATAATGAATCAATTTATTATGGTGTGTATAAGTAGGACTGTGCTGTGAATTGTGAAATTTAGGACTGTTTAATGTTGTTAAACACTCGCTGAGTTGTAGTTGATTTTCACGCTTGATTGTCCTTGGCCTTTATTTGGTCTTTGGATTTCAGGCTGATTTCTGATAGATTGGTATGTAACTATAACTTTGTGTGTTCCAGTTAAGTTATTAATTTGAAGTACAGATTGTATGTTGCGTCCATAATGTCCATCTCCAATGTTATTGATGCTTTACTTCCTCACTTATTCTCATGTGATTGCCTTTGGATTCTTAATATTATGAGCAACAGTAGATTTGATGAGATGTTGATACTAATATTCTAATAGCAGAAAGTATAAAAGTATAATTGAGTTGAAGAACAATGAAATCTGTTGGATTTAAGCTCTTTTGTCATTTTTTCCTATAAGTTCACGGAAAGTTGGATTGCTTTGTTCGATGTCTGTTACTTAAAACATTTTGGATAGAATCTCGTTAATATCTTGGGTCAAGTCACGTGTTAGATGCAATTGTTGGGTTAGTGCATTAGCTTGATTTAATATTGATTGAGATTTTTCTTTTTGGTTTCAATGCAAAAATGAAGTTAAATTTTGAGAATGATTGCAGAACCCTATCACTAACATGTAAAAATAGTAACTTTTCCCTCAATTAGTAAGATCTTACTAGCAATATAAATTTCGAAGGAAGGGATGAGCAATTGATCATAATCAGTTAATCTCGACTTTTAATTGCCAAGCTCTGCAAAATTTATCGATATACCAACTAATAGCTTGCTTCTGGAAATCCTTTTGGCTAGTTACATATACTAAATAGAATGTCGTGTATTGTTATTTAAAAGTTCAAATTTGTTCATACTCTTTAAGTTATTTAACCTCTGAATAAGTATTGGTTTGCAGACACATTCCTTTGCATAATACATCATATGGCTGGGAGCATGCATTAATTTACTAGTGAATTTGTAGCTTTCAAACTGTAGTTACTAACTTGTGTGTGGAGAATCTTTATTAGCTATTAGGAGAATTAATCAACTTATGAACATCCGTAGTTTGTTTTAGTTGAGTAAAGCCCCTTTGGAATAATGTAAGGCGTGCCATGCCAAATAAAATCCCAAAATCCATGGTCCTCATTTAATATTTTTATCCTTAGAAATCGAGGCGCGTCATTTAGCAAATTTTCCATGGCCCTCGCAAAGTTGCAAACGCGTAGTTGCTTTAGGCGCGTTGTTTCAATAATTTACCTTCCTAAACTCGGGTGTGCATTTCATGTGATCCAAATCCAAACCCTAACAACGTTAAATAAAATATGTCGCGGATCGCGAGTGCATTTTATGTGGCGTGATCCAAAGACGTGTTTTAAATAACGTTGAATCTTACTTAAAATAATTTAAAGCGGTTTAAAGTTAAAATGCACATAGGTTCAAAAGTTTTTTTAAAAAATTAGATAAATTGGCCAATAATAATAGTTGAGCGACCGTGCTAGAACCACGGAACTCGGGAATGCCTAACACCTTCTCCCGGGTTAACAGAATTCCTTACCCGGATTTCTGTGTTCGCGGACTGTAATACAGAGTCAATCTTTTCTCGATTCGAGATTTAAAATCGGTGACTTGGGACACCATAAATTATCCCAAATGGAGACTCTGAATTTTTAATAAAATAATCCCGTTTCTATTGTCACTTTAAGTTGGAAAAAACTCTCATATATACTCCCTTCCGGGGGTGTAAAAAAAGAGGTGTGACAATATGTATGGTTTTCAGTAGATCATGTGTGCATTAAGACGTGTAAGCCTCTTGATAAGGAGCCTTAAGGCAAGGACATCTATCCACCCCTATGGTGAAAGGCAATGAGAGATTCAGAAGATAGTACAAGTCTAAACAAGTAAAAGAAGCAAGGTGAAGAAGGATACGAGGCGCCCAGTTAATGAAGACTTTCATTATTTACTATTCAGGATAGGAGATATAAGCATTTTGAGTTACCTTCAACGGTAGTAGAAGTATGTACAAATGGTCACACCCATCTCATTTATGTCCTATGGAAGTTAACAAAAGTAGAATAATAGAAGGACCAATATCAGGATCTAGCTGGGGTTAGAGTGACCCAAAATAGGGATGGAATGTTTACGTTAGTTGACATTTCCGAAAGATAGTGCAAATATGCTAATAGATCTCCTTGTAAGGCACCCAGATGGTGCACTCTAAAATAATACGGCTAGATATGGGTACTACAAATATAGGCACTGGATGCCTTGAAAGGGATAAATATTATCTTAGTATGGCTCTCGTCCCTAATAGAGAGAGAATGTTAGGCAACTCGAAGAGCCAATGGATTGAGCCAGGGGAGCTAAGAGCAAAGGAATATCTTGTTCGTGTTTTTGAAATAAAGTGATAGACATAAATGTTAGCGGGAAATAAGAAAAGAGTTAATGAAGAATTATGATTAAGATGTGATACATGGATGACAATGGTGGAGAAAAAAAATGAAATGCCAGTGTTACATAATATACAATCGAGTAAAGGGAAAAAACGATAGGTGAAAGTCCTTGACACAACAAAAGAGTATAGGCCATAAGGTTGTATCCTCATTTCAAGAAATAATTTTGTGACTCCAACGCGACTGCCAGAACAAAAAGTTAGAACCCAAAGTAATAGAAATTAGTACGGGCTGGTGGACTAGGTAAGCTAAACATGAATTAGGGACTGAGTAATTTGATAATGATCGGCATCATGAGAATTTCATATTGCATTCCAGTAATAATAGGATGGACAACAGAAGAAGATTCATAAGAAATTCAAAGAATGGTCATTCAGGGAGACGCTTCCCTAAAGCAAGCAATATGAGCAAAGGTAAGCTTAAGGGACTGTATGTGCCAGTTACACTAAGTATCATCCGCACAAGTAAGGAAAGTTGCTATCCTTGGTACAGAAGGATCATCGCAAGGCAAGTAAGGGTCATCAATGATGTGAGAAGACGCCAAAGTTATAGAGGTAAAACATCCATAGGTAGATCCTCGTGGCTTCAGCTCTTAGTACTCCCCTAAATGGGGGAATATGGGGTGATATGGCATGAAGTCAGAATTAAGTGGTTCTAGTGACTATGGGATGGTAAAGGAAGAATGCGATAAAAATGAAAAAGGAATGAGATGGCACTTATCCAAATCTTGCAGACATGCTATGATTCCAGTGCAAGCACGACGTCAAGGAGAGGAGGTAAGGGCTTCTACTCGAGATGTTATTGATGAATAAGGATCCAGCGCGAGAGGTAAGTTAAGACAAAGGAAATAACTCAAGAAAGATTATTCGGATTATTGATATGATGATGGGCCAAGGAGTAGTTAGTAATTGATTCAGGAAGAGCCTAATTATGGCTAGACAACAGGATACAGACAAATCGACAGATCGTGCAAGATAAAAATATTAAACTCCAACATGGGGAATTCAGTATCGCAGATATGACATCGTGATCCTTGAGAAGTATTAAGATAGAAGTTGGGTTAGTTAAAGGTACCATATGAGTTTTACTGAAATAAAAAAGAATGTCACTGGGAAGACAGTCAAAATATTAGTTCAGAAGCAATCTTACAAGCACAAGGGCGTAAAGGTAAGTAACTAAGTATAATTAAAGGTGAATACAAACATCAAAAATTCCGTCGGGTAAACAATATAACCAGCTTGCAACTTTACAAGAGACAGAAGATCTCCGTAAGTACTACAATGAAAAACAAGCTGAGGAAATAAGGAAGAAGGCTTCAACCTAAGCATAGTGACCTAAAGAGGAAATAGTCATGTAACAACAGTCTCATAACAACATTATATGCACTCCATAAGAAAATGGTACCTACCGTGGCTAATGAATAGGGAAGTAAAATCAAAGGTAATATTCAAGATCATATGAGTTGTATGGAATTTCAATTTGCGTGGGCACTAAGATAATCTAAGTATGCACGCAAATAGGGGGTAGAAAGACCAGGAAAAGTAATTAACTACGTTTAAAGAAAGCTGAGAAGGAACGAAAGGAATTATTCGAGTAATGATTCAGAGTTGGTTACGTTATGAATGCACTTAAGAGTTTAGAGTATTATCCATGCAGCATATACATTGACAATCATATAGCCATAGAAGATTCTGGTTTAAGTTATATGAAGGAATTGAGCCCAGGTCATAAACAACAGATAGAATTATTAGAATATTAAATCATGGATATTCCATAGCGTCCTTGAAGGGATAAAGTAATAACTAACACCATGAACCGTAGATCGGAAGATAGCTTAAGCCTACATAAAGGTTGATCAGAGAAAAGAGGAAACTAAATAATTACATCACCCAAGTAAATCAGGAGTTTGATTATTGGACCCACGAAATTATGGACATCGTGATTGAGAACATTGCAGAATTACTCTTAATATCAAAGGTACAAGAGAGATAGTACAACAACCATATCCTATAACGGCCCTACAAAAAAGTCGGTTAGAAAAGTACCAGCCTCATAAGAAGTTAGTACGAAGCTCCAACCGCATTGTGTATGCACCAGGGGTGCAAGTATTATAATATAGCTTCAAGTTATGGACGTGAATTATAACTATGTGGAAGGGAGATCACGAAAGAAATAAAAGATATGATGTGAGGTTTTAAGGTAAGTAAGGTAATGGGAACAACATACGAGATACTCAAAGGTAGAAGATCGTGAATAGTCCATACTTCGGATAGAAGGTTAGAAGTTTTGGGATTCGGTATCCAGGAATGATAGCGGCGACGTCAGTGGCGCACCTTCTCGCCTATGGTTTCTAAGTACCGAGAGATTTAGCCAAGAGAGTAAAGAGGAGTTAGATATAGTGTGATGTATCACTTGATGTTACAGAATAACATAAGGAAATCTATGGTGCAAGCAAGTTGAAGGAAGGTTGAGCATAGTATAAATAGGTACGTATTGGTCGCAAGCTAAAGTATGGTAGAGCGACAAGGTTTTAGGAAGACAGGAGTAATGATAAGAAAAGGCGAGTGAGAAGGTGACGAGAATGGATAAGTCCTCGGGATTAAGGCCATGAAAACAAGAAGAGCTGATGGTTTCTTTAAGTTATATAAAGGTCAGTATAGCTTGAACGAACTCAAAGGGGTCTAAGACTAATGGCATTTAGAAGAAATGGAATGCTGCCCTGGTAGTAGAATGAGGGTGTAATTGTGATGGATAAAGAATGACGTTTGGGCCTTAGATTGAGTAATGACTTGAAGAGGATTTCATGAACTATACAGGATTAAAATACCCATGCAAGGTGAATCACATTGGGATACTATGAAATACGATTATGGAAGTATAGTATCGCCCCTAGGTGAATCAATCTAATTACTCTAGATGTCCCCCAATGAGACGTGAGCCCTAGTGGCAGTGTTACATAAGAGATCAAATTAACAGTGGCAGATAATAAATCAATATTGAGGTGAATCAACAATGGATGGACACAATCATAAAGTATGAGGTGAGATTAGATCGTTATTCTTAAGATGAACAATTAATGAGGAAGCATTAAAGGAGTTTTATCCATATAGAATAAGCAACGAGAGTAACCCGGAGTTTGATAGTAGACCTCAATGACAATAAATTGAAGTAAGAATTATGGTATAGTATGACATACCTAGGTGCAGTAAAGTCATACGAATGGATAACCGGGTCTATGAAATAAGATAAAGCAATATTCAAAAGCTCGACAAAGTACCGAGCGAAGAACTTCAGTATACTTATAGATGCCCAGAGGGACATCGTACCAAGCTCTATATATATTCACAAAGTGAGGCCTAAAGGTTGGCTAAAAGCTGGAGGAAAAAGGAGAGAAGATCTCATATGCGTACATACATGGTTAGAGTCGTACAGGCTGCATGATGAAAGGTAGCAACAGTAACAGTTATGAGATTGGAAAGATTCTGACTACAAGTCGTGGCGTGAGAAAGAGGTCTAAAGGGGGGAATGTCTTGGCCGTTAGGATTCATTCACAGAACAATTACCTAGACGGCAAGAGGAGTAATAAAGTATTCGGAAGGCATAAGTCATGAAAATGATAAGTGCACCAGTCAACATTCGAGAACGAATGTTCCAAAGGGGGAAATGATGTTACACCCCATATTTTTGTATGTGGAAGTACGCCATAAATAAATTGATGAAAGCTCGAAAATGAGATGTTACATATCGCATTTTTTTTGTACGTTAAAATTTCATCGTAAATTAATCGTCGTAAGCTCGGTAATGAGATTATTTTGGGATTATAAGTATTATGTTATTTCAAACAAGGGATAAATAAATTTGTGAAGGCGAGAGGGTAAGCGAATCAAAGCTAATGAGTTTCATCGAAGTTTGACATTTTGGAATAAAATATGACCCTAGCTAAAATACCTGATATTTATGGACTAGTGCTATAAAAGGTACCCCATGACTACGATAGTATGGTACATAAAATATATTAAAAGTGAGTAGTATATGAAGTAATTTGAGATAATTCTTAATTATGTGGATAATTTGTTAAATATTAGATTAGTGGAAAATTAATAAATTGATTAAGGAGTGGTGGATGGTTAATTAAGGTCTTTAGATAAAGACCATGGAATGTAACATGGCAGCAAAGCTTTGTCCAAATGATGACTATTATTTTAGGAGAGAAAAGGTGGCATAATTATGTAATATGTGGCTTAGTCATACTACTTAAAGCCTAACAACTCACTAATTCAAACGAGAAGTCTTACATCAAAATAGGCAACGTATATTCACATAAGAATTCAAGGATTCATAACATCTTCAAATGAGAATTCATAACATGTTCAAAGAGAATTCATAAAATCTCCCTACTACAATTCCAAATTACAAACGATGAAGCACTTGGTAGGCATCTGGCTTGCGCTACTTTGGTGATTAAGTTGGTCATTCCGTATTTCGATCTCGCCGTTACGTGTTTTATCGCAATTGGCGTGTGTTAAAAGGATTGCCAAGATAATTGGTTTAGGTATGTTAAGGCTATCTCTTCTTTCTTTTGGCATGATCTATACGACACAAACGAAACGTGCAAATGCATAATTTCAATACATGACTCTATTCATAGAAATATTAGAGATGCTTGTATTTTTGATTCCCCATGTGTCATATTATTCTATCATCTGTGCATGGCTCTCAGAAAAATACGCAAGTTGAAAAAATAAAAAGGTTTACTTCATGATATTATTCAAAGGCATAATGTTTTTATGACACTCCAAGAGATTTTATTAACGTACTTTTCATGCATTGCATTCATGTACATTGACCAATGACCATATGGCGTTATATACATGTATATATGTATGTATGTATGTATGTATGTATGTATGTATATATATATATATATATATATATATATATATATATATATATATATATATATATATATATATATATATATATATATATATGGGATATGGGAAAGGCTATAGCATTATATACGCCCACATGATCAGCTGGTATACGTTGATGATTTTGCCCACAGTGGCAGAGATGATATGATGGGATTCCCTCAGAGGCTGATGATGTTGTGAAACATATACCTATGCACGACATGACATTCATACGGATATGCATGATACCATAATTGTTTCATGATTTACAAAGTTATTCAAACTTACAGGTGGAGTCATTTACTCTATATTTCCTCCATGTCTATTATGTACTTATTTATGTGTCTTACATACTCAGTACATTATTCTTACTGACGTCTCTTTTTGCTTGGGGACACTGCGTTTCATGCCTGCAGGTCCCGATAGATAGGTCGAGAGCCCTCCAAGTAGTCTATCAGCTTAGCGGAAGATGTTAGTACACTCCATTTGCTTCGGAGTTGCTAGTTTGGTGAGTATGGTCTAGATGTGTATTGTTTGGTGTGGCGGGACTCTATCCCAACCTTTACAAAAATTATGTATTCTTAGAGGCTTGTAGACAGATGTCATGTACGTAAAAGATTGTATGGCCTTGTCGGCCTATTTTGAGTATATAAAGGATCATGCCGGCCTTATAGGCCCGTACGTCATATGTATAAGTTTCGATTACATGTTGGATCGTCCAATGTCGAGTATTTCTCCATGTTTTATTCTACTTATCTCACGATAGCCTCTCTGACTTATTTACCTATGATAGTATGATACGAAAAGATACGTTATGTTGGTACTCGGTTGAGTAAGGTACCGGGTGTCTGTCGCGGCCCATCGATTTGGGTCGTGACAACTATGCCCAAATTCCTAGAGTCTATCAAAGCAACCCCATATACGTAGAAACCTTACCTCACACTCCACAACCCATATACATAGAAACCTTACCTCACACTCTACAACAAACCTTATACATACCTGAATCTGCCGAGAAGGACCCGCTCATCAAAAACATAGCAGAAGAACTCAAGAAACTTATTAGTCGGGTCCAAGGTGTTGAAGGTGGTAAAGGCATCGAAGGATTGAATTATGAAGATTTGTGTATCCAGCCAGACGTAGAACTACCAGAGGTTTACAAACCTCCTAAGTTCGAAATGTTCGACGGAACAGATGATCTGAAGGTACATTTGAGAACCTATTATGACAAGCTCGTAGGAGTTGGCAAAGACAAAAGGATTCGCATCAAACTGTTCATGAGGAGCCTTACTAGAGACGCTCTATCATGGTACATCAGTCAAAACCCAAAAAAGGGATTAACTGGGTAAGCATGGCATCAGATTTTATGGATCGGTTCATGTTCAATACAGAAAATGCGCCAGATGTCTTGTACATTCAAAATTTTGAAAATAAGCCCACAGAAACTTTCTGCGAGTATGCTACTCGATGTGAGATCAGAAGTTGTGAAAGTAAGGCCGACACTAGAAGAAGAACAGAGGAACAAGTTCTTCATTCGAGCTTAGGATCCGCAATATTATGAGAGGTTGATGGTTATTGAAAACCAAAAAATTTCTAACATCATCAAATTAGGAGAAAGAATAGAAGAGGGAATTAAAATCAGAATGGTGACAAACTTTGAGGCACTACAGGATAAAAACAAAGCCTTGCAGTCAGGAGGTATCTCTAAGAAGAAGGAAGTTGGTGCAGTAATGGTAGCCAAAGGTCCAAAGTCTCGCCTTACATACCAAACACCTCCACCCACATATCAGCCTTCACCTCCCAGATACCAGCAACCCGCCGCCACTTGCCATACCTATAACACCCAACCTGCATATTACCACTCACCACCACCAGCTCGCCAAAACTACCAAAAACCCAAACTAAGTTTCGACCATAGACCACCCAGACAATACACTCCTATTGTTGAACCCATCGATCAGTTGTATGAAAGACTGAAGGCTGCCAGTTATGTCACTACCATTCCCGTTGTTGCCGTAGAAAACTCCTCTCAGTGGGTCAATCCAAACAAGACATGTGCCTACCACTCTGGCATGAAAGGTCATACTATTGATGAATGTCGCATTTTGAAGGATAAGATCCAGACATTGATTGACACCAAGGTTATACAAGCCAAAGAGGACACACCAAATATCTGCAACAACCCCCTCCTAGATCATAGAGGCGAAGGGGTAAATATAATAGAAACTTATGAAGAATAGGATCCGAAAGGATCAATCGGGCTCATTCGTGAAGGGGATGAACCTAAAATATCCCCAACCATTATCACACCTATTGTGGTGCAGATTCAGCCACCAATTGAGGTTGAAGTAACCATATCGACTCTGTTCGAGGTTGAAGTAACAATGCCCTCAGCCACGCCAACTCCGTTTGAGGTAGAAGTGACCACAACCTTTACTATGATGGTAGCATCTACACCGTCCTTTAATTCCAATGCTATACCATAGGACTATGCTGCAGAGGCGGGAAGAAAAGAAAAAGGGGAAATGGAAGAAATAGGTGTTACACAAGGCATGACCAGGACCGATAGGGTTTACACACCTGAGCATTTGGGGGGGGGGACAAGCAAAGGAGCCGCTCCCAAGCCACCTATCATTGAAACTGGCCTGGATGATCTTTGGAGAAAGGTGCAAGCAAGAGAGTATTCTGTGGTTGATCATCTGAACAAAATCCCCACTCAGATATCCATTTTATAATTACTACAGAATTTTGAGGCACATAGGAATGCATTGATGAAAGTGTTGAACGAAGCTTATGTACCCAATAACATTACTAGTGGAGAAATGGCCAACATGGTGGGACAAGTGTTGGAAATCCAAAATATCACTTTTCACGAAGACGAGCTACCACCAGAAGGACTTAGTCATAACAGGGCACTACATATCACAATGCAATTTAAGAATAAATTTATTGCGAGAGTTCTAATAGATGGGGGTTCAAGTTCAACATTTGTCCGTTTACTACTTTAAAGGTTGGGTAAAGGCTTGCATAAGATACGAGCAAGAACTATGAACGTGAAAGCATTCGATGGGTCCCAAGGGCCACAATTGGGAAAATCGACCTATGCTTGCAGATGGGCCCAACTTGGTTTGTTGTTGAATTCAAGTATTGGACATATCTGCCACATACAATCTACTGTTGGGATGACCTTGGATACATGCTGCTGGGGCTGTAGCCTCCACTCTACACCAGGCTGTAAAATTTTAATGGAATCATCAGGAAGTAATCATCCACGGGGATGGGAGTAACCCCATTTACACCAATCAAACTGTTCTGGTTGGTCGAGAATAGAAGGAAGTTTGGTGGAGAAACGTACCATCGCATCGAGCGCGTTAATGCAATTGAGAAAGACAAGTGGTGAAGTAATAAGATTGAAAGTATATTGTTATGGACAGGGTACGAACCTGGCAAGGGTCTCGACCAGAATCTCCAAGGGATCACCAAACCAATACAGCTAAAGCGCTATGGCACGACTTTTGAGCTTGGGTATGAATATACCTGGCACGAGTATCAGAATTGGTCGCCACCATAGCGTGTTGCTTATTACCCACTTGAGCAGCCAATACCACTTCTGCATCAAATATCTCAACAAACTGACGTGATATGGGGATCTAAAGAAGAAGAGGCTTTAGCTGGCCTAAGGAATCTGTTTCTAGATGATGAAGACATGGACTGTAATGGAAAGGTTGAGGAGGAGGAGGAGCAAGACCTTACAATTCAGACCGTAGGAAAGGGAGCTATTCTCAAGAACTGGACTGCTACACCATCCCGAGCCTGTCAAGTTACTGGGTAGCCGGGCAATTAGCATGATCTATTTTTTTTAAAAGCAATTTTCAGCATTTAAGGCGTTTTCATTATTTTGTGTTAGACACATTTTGTTTTGAAATAATTGCTCGAGTCATCGAGCCGTACTTGTTTTAATGTTTCAAGAATTATCTAATGCATTGCTATTTTAGTATTTATTATTATCCTTTACATTTTCTCTCTACAGCATTATTATTACTTATCTTGATGAACCAACGACTGTGACATGTAATGAGACAACGCAACATAAAGATAGTGATTCCGGGGAAATAGAGGAAGAAAATATAATACCTGAGGAAATTGTCAGAGAGGTGGAAAATTTTGAGAATAAGCCTAAGCCAAATTTGGACGAAACTGAGATAATCAATTCGGGGCATTCTGAAACAGTCAAAAAAACTCGCATAAGCATTCACCTGTTACCATCAGAGAAAGAAGAGTACACCATTTCCTGAAGGAGTATGAAGACATTTTCGCATGGTCTTATGATGATATGACCAGTTTGAGCACATCTATAGTGGCTCATAAACTACCTACCAATCCGATGTGCCCGCTTGTAAAGTAGAAACTCAAAAAATTCAAGCCTTATATGAGTTTGAAAATCAAAGAGGAAATCACCAAATAGATCAAAGCTAAGGTTCTCAGAGTGGTCGAATACCCCACTTGGTTGGCTAACATGGTGCCAGTTCCGAAGAAGGATGGGAAGGTCAGAGTATGTGTCGACTATCGGGATTTAAACAAAGCAAGTACCAAAGATGACTTCCCGTTACCCAATATACACACACTGATCGACAACTGTGCCAAGCATGAACTCTAATCCTTTATGGATTGCTTTGCGGGATACCATCAAATCTAGATAGATGAAGCCAAGAAACCAGCCTTTATCACTCTATGGAGGATGTATTGTTATAAAATGATGCCGCTAGAGTCACTTATATGAGGGCTGTGACGACTATTTTTCATGACATGATTCATAAAATAATAGAGGTGTACGTGGATGACATCATCATCAAGTCTAGAAGAAGCGCAGATCATATAGCATACTTAAGGAAGTTCTTTAATTGGCTTGGAAGGTACAATCTGATACTGAATCCTGCAAAGTGTACCTTTGGATTCCCTTCTAGAAAATTACTAGGTTTCATCGTCAATCGTCGAGGGATTGAATTAGATCCTTCAAAGGTCAAAGAAATCCAAGATTTTCCACCTCCGAAGAGCAAGAAATATGTGATGAACTTCTTGGGGCATCTCAAATACATTAGCTGCTTCATAGCACAATCGACCGTGAACTGTGAGCAAATTTTCAAAATGCTGAAGAAAGATGTTGCGACAAGTTGGACTGAAGAATGTCAAAAAGCTTTTGATAGAATCAAGGAGTACCTATCCACACCACCAGTCTTGGTCCAGTATGAACCTGATAGAGCTCTGGTACTCTATTTGTCTGTACTAGATGGAGCTTCCGACTGTGTCTTAGGACAGCACGACAAGATGAGAAGAAGGAACATGCCATATATTATCTGAGTAAGAAGTTCACACCATATGAAGCGCAATATTCTTTGCTGGAATGCACCTGCGCTTTAACATGGATAGCTCAAAAATTAAGGCACTACTTCTGTGCCTACACTACATATCTCATATCAAGGATAGATCCTTTGAAATATATTTTCCAGAAACCAATGCCTATAGGGAAATTATCAAAATGGCAGATACTGTTGAGTGAATTTGATATTGTCTATGTGACTTAGAAGGCGGTCAAGGGACAGGCTTTGGCCGATCATCTCGCAGAAATCCTGTAGAAGGAGAATACGAACCACTGAAAATGTATTTTCCCGATGAAGAAGTATCATTTGTAGGAGAAGATATCACCGAAACCTATGACAGTTGGAGAATGTTCTTTGATGGGGATGCAAACTTCAAATGAGTGGTATTGGAGCCGTTTTGGCATCGAAAAAAGGTCAGCATTATCCGGTATCCGCAAAGCTCAGGTTTTTTTTGCACCAACAATATGGCAGAATATGACGCTTGCATCATGGTGCTCAATTTGGCCATTGACATAAATATCCAGGAATTGCTGGTCACCAGTGATTCAGATCTTCTGGTACATCAGGTTCTAGGGGAGTGAGCTACCAAGAAATACCAAAATACTGCCATATTTGTATCATGTGCAAGAGCTGATAAAGAGGTTCACAAAGATAAAATTCAAACATGTTCCGAGAATTCAGAATGAGTTCACAGACGCACTAGCTACTTTGTCTTCCATGATACAGCACCCAAATAAGAATTTCATCGACCCTCTTCTAGTAAGAATCTATAATTAGCCAGCCTATTGTACTCATGTTGAAGAAGAAATGGATGGGAATTCGTGGTTCCGTAATATTAAGGAATACTTGGCAAAAGGAGAATACCCAGAGCATGCAAATCATACTCAGAAACACACACTCTGAAGATTATCCAACCATTTTTTCCACATCGGAGGAATTTTATATAGAAGGACTCCAGACCTAGGATTATTGCGGTGCATTGACGCTAAGGAAGCTTCTAAACTAGTCGAAGAGACACATGCCGGAACTTGCGGACCACACATGAACGGTTTCATTTTAGCCAAGAAGATATTGAGAGCAAGATATTTTTGGATGACTATGGAAACGGATTGCATTAGGTATGTCCAAAAGTGTCATCAGTGCCAAATACATGCAGACATGATATGAGTACCACCAAATGAACTCAATGAAACAAGTGCACCTTGGCCTTTTTCCGCTTGGGGAATGGATGTCATCGGTCTGATCGAGCCCGCTGCTTCAAATGGGCACAGATTCATTTTAATGGCCATAGACTACTTCACATAATGGGTTAAGGCTACATTTACAAGGTTGTAACCAAGAAAGTCGTCACAGATTTTGTCAGGGATTGTATTGTTTGCCGATTCGGGGTACCAGAATCCATCATCAGCGACAATGCCGCCAACCTCAACAACGACTTAACAAAAGCTATGTGTGAAATCTTCAAGATCAAGCATATGAATCCCACAACCTACAGACCTCAAATGAATAGAGTTGTGGAAGCCGCCAACAAGAACATCAATAAAATTCTAAGGAAAATGGTAGACAACTACAAGTAACGACACGAGAAATTATCATTTTCCTTATTGGGATATCGTACCACAGTCCGCACATCAACCGGAGCAACTCCCTACATGTTGGTCTACGGTACTGAAGTTGTCATTCCCGCCGAAGCCGAAATTCCTTCTTTGAGAATTATACAAGAAGCAGAACTCAGTGATGCAGAATGGACACAAAGTCGTTATGAACAATTAGATCTTATTGACGGGAAAATAATGAATGCAGTATGCCACAGTCAACTTTATCAAAATAGAATGTCCAGAGCTTTCAACAAAAGAGTCTGACCCAGACGGTTCGCACCAGGGCAGCTGATGCTGAAGCAGATCTTTCTGCATCAAGATGAAGCAAAAGGAAAATTTTTACCCAATTGGCATAGGCCCTACATGGTTCACAAGGTACTAACAGGAGGAGCATTCATACTTGCAGAAATGGACGGAGAGATTTGGCCAAAGCCTATCAACTCAGACACAGTCAAAAGATATTATGTTTAAACTGTTTATATTTCCTCATCTTATGTAACTGAACTACGCTTGACCTGATTCCCATTTAAGAGGGGATACGTAGGCAACCCTGTGGGTTCGGTCACATCTTAATAAAATCTTCATTTTCCCTATGGTCAAAAACTAGGGCAGTATTTTGAGAAGGACCCTCAAAATTTTAGAGCAAGTCTCGCCAACTCCATCATATGCTAAAAGGCCAAATAATCGCTTATTAAACTGGGGCAGAATTTTAAGGAGGACCCTCAAAATTCTAATGCAAAGAAGTCGCAATGTCTCTAAAGTGTCACAGTCATTGGTTCATCTAATTTACTTGATATATGTTTTTAAATAACTATATTTATCAAATCGCATGCATATTTTTTGAAAACTTTATCTCTATGGCAGCAGATATTACCCAGGGTAGCTCGAACAGGATTTCCAGAGCAAAGCAAAGCAAAATCAAGCAGGCGAAGGCATGAACCAACCATCCCCGCAAAACTCATGATTTTTCTTTGGATGCAGGCACAATGAACATGACATTAGTATTCGCAAGTATGCACGAATCAAAATCAGTATCTTCATAATGGCAAGGCTGCCAAATGCTAATATGTCTCCAGATAAGAAAATACCCTGCTATCACTCACTATCCTTCCCCTGCATGAGACTAAGCGTTGTCTTCATTTTACATAAGGCTACGTCCTGCCTCCTTGACTGCATAAGGCTAAGCACTGCCCTCCCCTGCATGAGACTAAACATTGTCTCCATCTTGCATGAGGCTAAGCCCTGCCTCCTTAACTGCATAAGGCTAAGCACTGCCTTGCCCTGCGTGAGACTAAGCATTGTCTCCATCTTGCATGAGGCTAAGACATGCCTCCTTAATTGCATAAGGCTAAGCATTGCCTTCCCCTGCATGAGACTATGCATTGTCTCCATTTTGCATGAGGCTAAGTAATGCCTCCCCAATTGCATGAGGCTAAGACCCACCTCCTCAACTGCATAAGGCTAAGCACTGACTTCCATTGCATGAGACTAAGCCCTGTATCCTCTTCTTGCATGAGGCTAAGCCCTGCCTCATCAACTGCATAAGGCTAAGCACCTCCTTCCATTACATGAGACTAAGCCTTATCTCCTCTTCCTGCATGAGACTAAGCCCTGTCTCCTCTTCTTGCATGAGGCTAAGCCCGGCCTCCTCAACTGCATAAGACTAGCACTGCCTTCCATTGCATGAGACTAAGCCTTGTCTCCTCTTCCTTCATGAGGCTAATCATTGCCTCCCTAAATTTCATAAGGCTAAGCTTTGCCTATCTTTGCCTAATACCGAATGCTACGCTACTTGAAATCTAGCACTACTTTGCCTTCCCCGGGGCTAAGCTCTATCCCAATGCAAGACTAAGCTCTATCGTATTTCGCTTGTATGACCCACCATCATTTCTTTGTGTTTCATGGGTTGAAGCATTGCTATATTATCCAAAGGCATCATAGTCCGAAGGCATCATCCTCATAGCCTGAAGACATTATGTCATGGCCTGAGGATCTCTCAATACTGCACATCATAATTCAAAAGCGTCATGGTTCAGAGGCACCATTTGCATGGCCCGAGAATAGCATTTCATGGCCTGTGAATCCCTTATTACATAATTCATGGCCCGTGACGTCATGGTCTAAGGACATCATCCTCACCGTTCGAAGATATTTTCATGGTCCAAAAGGAATTTGCATCATGTTTAAATTCTCGCAATAACCCATATATGTTTTGCATGCATCGTATTTTAAGTTTTGCAAGTAATCCAGGAGGTAACCGTTCTTCAAACGGGAGCAATCTTCGCTTCGGTTTCCATTCACAACGTTCACATTATACAAATGTTTTAAATGTAACAGACTCCCATCAATTACTCACTATTCTCTATGACACACCCATTACGTTTCAGATTCACATTCATAACTCTGCACCCGATACTATCCTTCCCAAAAAGAACCCTTTCCAAAACACACGACCATTTCTACAACAATTCTATCGGTTTCATTCACTGTTGGGTCCAAAAATACACATGGCCTATTTCCTGTAAAACCAGGGATATGTAGGCAACTTAGAAACAGGAGTTCGGCCTCTATTTTTTAAATCATCTCATTGATCAAAATCGGTCATCATTTCTTTACTCAACAACTCTTTCATCCTTCCCGGGTAAAGAGGGGTAGTTGTCTCTCTCTATATATATATATATATATATATATATATATATATATATATATATATATATATATATATATATATATATATATATATATATAACTTCAAAATAGTGCATATTCATCATTTTTTGATTTATAAGCATACACAAATATTTTTCATAATTTTTAAAGGCGTTAAGCCAACTTATTCCTTGCATTTTATTATATAAATATCTAAAAGTTATCCTCCAAATTTTATAATAATTTAATCATCTAAACTTATCATTTATACCAACATGAGGTTCTAAATATTTTCATTATATTTTTTATAATTACATTTGCATTTTTAGGACTAATTGCATATTTTTGCAATAATAGCCGTATTAATATATA
This sequence comes from Nicotiana tabacum, assembly GCF_000715075.1. Lineage (NCBI taxonomy): Eukaryota > Viridiplantae > Streptophyta > Magnoliopsida > Solanales > Solanaceae > Nicotiana > Nicotiana tabacum. The sequence continues at coordinate 208,808,845 of NC_134080.1, forward strand.
ATTACATTATGTATGCAGAAAATGACTTTTTATATTTTTATAATGTTAAGTAATTATTTTTAATTATTTTAGTACACAAATAATTTTTTGTTATTTATTAGTTACTTTTACAAATTATTTATTTATTAAATATTGGGTATTTAAAAATTAGCCTAAATTCTACCTATTTTCGGACCAACCCCCAGCCAATTACCAGATATGCTAGCCCAAAATACCCCATCCCAAACCAAATAACCCCAGACCAATCAACTAAACCTACCCGACCCAAAAATGCCTTTTAAATCATTATAATTGATCTCTGAGATCAACGACCCACAATACACCCTCCCTTTTTTAATTATACCCAAATCCCTAACCCTAAATCATTTCTTCACTCATCCGCCGCCTTGAATCCTTTCATCTCTCATATCTCAAACCCTAGCCATCTTCCCCCAAATCCCTCTCCTAATCCCACATAATATGGGATTCCATGGCCGATTCTTGCCATATATGACATCTCCCCAATACTGGGTCCTTCTCTACACTGCTTGCCTAAACATGGAATGAAGAACTTGTAAGAATTGAACCAAAATTGATTCAAATCCTTGACCTTTCTGATTATTCCGTCTATGTTCATCATTTGCTCTTTGTAAGTACGAATATTTTCTATATCTCTTGTTGATTCTTACTTCCCCTAAATTAGGGTTTTTAGATCTCTTCTTATCGAACCAAAATGGGTTCGATTCACTGATTTTAAGTGATATTCTATCTATACTCGTCCTACTCTATGTGATGTTTGATTTTTCATTTTTAGACTCTGCCGATTTTACACTTTCCTTCAAAATTAGGGTTTTGAGATTTTTTCTCTTTTCCCTACTGGTTTTTAATTGCATGTCACGATTCTTTCCTTTCTCGTGTTTGATTGACGATTTTCCTTATTTGGATGTTAATAACTACTACTATATAAACCCCTCCCCATTTCCCCTTTTGAGGCAGACTTGAGTCGTTAATGTTTACTAAAAACTGAAGTTACTATTTTTTGTTCCCTCATACTCTTGTTCTATATTCTGGTTCTTGGCCGGCTGGAAGTCAAGGCCAGAAATTCTAGGTTCTTGCTGCTCTGAACATTGTTCATTCTTGTTTTTTCGCTTGACTGGTGAGTTACTGAACCGTTTGCAATTTCGTTCCTATGTATCTATAACTTGCATATGTTTTCACTTCTGAAGTTCATAGCTTAATGTGTTTTCTAGGTTGTTCTTGTATGTAACTCTAATTGCTTTACTTTAATTTTAGGTCTCTATAATCTTTACTTCATTATGTTGGTATTCTAAAACGTGCCTAAGCCTAATTCAAGTAACCAAGATTCTCTTAGCCAATGTATTATGAACTACTGTTGTATGTGACCTTTGCACTTGTTAGCATCTCATTGGTGTTTTACTCTGCTCAAGGATGTTTATTCTGTTATTTGAATATGCCCCATCTGCATAATTTGAACTTTCATTAGTTAATTGATCTATTAGGTAAGACCTGAATGCTTACACTTACTATATGACATGAGTTTATCTTCCCTTTCTTGTTCTGAATCTCTATAATGGCCATTTTGCATATATAGTATGTTTTAATTCTACGTCAAGATCTCGTTCTATCAACCATGACTAGTTCTCAATTAATATACTCCTCAGCATGTTTTGGCTCACTTGATTCACCAATATGTTGTCTTAATTTGTGCGTCCCTACTGTGTCTAAATGTTGTACTGTTGCCTGATGTGAAGTTAACATGGCTATCTTATGACATTAGCACCTATACTTAACATAATTTGGACATTTTCCTTGTTATGAATCTGTGTGTTCTAATCCTGTAAACATGTGACTACTTATGCACTAGGTGTTGAGTTTCTTCTGCTGGATCTTTGCTAAGTCTATTCTCAAGACCTAAAGCCTGTTTGATTATTTGCTCTATGTGCTCAACTTGAATATGTTCAGTTCTGTCTCTCAACTTGGCCCATTCTCCCGCATTATCACTTATGTTGTTCTAAACTCCTTATTTTTAGCCGGCTGAAAGCCAAGGCTATCAAGGCTCTTACTACTAACCTCCCTATTGTGATCACTGCTCGGGGTCCAATTGAGACTTTTGTAAATTCTGGGGCTGGCTGAAAGCCAAAGCCCTTCCCTAAGTCTCCTCTGTCAACCTCCCTAGTGTGAGTACTGCCCTGGGTTCTTGAAGCCCTTGGGAACTCTGACGCACTAGTGTCTAAGGTTTCTTGCCATCTTGTCATAATTGCTCAATTCTGTCGTATTTTCACTTACTGAATAAGCCAATAGGCTTGTGATATGGCTGTTTCTTTCTGAATCTTTGGTGGCGACTAGTTTTGGCTATTAAGACTGTCTTTTGTGTTGGTGTGAACTATGTGGATTTGAAGTTGAAGGCCAAGCCTGGTCGGGTATACTTTGGGTCTGTCTTAGGCCTACTATAGTTATTTTTGTAACTTGGTAATTTATTTTATTCATTAGGCCTGTAATAATGATGTAATAACAATTGGAGTATTAGTAAAATTGGGGAACTGGGATTATTTTAATATTGCCTGAAACAGATAGAAATCATGCCTATAGGTGTTCAATTTGCTCGAGCATGCTCTGCTACTCTGTGTGTTAGATAACCTGCCTATAGATATTTAGCTCGTTTGACATATTTTGCCTCTACATGTTTGATAGATAACCTACATGTATGTGTTCGATTCATTAACATATTTTGCTTCCACATGTTTGGAAATCATGCCTATACGAAATAAAACTGATCAATCTTTCAATTGTCGTATGTTCACATAGACACCATGCTTATAGAATTACATTGATTCACAAATACCTGCTTTTTATAATGTTCACGTAGATATCATGCCTATAGGAATATAATAAGATTAGATGCCATTTCTATCATACTGTCACCCGCCTAGAAAATATGCCTATAAGGATAAAAATGTCAGAAAATCAAGTATAAATGTCAATTACTAGAAATCCTGCTTATAGGGTGTTCTGTCAATGTTGCTAACCTTATATCTTCAAATAACTCTACTGCATAATCATATAAAACAATTAGATATCATGTTTACAAGACCTGTAACATTCTAATACGTCAATTACAGCGTTACCTTTATAATGCTGGAATCCAGAATTACTTAGCAATCATGTCTATAGGATTAATAACTTATAACATGTAGTCTCAATAATCAACATGTAATATCAGACTTCCTAAACTGTGCACCTGTCCAGAAAAGCATGCCACTAAAACAACACCTCGCATATGAAACTGTTTGCACGTTCAAATCTAGAGTCACATAGAAATTATGCCTATAGGATTCAATGATGTTAACTCGTCTCTGCCTGACTTGTTTGCGTGCCTTTGTTGCCTAAGTGTGGAGGCTAACTTGAGCCCTTATTTGCTTATACATTAAAGTCCAACTTGTTAGATATGTCGATTAGTTTTTATCATTTTTGAGCAGCCTAAGTAAAAGTCTAGAACTACCTAAATAGAGGTCCAAAGCCTCCGGGACCATAGGCATGGGATGGGTAGTGCAAGCATAGGGTACGAATTATAATTGAACTAGTGCGATTTACGTAACAACTTAAAGATAGTAATCAGGTAACAGGAGATGATAGTTTGTGCCCGTTGAATAATACGAGTAACACCCCATCTCGAGGGAGTTACGAAGTATTATTTATGTTGCACGGGGTGATCCTTTAGGCTAAAAAATTTAGGACCCCCCATCTTGTCTTTAAATCAATTATTTGTATTTTATAATAAACTTTTGTGCTCTCTCTCTCTCTCTCTCTCTCTCTCTCTCTCTCTCTCTTCTCTCTCTCTCTCTCTCTCTCTCTTTATTTATTTGACCACATAGACTAATTCATATAATTCGAGTTCGATCGGGAACCACAGTTGTGGACCTCGAAGAGTGCTTAAGACCTTCTCTTCAAGGTACTTTCGAGCCCTTACCTGATCTCTGGTAACGTAAACTAGTCAAATAGAGTTATTTGCAAATATGTGCCCTAACACACCTTTAAAATTGTTAGGTGGCGATTCTTCTCTTTTAATTCCCATTTAAAAGAGTTGTCACATATCGACACCCGATTTTGCGAGAAAAAGGGGCGCGACAATAAGGAAACAAAAGAATCAACAAATCTCGGATTATACGGAATTTGCCATTATTATGATATCAGTTACCAATCAATTATGTAACACACAAAAAATACAATAAATGGAGTAACAGGCAAGATCTGAATAAGGCGATCAATTACGAATAGAATTACTATTTAAACCCCTATTCCCATCTGGCAATTATTCATCTATTCTCGCAATCCCAATATTCAATCTAAGTCTTCTATTTTCGGCAAATTGTTTTTTTGGGTCTGTGATTTTATCCTTACGTTGACTCTGCCCAGCCTTGCTATGATGATGTTGCTAGTATTGAAGGTCGAAATTGGTAAAAAAAACAACGATCTGGTTTGGATAAAGACTAGTGGCTCGATTATGCGCTAGATGAAATGCATTGTTAACCATGAATAGAGTTATACTCTTTTTATATTAAAAAAAAAAAGCGTTATACCTGATTAGGAGTCTTAAGTTGCGTGAAATCTCAAACACTTGTTTACATAACATTTTACAGGGTGATGAGAGGGGTGAGTGACAAAGAAATATAATGTGCGCGCCTAATAGCACATTTCATTGAACCACATAACAAAACACCGAGGAGTCGTTTTGTTACAGAGAGTATGATTTTAGTTCTGGTAATAAATTATGATTATCTTCTTCCACTGTTTTATTATCGGTATTGTCCAGTAATGGTATAAATTTTGAACCAAAAGTATTGTATTTGTACCCAAGACAAATGCATCCCTGAATTCTTTTAGAAACTGGGGACAATTCAACCAATATACCTGCACTAGGCGGACTTCAACCGCTAGCTTGGTGTCCAGATAATGTGCCATTTGCAACAAGTTTTGTGCATTATGACATCGTGTGCCCTCTGAATATGCACATCCAGCACACACATTTATTGAAGAGAACATATTAATGTGATAGGAATTAAGTTATATACAGTGCTAACAATAAAGCCAACTCGACCCCAATGTTTGGCATTTCGAGCAATCATCTTTGTTTTCCAATATGATAGAGATGAGCTGATTTAAGGGTTTAAAGTGGCTCTCTTTCGTTCTATCTCTCACTTGTATAAATTCATTACTCAAAATAATGTCTTTTAAAAAAAAAATGATCCCGACTATTGGACCAAGTTATCCAAATTCCAAGATAGAGCAGATCTATACAAGAAAATTGTGAGCCTTCCGAGTAGATAGATCAACTGTAGTCTTGTCGAACAATAGAATTAATGAAGGAAATAATGAATACTGTAGTATGGAAAATGAACTAAATTTTACAATTTTAACTAAATGAAATTATATTTTAATAAATAAATTCAAATAATAAAGGAAAGGCAGAATAAATAGAATTAGAAATAAATGCAGAATTTAATGGTAGTAAAATAGTAATTAAATTACTTATAAGGTAATCATAATAATGTAGTAGTAATTATAGAAAATCATTAAAGTCTTAAAAACGGGGGAATTTATTAAAGAGGAAGGTCCCCGTAATTCACTCAATCCTTCCACCGGTTCTTTTCTTCACAATTAAGTATAAGTATTTTTCATCATCACTTTTATCTCTGTTTTCTGTTCTACTATGGCCACCTATGATCATGATGGTCGGCCTTTCCCTGAAGATCTAGCAATGGAGATTCTAATCTGGTTGCCGGTCGAATCCTTGTTGCGATTCAAATGCATCGGCAAGTACTAGTACGAAACAATTACAAACCCTAGCTTCATCAAAGAACACATTAATTGGAGCAGAAAGAACAAGCCCCCGAAAATCATGATTTATGATCATGTTGGATGCCCCTCAAATGATGATTCTCCTCTCAATCCCCATCTCATCGCTTTGATTTCGGTCTCAGATGATGTCGGCGTACATGAAAATCTTTATTATCTTTTGGAATTCAGAGGTATGACGTACCTTTTCGGTTCTCTGGATGGCTTGTTTTTATTGGAGCAAGTAATTGATGGCAGCATATTCAACACCTTCTTAGCTTTGTGGAATCCTTCCACTAGGGAAGTGAGGTCTCTTCTTTCACCCGCCTTGGATCTTGTAACGATCCGACTGGTCTTTTTGCTTTTTAGGACCCCGTTTTTCTAAATAAGACTTTTCGTAATTGCTTTTATTGATTTATGACTTGCGGGATGGTTGGTTCGGGATTTGGAAGAGTTTGGGTTGAAATCGGAACACTTGGTTCCTTAAGGTTGGCTTGAAAGGCCAAGTTTGACTTCAGTCAACGTTTTGAGTAAACGACCTCAGAATCGGGATTTGATGGTTCCAACAGGTTCGTATGATAATTTTGGAGTTGGGCGTATGTCCGTATCGGGTTTTTGATGGCCGGGATCATTTTGGGGCTTAATAGTTAACGTTGGTTCCTCAAAGATTTTAACAGGTTCGTATGTTAACGTTGGTTCCTCAAAGGTTGGCTATCCGCAGGTGCGAGACCGCAGAAGCGGCCCAAGGGGAGGAGCCAAGGAACCGCAGATGCGGCTCCTCTTCGGCAGAAGCGACCCCAGACTGCAGATGCTGCCCCAGCTAGCCCAACCAAAATCCGCAGATGCGGATCTTCCCTCGCAGAAGCGAGACCGTAGATGCGGTCCCCTAACCGCACGTGCAGAAATCGCTGAATGCAGTGCCTTCATTTAATACTGGAATGTGTTATTTTTTGACATATTTCATTCGTTCCTTGGACGATTTGGGAGCTTCCAAAGAGGGGATTTCAACCTAGCATTGTGAGGTAAGTTATCTTTACTTAATGTAAGTTTAATACTTAGTTTTTGAGTAGATTAACACATAAAGATTAGTGAAAATTATGGGATTAGAGTAAAACCTAGGGTTTTACTAAAAATAAGATTTAACCATGAAATTTGTTATGAAATGTAGTAGAAATCATAAATTTTTTATCCTTAGGCTATGGGAAACAACTTCCTTCAAAAATTTCCAGAGTCCAGGCACATGGATCCGGGGATGAATTTTAGGAACCTTTCACTTAGGGTTGAAAAATTTGTTTAATAGTTAGAGTATGAACTCTTGAGCGTATATTGATTAGTTCTTACCCCATTTGAATAGTTTTGGATCGTTCGGCTCCGATTTGAGGGTTGGAGTGCATTCTTGAATTTGAAAGTAAGCTTCGGAGCAAGGTAAGTCTCTTTTCTAACCTTATAAGAGGGAATTGCCCCTATAGGAGAAATAATTGAATATTTGCCACTAATTTCGGGGGCTACGTACGCACGAGGTGACGAGAGTCCGTGCGTAGCCACTATTATGCTTAAGTTCGGGTAGTCTAGGACCCAAAAGCATGCTTTACTTGCCATATTTGTAACTTTATCGCTAATTTAGATTTCGTGAAACACATCGAACTTGGCAGATGAATTTCTAAAAGCTAAATATCATTTTCTTGACCGCTAAAGAGAAGATTGACATTTCTTTGGATAATTGCTTCCCTGATAAATTATTGATTGACTGTTTGATATGTTTATATGTATTTGACCGCGTCACATGTATGATTCGCGAGCGGGGAAATAGATGCATCTATGGTTCGCGTCGTTCGACCCTCTGACAGTGCACACCATATTTTTATGTTGGATCGGGTCGTACGACCTCGACATTATTTGTGCATGCTTCTTGCGTGGCACTTTCTGTGATTTGAACTGTTTTAAATGCCTTGAAATATAAATTGTTAACTGAGGTATTATCTAGGGAAGAACCTATCCCCTCCTGTTATAAATTGTTACTTATTATGACATCCATGTTTAGCATAACAATCAAATTGTATTATTATTGATCCTAGTAAGTGTCAAGTCGACCCCTCGTCACCACTTCTTCGAGGTTAGACTGGATACTTATTAGGTACATATTGTTTATGTACTCATACTACGCTTCTGTACTTAAATGTACAAGATTTGAGGCAGGTACATCTAGCTATTAGTCCGGTATGCGTTGCTGATACTCGACCAAGATTCCACAGTGAGCCGCCCCTTTTCCAAGCCATTCAGCAGCATGCCGGAGTCTCCTCTTTTGTTATTACTGTCTATTATGTTCCAGGCAGTAGGATAGTTACATTCTTTTGTATATTCTACTAGTTGCCCTAGTACTTGTGACACTAGTTTCTGGCACACACATTGGTAGACTATTCGTTTCAGTTGCTTTATAAATTCGTTATTTATCGACTGTTTTAAATTTAAGTTAAGTAAATATTGGGATTGTTTAGTAAAATAAATGAGAACTCACTAGTCGATCAGGGTTGGCTTGCTCAGCAACAGTGTTGGGCGCCATCACGACCTATAATGGAATTTGGGTTGTGACAACATGGTATTAGAGCACTAGGTTCACGTAGATCTCACAAGTCATGGGCAAACCTAATAGAGTCTTGCGGATCTATACGAAGATGTCTGTACCTATCTTCGCGAGGCTATGGGGTGTTAGGAAACTACACTTTATTCATCTTCTATCATGCAATTGATGGTATACCAAATTTCTTCTTCTACTCTATCATAGATGGTGAGGATGCGCACATCAGACGTTATAGACCCGGGAGGAGCTACTCTAT